>NC_046157.1:108450803-109650803 GCF_011064425.1 Rattus rattus
GAGAGAGAGAGAGAGAGAGAGAGAGAGAGAGAGAGAGAGAGCACTTGAACTGACAGCTTGCATCTACTTTGGACTCTGAGTCATTATTAAATCAGTGCTTCTCCCATTCCTTCCTTTCTCAGGACCCTCATGCTGAGGCTAGACCTCGGCAGATGGCTTCATTATTTGCCCTAGCTTGTGCAAAACTGGGTCCTGGGAAACCCAACGAGAGTGAGAGGAAGTATAAGACAGACACATGTAATGCAGAGCTGGGGTCAGGTGGGCTCAGCATTCAAATGGAGATGTACTAGCAGCCCAGCATATTTGTTATATACAGCATGATTGAGCAGGAGGGTTAGCTCATCTCAGTGAGAGGTCTCTGTAGGGAAGCAGTCACAGGAGTACATAATCATTCAGTCATCCGGAATAAGGAAACAGCAGTCTGTATTCTTGTATCCCCCCCCACCTTTTTATAAACTAAATTTGTCAACATATTATGTCAAACTTATGTCAACATCCATACCTGGAGATAGTGAAGGACTTACAATTCACCTAAAGCAGAGCCAAAGAAAAGCTTTCCATTCCTGTGTGTCTGAGACAATGAGGTAGTCAACATGGCATGCTCATGTATGAACAGTCATGCATACCAAGGTATACTCCCTAAAATTATTATTTTATATGATCAAAATATTTCCCCAAATGAATTCCAAAGTTGCTAATTCATTGCTTTATTAGGAGACAGTTCCAATACATGGATTCCAACCTTTATGGAAGGCCCTGATTCTTCATTAATGATTGTGACACTGTTACATCCATCTGAATGTTGTAACCAATACAGCAGCATTCATTTCATGAGGAAGCATGCGTAGTTTCTGTTTACAGCTTGATCCTGCTTCAGGCTTCTAGCATCCTTTCTTTTTCAGGAACCATCCTATGAAAGCTTACTAAGATGCCAGCTTGGTCATTCTGTTGCTATGGTTTCCCAGCAGTCATTGGATATGCTTTGTTGCTTGAAATTATGCTTCAGCCTGTCTTTATAGAATTTCATTTTTCCACCGTGATTTTGGTTTGCATAAAGCAGTTATTCAGCAAGCCATTGTAATCCATTTGTTTTTACTAAGTTTATTTGACTCCAGCAGAAGTGAATGTGCTTCCAAGATTTTGTTGGTTCAAAATTAATGGAGATGTGGTATGGTAGGCAGACCCTACTGCAAAATTGCTACTGCACAGAGTTGAACAAATGCCAGGATCTCGGAATCTGTTTTTCTGCCACCCTGAATCTGGGACACACTATTTACCCAAGAAGAGATTCAAGGTGACACATCTGTCACTTGCACCTGAGAAGTTACCTTTTGTCCACTGTGACACATTGGAAGTACTGACATTTAGAATAATATCTAGATCTGTGGCACACAGTCAAATTATAATGTACACTAACACCATTCTATGGGCTATTAGATAGGAGCATTTTTGCTCTGTTGGTGTCACACTTTACTTAGCTAGCCTTTCTGGAGAACATGCTTTATTTTGTTCTCTATTTCCTGACAACATGCTGTGTAATGATATTTTGCCAAAATAATAAAATTCAATAGTAGATTTTATTTTTCATCTCCAGTAAAGAATTTATGTTCTTCTTCTATGGTATAGTCTTTTATCTCTGTAGATCTTAGACTTATCATCAAGTACCTCTTTGAATAGTAATCAATAAATATTTATTAAAGTGATTTTATGAAAAAAGAAATAAAAAAATAAAAGAAAATATGCTTCCTGAGTTATTGTCTTGTTCTGTATCCCAGCTCAGGCTGTGATCAAATTTACTCTGTACCACAGGCTAGCCTCACCTGCCACTACCACCTTACCCTCCCAAGAGATGTGATTATAAGCATACCCCACAATTTAATTTATTTGATTTTAATTTTGGAATAAAATTTATTTTTGTGAATTACTCTTCCTACTCAAACTTAGCATTTAAATTCTTGCGATTTAAATTTTAGACAATTTTAAATTCTAGAAAATAATGTCAAACAAATAAGAGCCCAGAGGAAATTATTGTTTAATCTTCATAAGATATTAAAGCTATGATGTAGCAAAGTTATACTTTACACTCATGTACTCTTTTATAAATCTACAGTATGAATGTTTATATATTTCACTTTATCTCAAATACTTTTATATCCACTATGTGCTAAATGACATGTAAGGTACATTTTCTTCTATGAAACTTACAAGACTAATTCTAGATAGAAGAAGATAAGCCTATAATCCTTATTCTCTTAAATTTAGCCATGGCTACAGACTATAATTTAGTTATTGATTAACTAAAACCCTTGGAAGGAGTAATAATTATTTGACTTGACTAGTTGAAGAGGAGACTCTATAAACTAACTTGTAGAGGAATTTTAATCCAGCAACATGGCTGTTCTAGATATGGATCACAACCAAACGTGTCTTTTTCAACCCAATATTTGTCCTCTCTAGAAGAAATACAGGGGCAGGAAAGAGGATGGAGCAAAGACAGGGGGAATGGTCAACCAATGAAAAGACTCACCCATCTTGAGACTCATCTCATGGGTGGGCACCAATCCCTGACACTATTTATGATACTCTGTTATGCTTACAGGCATGAGCCTGGCATAGCTGTCCTCTGAGGGGCTCTATCCAGCAACTGACTAAAATAGATGCAGACACCTACAGTCAAAAATTTGATGGTATTCAGGGACCCTTATGGAAGTCTTGGGGGAAGAAGTAAAGGCATTGAAAGAGATAGGAAATCCACAGGAAGACCAACAGTATCAACTAACCTGGAATTCTGTGAGCTCTCAGAAACTGAGCCACCAACCAAAGAACCTACACAGGATGGAACGAGAACCAGAGGACCTCAGCACATGTGTAGCAGAGGACTGCCTTGTCTGTCCTCAGAGGGCGAGGATTTGCCTAATCATGATGCACCAGGATGAGGAGGTGTGGCCAGCAGCCTCAGGGAGGCAAAGGGGAGAAAGGTTTGCTGGGAAGAGACTGAGGTGGGGCAGCATTTGGGATGCAATAAAATAATGTAATTAATTTAAAAGTGATTCAACCAATCTTAGTGTCACTTTTTATATTCAGTTGGATTTTATTATTATGTATTTCACTATGGAAGGTAAAATTATTATGCTACTGGCAGTTCCAATAGGCACAGGTTTAAGGACATGTATTTTGCCCTTTCAATGGCACATCTTGGGCAAATGTTCAATGCTGTAGCTTAAAAGGCCATTTTGATTTGACAATACATTATCAGACATACATTCGTCATTAAATTCAATTTATCCTTGAGGATTTCTTATGGTGTGAAATCTGAATCACTCATACATGATCATTAAGTGAACTACTTTAAAAACTTTATTGTCAAAAATCTAGAGTAACATTTGGACACTATCTAAACTACTCTTTTATAATTCAACTCAAATTTTATTGGAGTCATCATATATTTTAATATACTAAACTATATAAATGCTATATATTTATATTTTTGATAACTATTTTATAAAACATATATTTTGGTAATCTGTTTTTTAATTGACACACTCAATAAACTGGTGAGACAATGAATTGATCAATTCACAAACTTATTTTGGTTCTATTTATTTGGCTTAAATAAACTGTTTAGTAGCTCTGTTTTAAACAACTATTCAATATATTAATATGAATTTGAATTGAATCTTGATCCTAGATATACATTTTTAAGTGAGTAGATGCAGTATTAATTGAAGAGATGACCAAATTTGATAAAAGTTTGGGTATGAGAAGTGAGAGATAAGAAGAGACCTAAAGGGTTGGGGATTTAGCTCAGCGGCAGAGCGCTTGCCTAGCAAGCGCAAGGCCCCAGGTTCAGTCCCCAGCTCCCGAAAAAAAAATAGAAAAAAAAAAATAGAAAGAAAAAAAAAAAAAAGAAGAGACCCTAAAAAAAAATTGCTACTATAAATTGAGTTTGCATCTATGCCAAGTACTCATACTGATGATTGAGGCTGGGATATAGTTAATAAATGGTATTATGAAGAAATAATTAAAATTCATGTTCCTTATTTATGAAGACAAAATAACCATTTGAAAACAAGAATACACTATAATGCAGATGCATGGATCTAATAGTGATAGCAGTCATCAGAGGGCAATTAAAATCAAAGATGTGAAGAAAGACATTTTTCAATTTACCCTTGAAGTCTCCTATATTTAGATGGTGTGTAGAAGCAATAAATCTCAAAGGAGTCTAAAAGGTGTTGATGAGAAAGAGATTTTCAATGGGAGAGTAATCATGTGTGTCCAGTTAAATAGCACACTTTTAGCTGGGCCATCATATTTCAACACTACCTAGCTTTTCTCTCCCCCAACCTCTTAAAGTTTCTGGTTTAATATTCATCTCTGTCCTTTGTATTTTAACTCATGTATACACAACCATTCATTCTGTCATGGAGATTATCTTTATTTCAACTTTACATAAAATATCTATCAAAAAATGTTCTCTGCATTTATCTTTATATGCCTTACACAATATACTCAATATAATTCTGAAAATATACCCAGAAATAATTTTAATTGAATCATATTATTTTGAATAAGAATATCATCATATCGATAATTAAATTGCAAATATAAACATGGATGAAATATTTGAACGAATCTTTTATCATCGAGCCAACACTAAAGGCATCTTTAATTGTTACTCGTCATTTTAAACTTGTTGCTGTCATCCACAAATTGTTTCTGTGGTTGAACATATATTATTTCATTGTTTTCTCTTCAAAAGTTCTTTGTTTGACTAACTTTTTATCACCATTTCCTGAAAACCTAGATAAATTAATATGCTAGTCCTAAACAGAAAACACACAAAGAACCATGTCTGTCTTACACATTTCCTTGAATATTCAAGAACAGCATGAACTGTGAACAATTACTCATTTTTTTTATTAAAGGTAGAAAATAGTTGGTGAAAGTAATTGGGGTTTGTTTTTGTTTTGTTTTTTGTTTTTTTCCAAAAAGCCTCTTTGCTCATTTGCACAGGGACAGGGGGTTCCATATAAACTGCTCCACAAAGAATATACATGGAACTGTGTCATTTAATAAGCAAAATTCCTAAAGATCATTTTGTCCCTAAGATCAAAATACTCATGAAAATGATCCAAGTGGGATAAGTTCTATTCTGTGAGAAAATTAATGAAAATTTAATGAAATATAAATTAATAATATCCATATATTTATCTTTTTTCTTGATCCTAATATTTATAGCAAAAAATGAACTTCATTCTGCCTTGATAATGAAGTTTCTGATATAAGGAAACCTGTATTCTAGCTTTCAGTGTTTTTAACTCTGTTATGGGGTAAACATCATCTCTCTCCTTGTTTAATAGTTCCCAATTACATGCCTAATTTCCATGCCTACTATCTTTTGCTGTGTACTATTTACCTAAAGACAAAACCAAAAGTCATTGGAATGCTTATTTTTCTTCATTTTTGTTTCTTCCAGACACCACAATTTTACTATCATTCATTTGACATTGGGAGAAACCTGAAAGTGAGCTACTTATAGCTCCCTACCCTTAGAGAACTACTATAACACAAGTACTACAGTGTGGCAGTAAAACAAAGGCTACAGTGTGACAGTGTCAAAGCATAAAGTGGAGTCATTTCCCCTTATCACAGTTTCTCTTATTCTTGCTTCTCATTTAACTCTTTGTGAGAGATTGTGTTCTCTACCCGATCTTTAGCTCCAGCCAGTTCGTTTCAGCTTCTCCCACTGCAATGGACTTATGTGTTTTCTTTTAGGGAACACTTAAACTGGCATCATATTGTGCCATGAGAGATCCCAAGAGATAGGCTGTATCATTCTAGGTCTGATTTTGTTTATTCTCCACGGAGCAAATGTTTCCCAGGTACTATAGAAAGAGTGACATTTTATGCAGTCTCCAGTGCCTAAACAGGAAGTGACCCAAAGCCAGACAGAGACATGATAAGGTGAAAACAGTGTGCTCAGTGACAGGTAATGATTTAACTCTCCCCATTTCCCCTCCCCTTGGGTGACATTATCTTGCCTCAGGGATAGACAATCTTACTTAGAGACATCCATCACCCTACACTTGCTGTCACTACTCATGAACTCCCTATGTCCTCCCTTTTGAGTTTCATGATTTGAAATGCAGGAGTAGCAGAAGTGACTCTTTCTATTCAGTGCTTTGTACACACTTCCTCTCTAGAGCTATCACCCAGTGCTTTTACTACCTAGAAGCAGGAAAGGCATACACCGGATGAGAGACAATCCTGAAGAAATGAGCAAGGACAACAAAATCACATGCTTCTTGAAGAGAAAGTAAAAGCATTTACTCCCCCCAGATCGATCCAGTTCAGTACCTTGAAATTTCTGATAATAATATGATTGTTACATAGCAACCTACTTTAAATTATGCTCATTGTTTAGAAAGCAAAACAAAACAAATAACACTCCATTATATTTGACTTTGCAATGTATTATGATTAAAAATGCTAGCATATCAACCTATTATTAATTAGTCTCCATTAGGCCGAGTAAGAAGAGGCACAGGAAAAATAAATTACTCATTAAAATTGATCAATCATAAGTAAAAACACAATTTCATGTATGATTTTTAAAATGCCAACAATGTCAATATTTATTCTTCCACATATTCTGGGCATTTGGTAGGGAATGGGAGGATTCAAACTGGGTACTATAAAACATGATTTTTAGTATGTAAGTTCAAAGTATAAGTCATATATGTGTGATACATATATTATGTATATGTGATATATATATTTATCATTATATAAGTAAAGTAACTCCTATTAGAATTGATGGAAATTTGCATGTAGTAAATCCTTCTGATGTCTAGAGAATGTAAAGCTTGCTCCTGTTCTTACCCTGGGTTTCTAAGAAGAGATTAGCCATCAGACATCATTAAAAGAAAAAAGAGAAAGTAATTGGTGTCTCTGGTCTCTTGTCATTACACATAAGAGCCATTCATTTCCAGGTTTACAAAGAAATGTGTCTTAAAATCTCACACCACTGAAATAAGGTACCATCTGAAGGAATAGTAGTTATTATTTATGACTATTATTGAATTTTTATAATTTAAACAGTAACTAGACATAATACAATTTTTAAAAAGTTATTTACACATTTATTTCACATCAATTAAGTTATAAAACTGTCACTTTACCTCATTTAAAAATTGAAAGATTTTCTTTCCTCCATCTTTATTAACTTGGGTATTTCTTATTTACATTTCAATTGTTATTCCCTTTCCCGGTTTCCAGGCCAATATCCCCCCTAACCCCTTCCCCTTCCCTTCTATATGGGTATTCTCCCCCTCTTCCCCCATTACCGCCCCCAACAATCACATTCACTGGAGGTTCAGTCTTGGCAGGACCAAGGGCTTCCCCTTCCACTGGTGCTCTTATTAGGATATTCATTGCTACCTATGAGGTTGGAGCCCAGGGTCAGTCCATGTATAGTCTTTGGGTAGTGGCTTAGTCCCTGGAAGCTTTGGTTGCTTGGCATTGTTGTTCATATGGGGTCTCGAGCCCCTTCAAGCTCTTTCAGTCCTTTCACACACACACACACACACACACACACACACACACACACACACACACACACACACACACATGGCTACCTCCCCTTTAGCTGCTAAATCAATTGAGTAGCAAATCTTCACTCAATATATTTTTCCATTTCAGTTCAATCTATTTCTCCCAAAATTTTCAAATTTTCCTTACTTATTTCTTCTTTGTAGAAGAATAAAATACTGTGATATGTTTATATTATATAGTTTTCCATTCAGCATTTGATAGATGTTTAGGTTATTCCCCACTATCGGGCCCTTGTGGATCATCAGTAAATAAGCATGGCTTTGAATTGAATTGAATTGAATTTAATTATCTGAGTTTATGTCTGTGAGTAGTTTAATTGCATTAGATAATAATTCTACTTTAAGATTTTTGAGAAATCTCCACACTGTTTTCCATATTGGATGCACCATTTTATACTCCCATCAACAGCAAATAAAGTTTCTCTTATCTGTACATCCTACTCAGGATTTTCTATAACTTGTGTTATTGATACTTGTCATTCTGACTGCCACCAGCTGAAATCATGAAGTTTTCATTTTCATTTTCCTGGTGGTTAAGAATGGTGCATATATATTTATTAGCCATTTGTATTTCTTCTTTTGAGAAATCTCAGATCAGCTTTTGGCCCACATGATTGGGTTACTCACTTTCTTATTTCATTTTAGAATACTTGGTATATTCTGCACATATGTCACACGTACTAAGTCTGTTTGTCATTAATTCTCTAAATATACATCATCATTGACCTTGGATAAACTACACGGGAGCTTGTACCAAGAGAAAACTGATTCTTTCTCTTTTATCAGCCTTTGATCATCTACTGCTTTTCATCTTGGGGTAGAACTTTTGGAACTTTCCCATCTCTGCTATGCTGACATGTCAACTGGTGTTTTCATTATTCTTTTTCAAGCAACCATTCCCTTTAGAGTTTATGAATTAATTTTTCCGATTATTTCTCAGGGACACTGTCTAGTTACAATTATCCTGATCTTTGACTTCTTATAATCTTTCTGCCTTCTCCTATCATATTGTTCACTGAGCTTTTTTGTAGGAAATGCATGACAGAAGTATCAGTTGAGATTGGATATCTCAAGGACATGTATCCTTTGCATTTTACACAGTTGGGGATCTCTGTAGCTATTTCCATCTGTCACAAAAGGAAACTTCTTTGATGAGATGGGAGAGTCACACACATATATTTAAATCCAATTATAGAAAACATTACTTTAGGGATAAAGCAGTAGTAGGTTCTCCTTCGGGGCCTATGCCTCCCCTAGCTAGATAGTTAAATACTTTATAGTACCAAGCATGAATTATTCCCCTTGGGTGGGACCTTAAATCCAACTGTAGAAGTATTAGTTAAAATGGAAATGTCTGGTTTCTTTGGAGACTCATGTTATAATGATGTTTGGCTGGGGCACATGGGTGAAAGGATGTTTTGATAAGCAGATGCATGAACATGAACTTCATGCATAAATATGACCTCATAGACAGTGAGAAGTCAAGCATTGCTTCACCTTGCTCTATCTTCACAGTCTTGCTGATGTCATGCTTGTGTTGGCTTGCCTTACATTGCACTGCTGAGTCACATGTGATTTCATAGAAAGAAACTTGCCGAAGAATTTCTCATGTGGTTACTGCTGCCTTTTGTTGCTTCCATAGACTCAGGTCGGTTGTGAGCCTCACGGTTCCTTCTGGATTGAACTACCCTTGCTGATTTGTACGTGTGGTGTCTGCTGAGTGGAGTGGATTGCAGCTGATGATTCATGCTTGGTGTTTGCTAGTGGATTGGACTGAGAACATCAAAGATTGGAATGGCCCCAAAGAACTATTTCTTAAAGGTCCACTTCCTCCATATCCTAATAATCTTTCTTTACTACTACCTCTGGTGGGTGGTAGGCTAGAGGGGAAGCTGAACCCTTATTAAAGTAGGCCTTGAAAACATATGCCTACAATTAAGTTACTCCCTAAGATAGCAAAAGCATATTGCACATTTGGGGATATCATTCCAAGCCAGTCCTTGTGTGCTTCATAGAAATCACAGCTGGAAAGAATGCCTTGTTGCGCTCCGTAGCAGCTAAATAGTGCACTTTGATGTAGGAGGCTACATCTCTGCTACCTATATATAGAAGAGAAGCTGGGGTGCCTAGCTCTGAGCCAGAGAGTCTCAGAAGAGTGGACAGGAAATCCTGTAACAGGTGGCATGGACTGAGAGATGCTAAGAAACCTGGCAGCCAGTTCTGCTTTGATGTTAATAAGCTTTTTGCCCATTTTCCAGGATGTGATATCTAACATTTTCCCTGTATAGAAAATTGTGGCTTTTCCAAGCTTTCTTGGTGTTATCTCTCCCTCCTTCCCTCTACTCCCTGGTTAATATCTTCCCTCATTTTTTTTCATTTTCCCTTTTCATAGCACCTGTGTTCTATTATCCTACTCCAGAGTTTTCCCAGTTCTTTCCAAGGTTCCTTTGTAATTTCCTGACTTCTGTTACTACTCCAGCATATATACTCATATCTAACTATTTGGAGCTAGGATCTACAGATGAGAGAGAGCATAGAGGAATTTGACTTTCAGGGGTTAGGTCACTAATATTTTCTACTTCCATCCACTTAGCTTCAAGTTTCAAAATTTTATTTTCAACTACAACTGAGTACAGTTGTACTATATACCACATTTTCCCTCTCCATTCATTCTTCAAAGGTGATTGAGATTGTTTCCATTTCTCAAGGAATGTAAGGCATTGTTTATTAAAACACTGAGAATCTTTCTTCTAACTTTTGGAGAATCCAGAGTCTATCACTATCCCTTTCGTTAAAAGCATATACTTATCTTTTGTATGGCCAGCTACCATAGCACATGTAAGGTATTTTGGTGCAAACTGTTCAAACTGGAACTTTTGGGGAGGGCACTAGGGGTCTACAGCTTCCATTTTATTTCATCTTTCTGCTTGTTGCAATATAATTTTTCAAATAAGTGGTGAATATGACCCTGCAGTATGTGAGTCGAAGTATGTTAAGGAACTAACAACATTCTGAAGGAAAAAATACAACCACAGAAATGTGGTAGAAACAGAAAATGTGTACCTGAAAATTAGAAGCAAATCTAACAGATATGAAGATGACTTTTCTTAAGGAATTAAGTTTTACCCCAACTCCGTTGCTCTATCAAAATGCCTCTCACCTGATGATGATTTTAACACGATAGCAAGGAACAAATACTTGCAATCTTGACAGAGATGAAATACATCCATTTTTTCCTAATTAAGTCTGAAGGGCTCAAAGCATTCTTGGGACAGGGGAAATTCAAGGAGATGTTTAATAGAATATAAAATCCTTTTCCACTTTAAGACTCTAGATTTCAGGAGTCAGTTTTTTAATGTCAGAAGTTCCAAGAATCTTTCAACTGGGAATATGTTTCTGAAAAAAAAATATATGGCATTCATCCTAATGCAAAGTACACTGAGTATCAGTGGTAGAGTCCCATGAAAGACAACTAAACAGCTACACTCTATTTTTGGAGGAATATAAAGATATAGGAAATTTCCTTACTGTTTCCTTTTCTAAAGAAGTGTAGAAATGCGTTGATATAATTAAAGATCTTCATTGACGGTATAGAAACATATGGGTAAATTGAGGCAGGTATTGACTGATAAGGAGTATTCTGCTCTTCATCTTAAAAGTCAGCACTCCAATGTGTGTTAATTACTTTTTCCCATTGCCGTGATGAAATACCTTGCAGACGCAATTCGAATGACTGTTTATTTTGGCTTGAGGTGTGAAGGTACAGTCCTGACCAGAGTGGGAAGCACTGTAGTAGATCCAAGAGAAAGCTGATCGTATTGCAGCTGCAGTCAAGGAGCAGAGAGATGAAGGAATTGCTGAAGCCAGCATCTCTTTTGTATTCAGTCCAAGACACAAGCCCAGGGCTGAGTGTAAAATCCTCAGTTAAATCTTTCTTAAAACTCTCTCTAGACATATCTATAAAAGTGTTTCCATGGTAATTATAAATCTAGCCAAGTTGTCAATGAGGATTAACCCTCACACCGTAATTAGGATGTTAGTGTTACAGCACTTTATTCTCTCTGAGAGTTCACTCTCAGGTTGCTTCATATCTGCCTTTGTTTCTTTCTACAGTGACTCATGGTAGCAATGCAGAAGAGTGATTTACCATCATAAAAACAGGAAGGAGGAAAAGTTAGGATAACAAGGGCATGAGTAAGGGAAACATGAGTATGTGTATTCTTAGAGAGAACAATAAGACCCTAGTAGTTTGAAAGAGGTTGTGCAGAGCTTAGAAGAGCGAGGTGGAACCACTGTAGCTTCTAAGTCTCATAGGAACAGAGTCACCAGGCTAAGGTTGAGGTAGTCTTGCAGACCAAGGACAAGAAAGCAAGCAGCCCAGGCTACCTTGAACTCTTGATCCCTCCTGCTCTTGCCTCCTTCTTCAGCAACCATCAGTGTGTGCTACCCTCTACAGGAAGAACAAATCAACCAACTAGACACCCAGAGTTCTAGGAATAAATCCACAAACTAAAGGTACACATGAAGGGGACTCATGGCTCCAGCTGCATATGTAGAGGATGGCATCTCTGGCATCAATAGGAGGAGAGGCCCTGGTCCTGTGAAGCCCCATGCCCCAGTGTAGGGGGAACACAGAATGTTGAGGAGGAGGTGGTAGGGTGGGAACATATTCATAGATGCAAGGAAGGGATAGGAGAGGGGCAAAGGGACAAGTTTGAAATGTAAGTACAAAATACCTAATACAAATAATAAAGAAAGCAACTCTGTGGATTCAGGGATGCTGTCCTCCACCAATGTATTCTACATCTTCTAGTCATTATCCTAGCTGTTTTTATCTACAGGGCTAACAGATGGATTGGAGTGAAGAAGAGAGATAAAGGAAATCAACCAAATCCTGTGGGTGGTGAAGCCCTGAGAGAGATCCAATGTAGTTTGAGGATTACAGAAAGACTCATTAAATTGTAAGAGCTAAACAAACTCTGATTTGAAAGGAGACTGTAAACTTGATTTTTCTATACTACAAGCGTGTTCTTTTAAAAAGCAAAACAATGAGTAGAATGTCTAGACTTGAAATTAGTGTGAAACCAATATCTTTTTGGGTTTTTTTTTCTTTTTATTGAAAGTAGGAATTTGGCTTTTCTTTCCACATATCACCTGTTCCTGCAAACTCTAAGATCTGGACTCACTGCATTTCTGTTTCATTAGAAAGTGAATAGCCCTGAAAAATAATTAAATAAAATAGCTAAGACAAACTAACACATCAAAATAGGAGAAAAAACAAAACAAAAAAAAGCAGAAGAAACGTAGCTAAGAAACAAACACTTTGAGGACAGATATAAAAGCAGAAACCCACCTCCTCACACATGCAGGAATTCCATAAAATCAAAAAAATAGAAGCGTAATATGTATACAAATGACTTGTAGAGTAAAATGAAACAAAATTATTAAATATATAAATGAAATAAAATAAAAATGAAATTTGGGATTTTTTTTATCTCTGGCATGATTATTATGAAACCAAGAACTCCAAAGATGCTTTTAGTTTGTTTTCTTATTTTTCTGCTGAGCGTACAGCCTACACACTGAAACTTATAGAAGAAGGTGGGGAAGGCCACAAAACACATGGGCTGGAAACTTCCCAAGAGAACACTGATGGCTTATGCTCCAAGACAGAATCGACAAATGGATTTCATAAAACTGCAAAGCTTCTGTAAGGCCAAAAGGACACTGTAATTTAGGGACAAACGGCAAACAAGAGAACGGAAAGATCTTCACCATCCTACAACTGATAGAGGGCTTATATCCAAAATTTACAAAGAACTCAAGAAGTTAGACTCCAGAGAGCCAAATAACCCTATTAAAAATGGGGCACAGAGCTAAATCAAGAATTCTCAGGTGAGAAATATCAAATGGCTGAGAAACAACTAAAGAAATGTTCAACATCATCAGTCATCAGGGAAATGCAAATCAAAACAACCCTGAGATTTCACCTCACACCAGTCAGAATGGCTAAGATCAAAATCTCAGGTGACAGCAGATGCTGGCAAGGATGTGGAGAAAGAGGAACACTCCTCCATTGTTGGTGGGATTGCAAACTGGTACAACCACTCTGGAAATCAGTCTGGAGGTTCCTCAGAAAATTGTACATACTACTTATTTGTAGTATACTATCTATAAATAGTACTATCAGAGGATCCAGCTATACCTCTTGTGGGCATACACCCAAAAGATGCTCCAACACGTAACAAGGTTACATGCTCCCCTATGTTCATAGCAGTCTTATTTATAATAACCAGAACCTGGAAACAAACAAGATGTCCTTCAACAGGGAATGTATAACAGAAAATGTGGTACATTTACAAAAATGTAGAAAATTAAAAACAAATGACTTCATGAAATTTGTCACAAAAAAAAACAAAAACCCACACGCATGGTGCACCACTGATAAGTAGATATTAACCCAAAACAGAATATCCAAGATACATTCACAGTCCACATGAAGCTCAAGTAAAGAAGACCAAATATGGATGTTTGTCCCTCTTAGACGGGGAAAATACTCCAAGCGGAAATACACAGACAAAGTGTGGAACGGAGACTGAAGGAAAAGTCATTCAGAAACCTCCATACCTGAGGATCCATCCCATATACAGTCACCAAACCCAGACACTATTGTGGATGCCAAGAAGTACATGCTGACAGGAGCCTGACATGGCTGTCTCCTGAGAAGCTCTCACAGAGCCTGACAAATAAGGAGGGAAATGCTCGCAGTCAACCATCGGACTGAGAATGGGGTCCCCTATGGAGGAGTTAGAAAAAGAACTGAAGGGGTTGGGGATTTAGCTCAGTGGTAGAGCACTTGCCTAGCAAGCGCAAGGCCCTGGGTTCGGTCCCCAGCTCCGAAAAAAAAGAAAAAGAAGAAAAAAAAAAAAAGAAGAAAGAGAATTAAAGGAACTGAAGGGGTTTGCAATTCCATAGAAAGAACAACAATATCAACCAATCAGACCCCCCAGATCACCCAGGGAGCTTTTTCTTTCACTTTGGAGCTGATTTCTTTTTCACAGATAGTATGAATCTGTTTGCATTCTTCCACATACAGGTATATAATCTAATCAACAATATTTGTTGAAAATGCTGCTTTTGTTCCATTGCGTATTTGCAGTTTCTTTACTGAAAGTCAGATGTCCATGTTTGCTTATTTATGCCTTGACATAAATTTAATTATGAATGATCACTGTGTCTGTATTTTACCAATACCGTACTCTTTTTATTACTATTGGTCTGTAGTAAAATTCAATATTGGGGATGACAATGACTCCAACAGTTTCTTTATTACTCAAGATTATTCTGGCTATTATGAGGTTTGTTGTTATTGTTGTTGCTGTTGTTGTTATGTGTTTTGTGTGTGTATGTGTTTCCATATGAAGCTAAATATTGCACCTGTTAGAACCCTAAATAACTGTACTGAAAGTTTAATGAGAATTTCATTGAATCTGTTGGTTGGTTTTGGTAAGATGGCCATTTTTACTATGTTAATCCTACTGATTCATGAGCATGGGAGATAGTTTTTCATCTTCTGAGGAATTCTTTAATTTTTTTCTTCAGAGACTTGAAGTTTTTAATCATACTAGTGTGTCACTTGTTTGGTTAGTCACTTCAGTATTTTATATTTTAAGGCCATTATGAAAGATGTGTTTTCCTGATTCTTTTTTTATTCAATGGGCATATGGTAT
Source organism: Rattus rattus (assembly GCF_011064425.1). Lineage (NCBI taxonomy): Eukaryota > Metazoa > Chordata > Mammalia > Rodentia > Muridae > Rattus > Rattus rattus. The sequence goes on from NC_046157.1 coordinate 108,466,150, forward strand.
AGAAAAGTTATTGATTTTTGTGGAGTAAATTTTTTGTACCCAGGTACTTTTGTTGACAATGTTTAACAGCTATAGGAATCTCCCAGTGAAAATTTTAGGGTAACATGTATACTATCAAATCATTTCATATGAAGATATTTTGATTTCTCCCTTCCCAATTGGTATGCACTTAATTGTCATAAGTTTCCTTGGTGTCTGTGGTTATATGTCCATTTTCCTCTCCATTAATTTGAATTTTCCCTCTGCCTTTTAATTAATTTATGTAAGAATTTGTCTATTTTTTGTTTTTTAAGGAGTTCAACTTTTAGTGATAGACTGTATTATATTGTTTGCTTGTTTGGCTTGGTTGGCTGGTTGGTTTCATTTTAAGTATTTCAGCCTGTTACATTATTTCTTTTGCCATCTACTTCTTTTGGGGTGTAATATTTAATTTATTCTAGAGATTTTTAACTGTGCTATTAAGTTAGCAACATATAAACTCTCCATTAAAAATATGTAAGCACTTAGTGCTATGAACTTGCCTTTTAAAATAGCCTCTAATGTGTCCTATGAGCCTGTGTTGTGTTTTCAATTTTTTTTTCAATTTTAGAAAGGTTTTATTTCCTAGTTTCAGTCTTGCAATTTTTTTTCATTTAGCAGTGAGTGTTTTGGTTTCCATAAGTTTGTAATCTTTCTGTTGATAATAGTCTCCATTGGCAGGCAGTAGTGAGATAGGACTGTGTGTGTTCATTCAATATTTCTTGTATCCGTGTCTTGATCTGCAACTTGCTTTATGTTTGAGTTGTCCATTTTGAATGAAGCTCCTTGGGATGCCAAGAAGAAGGTATATTCTCTTGTGTTTTGGTGAAATGCTCTATATCTCTTAGGTCCATTTGGTTTATAACTTCATTTTAGCTCCCACATTTCTCTGCTTAGTTTTTGTCTGAATGACCTGTGTGTTTATCAAAGTCTGTTATTTAGACTCCCATTATCAGTGTGTGAGGGTCAATGCATTCCAAATTTGAATGCTAATCAAGTTGTAAAATGCATATCTGTGATTTTTGTGTCCTGCAACATAACACCATCTTCCTGGGTTGTCACATATATACAACAGGAGAACACTGGTTGGAATTATAGCAGCTGACAGCAGCTAATGCAGGGTTGGATTATAATAGCTTATATATCCTACAGAACACTTTACTTCATATTTTCTCCAGGTTTCCTGCTTGCTTTGACTTCATTATAGCTACATCAGATGTCTATATTGTTTGTGAAGTCACTTGCACTGGGTAGGGGGGGCACCACTCTATGGAAGATTTCTGATACCTTAAACTAGAGTGGTTCATAAAGGGAGCATCTTGAGCCTAGTTGGCACAACTTTTATCTCTCTGTCTCTGTCTCTTTCAGTGTCTCTGTCTCTCTATGTGTGTCTGTGTGTGTTTGTGTGTATATAAAACAATTTTAAAAATTAAAAAATAATATGATTCTAAATAACCTGGACTTCATTTTTATTTTGTCCTTTCTTTGCCTTCTCTATTCTATTGACCAGCTTCCCTCACGTCCAGTGGAGGATCTGTCTCATTTTTCTGTGTTCCACTTCATATCAGTTATCCTTCTTCCCACCAGAAGCCCATTCTCCCACATTATCTATTTATGCTTCCCTGGTCTCTGTTTTTGTTCTACACCATGTACTCACATTGGAAGTGTTGGGATAAAGGAATGCAAATGAGAGAGAGACTGTGGCAGGGTAATTCTGGATCTGGTTTACCTTATTCAATATAATCTTTTTCTAGGTTGATTCATTTACTTAGAAAAATTATTACCTTTACAAGTGAATAATATTCCATTGTATATATGTACCACATTTTCTTTAAAGCTTCATTTCCTGAAATATATCAACATTGTCTTTAATTCCTGGCTATTGTGAATAAGGCAACACAAAAACAAAAGACAGAAAAAAATCAAAACAGAAATTAATTATATAGAAATAACACAAAATAAATCAATAAATCTAAGAGCTGGATTTCTGAGAAGATAAACAAGATTAACAGAACCTTGGCAGACCTAACCGAAGGGGAAAAATGAGAATGATCCAAATTAACAGAATCAGAGATGAATAGAGAAGCCTAACAACAGACAACAACAAAATTCAGGATATTATAAAATATAAGGGGATATTTTAAAACCTGTACTCCACTATGTTAGCATAACGGAGACTATGGGGGGTGGGGTAGATAGGAGAGGATTAATTTATTGACTCATCAAAACTACTAAAGTTAAGAAAAGGTCAGAAACCTAACTAACCAATACAAAGGAGAAGATTTAAACAGTAATAAAAAACGTTCTGAATAAACTCTGGGTCCAGCTGGATTCGCTGCAGAATTTTATGAGACTTGAAAAAAAATTGCAAATATTCCCTCTTAACCTTAAATGAATAAATAAAATAAACAACAACAAGAGAACTAGAAAGATTACTGCCTGTTCCCTATACCCAAATCCCGTGGGGAAGAGAGCTGAATGCAGACATCCTGAAGGACAGACTTCCAACACCTCTGCCCACATCCCCAACTGCACAGTGCCCCCTGGACACAGGAATACAGGAACAGTCAGCCACCAGTACCTGCAGTTCTGGTCTGCACCCAGGATGGAACTGAACCAGCCAAACAGTTCCCTGCACCCAAGTCCTGCGGAGGAGAGAACTGGACCCTCAGAAGTGGGGACACTCCTGAGAAGTGAGAGGAGACTACCCTCTGCCCACAGAGGTAGATCCTACAGATCCAAGAGGGAATCACCTAGTGCCAACTGTGCCCCCTGGGTGCAAGGACCTAGGAACAATCAAGGGCAGGACCCTTGGATTCCTACCCACACGAGGAGCTGAAAGACAGTCTCCAGAAGCACCTACATGCCTGAAGTCAGAGCACATGTTCTCAGGAAAGGCTGAAAGAAAGCAGGAAAACAGTTCTACAGGAGTGCTGACACAGAGGCCTACAGCAGGGTCAAGTCACTCTCAGAAACAGCAAGGCAAGCAAACACCAGAGACAACCCAATGGCTAGAAGCAAGCACAGGAACCTAAGCAACAGATATCAAGACTATTTGGCATCATCAGAGCCCAGTTCTCCCCAACTGAAGAAAATCCACACTGGAAAAAAGATATAGATTTAAAATCACATTTTGATAATGATGGAGAACTTTAAGAAGGACATAAATAACTCCTTAAAAAATGCAGGAAAACACACAAAACAAGAAAGCCCTAGAGAGGAAACACAAAATCCCTGAAAGAATTACAGGAAAACACAACCAAACAGGTGAAGGAATTGAAGAAAACCATTCATGCTTTAAAAATGGAAATAGAAACAATAAAGAAAGCACAAAGGGAGAGAACCCTGGATATAGAAAACCTAAGGAAGAGACAAGGAGTCATAGATACAAGCATCATGAACAGAATACAAGAGATAGAAGAGAGAATCTCAGGGGCAGAAGATACCATAGAAAACATTGACATAACCATCAAAGATAATATAAAACACAAAAGCTCCTAGCCCAAAACATCCAGGAAATCCAGGACATAATGAGAAGATCAAACCTAAGGATAATAGGTATAGAAGAAAGTGAAGACTTCCAACTTAAAAGGCCAGTAAATATATTCAACAAAATATTCATTTAGAAGAAAACTTCCCTAACCTAAAGAAAGAGATGCCCATAAACATACAAGAAGCCTACAGAACTCCAAATAGATTCAACCAGAAGAGAAATTCCTCTCATCAAATAATAGTTAAAACACCAAATGCACAAAAACAAAGAAAGAATATTAAAGCAGTAAGGATAAAGGTCATGGCATATAAAAGCAGTCATAAGAATTACAAGACTTCTCTAGAGACTGTGAAAGCAGAAGATCCTGGATAAATGTCATATGGAACCTAAGAGAACACAAATGCCAGTCCAAGTTACTATATCTAGCAAAACTCTCAATTAACACAGATGGAGAAACCAAAATATTCCACGAAGAAAGCAAATTTACACAATATCTTTCTACAAATCCAGCCCTACAAAAGAAAATAGATGGAAAACTCCAACACAAGGAGAGAAACTACACCATACAGAAAGCAAGAATATAATTTCCTTGCATCTGAAACCAAAAAAGACACACAAACATAATTCCACCTCTAACAACAAAAATAACAGGAAGCAACAATCACTATTCCTTAATATCTTTCAGCATCAATGGACTCAATTCCCGAATAAAAAGACATAGACTAACAGACTAAATACATAAATAGGATACAGAATTTTGCTGCATGCAGGAAACAGGAAACACACCTCAAAGACAAAGACAACCACTACCTCAGAGTAAATGGTTGAAAAACCACTTTCCAAGCAAATGGCCCAAAGAAACAAGCTGGAGTTGCCATTCTAGTATCAAATAAAATTGACTTTGAACCAAAAGTCATTTAAAAAGATAAGGAAGGACCCTTCATATTCATCAAAGGAAAAATCCACCAAGATGAACTCTCAATCCTAAATATCTATGCTCCAAATACAAGTGCACCTACATTCAAAAAACAAAAACAAAAACAAAAACAAAACTGTGTTAAAGCTCAAAGCACACATTCCACCTCACACGATAATAGTAGGAGATTTCAACACCCCACTCTTATCAATGGACAGATCATGGAAACAGAAATTAAACAGAGACTAGAGAAACTAACAGAAGTTATGAACCTAACAGATATTTATAGGACATCCCATCCTAAAACAAAAGGATATACTTTCTTCTCAGCACTTCATGGTACCTTCTCCAAAAGTGAGCATATAATCATTCAAAAACAGTCCTCAACAGATACAGAAAATAGAAATAACCCATGCATCCTATAAATCACCATGGATTAAAATGGTCTTTCAACAAATAACAAATAACAGAAAATGCCCACATATACATGGAAAGGAACAATGCTTTACTCAATGACAACTTGGTCAAGGAAGAAATAAAAAAAAAAGAAATTAAAGACTGCTTACCCAAACTATGGGACACAATGTAAGTGCTACTAAGAGGAAAACACATAGCTCTGAGTGCCTTCAAAAGGAAACAAGAGAGAGCATATGTCAGCAGCTTGACAGCACACCTAAAACCTCTAGAACAAAACAAAATAAATAAACCCAACAGAAGTAGAAGGCAGAAAATCATGAAATTGAAGACTGAAATCAACAAGTAGAAATGTAAAGGGCTATAAAAAGAATCAACAAAATCAGTATCTGGTTCTTTGAGAAAATCAACAAGATAGATAAACCCTTACACAGACTAACCAGAGGTCACAGAGAGTGTGTCCAAATTAAAAAAAAATAAGAAATGAAAAGGAAGACATAACACCAGAATCTGAAGAAATTAAAGAAATCATCAGATCCTACTACAAAAGCCTATATTCAACAAAACTGGAAAATCTGGAGAAATGGACAATTTTCTAGACAGATACCAAACCAAAGTTAAATTAGGAACAAATAAAACCGTCTAAACGACCCATAACTCCTAAAATATAGAAGCAGTTATTAAAAAGTCTCCCAACCAAAAAGAGCACAGGACCAGATGAGGTTTAGTGCAGAATTCTATCGACCTTCATAGAAGAGCTCAAACCAATACTGTCAAAATATTCCACAAAGTAAAAACAGATGGAGCACTGCAAATTCCTTCTATAAAAGCCACAATTACTCTTATATGCCAAAACCACAAAAAGACCCAACAAAGAAAGAGAACTTCAGACCAATTTCCTTATGAATATTGGAATGCAAAATATATTCAATAAAGTTCTTGCAATCCAAATCCAAGAATACCCCAAAAGGATCATCCATTATGATCAAGTAGCCTTCATCCCAGGGATGCAGAGATGGTTTAATATACAGAAATCCATTAATGTAATCCACTATATAAACTAACTCAAAGATAAGAACCACACAATCAATTCATTAGATGCTGAGAAAACAATTGACAAAATTCAACACCCCTTCATGATAAACGTTCTGGAAAAATCGGGAATTTATGGTCCATATCTAAACATAGTAAAAGCAATATAAAGCAAACCAGTAGCTAACATTAAACTAAATGGAGAGAAACTTGAAGCAATCCCACTAAAATCAGGGACTAGACAAGGCTGCCCACTCTGTTCCTACTTATTCAATATAGTTCTCAAAGTCCTAGCCAGAGCAATCAGACAGCGAAAGGAGATCAAAGGGATACAGATTGGAAAGGAAGAAGTCAAAATATCACTATATGCAGATGACATGATAGTATATTTAAGTGACCCCAAAAGTTGCACCAGAGAACAACTTCAGCAAAGTGTCGGGGTATAAAATTAACTCAAACAAATCAGTAGCCTTCCTCTATTCAAAGGATAAACAGGCGAAAAAGAAATTAGGGAAATGACGCCTTTCACAATAATCTCAAATAATATAAAATATCTTGGTGTGACATTTACCAAGCAAGTGAAAGATCTGTATGACAAGAACTTCAAGTCTCTGAAGAATGAAATTGAGGAAGATCTTAGAAGATGAAAAGATCTCCCATGGATTGGCAGGATTAATATAGTAAAGATGACCATTTTGTCAAAAGCAATCTACAGATTCAATGCAATCCCCATCAAAATTCCTACTCAATTCTTTATAGAGATACAAAGAGAAATTTACAAATTCATTTGGAATAACAAAAAACCCTGGATAGTGAAAACTATGCTCAACAATAAAAGAACTTCTGGGGGAATCATCATCTCTGACTTCAAGCAGTGTTACAGAGCAATAGCCATAAGAACTATATAGTATTGGTACAGCGACAGTCAAATATATCAGTGGAACAGAACTGAAGACCCAGAAATGAACCCACACACATATGGTCACTTGATCTTTGACAAAGGAGGTAAAAGCATCCAATGGAAAAAAGATAGCATTTTCAACAAATGGTGCTGGTTCAACTGGAGGTCAGCATGTAGGTGAATGCAAATCAATCCATTCTTATCACCCTGTACAAAGCTTAAGTCCAAGTGAATCAAGGACCTCCACATCAAACCAGATACTCTCAAACTAATAGAAGAAAAAGTGGGGAAGAGTCTCGAACACATGGGCACTGGGGAAATTTTCCTAAACAAAACACCAATGGCTTATGCTCTAAGATCAATAATTGATAAATGGGATCTCATAAAACTGCAAAGCTTCTGTAAGGCAAAGGACACTGTCATTAGGACAAAATGGCAACCAACAGATTGGGAAAAGATCTTTACCCATCCTACATCTGATAGAGGGCTAATATCCAAAATATAAAAAGAACTCAAGAAGTTAGACTCTAGAGATCCAAATAACCCTATTAAAAATGGCAAACAGAGGAAAACAAAACATTCTCAGCTGAGGAATATCAAATGGCCAAAAGCACCTAAAGAAATGTTCAGTGTTTTTAGTCATCAGGGAAATGAAAATCAAAACATTCCTGAGATTCCACCTCACACCAGTCAGAATTCCTAAGAACAAAATCTCAGGTGACAGCAAATACTGGTGAGAATGAGGAGAAAGAGGAAGATTATTTTGCTGTGGGTAGGATTGCAAGCTGGTATAACCACTCTAGAAATCGTTCTTGAGGTTCCTCAGAAAATTGGATATAGTACTAACTGAGGGCCCAGCTATACAACTCCTGGGCATGTACCCAAAAGATGCTCCAACATACAACAAAGACACATGCTCCACTATGTTCATAGCAGCCTTATTTATAATAGCCAGAAGCTGGAAAGAACCCAGATGCCCTTCAACAGAGGAATGGATTCAAAAAATGTGGTACATCTACACAATGGATTACTACTCAGAGATCAAAAACAATGACTTCATGAAATTCATAGGCAAATGGATTGAACTAGAAAATATCATCTTGAGTGAATTACCCAATCACAGAAAAACATACATTGTTTTGCACTCATTGATAAGTGGATATTAACCTAAAAACTGGGTTATATATATTACCCAAGATGCAATCCATAGACCACAGGAATCTCAAGAAGAAGGATGACCAAAATTCAGATGCTCCTACTCCTTCTTAAAAGGGGGAAAATATACATAGGAGGGGATATGGAACCAATGTTTAGAGAACGTCCTGAAGGAACGGCCATTCAGAGTCTGCCCCACATGTGGCATGTATATATATATCCACCAAAACTAGATATGATTGATGAAGCTAAAAAAAATGCATGACTGGATATAGATCCCTCCTGATAGATGCATCCAGAGCATGTCCAATACAGTGGTCAATGGTAGCAGGAAACCACTGAACTGAGAACAGGAGCCCCTTGTTGGGAATTAGAGGAAGGATTGAAAGAATTGAAGGAGCTTGCAACCCCAAAACAACAACAATGCCAACGGACCAGAGTTTCCAGGGACTAAACCACTACCGACAGACCTTACATGGACTGACCCAAGGCTCCAACTGCATATGTAGCTTTGTTGGGGCACCAGTTGAAGGGGAAGCCCTTGGTCATACCAAGGTTGAATCCCCAGTGCAGGAGTATATGGGGGGCAGGGGCAGTAAGTGGGATGGATGGGGAGAATACCCATCTCAAGGAGGGGGAGGGGATGGGAGCTTATAGACAAGAAACAGCGAAAGGGAATAACATCTGAAATGTAAGTAAAGAAATATATCTAATCAGAAAAAAATCAAAGAAAGATTACTACCACATTTGTCCTAGGGAGAAAGTATAATTATAATAATAAATCTAGTAAAAATATAACAAAAATTTAATGGAAAAAATTCAAAGCTTCAGACATATTAGCAAACAAGCAAACTGAATATAAGCAGTTATAAGAGAATTATCAGCTTGATCTCGTTGTCTTTATCCTAAAATAATACAGGACTGATTAAACATGGGTAAGTCAATAAATATAATAAGTCATAAAAATGAATTAAAGACAAAATATCATGATCATCTCAATATGCAAAAGACTGTAGAAAATATAACTTGGGTTCATCATAAAAATCCTAGAGAAAGTAGGACCTGGGGGGGTCATATTTCTATACAATAAGAGCTATATATCAAAACCCAACAGCCAACATTAGCCTAAATGGAATAATTAAGAAAACTAGAGTCTATACCATTTAAATCAGAAACGAGACCAGGATGCCCACTTTCCTCACTTCTTTTGGTTTCTTTAAGCACTGGCAGAGGTACAAAACAAGAGAAGGGGCGCTCATAATCTTTTCTTCTATGTTGTCATGATCTACAGTGATCTGTTGTGAAATAACACTCCAGACACTTAAAATACAAGTCCTCTAGAAGAGAGAAAAACAGAGTAGTAATTTCCTAGAGGACAAGATCATAGCAGATAAGTAATCCAGATGTCAGAAACAGAAAACATACAACCTGAATTTCCCAACTATAGAGCAAAAACCTACATAAGATTTTAAAAAGATGGAATAACAAATCTAGAAGGTAGCCCCACAAATGACTAATTATCCAAGGAGAAAAAATAGAGGAAAACTGAACAAGAGAACTGAACTACAAGGTAATCTAGAGATGCAACTTTCATATACCAAAGCATTGTAAAGGTTTTGACTATATAGCTTGTATATGCAAGTAAGCAGACTAAAAAGTGACCAACTGTTTCAGTATAGGCTTTGAACTGTGGGCCAGTACAGCTTTTTTTCTGCCTTGTGTGACATGTGCACTCAGTGGCTGGGTGTGACTAGGAAAATGAATTCACCCCAAGCTAGAACAGATAATAAGGACAATGAGTACAGAGCAAAAGCTATACACTAGCTGTGATGGCGCTTCCTGGTTGTCAACTTGACTACTTCTAGAATGAACTACAATCCAGAAATGGAGGGCATACCTGTGATTCAGATCATGAGGCATAGCGGCCATGAAATCTTAAGCCCAAACAAGGCAGTACAAGCCTTAAATCTCAGGAGACTGAGACAAGCAGATCTCTGTGTTAAAGGTCAACCATGGACAAAGCAAGTTTCAGATCCAGGCATGGTGGCACACACTTTTATTCTGGCCCACACTTTCTGCTGGAGTCCTACATAAGGACATCAAAAGAAGGAAAACTCACTCTTCTTTGCTATTTTTTTTTACTGTCACAAATAAATAAAAGTAAAATGTTTCAAATACTAATTTTCATTCCACTCGTGGAAGACAATGCTTTGCCAATGCTTATTGAAATACCTACGCAAATGTAGACACAACTTATTAAATTTTGCGTTTTCTTCAGTTTGTTTCAAATTGCCTGCTTTTCATAGCAGGATAGATTTATTGTCAATATTTTGTAAATAAAACACAAAATAAAATTTAATAACTACAAGAAGTCTGTTTATAGATATTTTGATCACTTTAAATTATAAATAATATAACAGTGTTTATATTATTAGTTTCGATTATTCTTTGGTGTGAGTTTATACAGAAAGAGAATAAAAAGCCATGACAAATGACATCATATTGCCCTTGATTTTAATGTCTTTAGAATATTTCCCTAAATGGACACACGATCCAGGGGTCAAATGATTTGGTTTTATGAGGTTTCCTTTTAAAAGTCTTTTTATTCATAATGTAGGTTTACAGTTACTAATTTACTACTATTTTTATGAAATAAAACATTTAATCACAGAAAATTTTTTATTTTAAGAGCATCTGGGTTGAAACTGTCAATGTTAATAAAACTTACCATGATTTTATCAATTTAAATAATCATTTTATATTCCCTCCAGTAGAAAGACAGGCATCAAGTGGAGGGATGGAGTTGCCATCCCACAGTTAAAGACTCTAACTCAAAATTGTTCTTGTAATTGCAGGGACAAAAATGGAGAAGAGACTGAGGAAAGGATCCATCTCAAGTGGAGGGTCCAAGGCCTGATACTATGACTTTTTTTTTCTTTTTATTGGATATATTTCTTTATTTATATTTCAAATGTTATTCCTTTCCCCTGTTTCCTTTCCATAAGACCCCTGTCCCCTCTCCCTACCCCATAAGGGTTCCCCCCAATTAACCCTCTACATTCCCCTGAATTGGGGTCCAACCTTGGCAAAACCAAAGGTTTCCCCTTTCACTGGTACCCAACAAGGCTATCCTTTGCGACATATGCAGTTGGAGCCATGGGTCAGTCCATGTATAGTTTTTGGGTAGTGGTTTAGTCCCTGGAAGCTCTGGTTGGTTGGCATTGCTGTTCTTATTGGGTTGCATGGCCCTTTAGCTCTTTCAATCCTTTCTCTAATTCCTCCAACTAGGGTTCTGTTCTCAGTTCAATGGTTTGCTTCTAGCGTTTGCCATTGTATTTGACATGCTCTGGTTGTGTCTCTCAGGAGAGATCTATATCTGGTTCCTTTCAGCATTCACTTCTTAGATTGATCTGGTTTTGGTGGTTGTATATATATGGGCTACATGTGGGGCAGGCTCTGAATAGCTGTTGCTTCAGGCTCTGCTCTAACCTTTGCTTCCATAAACCCTTCTATGGTATTTTTGTTCCCCTTTTTAAGAAGAAGTGAAGCATCCACATTTTGGTCATCCTTCTTGAGTTAGTTTCATGTGGTCTGTGGATTGCATCATGGGTAATTAGAGCTTTTGAGCTAATATCCACTTATCAGTGAGTACGTACCATGTGTGTTTTTCTGTGATTGGGTTACCTCACGCAGAATGATATTTTCTAGTTCAATCCATTTACCTATGAATTTCACGAAATCATTTTTTTGATAGCTGAGTATTATTAATCCATTGTGTAGATGTACCACATTTTCTGTATCCATTCCTCTGTTGAAGGGCATCTGTGTTCTTCCAGCTTCTGACTATTGTAAATAAGGCTGCTATGAACATAGTGGAGCATGTGTCTTGTTGTATGTTGGACATCTTTGGGTATATGCCACAGAGGTATAGCTGGGTCCTCAGGTAGTGAAATGTCAAATTTTCTGAGGAAACTACAGACTGATTTCCACAGTGGTTGTAGTAGTTTGCAATCCCATCAACAATGGAGGAATGTTCCTCTTTCTCCACATCCTCACAAGCATCTGCTGTCACCTGAGTTTTTTATCTTAGCCATTCTGACTGGTGTAAGGTGGAATCTCAGGGTTGTTTTGATTTGCATTTCCCTGATGACTAAGTATGTTGAACATTTCTTGAGGTGCTTCTCAGCTATTTGTTAATCCTCAGCTGAGAATTATTTGTTTACCTCTGTGCCCCATTTTCGAATAGGGTCATTTGGCTCTCTGGAGTCTAACTTCTTGAGTTCTTGTATATTTTGTATATTAGCCCTCTATCAGATGTAGGATCGGTAAAGAACTTTTTCCAATCTATTGGTTACCATTTTTTCCTAATGACAGTGTCCTTTGACTTACAGAAGATTTGCAGTTTTAATTTATCAATTATTGATCTTAGAGCATAAGCCATTGGTGTTTTCTTCAGGAAAATTTCCCCAGTACCCATGTGTTTGAGATGCTTCTCCACTTTTTCTTCTATTAGTTTGAGTGTATCTAGTTTGATGTGGAGATCCTTGATCTACTTGGAGCTTTGTACAGAGTGATAAGAATGGATTATTTGCATTCTTCTACATGCAAGCCTCCTGTTGAACCACCACCATTAGTTGAAAATGTTGTTTTTTCCATTGGATGGTTTCAGCTCCTTTGTCAAAGATCAAATGATCATAGCTGTGTGGGTTCATTTCTGGATCTTCAATTCTATTCCACTGATCTATTTGCCTGTCTCTGTACCAATACCATGGAGGTTTTATCATTAAGTCAGGGACAGTGATTCCCCAAGAAGTTCTTTTATTGTTGAATATAGTTTTTGCTATCCTGGGTATTTTGTTATTCCAAATGAATTTGCAAATTTCTCTTTCTATCTCTGAAGAACTCAGTTGGAATTTTGATGGGGATTCACATTGCTTTTGACAAAATGGCCATTTTTACTATATTAATCCTGCCAATCCATGAGTATCTTCTGAGATCTTCTTCAATTTCTTTCTTCAGAGACTTGGAGTTCTTTTCATACAGATTTTTCACTTACCTTGTTAGACTAACACCAAGGTATTTTATTTTATTTGGAACTATTGTGAAGGGTGTCATTTCCCTAATTTCTTTCTCGGCCTGTTTATCCTTTGAGTAAAGGAAGGCTACTCATTTGTTTGTATTAATTTTATATCCAGCCAAATTGCTGAAGTTGTTTATCAGGCTTAGTAGTTCTCTAGTGGAACTTTTGGAGTCACTTAAGTATACGATCCTATCACCTGCAAATAGTGATATTTTCACTTCCTTTTTTCCAATTTGTATCCGTTTGAACTCCTTTTGTTGTCTGATTGCTCTGGCTAGGACTTTGAGTACTATTTTGAATAAATAGGGAGAGAGTGGGCAGCCTTGTCTAGTCCCTGATTTTAGTGAGATTGCTTCAAGTTTCTCTCCATTTGGTTTAATGTTAGCTACTGGTTTGCTGTATACCTATGTTTAGGTATGGGCCTTGAATTTCTGATCTCTACAGGACTTTTATCATGAAGGAGTGTTGAATTTTATTAAATGCTTTCTCAGCATCTAATAAAATGACCATTTTTTTCTTTTAGTTTGCTTATATAGTGGATTATGTTGTTGGATTTCCATATATTGAAGCATCACTGCATCCCTGGGATGAAGCCTACTTGATCATGATGGTTGATTGTTTTGATGTGTTCTTGCATTTTGTTTGCAAGAATTTTACTGAGTATTTTTTGGGTCAATATTCATAATGGAATTTTTTCTGAAGTTATCTTTCTTTGCTGGGTCTTTGTGTGGTTTAGGTATAAGCATAATTGTGGCTTCATAGAAGGAATTTGGTACTACTCTGTCTGTTTTTATTTTGTGGTATAGTTTGGATAATATTAGTATGAGCTCTTCTATGAAGGTCTGAAAGAATTCTTCACTAAACCAATCTGGTCCTGGGCTCTTTTTGGTTAGGAGACTTTTAATAACTTCTATTTCTTTAGGAGCTATGGGATTGTTTAGATGGTTTTATCTGTTCCTGATTTAACAGTGGTACTGGTATCTGTCTAGAAAATTGTCCATTTCCTCCAGATTTTCAAGTTTTCTTTGAATATAGGTTTTTGTAGTAGGATCTGATGATTTTTTTGAATTCCCTTAGATTCTGTTGTTATGTCTCCCTTTTCTTTTCTGATTTTTATTTGCATACACTCTTTGTGCCCTCTGTGGCTAAGGGTTTATCTATTTTGTTGATTTTCTCAAAGAATCAGCACCTGGTTTTGTTGATTCTTTATATAGTCCTTTTTGTTTCTACTTGGTTGATTTCAGCCCTGAGTTTGATTATTTCCTGCCTTCTACTTCTCTTGGGTGTATTTGTTTCTTTTTGTTCTAGAGATTTTAAGTGTGCTGTCAAGCTGCTGATATGCTCTCCCTGTTTCTTTTTGCAGGCACGCAGAGCTATGAGTTTTCCTTTTAATATTGCTTTCATTGTGTCCCATCAATTTGAATATGATCTATCTCCGTTTTCATTCAATTCTAAGAAGTCTTTAATTTCTTCTTTTAATAATTTTCTTTATTTCTTCTTGACAAAGCTGTCATTGAATAGAATATTGTTCAACTTCCATGTATATGTGGGCATTCTATTGTTGTTATATTGAAGACCAGCCTTAGTCTGTGGTAATCTGATGGGATGCATGGGGTTATTTCTATCTTCCTGTATCTGTGGAGGCCTGTTTTGTGACATATTACATAGTCTATTTCGGAGAAGGTACCATGAGGTTCTGAGAAGAAGGTATATCTTTTTGTTTTAGGATGGAGTGTTCTATAAATATCTATTAAATCCATTTGGTTCATAATTTCTTCATGTATCTATTTAATTTCTCTTTCCTCGATCTCTCCATTGATGAGAGTGGGGTGTTGAAATCTCCTCCTATTATTGCGTGAGGTGCAATGTGTGATTTGAGCTTCAACTCAGTTTTTTTTTAAATATAAGTGCCCTTGCATTTGGAGCATAGATATTTAGTAGGACTGAGAATTCATCTTGGTGGATTCTTCCTTATCTTTTTTGATTATTTTTGGTTGAAAGTCAATTTTATTCAATATTAGAATGGCTACTCCAGCATGTTTATGTGGACCATTTGCTTGGAAAGTTGTTTTCCAGCCTTTTACTCTGAGGTAGTGTCTGTCTGTGTGTTTCCTGTATGCAGCAAAATGCTGGGTCCTCTTTATGTATCCAATCTGTTAATCTGTGTCTTTTTATTGGGGAATTGATTCCATGGATTTTGAGAGATATTAAGGAATAGTGATTGTTGCTTCCTGTTATTTTCCTATTTAGAGGTGGAATTATGTTTGTGTGTCTCTCTTCCTTTAATTTTGTTGCAAGGAGGTTACTTTCTTGCTTTTTCTAGGGAGAAGTTTCCCTTCTTTTGTTGGAATTTTCTATCTACTATCCTTTGTAGGGCTGGCTTTGTAGAAAGATATTGTGTAAATTTGATTTTGTAATCTTGTTTTCTCCCTCTATGTTAATTGAGAGTTTTGCTGTATATAACAGCCTGGGCTGGCATTGATGTTCTCTTAGGATCTGTATGACATCTGTCCAGGATCTTCTGGCTTTCATAGTCTCTAGTGAGAAGTCTGGTGTAATTTTTATAGGTCTGCCTTTATGTGTCACTTGACATAAATATTCTTTCTTTGTTTTGTGCATTTGGTGTTTTCACTATTATATTACAGGAGGAATTCCTCTTCTTTGGAGTTTCGCAGGCTTCTTGTATATTTATGGGCATCTCTTCAGGTTAGGAAAGTTTTCTTCTATGATTTTGTTGAAGATATGTACTGGCCCTTTAAGTTGGGAGTCTTCACTTTCTTCTATATCTATTATCCCTAGGTTTGATCTTCTCATTATATCCTGAATTTCCTGGATGTTTTGTACTAGGAGCATTTTGTGCTTTATACTATCTTTGATGGTTATGTCGATGTTTTCTATGGAGTCTTCTTGACCAGTTCATTTCAGTTCTCAATGCAGACCGGAACCATGGGTACCTGTCACTGACTGCTCCTATATGCCTGTGTCCAGAGGCACTATGCAGTTTTCTCTTGGGTCATGGATGTGGACAAAGGTGGGCAGAAGTGGCAGTCTGTTCTGTGGCCTCAGGATGGTCCACACTTCTGGGTGTTCAGCTCTCTCCCTGATGGAAGCAGGGAACTGTGGGATGGGACTCTTATACTATTACTGATGCTATGCTGTGCTTACAGACAGGAGACTAGCATGTCTGTCTTCTGAGAGTCCCAACAAGCAGCTGAAAGAGTCAGACACAGATACTTACACTCAACCATTGGACTGAAGTCGGGGACCCCAGTAGTTGAATTAAGAAGCTGGGGAGGAGGGCAACCCCTTAGGAAGACCAGCAGTCTCAACTAAACCAAACCCCTGAGATCTTTCAGACACTGAGCTGCCAATCAGGTAGCTGACATAAGCTGGTCTGAGGCCCCCTACACATATAGCAGAGGACTGTCTGTTCTGGCCTCAGTGGGATAAGACTCACCTAGCCTTTGAGAAACTTAATGGCCCAGAAAGTGGGAAGGTATGGTAGGAGAGGGGGTACATCCTCATGGAAATAGAGCAGGAGAAGAGGAATGGGATGAGACAGTGTCAGAGGGCAGACCATGATGAGGGTATTGACTAGAGTATAAAAAAATAAATGTAATAAAAAGAAATTTTTAGATTCACAAAATATTTCGAAGTTGTGAACATAATGTTAACATTCTAGGCCACCAATATTCCCAGTCGTAGCACATAAAAGTTACTATCATCATTTGTGTTCCTGGTATTTGCTAGATTTTAGCTATAAAGTTGCTGTGTTTCCCTTTCCCCACTCTATTCTATGGACAGGGTCATGACATTAAGGTTCTGTAGTGTGTTTACATTATTACTTAAAGATATAACACAGTATAATAATCATGATGTGTCATAAAACATGAAATCAGAACTTCTATTAAAACCTGTGTGTATTAATATCTTTTTATATTTTCATCTGTTGTACACAAAAGCTTCAAGGTACTAGCTGTTGTGAAATCTAGTTAATTGGATGAGGGCACAAGGAAATCTTGAACGCTCTCAGAAAAAAAAGTTAATTTGGCCTTTGAGTTGTAATTTACCCTTATATGGGAATTTCTACTTTTGCTTTTAAAGACTTTGAGTGATATGGAAGGTTCACTTGCATCATTGAGGACGGCTTTTAATTAAATTCAGAAATCTGAGCTGAAGAGATGCCCCTGCCATTAAAGTCTAGAGTCAATTTTAAGCACTTTTCAGAGGCTGGTGAAAAGGAACAGCACTCAAGTGGACTTGCTTCCCTTGCAGAGGGCTAAGGTTTGATTCTCTTTACCTATATCAGGAAACTAGATCATAGTTGCCCAGAACACTACTTCTAAGGGATTCAATGACCTGTTCTCTTATCCTCAGGTGCCTAAAAACAGGGGGTACACACACACACACACACACACACACACACACACACACACACACACACACACACACAGAGAGAGAGAGAGAGAGAGAGAGAGAGAGGAATGAGGAATGGGCAAAGAATAGGGGACAAGAAACGTGAAGAAAGAGAGCAAGTCGTTTGTCTGATCAAGCTCTCAAATTTTATGTCAGTGCAGTTCCTTATAAAGACAAACAAGTGGAAAGCCACACAGGACCCAAGACCAATTCATCACTCTCACCACCCTCCCATTGTTCTTTTGGTTCCTGTGACTGTAAACTGCAAGTTTCAGGTGTACTTATAAGAACTCATGAAGTCATTGTTTTTGATAGCTGAGTAGTACTCCATTGTGCAAATGTACTACATTTTCTGTATCCATTCCTCTGTTGAAGGCCATCTAGGATCTTTCCAGCTTCTCATTATTATAAATAAGGTTGCTATGAACATAATGGAGCATGTGCCTTTGTTGTATGTTGGAGCATCTTTTGGGTATATGCCCAGGAGAGATATAGCTGGGTCCTCAGGCAGTGCAATGTCCAATTTTCAGAGGAACCTCCAGACTGATTTCCAGAGATGTTGTACCAGTTTGCAATACCACCAACAATGGAGGAGTGTTCCTCTTTCTCCACATCCTCACCAGCTCATAGAAAAATGGATGGAACTAGAAAATATCATCCTGAGTGAGGTAACTCAATCACAGAAAAACACACATGGTAGGCATTCATTGATAAATGGATAGTCGCCCAAATGCTCTAATTATACAAGATACACAGATGACATGAAACTCAAGAAGGATGACCAAAACGCGGTAGCTTTACTCCTTTAAAAGGGGAACAAAAATATCCATAGGAGGGGATAGGGAGGCAAAGTTTAGA
The DNA here is from genome assembly GCF_011064425.1 of Rattus rattus. Lineage (NCBI taxonomy): Eukaryota > Metazoa > Chordata > Mammalia > Rodentia > Muridae > Rattus > Rattus rattus. The sequence continues at coordinate 108,484,433 of NC_046157.1, forward strand.
TCAGAGCCTGAAGGAACGGCCATTCAGAACCTGTCCCACATGTGACCCATACATATATTGCACCAAAACTAAATAAGATGGATGAAGCTAAGAAGTGCAGGCTGACAGGAACCGGATGTAGATCTCTCCTGAGAGACACAGCCAGAATACAATAAACACATAGGCAAATGCCAGCAGCCAACCACTGAACTGAGAACAGGACCCTTGTTGCAGGAATTAGAGAAAGAACTGAAAGAGCTGAAGGGGCTTGAGACCCCATAAGAATATCAATGCCAACCAACCAGAGCTCCCAGGGACTAAACCACTACCCAAAGACTATATGTGGACTGAACCTGGGCTCCAAATGCATAGGTAGCGGTGAATAGCCTTGTTGGGGCACCAGTGGAAGGGAAAGCCCTTGTTCCTGCCAAGGCTAGACCCCCAGTGTAGGGGATTGTTGGGGGGGCAGAATAAGGGGTGGATGGGGAGGGGAACACCCATATAGAAGGAGAGGGGCCTGATGGACAGGAAATCAGGAAAGGGAATAACATTTGAAATGTAAATAAGAAATACCCAATTTAATAAAAATGGAAGGAAAATAAAAAGAACAGATAACTGGCTAGGTCTCCCAGAAACAAAGGTTATCTAAGTGGGCCTGAAACATTCCTGAGAACATTCCTGAAACAGAGGGTTTAAGAGTGTGTTTGGCTTCTGGCACACACACACACACACACACACACACACACACACACACACACACACACAATAAATACTGTCCCAACAACTTAAGATTTATGTTTAGATGTTATCATACATAGGGTTTGATTACTGTGAAGAAACATCATGACAATGACCAGTCATACTCTTATAAAAGAACGCATTTCATTGGGACTAGCTTAGAGTTTCAGATGTTCAGTCCATTATCATCATGGTGAAACATGGTTGCAGGCAAGCAGACATGGTGCCAGAGAAGGAGCTGAGAATTCTTATCTTGATCTGCACTCAAGAGAGGGAGATTGTGTGCAACATTGGGTATAGCTTGAGCATAGGAGACGTCAAAGTACAACCTCACAGTGACACATTTTCTTCAATAAGGCCACACTTCCTAATAGTGCCAAACCCTATGGGCCAAACATTCGAATATATGAGTCTACAAAGGCCTTCCCTAACAGTTTATAGCAGAATACTCTAAACTAATCAGACAGACATATAAACTGAACTCAAGAACTGTGAATTATATTTGTTTAGACACAAGACCTGGTGCTAACCTTAATTTGCTTTCCCCTCAAATAACGATGTGTGTATCCTGTCATTTCATTTTTCAAATGAACAGTCTAACATTATACAATATGGGGACACATTGACAGATAGACTCTAATTTTAGAATAAAAAATGATATGTAAAAAACATAAAGTAGCATGTTTTAGCCCCTTTTATATAGAAGAAAATATTCTAGTTACAAATCATCCATGATTTTGGAAAAGAAATTTATATGAGGGCATAATCTAGGTTTCTCCACACATAACTTGTTACAGAGACTTGTGTGTCATTTATTTGGAAATCTAATACTAGGCTACAAGAGCGACAGGCAAGCACACAGTGAAAAATAAGTGGGAATAGAAATATGTCTATTGAATCGGTCCAATATGTGTGAGGATGCATCTTATAAAATAAGCTGAGAATCACTTCTCGGAGCTATGAGCTATTTTGAAATTGGCTTCTTTCTTGTGATAACTGACATTTGTATGAGATCATGACACTGGGTTTCCAGGAGACAGGACAGAGTGAGAAAGGCTGGGTAGGTTGTACAATAGCAGAGGAGATTGGTTATAGTGGTACATTATAGAAGCGTGAGGGAATCTGGGTTTAGTTGTAGCTTGTAGGGATGGTAAAGGAGGCTGGTCTTAGCTACAATATATAGGATATTGGAGAATGGTGGTCTTAGTTGCATGCTGTAGGGAAGTAGATGCCGGTCTTGGCCTGAGGTTGTAAGCTGCAAGTGTATGATAGTGGAAGATCCTGGACTCTCAAGAAGCTAGGCAAGACTGGAGAGAGTTGGCTGCTGAAGCCCTGTCGGGAGTTACACATGATTTCTGCAGTTTGTGAGGTATAGAGACATACATGAGAGGTGTCAAGTCATGCAATAAGGTCATATGGTCAGGTCCAATAATATCAACCACAGTATCTATCTAGTCCCTTGTCAGAAAATACAGAGCTTTAACATTTTTCACAAGAAACTCATTAATTCTTATTGACTAGGGTAATTCATAGAAGTAGATTTGGCAAGATGAAGTGTTCTTCAAATGTTAAAAACAAACAAACCTTTGAGGATTTGTTAATGCGTAGTAGGCCTTTCTGACTGAGGATCCTGACTCCTGACTGCCTTTCATCTGATATGTATTCCTTCCTTAGACTAAAAAATATATTTTTATTCTATTCCATTTAAGTAACTGATGCATCTTACTCCAGTGTTCTCATAACAGAAATAATCTAAATACCTCACATGTCTTTTAGCATTTCGATAACTTGCAGATCTTACTCAATAAGCAACATGCCCTTGCTTGAAACAAAAACTAATAGTTGTATAGGTGTCCTATAAGTTTACTGCTCACTCCCACGGTAGACTGAATTATAGCATTCTAATATAGTAATAATACATAGCGATTTGCCTTAAAATTCACCCCTGTCTCTTGGTTGGGGACTTCGAGGTTGAGTCATTAGTTACAAGTATATTCCTTTGTTTTTAATTAGAGAAGTTCGGCATTTTAAAACTCAGTATTTTTATCACAAACAACACAGAAAAATAAATGATTCTGTGTGCACAGGGGTACTAGTACCAAGTGAATTCTAAACATCAGAGGTAGGTTTAACAGAAGGGGCTCTCCACTTCATCCTCTCTCCTCAGGTGGTACTTTCCCCCATTTGATATGTTTGCAAAATTTTTCTGATCTTGTTAAAATATTTATAATGTTGAAGAAACGTGTCAACATTCCACATGATTCACTGGTTAGTAGTAGTAACACTACTCTATTCTGTATTCACGTGTGCTGATTGTGTTGAACATCACTTGTAGCATTCACAAAGATTCTATCACCAACAGTGGAGGGAAAGCTATCCACTAGCCTGCAGAGGACATAGAACCAATCATAAGAACACAATAATAAAGACATGTGCATCGCCATCATTAGTGTGACAAACCTGCTTTCAAAAGGCGAGGAGATGCTGGCCGTACACAAACACTAAGAATAAATGCATTTACTGTTTCTGTGCAATTTCTGTTAAGACTCTTATTCAATCCTTTGTGAGGTTCTCCTACAGATTTCATAGTCAATTCCACTCCTAAGATTTTTCTGTGACGTTAATACAGTGACCACATCTCCCCTATTCTCAATATGTGGTCTCCTATCTTTTCACTGTAGTAGAAATGTGTTTTCTGTCTCTATTGTTATTAAATACTAATCCCCCTATATATATATATATATCTTTTGTCTCTTCTCACACATTTTATGTTGAATTCTCTCTCTCTCTCTCTCTCTCTCTCTCTCTCTCTCTCTCTCTCTCTCCTCTAAACTTTATAGAACTCTACCTTCCAATTCCTTCTGTTCTGCAGAGAGGTCTAGTTAAATGCCCCTTACTCTCTTTTTATGTTATTTTGAAGCTGATATTGTTCCCTTAGATGCTTTTGAGGTTTTAAGTAACTGGATTATTGTGATAAAGAGACTTGGCCTTGAAGTTAATATTTTTTTGCAACTTCAGGTGTGCAGATATGGTAGGATTCATATCAGTAAATGAGAGACAAAGGGCATGGATACTCTAGACTGCAAAGAAACAATGAGCAGAAAATAGTTCTAGCAAATTCTAAGGCCAGTGGAAAACATTGTCTTTATTAGCAGAAAGGAAATTTGATCTAGTTCACCAAAACTTTGGTCATTCTAGTCCAAGAGGACCTATATCTAAATAAATATACATTGGTGTTTTTTAAATCATTATTGAGGAGTTCAGAAAATAAAATGGTGAGGAAAGAATGAAGAAGAAAATAGAGGAAAAGAATGGCAGAAAAAACAGGCAGGAATCGAACACTTTCATGGCCCAGGCTAAAATCTAAAATCAAGCCAAAAATGACTGAACAGCACTTATTTAAATATAAGGTAAACACAAACCTAATTTCATAAATGAAACGCAAAGTGAGTGGTCAAAGTACATAGAAAATAAATCTAACTTTATGATCATAATAGAACAAAAATTAATGTTCCTTATGATATAGTGCAGCTTTTATCAAAGAGAATGTCCCTATGACCATATTCCTGAAAATCCAGATGATCTCCATTTACTACTAAAAATAACATTTTTGTTTTACAATGAACAGAATTCTGTGCTGGGTTTACAGATTAGCGAGGGAGTAATTGCTTTCCATCTCTGAGTCATTGCATTTGATATCCTACAGTTTTAAAGACACACAAACAAATAAATAATGAAGTTCCATAATGGCTTTTAAATTAACATTCTGGAAGCATGTATATTATCACGTGTGGAATTATTACAGAATGTTGCCCATTAAAGGCAGTTAATTTGTGTAAATTATTTCTGTACTCAAATAGGTGACCTTTCATAAATACATCAACAATCTCAAGGTGGTATTTAAATACCAGCCTTATTTTCAAGGTATGACTATTTCCTTTCTGACACCTTTACTATTTTTAATTCCATAAGAAATTAATAAAACAGAATTCTGTATCTTGAATGCTCTTCCATGCGTATTTTTTTCATTAATCATTTTTGAATGGTAACCTCATCATCTTGCTTTGATCTCTGAACACACACAGAATACAACTCTATTAAATATCTGGTTACTACAATACAATATCAGCCCAAACCACAAATTTACCCACTATTATATTCATCCTTTTGTCCTTGATTTCCAAGCATGTAGAAGACTGTTTCTATCCTTCACCATTTGTTTATATGTGTTTATTGAACATTTGACAAGCCCCAGGCATTTGGTATCCAACAGCAACTCAACACTTGGATATTCTATTCTTGTTGATAGAACCAACACCATGCAAGGGAATAAACAAATAGGGATAGTTTCTCACTGTGAAAGATCTTTTGAGTGGAATTTAAGGGATAATATTTTATATACTGTGCTGAAGCATTACCTATTAATAAAAAGCCTATGGTCTATAGGAAAGTGTAGAATACACGGTAGGACACTGGGCTGAGAGTAACTGGGAAAGAGCCAAGCATGGGAGACCCATTTGGACTTGGAGGAAGTCAGATGTATATGGAAGAAGAGGAGAAAGCATTTCAGGCCCTTAAGGATAAGAACCCCCCAGGAAGACCAACAGAGGCAACTAACCTGTACCCTTGTGTCTCCCAGAGACTGAACCACCAACCAAGGAGCACAAGCTAGACCTAGGCCTCCCGTCACATATGCAGCAGATGTGGGTCACGAACTGCAATCAGTGCTATACCAAAAACTGTTGCCTGTGTGTGAGATATGTTCTTCTAGATGGGTCTTAGTAAGAGAGGATGCACCTAGCCTCACAGTGACTTGAAGAGCAAGGGTAGAAGATACCCACAGCCCCACTCCCACCCCCACCCCCAACCCTACTCAGAGAAGAAGGGGTGCAGTATGGGGAAAGGACTGTGGGAGGCAGGACCTCGAGAAGGACAGTGAGCAGGATATAAAATGAACAAATAAAAACATAAAATTAAATAAATTCTAGAAAAGAAAATAAGACGCATTCTCATGCTGATATATTGCTCTGTTATTTTTTTAAAATGTGAAATCATGAAATTTTCAGATAAACGGATGAAGCTGCATCATCCTGACTGAGGTAACTCAGACCCAGTAGGAGAAATGGTGTGTATTCATTTATATGGGGATATTAGCTGTTAAGTCTTTGATAAATAGTCTATAATCTCCATCACCATAGAAATTGGGTATAGAGTTCAGGAAGAATGGGGAGGATTGAATCACCCTTGGAAGTGGAGATAGAATCAATAGTTATGTAGCTGAAAAATGAAAATGCCAATCTTGTGCACATTTGTGTGCATCCTGACGAATTTAATTATGGCTGCTACAAAAGCCTGGTTAGAAGGTTATTACTTAAGCATGGAAAGACTCTAACCTTGCATTTGACAAAGGATTGATCCCTAAACAATACCAGAAACACAATGAAGATAAGGAAAATCAAAAGGAGATAAACATCTAATTCTGTCAAAACTAAAAATGATTTAACTACCAAAAACTATCACTATCAATGAATTAAAAGACAAATTGGAGCAAATATTTTAGGCATATATCTATAAGAAAATTTCATCAAAAATATAAAGAATTATTGAAACCTAAATAACAGATAAATAACTCAAAATGTGTAAAGGAATTACAGGTATACATATATTTACTAAGAGCGATAAGGCAGGAGAATCACAAGTGTGAAGCTTCCTGGGGCAATTTGGCAAGGCACTGCACAAATAAATTTGAAAATATTAAAAATAAAAATAAAAACAAATAGAAATTACTAGATCAACAAGAAAAGGACGCATTCATCCTTTTCTCCAAAGATAATACCCAACTGACTCTTAAAAAGGTACTGAAAAGTATTAACAATCAAGAATTGTAAATCTAGTGCACAATGAATTTCCATTTTACATATAAGGAAATGCTGTTCTTTGACAAAGATGCCTTAATTCTGCTGTTTATTGTTCTTACTTTTGTAGTCTGAGAAGTCAGATCAAGGAGTCAGGACCCAGATTTGGCTTGAGAGCTCATGTGTCTTTTAGAGGCACTCCATTTTTTTTTCTGTGTCTTCATATGGCAAAGTGGGGCATTTTCCTCCTAAGGGTATTGCTTCATCTTCTAACTTAAAAATCCCTCCTTAGGGTCTGTGTATGTAAGATATTCACTTTGAGAACAGCATTGGCAGGTAGAAGGAAGATGAGGTGAACTTCAGTTTGGAAGGAGTCACTTCCTCGTTGCTATGATAAATTCTAAAATGTTAAAGAATTCTAATGCAGGGTATGAATGTCCAGTTTGTTATGACAGTAGAAAAGGACACATTCATCTGACAATGCTAATCATATACATAAATAAATGTGTGTATTTGTGGTCTGAGCCTTCCCTGTATACTCTTTTCTTAAGGCCTCCTATGTTAGAACTGAATTCCCTTTTCTATGTCTTTGTGTTCAAACCTTGCAGTGACTTCTGGAGTTTGTAAGTTATAGAATTTAAGTCTTTTGCAAATTTTAAGAATTGGAGATTAAAGAAATTGACTCAAAGCCTACAAAAGGCTATTTTATCCCATTAAAGAATGTCTCCCTCATGTTCTTATATAGAAGGGGGTCCTGTCCAGTTCTTTTAATCTGAAATATTTCTCAGCAGAATAAGACTTTAGCCAACTTTGTTCTAGTGTTATTTGTAGGTTTTGTTTTGGGCATAGTCTTGACCTACATAGCCTCAGCTGACATCGAATTCACAATCCTCCCATGACAGCTTCCAAGTGGGAGAATTATAGACATTCTTCATCCTACTGTGCTCTCTGTTCTTGTTATCAAGCAAGCAGGTATGGATTCCTATAGGACTAAAATAAGAACAACCTCATCCAGACTGAGAGTAGAGAAGTTGTCTATACTTGAGATTCTCATTTGAGATAGTCAGTATGGACACAGTGAAGCAAGGGTTGTCACTTTTTCACAGGGCAGAGTTCATGAAGACAAAGGGGTAAAATGTGGATAAAGGAGGAGAAATATATGGGCAGCTCTGGTGTGATAGGAAGTATGCAAGGTAGCTAGCTAGCTCCCAGTGGTTTAGTTAGAGCATATTCCCTTATGTTTGTATTTAGAGGCTGAAGGTCACAATGTTAAAATTCATGAGATAAACTGAAATTCTTGACGTGACATTTGCTTTATGTGCAAGGTACTCTGCACGACATCGTGTTTCATGTATTTAGATAAACACATGATGTTGACTACATTTTTCCTGTTATAAATTTAATCTATAACTACATTGCATACCCAGCTATAGAAGTATTTTCTGTTTGTGGTTCCAAACTTAAAACTTGTTTCTATTAAAACTAATACTTATTTTTCAAACACTTGTGAGGCCTGTGTGTGTGTGTGTGTGTGTGTGTGTGTGTGTGTGTGTCTACATTGTGGGAAATGAAATAATAAGTGTAAAGAGAGAGGAAGACTTGGAAAGACACAAAACTATAGAGCATCACAGACAGGAGACAGCTTCGGAAGTCACCCATCAATCAAAGGTAAGGCCATTCTTTTCCATCTTGAAGTGCAGCATGAATAATAGACGGACTCAGATGCCAAGTACTCGGTCTACCTAGTAGTAACTAAATTGTGTCTCTCTGCCTTAAATTCACATGTTGAGACCATAGTATCTAATTATTTGTTGAGACTGTATTCTGTAAAGAACATAAGGGATAGATTCCAACACCACCAGTTCTGAGACATCTAAGACATAGACAATTGTCCTGAGGAACGTTCATGTAAGGACACCGCCAGAAGGATGCCATCGGGAGCCTACAAAGAGACCCCTCATCAGCCATGAAACCTTGCCTGAGAACTGAGAGTATCCTCACCCCAGAACTATAAGGAAATGAATTGCTTTTGTGTATTCCCCACAGCCTGTAATATTTCTGTTAGTCTAAAATGATTAACATACATTTTCAAGAGTAAAGAGGCCTGGATGTTTATAGTGAAAAAGCCTCTACAACATAAAGTTCTGTAGGAAGATAATCAGAAAGGAAGAGAATGAAAAGTTCCATATTGAAGACAGTAGAACAGAATGGGAAATGGGGTATCTATATGGGATTTAAACTTGAAGTCTTTTCTTCTTGTGCTTTGGGGAATTAATATTAATAGCAGTGTTGGCACTTCTGTGACACTTGTTATAGTAGAATTAATGTACCAATTCTGTCCCTTAGGCAAAATACTGTGGACCACTTTGGTGGTATTGGGCAATAGAAAGTATGAAGATACAGTCTACAAACTTTATTTCAGAGACACGTGTATTCTTTAAGGAAGATTAGAAATGCTGTTCAGTGATTGGGTTCTCCTGTGGCAAGCTCAAGGTACAGGTTTAATTGTTAGGATCAAAAAATCACTGAATAAGACTCCAGACTCAAATAGTATGCAAAAGCAAAGAGCTTTTCTTCAGCTGAATTTCCTACATGCAGGGGTCCCCCAATTTGGGAATGGAGACCCATGGTGAATTCTCAGGCACAGCTTTTATTGTCACAGAAGTTCCAGGGAAGGATATCTACCATTTTATCTTGATTGGTTAGCTCTATCTCTTAGAGTCAGACTGTTTCTATAATTGATTAGGCTCTGGAGATTTCCCAGGATGTTGCCTAGTCATTCTATATACCTATTCTTACTTCAGGAAAAATGACAAGGTGTCCTCTGATTGGATGCCTGCACCTGTGATTTGCTGACTACATGTTCCTGGATCTGGGTTCTCATATCTTGGAAGCAGAAACTTAGGCCTGAACTTCCAAACTGCCAGTGTACAGCCTGTTATGGACTCAGACACATTCTGGATAACTCAATCCTCGCTTGTTGTCATATGGCATGAGATAGATAGATAGATAGATAGATAGATAGATAGATAGATAGATAGATAGATACATACATACATACATACATACATACATACATACATACATATATACATACATACATACACACATACATAGACAAAGGGATCAATAAAAAGAAGTACAAAGAAAGGGAGACAAAAGAAATATGTCCCTGGTAGCCTAAAGAGAGGAGTATGGAAAAAATAAAACTGATTGGGTCACTTGCAATATTAACTCAAACAAAAGATTTAGCAACCAATTACATGTGGAGTAACCTTTTCTATTCCTACACATTTTGAAGTGATTATTGACCATACCAAGAGAAACAAGGCATCCAGTAGAAAATCATCAAATACCTCTGTAGGCTTATATTTTTCAAATCCTACTTTAATAAGGGTTCTCAAATACTTCAACTCCCTTTTAGCTTACTGTCCAAGAACAAGGAAGGAAAGACGGTAAATAGAACAAAAGGGTGAATCCTTAGCAAGAATGCTGTCACTGCCCCTTGAGTCCCAGTTACACTCGTTCCAAAGATCACATGTCCTCTCACTATTCTTGCCTCAGCAAAAGACTACGTTGGTCTGCATCACATGATACAAACAGAAAGTTTGATTTCACACCCTCTCATAGTGGTTGGCACTGAGGAAGCTTAGGCTTTGATGCAGTGACATGAACATGAAGCTGTGCTGTTTTAATTTAACATTTACTGTGTTTGTATGTGTTCATGTGCTGGGCTAACTAGTGTTCCCATGTACAAGCAAACACTCATGTGCATAGGCAACTATGTAGGCCAAAAGAGGTCATTAGCTCTCCTGGAACTGAAATTACAAGTAATTTTGAGCCACTAAGTAGCTTCTGGGAAGAGAATTCTGGTTCTCTGCAAGAAACATAAACACCGAGCCATCCAATCCCCAAAATGTATTGTTTTTAAAGGTCATTTGGAATACCTCCCCCAAGAGTAAGTTGTAGTCACATCTACTTACAGACCACATGTACTTACAGACCATCTCATTCCCAAAGAGCTTAGTATTCATGCTAAGTGCTAAAGATAGCTCTCACTCTATTGTATGCTTGTGGGATCCTTTTTCTCCTTCTGGTTTACCTAGGCCAGCTTTGACATGAAGGTTTGTGCCCAGTCTTGTTGCATCTGGTTATGTTGTATCCAATTGATATTCCTGGGAGGCTGCTCTTTTGTAAAAGAAAGCAAAGAAGTAGTGGATCTGGGTGGGGTTGGAGAGGGGCTGAAAGCAGTAGAAGGAGGGAAGTCTGCAGTCTGGATTACTGTATGAGAGAAGAAAAACAAAAATAATAAACTACAATAATAAAGATAACTGAGAATACAATCTCTCTTTTTTATCATATAAACTGTGCATCATTGTAAGACTAGAAACAGAAATACTGATGCAAACATTTACAGGTAAAATATCTCTGTTAACTTTGTGTTAAGTATATATTGACAATAGAAAACAGAGATAGCATAAATTGGTAAATTACCACAAGCAACCTCATAGCTGAAGTCAAGGAAACTTTGCAATCTCTGATAACCTGGGCTACATACTTAATAGGTTTAAAGCATTTAACAAATCAAGATTATATAGTTACATAAATATTCTGGAGCTCACTAAGTAAATATGTTTCTAGATACCCCATTAGTACTATTTATAATATATCACAGTCATTGTCTACTGTAGGCTGATAAAGAGCAGACGGAGATGTGGAACTACCTCCATTACAGGGATAGAAGTTCTCAGCTTCACAAAAGTTGGCATTTTCTGTTTTTATAATTCAGGATAGTATTGCAGCAACATAATCTAAGGAATGCACCAAAATGAACCACATAGAGACATTCATGCTGTCAGAATTTTTCAAAGGCAATAAAATTCCAACAATAGGTTAACTTCAAATAACTGGAACAGAGTTCTGATAACCAAATTCAATGTTGATAATAGGTTTACTCCATGAACTTCAAGAAACTTACTGAATGGGCCAAGGTCTACGGGAATTATGAAATATCATCACAAGATATCCCAAGTTGTTAGTTAAAGGAGCCTGAGTAACTTTTATTAGTCTTTCTTCCTTATTTTTATACATATTTATTTTTGTACTGGATAGTTTATGTATTTGCATTTCAAATATTATCCCCTTTCCTGGTTTCCCCCTCTCCAATCCTGCTCTCCATGCTTCTATGAGGATGCTCCCCCTCCTACCCACCCACTCCCACCTCAACATCCTGGCGTTCCTCTACAATGGGGAAGGCAGCTTTCACAGGACCAAGAACTTCTCCTCTTACTGATGCCAGACAATTCCATCCTCTGCTATATGCAACTGGAGCCATGGGTTCTCCCATGTGTACTTTTTTGTTGGTGGTTTAGGCCCTGGGAGCAGTGTGGGGTGTCAATACTCTTTCTCGGTTTAATATAATTGACATTTTTAGCACACAAATTCAATCTATATTAATAGTTTGCTTATATTCAATATATAGTTGTCATTATACAGGTACTATGGTACCTGTACCATAATCTTCCCCTAAGATTATTCAAATACTTAAATTATTAATCACATGCTCATAGACTTTTCTGTATGTGCTTTTATTCTCTGCTCTCAAACAAAAACAAAAGATGAATTTATTATTTTCTGAGTCAGTGAACATTGCAAATTAAAACTGTACTTCAGCCTTATATTTTAGGATAGGCCAAATATCTGATTTTGAAATCAAGGTTATTTAAAGATATTTACAAGTGTATGCATTCATTAGGCAGTGATTTACAATTTCCATCCTTGTCTTTGATATATTTGTAATCCCAGCATTGGAAACAACTCTTGGCAGGTAGTGTGCAAGCACTGAAACATAGTAAACTGAATGGAAGAGTATGATTTGTCCTGTTCCAGAGGTGAGAAGTGTAAGTATTGACTGTTAACTGCTATAGCTCTCAAGGTAATAGTAGCATTAAAACCAAGCTAGTGATGGCCATCACTAATGAACAGCAATGGACAACTACAAAGCAGTAGAAATCATTCTTTTAAATCACAGTTCATAGAACATATTGATAATGGTGAAATTCTACTGAAAACTACCTTACATTTTATTTTTCGTTAACAATTCTTTTCCCCATTTGTCAATGTGAGTCTATTCTTAAAGCTTTTAACTATCTAAATGTAAAGATTTAATGGACACTTAAAAACATAAAAGAATCATGATTTATGAGACCGCCAACCATGTGTTTGATTTGTTCCATGCATTTTGTGCTATTTAAATCAGGATAAATATATCTTCCTCCTTTGAGAACCGTTATTGATGTGAGTAAAGTTTGCAGTTCTGTGCACTATGTTGTCATAGCAAATGTCACCTGACTTAAAGACTATTCTATATGATAAGTACTCAAATGAATTGCCTGTACATTTATAATTCCAAAAGAATAGGGATTGCTGAGTGACTTCTCCTGGGAAGATATGAACAAGGATATATTCAGTCCAGAAAGACACTAGTGAGAGTCCAAAATATTAATTCTATCAAAGTCCAATTTAGTAATCTAATGGTTTTATTGGTGTTTTTAGAAGGCATGAATGAGGGCTATTTAAGGGACCATTTGTGATTCGAGGTCAATAGCTTCATTGAAAATAGGTAACAGCTTATAAAACTGGCTCCCTGGAGCTTCCTACACCCTTTAGAAACCGCCCCATGGTTAGTCTCCTCTCCCAGAATTGTTATTTCTTGTATAATCTTGGATAGGGTTCTTGTAAATCTTCTAAATTTCAGGAGATTTCTGATGTTTGTTGATTTCTTTATTTCCCAACTCTTATGAGCCTCCCTTCTTCCTAAAGGGAGAAATCTGTTTATTTACAGATACCACTAAAAAGAGATTTGTTTCTCTGGTATGTATATATCTCACACAGTATTTATTGATTATCTGAATAATGAGCATGTTAATATTTGCTGATATTTATTTAAATTATGTATGATGATATATATCAATAATAAGTCAGAATATTCTACCTGCTGAATTGCAACGACTTTGTAGTACATTGAAATATATATAGGAGTAGAAATGAAATGTTTTATAATGAAGTTAAGGAATAGAGTCTCATTTGGACAGATTCATGTTATGTCTTAAACATGATTTTAAAAGATTACTAATTTTAACAGCACTGGATGGGAGCCAAATTGTCATTTAGATCCCAGGGCTGAATATGCAGTCACAGGCTATGGGTCACTCAGGAATTCTAGAATAGAACACTCTTTATCAGAATCTTGGAATCTGCCTCCTTTGTTCTTAATCATCTTTCTTCCCTTAAATCTCAAAATGATCAACATGAATACATAAAACAGTACACTAGACACAGAGTTGCACTTTTGGGAAGGAACCAAAGATATTGGATATGGATAATTCACTTCTCTCTTAGTGCTGTTGATGCTGGAGTTAGAAGGGTTGTAAGCACAGGGCAAGCAAAGGCCATTGTGTTTGGGATGACCTCTACCTCAGTCACCTCAACAGTGTTCATTGCAGGAGGTAACCTCATTTTAAACATTGAGAAAATGTGTCATTTTAAGACTATATAGAAAATTCTCTAAGCTGTTAATTTTGTAATATCTAAAGCACTGCTTTCAAATCCCCAAGTTTCAGGTGGAGTAGCTTTAAAATGTCTAAATCAACCTCTTAGAAAAACAATATCTCAAACAATTCTTGCCTAGTATCATTTTAATTATTTAATTGGGTTTTAGGGTTTTGGTGTCATTTTTCTGTTTTTGACTCTTACATTTCGGGACGGTCTCTTGGTGGCTAGTTTCTCAATCTCCCAGGCTTAGAGAGAGATGGATCTTCAACATCAATTTAATTAATGACCTTTACTCCAATGTCATGAAAAGAATTTAGATACAGTGCCAGACAGCCAGAAATCCTGAGGCTAAGTTAGGAGAACACAAAAGAAAAAATATTTATACTTGCATGTCTAAAATGTGGAGCCCTCCCCCCAAAATTACAGAAGTGCCCTAGGAGCTTCTATCTAAAGAAGACAAAACAATAAGTACCACACAAAATGGAATATTCTACTCAGTCAAGATCTTTAAATCAATAGATTAAGAATTCGAGTTTGAGAATGGGAGAGATGGTTCAATACTTAAAGTACTTGCTACTGTTGCAGAGAATCATGGTGCAGTCCCCATCATCCACATCAGGTAGCTAACAACTGCCAGTCTCTCCAGTCTCCAGGAAGATGGCATAACCATCTGGCCTCTCAAGCCCTCACACATGATAAGCATACATATACTCAAACATACACATAGACACAAAATAAGTCTCTAAAACAAACTAGAATATGGGCTAAACATTTCCTTGAGAAGATAGTCAACCTAATAAAACATTTTCTAACTACATGATAGTTAACTGGCATGTGTTTAATTTTTTTAGGCCCTTTCTAATCTGAGTTGAGGGGTCCATGTAAGTGTCTTTAAATCACAAAGGGGATTATTACACTGCCATGAATCATCAAGGCATAAGATAAAACAATGTCTTCACTTTCTTCAACTGCTTTGTGTAAAGGTAGCCATGCAAAGAAAGGTGGCTGAGCAATGAGCATGGGGTCTACCATGGAGGAGTTAGAGAAAGGACTGAAGGAGCTGTAGGGGTTTGCAACCCCATAGGAAGAACAAAAATATCAACCAGACCCCCAGAGCTCCCAGGGACTAAACCACCAACAAAAGAGTTCACAGGGATGGATCTATGGCTCGAGCTGCATGCGTAGCAGAAGATGGCCTTGGTGGGCATCAATGGGAGGAGAGGCTCTTGGTCCTGTGATGGTTCGATGCCCCAGCATAGGGGAATGCCAAGGCGGGGAGGAGGGAGAGAGAGAGTGGGTTGGCAGAGTAGCACCCTCATAGAAGCAGGGGGAAAGACGATGGGATAGACAGTTTCCAGAGGGGAAACCAGGAAAGGGGATAAAACTTGAAATGTAAATAAAGTACCCAATAAAAAGAAAACAAGAAAATTATATGTGAGGTTGAAGAGATGTCTCAGTGGTTAAGACCAGTCATTGTTCTTCCAAAGTTCCTAAATTCCATTCCCAGCAACCATGTGGAAGTTCACAACTGTCTGATGCCCTCTTCTGGTGTGAAAATGTACAAGCTGACAAGATTCCCATATACACAAAATACACAAATAAAGAACTCTTAAAAAGATATCTTTTTTTAAAAAAGAAAATTATATGTGAATAAACAAAGGGAGCTGTGAGAGTCTGAATGGGCTTAGTAGAGTTTCATTTCTGAGACTTGAAAATATGGGTCAGAAAGTAGACTCAGGAAGATGTGAAGTCTTTCATTTCTACAATTATTAATTTAGACATTTTATTGCATCTTCAGTTGTTCAGTGTGTCAATGAACCTAGGATTTACAGTGTCGTTCTAACTTGTGAATTGTATTTTCCAGAGCCATACCTGTATGACCTATTTGTTCTTGAAAATAAGCATTACAAAACTAAATTTAATAATTGAGTGTGAAAAATCAGTCCTATTTACATGGATGTTTGAATTAAATGACATTTGAAATATCTGATTCATCTAAAATTAAATTTCTGATTTCTTATCGCATGCATCTGATAGTAAATCATATGGGTAAATATCTCATGATTCTATATTTTATCCTATATTTTCACATTTGTATAACCATACAGTTAATGCTATTGAAAGTAGCAATAGTGTAACTTATTTGATTAATACTTACTAGGCACCCATATTGTAAACATTTATCATACCACACTTTATATCATTTCCACAAGAGATTGAAAGGGAGGTGAAGTCATATTCAATAATCTACTTAATAACCAAAACTCAGGAGCCAACCAACAATATTGTATAGCTTAGGACCAGTCTCACACAGGCACTCGCTAGTCTTTCACAGAGGCATTTGCCACTTTATCAAAGAACAATTTAAAAGATGTCCGTTGGAAACCTGCCCTCCACCTGACAATCATTCTCAGCACTTGCTTATCATGAGCCTTGCTGTCAGAGAGCTTTTGTGATGATATAAACCTGCAATTATATCAACCTCATTTGAAAATTCCAGGGGCTGTCCGTTGCCTTTGCAGCTGGGTAAAATTCCAATCCCTGGTGTCCTAGCCCAAATCTGAAGTTCTCATCTTATTTCCTCTTAAACTCTGCAAGTTTTCTGTTATCATCGATTGTCTCTTCTAGGTCTGTGATGGTTTGTATATGCTTGACCCAGGGAGTGGCACTATTAGGCAGGTGTGGCCTTGTTGGATTAGGTGTGTCACTGTGGTTTTAGGCTTAAGACCCATACGCTAGCTGCTTGGAAGTCAGTCTTTCTTTAGCAGCCTTCAGATGAAGATGTAGAACTCTCAGTTCTTCCTGTACCATGCCTGCCTAAATGCTGCCCTGTTCCCACCTTGATAATGATGGGTTGAACTTCTGAACCTATAAGCCAGCCCCAATTAAATGTTTATAAGACTTGCTTTGGTCATGGTGTCTGTTCACAACAGTAAAAGCCTAACTAAAACCAGGTCCTTCTACCTTGGCAGTACCTAGTTTATTTCCTACTCAGTCATTTGTTGTACAATATTTGATCACACTGTGAACCCCAAAATTGTGATATTTACTGAAATGACATGTTTCTAGTTGTGGTATGGCTCAGCCTTAGCACAAGCCTTTAATCATTCTGGCAGGAATATGGACATGCCCTTGGAACACACCTTTAATCCCAAACAATGAAGGTATAGTTAGTTTGTAGGGGAAAAAAAGCACTCAAGTTTGAAAGTGATAGCAAATTGAGTGGCAGACACCGTGTTGAGTCAGAGACATATTTGACAGAATAGGATATGCTCAGCTCTCATGAGGAGAGAAGAAACAGAAATTACATAAGAGAGAGCAGTACTGGGAGAGAAAAGGCAATTTGTACAGAGACAGGTTGAAGAGAGAACCAGCTAGAGAATGGGAATGAACCAGAAGATTAAAACATAGAGTTACTAGGAGGCTAAACAGAACAATTCAATAAGAAGCCAAGAGAAGTCAGAGTGAAACAGCCAGCAAGAGTTCAGAAAGAACTAGGAAGGTTGAGCATATTCAGCAGTAAATCTCAGAGGCTGAAAACATTCTATTAGGTTATAAAGGCTAGAAGCTTCCAGGATTAAGCCCAATTAGCAGAAAGCGGCAGTAAGCCTCCGAGATGACAATTACACCAGGCAAATAAAAGTTACTGGAACAGTCTTTCACTATTCCTTAAAGACTAATGATCAGTCTATTATTTAGCAAACATTTCTAGCTGATAACTATACCATTTTGTCTGGTCTGTAAATCACCTTATATCACCTATTATCACCTATAATTTATCATTTATTCTCAGGCTACTTAATTTTATATGACAATTAACTTCTTAGATGTTAATTTCCTCTAACATTGGGGCATGGCTCCACTGTTCAGTGCCCCCCCCCAGTTTTTAAGGAATTTATGAATAAACTGTTTATTTGTACCTTGAATTAAACAGGACAGCTGGGTCAGGCTGAGACACTCAATGTAAAAAAAAAAAAACAAAAAACTGAATAGACAGGAAGAGTGAGATGGCTGAGAGAAATGGTATATCTCTCCATATGTGCATTAAAGAAATAAATTGTAAGGGAAAAATAGATGCCAAGCAAGTGAATAGTGAATGGGTGAATCATAGATGTGTTTCTACCCAGAAAGAGTCATGTGAAACATAAAACATAAGCTACAGGAAATTTGGAAATAATGGGCAGAAATTTTAGATGGTTTTGTGTCAGTTTAGAAACCGTTAGGGCCACGGCATCTGTGGGGAACAGATGAGCCATTTGTGCTGGATGGCCCAATTTTCATAAACGAAGCAGCCGCAAAGCCATCTTCCTGGGTTGAGGAAGAAAAGGCATGCTGATGGCTGAGTGAGAACAATGCCTCTTTATCGTGGCTTCTGTGCAGAAGGAAAAAAGAAGGCAACAAAACAGACAAAAATGTATGTGCAACAATAAGACTCCAGCTGGAGTGACAGAGCAGGCATTTGAGCACCCACAGAGAGCATGTTCTTTTTTTATTATTATTATTTTATCCAGAGAGCCTACATGTCCAGATAACTGAAATTATTTTATCAGAAACCATCATAAAAATCACGACTGAAAATATTGAATATAAATTGTTTATGTTTTTTATTTAAAAGACAGAGCAGTTTTAGGTACACAACAAAATTGAGCAGAAAATGCCAAGAGCTCCGATACATGCATCCACAGCTTAGGCCACTCAGTATCCTCTATCAGAGTTGGAACAGCGCATTTGCTGAGCTGCACTGGCAATAATGACACATGTCTATCATGAAGAACATCCTTTCATTAGGCCCACTCTTGGAGGTCTGTGTTCAATGAATAGCGACGTCTGCTTAATGATAAGCGCTTTCCAGACGGGTCTTACTGCCTCAAACATTCTTAGCACTCTACCTGCCCATCTTTCCCAGTAAGGAATCACATGTACTTTTGACTTTCAGTTCAATTTCTTCCACCTAATAACATATAACATTCATTCATGTCTTTTCACAGCTCGATATTCAAATATTTAAACTCATCTAATATCGTGCAGGTGTATGTCAATTTTGTTTTCCATTTTTAGCAGAGGAAATTGTGGTTGCTCCAATTTTTGCCACTTACAAACAAAACTATGAAAACAATCGATGTACAGGGCTTTGCGTGAATGCCTTTTCAACACATTTGTGTAAATGCTATGGAAAATGTTGCTAGTCACATATATGGATGATTTTGATATCCTATAATTATTGTACAAGGTAAGGGATTTGACACTGATACCTTTTTTACATAGACAAACCATGAGTTAACCACATTCTTCTCCTTAATAATACTTTCCTACCCACATCTAACTCCTCCTAGTCATATCTGAGGACAAGGCTCTGCTTCATGTTTCATACCTTTTCCTGTTAGATAGCATACATGAGGAACGTATACTACATTTATCTTTCTGAACCTGAGTTATTTTATTCAATGTGATTGACTTACTGTTTATCAACTTTCATTTTTCACTTTTTACTTAACCCTGAGTTTATTCACACATTCCATGACTGTCACCTCTGCTGTTGCATAATAAAGGGGTTGATAATTCAGTAACATGCATGGGGGTGCCAGCATATCTTTAATTAAAAGACTTCAAAACTTTGTGGAATATAAACAAAGGGTATGCCTTCAACATTTTAAGGAACTTTCTTGGTGATTTTGCAGTAGGTGAAGTAATTTAATGGGTTTCTCTTCCCCCGAATCTTAGGGAAAACTTGCATCTTGTTAATTACAACTGTTTTGACTGGTGAAATGAAGTCTTAATATAATTTTAATTTGAAATTCTCCGATGTCTAATGATGGTTATGTTTTCTCGTGACATGTATTTACTGGCTATGTGTACACTGTATTAAAATGTCCAATTCAGGGAACAGATACATTTGTTCTACTGCTCCTCCAGCACACACAAGGTGGCTCGAAATTAACTGAGACTCTATCTCCAGGAGATCTAACATGTCTGACTTCCATGAGACTCTGTATACATGTGGTGTGGTGCACATAAATCCATGTACTCATAAACATATAGTAAACAACATAATAAATAATTCAAAAGGAAATGACCGATTCAGCTAATTTGTGTTTTTATTGATTAGATTAATTATTCCTTTTGTATTTACTTTAGAATTAGTTACTTTGGTGACCTGTAAGTTGTATAATAAAGAACTGGCAAGGATTTGCTCCCCTTGTATATGCTGCTTGGTTGGTGAACAGTGTCAGAGAGATATGGGGGAGTCCAGGTTAATTGAGACAGCTGGTCCTCCTACAGGGTTGCTTTCCTCCTCAGCTTCCCCCAGCTTTTCCCTAATCAACCAGAGAGGTCAGCAGCTTTTGTTCATTGGTTGGGTGTACATATCTGCATCTGACTCTTTCAGCCGCTTGTTGGATCTTTTGGAGGGCAATCATGATAGGTCCTTGCCTTTTTTTTTTTTTTTTGGAAACATTTTTTTATCTTATATTTGAAATGTTATCACCTTTCCCTGTTTCCCATCCATAAACCACCATCTCCCCTCCCCCTTCTTCTATGAGGGGGTTTACCCACCCAACCACCCACCCCTTCCTGCCTCCTCGCCCTGACATTCCCCTACACTGGGGAGTTGAGCCTTGGCATGACCAAGGGATTCTCCTCCCATTGGTGCCCAACCATGCCATCCTCTGCTACGCATGCAGCTGGAGCCATGGGTCGGTCCATTTGTACCTTTTGTATGGTGGTTTAGTCCCTGGGTTCTCTGGTTGGTTGATATTGTTGTTCTTATGGGGTTGCAAACCCCTTCAGTCCCTTCAATCCTTTCTATAACTTCTCCAATGGGGACCCTGTTCTCAGTTCAATGGTTGGCTTCAAGAGTCCCCCTCTGTATTTGTCAGGCTCTGGCAGATCCTCTCAGGAGACAGCTATATCAGGCTCTTGTCAGCATGTACCTTGAGGCATTGCCAATAGTGATTGGGTTTGGTGGCTATATGTATATGGTCTGGATCCCCAGGTGGGGCAGGCTCTGAATGGCCAATCCTTCAGTCTGCTTCAAACGTTGTCTGCCTATCTCCTCCTATGAATATTTTTGTTCCCTCTTCTAAGAAGGACTGAAGCATCCACATTTTGGTCATTCTTCCTCTTGATCTTCATGTGGTCTGTGGATTGTATCTTGGGTAATTTAAGCTTATATCCATTTATCAGGAAGTGCATACCATGGGTGTTCTTTTGTGTCTGGGTTACCTCACTCAGGATGATATTTTCTAGTTCCATCCATTTGCCTATGAATTTCATGAAGTCATTGTTTTTAATAACTGTGTAGTACTCCATTGTGTAAATGTACCACATTTTCTGTGTCCATTTCTTTGTTGAAGGACATCTGGGTTTTTTCCAGCTTCTGGCTATTATAAATGAGGCTGCTATGAACACAGTGGAGCATATGTCCTTGTTATATGTTGGAGCATCTTTTTGGTATATGCCCAGGAGTGGTATAGCTGGGTCCTCAGGTAGTACTACATCCAATTTTCTAAGGAACCTCCAGACTGATTTCTAGAGTGGTTGTACCAGATTTCAATCCCACCAACAGCAGAAGAGTGTCCCTCTTTCTCCACATCCTCACCAGCATTCTGTTGTCACATGAGTTTTTGATCTTAGCAATTCTGACTCATGTGAGGTAGAATTTCAGGGTTGTTTTTATTTGCATTTCCCTGATGACTAAGGATCTTGAATATTTCTTTAAGTGCTTCTCAGTCATTCCATATTCCTCAGTTGAGAATTTTTTTAGCTCTGTACCCCATTTTTAATAGGATTACTTGATTCTCTGGAGTCTAACTTCTTAAGTTCTTTATATATACTAGATATTAGCCCTCTATCAAATGTAGGATTGGTAAAGTTTTTTTCCCAATCTGTTGGTTGTCCTATTTTTGTCCTAATGACAGTGTCCTTTGCCTTACAGAAGGTTTGCACTTTTATGAAGTCCCATTTGTCAATTCTTGAGCTTAGAGCATAAGCCACTGATGTTCTATTCAGGAAATTCTCTCCAGTGCCCATGTGTTCAAGGCTCTTCCCCACTTTTTCTTCTGTTAGTTTGAGCATATATGGTTTTATGTAGTGGTCTTTGATCCACTGGGACTTGAGGATTATACAGGATGATAAGAATGATCAATTTGCATTCTTCTGCATGCTGACCTCCAGTTGAAGCAGCACCATTTGTTGAAAATGCTATTTTTTTTCCACTGGTTGGTTTTAGCTCCTTTGTCAAACATCAAATGACCATGTGTGTGTGCGTTCATTTCTGGGTCTTGGATTCTATTTCACTGATCCACCTGCCTGTCTCTGTACCAATACCATATAGTTTTTGTCACTATTGCTCTGTAATGCAGCCTGCGGTCAAGGATGGTGATTCTCCCAGAAGTTTTTTTTATTGTTGAGGATAGTTTTCACTATCCTGGGTTTTTTGTTATTCCAAATGAATTTGAAAATTGCTCTTTCTAACTCTATGAATAATTGAGTTGGAATTTGATGGGGATTGCATTGAATCTGTAGATTGCTTTTGGCAAGCTGGCCATTTTTACAATATCAATCCTGCGAATCCATGAGCATGGGAGATCCTCCCACCTTCTGAGATCTTCAATTTCTTTCTTGAGAGACTTAAGGTTCTTGTCATACATGTCTTTCACTAGCTTGGTTTGAGTCACACCGAGGTATTTTATATTATTTGTGACTATTGTGATAGGTCCCTGTTTTTTGAGTGCCTTATAGCCTCAGTAATATTGTCAGGTCATGAGGCTTAAGGAATACAGGCACCTGCTGCCAAATGTGAGGATCTGGATTCAATCCCCCAAACCCACATAGTAGAAGAAAACTGAGTCTCCCTAATGCTCTTCTGAATACCACATGCATGCTGTAGAACGTACACAGCCATAGAGCATACACACACGCACACACACACACACACACACACACACACACAGAGAGAGAGAGAGAGAGAGAGAGAGAGAGAGAGAGAGAATAAATACAGATATAAATGTGATTGTAAAGATAGGAACAAAAATTATAAAGACTTCCAAAGGAAGATAGAGAAGAAATGAATTGTAATACTTTTAGAATGATATAAAATTGACATTATTAAAGAAATATACCTAGAAATAATTGGAGTTGAGAAAGGAAAGAGAGACAGAGAAGCATCTGGTATGTGATGAATGTGTAAGATTTGAGTCAGACTTCTGCTGAGACAATTCCCACTAACAAATCAAGGAAGAGCAGAGACCATCTGCTTGCTGCACTGTTAACAGATCTCTCCTCTTAAGCTGTACCTTTACAGGAAGACAGAGTTGAGGTCATTGTGCAACCTGTGTCTTGCCTCTTCTGTTATGCTCATGTCCTTGTTAGGCAGGTTCTCTTCCTTCCTTGTTTGCTAGCCTAGCACAGGGTAGATAGTCTCTGTTGCTGCTTTTACAAATTTCTGTCTCAGTATTCTCCGACCTCACATGTTCCATGTCTGCTGCTAACCACTGAATTCACCATGCTATTCACAACATCCACCTCTCCAGTCAGCCGTATTCTTGTCTCTGGGTAGCAAATGAGTTGTGGTCTGGGTAAGCTGGGGTCTCTTTGTCTATGTTCTATGGTCTATGCACACTAGAATGCAGTGCTGAATTCTACCATACAGAGTAACTCATAGAGATAAGGAATATATGTGTCTAGACATGTTATTTAAACACACATTAAATTTCGATTATGTGCTTTAATTAAATCCAAAGCATTAAAATACATATACTAATTAAATGTCAAGTAAAGCTTAGAGAAGAAAGTGACTAATAAAGTGACAGTTTTCTCTATTTTGTTTTTAATTATCTGTCTACATCTCCGTGTGCAGGTATCTGTGGATTCCTTGAAAAGGCCCCAGATCTCAAACTGGGGTTACAGGAGAAACTCCTGACACAGGGACTAAAAGCCAAACTCAGATCTTTTGGAAAAGTCATAAGCACCCTTATGCTTCTGAGCCATCTCTCCAATCCCATGACAAAATTTATAAATTTGCTCTGTGTTAATAATCAAATACAACTGAATTTAGTAAAACTGAATATGTTTGACTAGAAAGTATTTAAATATATGAAAACATAATTTTTCTATATTAAGAGCAACATCAATGATAATTTTCACCTCAAATTGGAGCTCTTCTCCTCCTAAAGCATTTCCATTTTTAAATATAATGAGTAATATTTGCTTATACTTTACTTCTTACAATACTTTTTTTAAATTGATGATACTTCCTCTTTTACTAACTAGAACACTTACAGGTAATAGCAAGTATTTATTGTGCTAGTGAGCTATTCTCTTCTCTTCTCATATAAGCATGTGTAAATACATATTTTGAGTGAGTCTGTAGGCACATAGTCCTTCCTTCTTCATCATACCTGTAAGTGGATATCACAACCGTTCCTTACATACACAGATTGATGTGATTCCTAGGTTTGGATCTTAGTTATTCAACATAACATATACTGAGTCGCATTCTGAACCTGGACCTACAGTCTATGATTTAAGTAGTCATTCCATTACTTTTGATAAATCCCATATTTTCAATCAGTGCTTTTCAATCCTTTGATTAATATGTACTTATTGATAAAGTGAGAAAGATTCAGAAGCAAGGCAGAGAGTATGAGCCCATAACTAGACAAGTAGGGGGGGCACTCATGAGATAAATACTGAAAGGGAACTAGGTAAAAAATTATATATTTTACTTTATATGTTATATCATAGTAATATTTATTATAACACAATATAATATTTTATGTTTGTATATATATTTTATTATAGTATATTTTATAAAATATATAATATAAGTATATATTTATATATAATTATACTATAAATTTTTAAAATTATATCTAATTGTGTAATGTAATTATATAATATGAATGTTATATAAATATAAGATATATGATTATATATTATCTTTTAATAGTATTTTGATAACTTGAATTGTCTGAATCTTAACATAATTTTCTGTGTATTTTGACCTGTGGCAAGCTTCTTCTTTTAGAAATAGGAAGACTCAGACAGTCCAGAGGGAATTCTCCGTTGCATAACTGGAAAAAGTTAACATCAGTTTTCCTAACCTAACAGATAGAATCATTCCATTGGATTTCCTGCCTCTTACTTGCTCTATGTTATTTTTATTAGATGCCATCAATGGCTTATTGAAATGCTGGAAATGAAACCCTAAGAAAATCAGTAAAAAATCCTAGTGAAAACTGTCACTACTAAGGTGGATCATGTGAAAACATCTGTGAAGTTATTAGAAGTGAAAAGAAAAGGAGATGATTGTGTTCGAGAACAGGTGATAATAAAATTGGAGAGAAAAGAATAAATTTGTGAGACACTAATTATTAATCACATTTGGTCTTATACCCAAAGGTTCCAGAGTTAGTAACAACTGCTACTAAAAGCCTAAGATTATGTCACTGGCTATCGTGGTTTCCAAATGCACCACAAGACCTCTGTAAACACAGTCTATTGATAATAAACTCTATTGTAAATGTCATAACTTGAATGTGTAATTCATTTTTTCTTAGAGCCATAGCAGAAAGTGATATGTTCAATGGCTTTTTCCTTTAAATGTATTCATAGATTTCAACTTTTAGATGGAGAAAGCAATAGTCAATTTACTCTCTCTAAATTAAAAAAAAATAAACAAATATGAAAATTCCATATCAGGTCATAATGGAAAGAAAATCCCAAGAACAAGGTGTATGTGTGTGTGTGTGTGAGTGTGTGAGTGTGTGTGTGTGTGTGTGTATACATATACAATTTGTTCACTTCATCTTTTTGACTAGTAGTATGAGAAAGTCTCTGTTCCAAACTACATGAATGGAAGGCCATAGAGGTGGAAGGAAGAATAAGGAGGCACTGAGGAAAGCCTGGGTCCCCAAGAAACCCAAAATAAGGGTACTCCAGAGATACAAGACCAGAAGTCCACAGAAAACTTCCAAATATCCAGAAAAACATTATTATTATGTAGATCCAAACAACCTATTCAGATCCAGGGAAATAACCATCCAGAGGGATTGAGATGAACTGAACCTGTTCCAACAATCTGAAATATTCATCCTAGATAGGGTATAATCTTCAGAAAGCCTTGGCCCCTGCCGAAAGAAGACGGTCTTAGAATAAGTGATGACCATAGAATAAGTCATAGAATAAGTACTGTGTGACTCATTTTTTAACAAAATGATAGGGAATTTTAAAAATTACAAGCAAACACACGTAACACTTTGTAGGTTAAAGTCAAAATATGTGGGTGATTATATGAAATATAGATCTTATTTTCAGAGAGAATAAAAAATTAAGGCACAAGTCTTTATACCTAGAGAAATGAGATTTTATATATATATATATATATATATATACACATACATATATATATATATATACAATGAGTTGTGGTCTGGGTAATATATATATATATATATATATACATATATATGATAATTTGTTTGAATCCTTATAGAAGATTTCCAGCTCTGCCTCGATAAGAAAAATTATTAAAAAAGAAAAAGACAAACACCACCAGCAATAGCAAAATCACCAATCCTTGTAATGTGTGATTCCGTGTGTTACAAATTGTTCTAGAAGAGTTAAAACCAATATGTAGGACAAAAATCTGAAAAGTTATCTTAGATCAAAGATGAGGGTGCGGATGATATTTTTTGAGAAGCTATTGACTGAGGATTAAATTTGGCGCTTCATGCACACTAGGTGTCTTTGGGTTTCCATAGCTGTGAAGAGACACCATGACCAAGGCAACTGTTATAAATATCCACATTTAATTATGGTGGCTTACGGTTTCAGAGTTTCAGTCCATTGTCATCATGGTGGGAAGCGTGGGTACATCCAGGCAGACATAGTGTTGGATTAGCCCAGAGTTCTACATCTTGATCCAAAGGCACTGGCAGAAGACTCTTTGGCAGGCAGCCAGGAGGAGGATCTCTTCCACACTGGGTGGAGCTAGAGTACTAGGAGCCTTCAAGGCCTGTCTAGATAGTGACTTGTTTCCTCTAACAAGGCTAAACCCATTCCAACAAGGCCACACCTCCTAAAAGTGCCACTTCCCATGGGCCAAGGATATTTTTAAAAAAACACATTAGGCAAGTGCCCTAACATTGATTTTATTCCTTGTGCCCCAAGGAATAAACATTTTTTAAAAATATTTTAAAAATACTTGTTTAATCTTAGATACATGGGTGTTTTGCTTATATTTATGACTATGCAATACATGTATACAATGTCCTCAGATGCCGGGAGAAGGCTTTGGGTCCCATGGAATAGGAGTTACAGAAAGTTAACTCCATGTGTGTGTTCTTCTTTTATTTTTTTTAATCTTTACACTTCAGATTTTATTCTCCTCCACCCACTGATAACTCCCCCCTGCCCTCTGTCTACTCAAGGATGTCCCCAACCCACCTGCCCCATCAGACCTCTTGCTGACTCCCGTGGTTGAATTACAGAAAAACTGGAGGAAGCTGAGGAGAAAGGAGACCTGGGAGGACCAGCAGTCTCAAATAATCTGGACCCCTGAGATCTCTCAGACACTGGATCACCAACCAGGCAACATACACCGGCTGAGATGTGGCCCCCAACACATATACAGCAGAGGACTGCTGGGTCAGTGTTCAGTCAGAGAAGATGCACCTAACCCTTAAGTGACTGGTGGCCCCATGTAGGTTGGAAGAGCTGCTAGTGTGCACTGAGCAACCTCTGCTATCCTATAAAAATGAATGATTGTCAATGGGAAATCAGAGTAATGTTTGTAGTGTTGGGCACATCTGACAGCATGATTGTAGTAGCTGGCACCAAAACGCATCGGCATAGCTTGACATGGACTATATTTTTGGACTATATCTTTTATCTCAGGTGAGAGGTTTGTCAGAAGTTCAAGGCCACCATCACACATGGTGAATTCTGTGCCAACCTGGGCTATACAAGTAAGGCTCCATACCAAAACCAGATCAAACCAAGCAATTATTCTTCAGATTATGCCTACAGAATGAGAAAAACTAAACTGTATATAACTTACGACTAAGCAAAATGAATCTAAACCAAAAATGTATACAATGAAATAAGATTTAAAGTGCTAGAGAGTAAGAATGAAACTCTGCCACCAGAGAACAGTGTGTTGACTGAAAATATGTTTTTGGAAATAAAATCATTAGGTATGGAGTCAGATAAATAGACACAGAAGATCAGCAATGAATGATTCTCTGAAGGAATATCACAAGAAAATGATAAATCATCCTAGCAAGTGATGGATGTGAAGGAGTCAACCTAACTGGAGAATATAATGATCTTCATTTTTCAGATTTATTTTTATATTTTCCCCTTTATACATATTTCTGATTTTAAAATTTTGCCAGCATTCAGTGAGAAAAGAAAAAAGACAGATACACGGGAGCCCAAGTTACAGGCAGTTGTGAACTGCACAATATGGGGACTGGAAACAGAACTCATGTCCTCTAGAAAAGCATCTCTTGCATTCCAATCTTTGGTATTCATTCTGGCAATGAAAACTTTCAAACCAAACAATAGAAATGCAAACATAGCTAGACAAAATCCACTGGAAGTGAATAGCATTGACATCACACTATACACATCACACCAAAGAGAACCATGTGCTTCCACAGCTTTTCCACAGTGCAGGAGACTGTCACAACTGACCATACGTTAAATAATAAAGAAAATCTAAGTATCTAAATAATTTCACAAGATTAATTTATTGTAGTCTGTTTTCTTACACTGTGGAGTTGTTAAAATTCAAGAACAATGTCTGGAGTGTTATAACTAGACATCAAGCAATACTCTTTATATAGTATATGGCTTCAATTTATGAAAGTTACATTTGAACTAAATTTGAACTAAATGTTAAATCTACAGCTCTGAGGTAGAGATAAAAAGTGCAAATCAATTGTATAAGTGATAATCCTAAAATATAGAAGAAATTTATAAGAATAAGATCAAGAGTAAATAAAAACAGAAAGTATCTAGCAAAACCAATTGATGGGCCTTTAAGGCAATGAATTAAAATGAAAAATGGCTGGATTGGTCAATACATCATGAAAAAGATTTTAATGTAATTCACTATATCACAATGGAAATGAAAATATACTAGAATGCAGAAAACTTTTTGATGCATTTCATAGGAAAAACTCATAGCACCCAAGAATAGAATTAAATATTTTCATAGGTTATACGTCTACAAAATTTCTATAGCAAATACAGAATGCAATGGATAAATCAAAAAATCTTGCCATGCAAAAAGTGTCAATTCAACTATAGGAGGCCAAAGAATCAAATATAAACACAATATAACACAAGCTACACAAAACTTTCATATTTTAAAATGTATATACAGTGTAACAGAGTGCAAAATTTAGACAACTAAAGAACAAAAGTATATTCCTAATTCATTGATTGAAACATTTTGTATTTTAAAGTCTCCATTGTTCTCAAATTAATCCACACATTCAAAGATATTTTAATCAAAATTCAAATATCAACATCCTAATTCTAAAATGTACTGTGAGTGGGGATAGACCTAATCGAGTTGTTGGCCAAAGGGATCTAATAGTAACCCACAAACTACACAGGCTATTTTCAAGACTATCGGTGGTCCTCTATAAATAGATGGTAATGTCCTATTTCTCTATACAACACATAGCAACTTATTGAATATAGAGAAGTTGAGTTGGTGCCTGCATAGAGCCTTCAACCCTGCATGTGCCTTCAGTTACTCTGCACACTACCAAAGAAGAAAGGTAAGCCTCAACCCCAACTACCAACACCTTGGTCAATGAGAGTAACCAGCCTCTAAGGTATGGTGGTACAACTGTGGCACAAAGATTATGGAAGTAACCAACAAATATCTGATTTGATTTAAGGCTCAGGAACCTACGAATAAACCAAACATTACTGTTTTTCTAAATGAATGTGACCAAATGATGACTTGTAGCAACATTCTGCTATACTCATAGAAAATAAATAATTAAAAGGAGTGAAATATATTTATGTACATTTTATACATTTCTTCCAATCAGGCATAATAGCTGCCTTTGAAACAAGTTCCTTCAAAATTACTTCATGTGAAAACAAAGGTAAAATGAATTTGACCCAGGACCACACATCACTTCCTAAAATGTCTTTAAGAACATGAATTGTCAAAGGACTTACCTTATTTTTAAATTGTTCATATTATTTCAGTGGTGATGAGGATGGTATTCTTGATGCTGCAGTCATCATTAAATGTAGTATGTCCGTGCATATGTGAGATGATATGTTGGTGCTTTCACTCCCATTTTAGCTCAAAACACTTGGTTTTCGAGTCTTTTGCTCCCAGTTTTCAAATGAGAGAAATTAAGAGGCATCTTTCTTATTTGACCTCACTTGGATTTTTTGCAATGATGAAGTTAATTACTCTCTACAAAATATTTTCCAGATAAAAAGTAGTATGCTCTGAGGATACTAATATTGTGAATTAAAATAAAGACAATAAATAGACTTGATTAGACTAGACTACAGTACATGGAAGAAACAACCTAGAAAAGTATAGTTTTCTTTAATCATGTAGCAATTAAGTTTGGATAGAATCTACTAGAATTTACAATGGTATGATTTATTTATATTGTGATACTGTGATACGTGTACTACTGATTTTTGTGAACTATGTTCTCATAAAATGCCAATCAAGCAGACCATGCAGCGCTCCCAGGGACTAAACCACCAACCAACAAGTACACATGGAGCGACCCATGTCTCTATCTGCAGATGTAGCAGAGGATTGCCTTATATGGCATCAATGTGATGCAAGGCCTTTGGTCCTATGGAGGCCCAATGCCCAAATGTAGGGGAATTCTAGGGCTGTGAGGCAGGAGTGGGTAGAAGGATGGGGGAGCATCCTCATATAAGTAGGGGGAAGGAGAATAGGATAGGGGTTTGCTGAGGGGAAACCAAGAAGGGAGATAACATTTCAAATGAAAAAAAAATAATCCCCAAAAAAGTCAAGACCAGATGAAACAGAGATTTAAATGGGAAGGATAAAATAATGCCACAATAAGAAATAGTACATTTCTTCAGGAGGGTTGAAAAAAGACAAAGAAAGAACCTGTAAAGGAGAAATAATAAAATTAACTATAACAAGACTCAGAACCTCTGCCTCTTTAATGGCATACCAATGCTTGTTGTGGTGCAGATCTCTAATCTAGATAGCCTCAGGAGGGAGGTCATGAGTTCCAGGCCAGCCTATCTTTGTTTCTTATTAGAGAGTCTTAAGATGAAAATTCAACTGAAAGAGGAACAGAAAGCATTTTTAGGGAATACATTGAACCAAAGACTCATTTGCTAAATTTTAAAATACTTCAGGGAAGTCTACTCGAAAATAAAACTATCATGCAGAGAAGCAGTAAAAATATTTAAGCATGAGAAGTTAAATGACAATTTCCCAAAAGAACCAGTGAGAATACAAAGATGTCCAACATCATCAAACCTAGATATGCCCAAATTTTCATAATATACAATTACATATTTACAAAAACCTTAAAATTAGAATTTAGATAATGAAACATTTGCACATTACAAAAACTGAAACTCTATGTATAATAAATGATAATAGGGTTGTATGACTGTTTTGAAGAACTTCTCAGCAATGTATTATGCAACTTTAAAAGCTGGTAGCAATAATACTTTTGAGAGTTCCAACCTGAAAAATCTTTAGATGCTTATTGAGAAGTTCAAATCAAAGTTAAATCAGTAAATAGTAAAAACGAAAGAGTATGGAAGTGGCTCACTGGGTAAGTGCTGGTTACACAAACAATGAGACATAAGCTTAGATCCCAACTTAGGTAACAGACACAAAAGCACAAGATGCAATCCCAGTATTGGCAGAAGGAGACAGGCCAATGCTAGCAGACTGACCAATCTATCTAGCTGAAACAAAGAGGTTCAGGGTCAATGAGAGACCCTGTTTCAAAATATAAGGTGGGCAGTTATAGGAAAAGATATCTCATATCATCTCTTCTTATTTCTGTTCATGGGCAGCAGTACAAACATGCACCTAAATAGTAAAATCCATAAGTAAAACTGTATGTTTACATAAAGGAATGATGTACAATAGTGATAGTTATCAAAGGATATACAAAATAGCACAGTGATCCTAAAATCACGTTATCGGCTCAATACAAGCAACATCATACTATGCAAATGATGTTTTCATGGTTCGATTATGAAATGCTCTCCAAAGAATTCTGTGGTGAAGTGTTGATCTTCAGTGCGTCTATTCAGAGTTGGGGCTTCCTGGAAATGATTGAACTATGAGAATTCTGAAAGGAACCTATAATAAATGGGCTAATCCAGTGTTGGAATAGTGGCTGATTGGACTATTGGAATGTGGTATAGGTGGTGGTGGTGGCAGGGAGTCTGCTTGGAGGAAATGGTAACTGATGATGTTTCTTTGATGAGTCTATCTTGATAGTAACTTCTCTGAGCTAGGCTGCACCTCTACCACACGCTCATGCCACAGTGGGCTTCTGCTATGCAACAGGCCCCAAGCATTTCTGCCTTGCCTGATATCTATCTAGCATCAGGTTGAAGCCATTGAATGTGTCACTCAAAACAAAAAACAAAAACAAAACAAAAAAAAAAGAAGGAAAAAAAGAAAAGAAAAGAAAAAAAGAAAGTCCTTCAGGGTTTAAGTTGATTTTCCTAATATTTACTCAAAATGTTGATAGCTAACGGAGAAAATTAATATACTAACTCAAGTTTTACAAATTGAAAAACTTCCAAGATGCCCCAATATAGATATCTTTGGAAAGTGAGTAGAACATTAACCAGTAAAGAAATGAAAAGGGAATCAGTTACAGGATTTTGTTCTCCTTGAGATTATTGTCATAAATGCTAGCTTTATGTATATTTTCCTTTGAAATTATTTTAACTAATGTTTGTATGGGTTTTTCTATAGAAATTGTACATTAATAAATTTTCAGTTTTTATTTTTTTTAACATTCCAGGTTTTATTCACCTCCCAGTCTACCCTCCAACTGTTCCATATCCCATACCTCCTCCCTGTTCTATCTCCATGATAATGTTCTCACACCACCCACCCCACCAGACCATTTATAAAATGTAAAATAAAAACAACCTTATCAACTGGAAAATCTCTCGTATTGCCTGATATGAGGAACATGTCTTCTAATTTATAAAATTTCTGTGAATGAAAACACAGAAAAACACCATCAACAAATAACAATGATAGGAATGAATAAGTAAACAAACTGTTGTTTGACCATTGTACATATAAAATGAGAAATGCATATATAGATATAATTTATAAAGTAGATTTAACCTGTGCACAAGATTAGAAAAGGTGCAAGAGCCTAATAGTATGAAGGAAAAGGATAAATTATTGATGGGACCATAAATAATTAAAAGAGAGGAGGCTAGTCAAGAAATATCTTAATGTTTAGAAATTCTGTGTTCTGCTTGTGGATGTTTCCTTAGATATGTATGCGAAATTGCAAAAGTATGACATAGTTTCTTTTACTTGTGCTCTGTGGCACTCGAAATATGATTTATTGAGTACACGGCCAGAACACTCATAGTACATAGCAATATCATTTGAGTTCTCCAAGCTACATGGGTTTCAGTTTCCTTTCAATCAGAGAGAGACCATGAGGCGCACTTTTGTAGACCGGGTATATGGGAATGGAATGTATATAGAATGATCACCTGATCTCTAGTCCCATTCACTCCGCAGTCATTGAACTACAAATATTTAATGAATCAGAAATCTGGGCAAAAGAATTTAGAAAAGAGGGCATGGAATAAGAGTACCTAAAATATTATAACAATTTATACATGAATCATTTTAGGTGTATACCTCTTCCATATTTTAATGAATTCATTAAAATCATTTAATCATTATCTTACTATCATTTTTAAGTTTTACGCAATTGGAGCTATACGACAGTGATGCCTGTCTAGTCAATATTTGTAATTTCATTGCTCTCTAATGGTGTAATATTTTGGATCACTATTAATCTTATTCCCAATAATATAATCAATTCAATAATGAATAGTACTCTATTTATAACTAACACCTATTGAACATTTACAGCATGCTTCCCAGTGTCATAAGGGATTGGCAGGTATTAAGCAACCTGATTTTCACAACACTTTTCAGAAGTAGATAACATGAGACTCAGAGTGTGAATGGAAAAAGTAAAGGTGGTTTGCTAACTTCACACAGAGCATTGGTCTTCAAATCCTCCCTTTAGAGGCATGTCTAAATATTGTAGTATTCAATGACTTTTGCATTCCTGATAGCCAACCTCACTTTTAAGGATAAGGAGTATCTTACTATGTTCCTCAACATATTTGCTTACAAACCTACTTCAAATTTCTCATTTTTATTTGTTTGGGTGCCAGGTTGTCTACTCCAAAAATTTTGGCTATGCCCTAATGCTATTACTTAGTATTTTTATCAACTCTTTGAGAATTCTATACTATATGTTCTGATCATATTCATCCCCACTTCAAAACTCTAGTCATCCAACTTCATAATCTCTTTCCTATTTTTCATTTAGTGCCATATTTCTTTCTCTGAAATAGTGACTGGTTGGGCAATTTTTTGATGGCACTCTCTCTTGTAAAACACAAGACTTAGATAAGGCTAGAGGACTGTCATTCTTTTAATCTTTGATTCTCTTCTTGCATTCTCAATAGCTCAGAAGTTTCCACACTTAAAAAAAGGTTTCTCCTCCATTGTTGGTGGGATTTCAGACTGGTACAACCATTCTGGAAATCAGTCTGGAGGTTCCTCAGAAAATTGGACATCGCATTACCTGAGGGCCCAACTATACCTTTCTTGGGCATATACCCAAAAGATGCTCCAACATATAACAAAGACACATGCTCCACTATGTTCATAGCAGCCTTATTTATAATAACCAGAAGCTGGAAAGAGCCCAGATGCCCTTCAACAGAGAAATGGATACAGAAAATGCAGTACATCTACAGAATGGAATACTATTCAGCCATCAAAAACAATGACTTTATGAAATTCATAGGCAAACGGATGGAACTGGAAAATATCATCCTGAGTCAGGTAAGCCAATCACAGAAAAACACACATGGTATGTACTCATTGATAAGTGCATATTAGCTCAAATGCTTGAATTACCCTGCACAGAACACATGAAACTCAAGAAGGATGACCAAAATGCAGATGCTTCACTCCTTCTTTAAAAGGGGAACAAGAATACCCTTAAGAGGGGATAGGGAGGCAAACTTTAGAACAGAGGCTGAAGGAATGCCCATTCAGAGCTTGCCCCACATGTGGCCCATACATATACAGCTGCCAAACTAGACAAGATGGATGAAGCAAAGAAGTGCAGGCTGACAGGAACCAGATGTAGATCTTTCCTGAGAGACACATGCCAGCAGCAAACCACTGAACTGAGAAAGGGACCCCCGTTGAAGGAATCAGAAAAAGGACTGAAAGAGCTTGAAGGGGCTTGAGACCCCATATGAACAACAATGCCATCCAACCAGAGCTTCCAGGGACTAATCCACTACCCAAAGACAATACATGGACTGACCCTGAGCTCCAGCTGCGTAGGTAGCAATGAATAGCCTAGTAAGGGCACCAGTGGAAGGGAACGCCCTTGGTCCTGCCAAGGCTGGACCCCCAGTGAACGGGATTCTTGGAGGGAGGGAGATAATGAGGGGAGGATGGGGAGCGGAAAACCCATATAGAAGGGGAGGGGAAGGGGTTAGGGGGATGTTGGCCTAGAAACCGGGAAAGGGAATAACATTTGAAATGTAAATAAGAAATACCCAATTTAATGAAGATGGAAAAAGAGGTTTCTCTAGCCTTTTCTTATTTGTGTGTGTGTGTGTGTGTGTGTGTGTGTGTGTGTATAATTATGAGAGACCTAACTATTTTACTTATGAAACTTTGAGCTATTATATAGTCCAATCAATACTTCTATATCCAAGAGTCCTTGTGTGTTAGTTAGTTGTACTATGACTGATTTCTGTTACTTTTGGTGAAATTCTCTATGTCTATAAACTTCATTGTAAGTTACAGTGTGTGATTCTTTTAATAACTTCATAATATCTCACTGTATAAAAACTTCTACTGTACTATAAGAAAGGAGAGTTTACAACACATAAAAACTTGCTATAACATTTACAAATAGCAAATGAGAGACTCAAAAGTTTTGAATACAAAGTTACAATAAGGAGTTAAAAACACTCATGAGCCCTATTAAGTAAAAAATGGTATATACGTGTATGGAACGTGATATTGTAATGCATAAACGTGCATGCTTGCAACATGTTAGTGGTGTTTTGAGTTTATGGATATAAAATAGCTATCCGGATTTAATATCACACACACACACACACACACACACACACACAACACACACACACACACTTTATAACCTATAACTTTCATAAATAAAGAAGACAGCATATTTTTGTTTCATCTCAAAATTAAACTAACTTGTTCCTCAACAGTGAAAAGAGTGAAAAGTAAGTCTTTCACTCATCATATAGCAACCATGACAGTCACGTCCAGAGCCTTCAAGAATGTCTCCTTGTGCTTCATGTAAGAAGTACACAAGCAAATCCTACTGTTCTCTGTCAGTATTGAAATTTTGACTTTTTAGGTACAAATATGGGCATAACTTTTTTTTAAACTGGGATTACTTCTTGTTAAAAAGGTTAAAGTTACCTGTATTTCTATTTAAGTTTACTGGAGACACTTAAAGCTGTCAGAAAACGTAGACATTTTCTTTGAACGCATCTATCAAAATTAAAGAGCTGTCCCACATAAAATGCTTTATCTGTTTATCAATTTTACGTTTTTACAAATGTCTCATAAAATTTATTTCTCTTTACAGTGTACTAAAACATACTACATGCTTCTTAGCAATGACTTCCTTCTTCTTTTTATTATTTTTTTGAGAAAATGTTTTCATGAAAACAGTTATTTTGGAAACATATGATTCCTTTTACCAAGATGTGAACAAAACAAGAAGGAAACTGTATTGTGGGAAAAAAACATTATTTGTGCTTTTATATTTGAATGGAAAGACATAATCAAATAAAAAAACATTCAAAATACTCAATATGCAGAAACTTTAGAGTATCTAGGGATATGACAAGAGATGCTGACTTCAGTTCCAGAGAAGAGAAGTATGCTGCCTTTGTTCGTGTAGTGTGAAATTAACTCAAGGGTGCTGATCAGCCCAGCCAGGAGTTTGCCTTGCAGGAGGTTCATGAACAGCAACGCATCTGAGGATATCATAGCATGTGTGCGTTACTGAAAGCAGAGCTTTCTGTTTAATATGTAGAATGTTGCAGTAGGAGGGTTCTTCAACACAAGGTAAGGGGCATCACTAAAGAGAAAAAAAAAGATACCAGAATGACATGAATGGGACAGCTCTAATTTCCTCACGAGTGAGTGGCCAGGGGTTAGTGTAGAATTTAAAATCACCAGGTTGTCAATATTCTGTGTTTAAATATGCCAACTGAGAGAAAATTTGAGATCACTCTAAAGGCATAATTTATTTATGTGTTAAATTATTATTTATTCCTGAAACATACTCATTAGCAATGGGCTACATAGTAAGAAAGTTCATGAGTGGCAAAGCTCAATTTTGTTGACTTAAAAAATG
This sequence comes from Rattus rattus, assembly GCF_011064425.1. Lineage (NCBI taxonomy): Eukaryota > Metazoa > Chordata > Mammalia > Rodentia > Muridae > Rattus > Rattus rattus. The sequence continues at coordinate 108,522,273 of NC_046157.1, forward strand.
CAGCTTATAATAATGACAGCCTTAGTAATTTGTTTATTTGCGTGTTGCTTTAGCTGAATATGAACTCATTCAGGGGAGAAATTATTCATTTCTCTTTTATACCCACTCACCTAGAAGAAATCCTTCCACATACGCACTTTTCAATGATTCTAAACATGCTATACTCTGTGTGTGTGTGTGTGTGTGTGTGTGTGTGTGTGTGTGTCCCTTTTCATCTGTATCTAAAATCAGGAGTGACCAATTAGCATTCTGACTCTATATACATGGTCAGCTGACCCCTACGACACTGTGTAATAATGTCTAAAGGACAAATAGGGCATTTAAAAGAGGGTATCAAGGATAAAGAATGTCACATCACTACTACTGTTTTTCCATAAAAACATTCTATTCTTGAGTGGTCTCTCTGTATTTTTTCCTGGCGGGTAGTGGCTATTCTTTATTTACTCCCCTTCTTTCTCATTTAAATATTATACATTAGGCTACCATTCTTGATTTTACCACTTTTTACTGCCTATGGGCTTTCTTCTTCCAACTCATTTAAAAGGCATTATGCTTTGATAATGGACTGTCTGAAGATGGAACTGAATTATAATTTTTTCAAACTTCAATTTAGTCAGTGCCAGAGGCTACTCAGAGATATAGATTTTCTCACAAAAAGTTTTACTCTACTTGAACTCTTGGTGTATTGAGTTTTCTGTTTTGTTTTTGCCGCAAAACTTTCAGAGAATAAATATATGAATGCGCATATGTAATTATGTAAATATGTCACCAAATATTTTAATGTTATAACTAAATTATCTTTGAGAGAATGCTCTTTGTGGGATAAACGTAAAGAATAGAAAGAACGTGAGTCTTAGTTTGAGGAAATAGCTTTGACCACTTCTCATCATTCATTTCAACCATTCTTAGACAGTCTGGTCTTTAACTCTTGATACTACTGCCTCAGTTTATCACCATGTCTGACGAGATATACATTTCTTGGCCTGCATTTATCTAGCTATGCAACTTTGGTGATGTAACTTAACTTCTCTGAGTTATCCATCTGGAAAATGATGACAAGCCTTACAACTCAGGTTAACATGCAATGGCACCCTAAATCACTAGTGTCAAGCTTTGGAGATATTGGCTTTCCCCCCAGAAACATGACAGAAGGAAGCAATTGGTCTAAATACAGGTGGTGTGTGCTGATGGCATTTAGATCTAGAGCACTTCACAAACAAGTAAAATTGTACATTTTCACAGAAGCTTAATCTGCTTCTTGGTAATAAAATACAAATAGTGGCCTAAAGAATTCCCAAATTAGCTTCTGATGTCTTGGCAACACATCACTATGAAGTTTGTAATGAAGTTAGGAAAGAGATTCCTTTCTGATGGCTGATAGATAGAGTACTTATGTAAACTAAATGAAAACGATGAAGACCATGGTTGAAGACTGTCCAGAAGAGAAACATTTCCTCTCTCTCTCAGACATGCGCTTCAGCAATCCCTCCCCAGTCAATCACCAAGGCATTACTTCCAACAGCGAAGCTTTGAATAAGCTTTAACATTTTCCAACCTACTATTAAATCTTCTCATATAGTACCTCAAAAAATTATCCAGATTCATTCCTCTTCTCCATACTCCCTAGTAGTCTAAGATTTGTTTAACTATTAAATCAATCTTTGGTTATTACTCACAATAACCAAAACAACCCAGTAGTCATATTTGCTTTGCAAATGTAATCGTTTTCTTTCTAATATAAAAGTTAAAAAAAACTGTTAGGTAGTCTAGATCTTGTCATGGTGGTTTTTGGAAGCTCAGAACGAAGTTCTGTCCAGCTTAGGACATGGAAAATAGCTCGCAGAGCCACTCCATAGTTCAAAGCCACAGTGAGAGCTTCAGGCACCACATGCAACAGTGTGGAGAAAGTTCAGAAAAGCGTGAATCAGAGAAAGAACTGGAAGAGCTTGAAGGGGCTGAGACCCCATATGTACAACAATGCCAAGCAACCAGAGCTTCCAGGGACTAAGCCACTACCTAAAGACTATACATGGACTGACCCTGGGCTCCAAACTCATAGGTAGCAATGAATATCCTAGTAAGAGCACCAGTGGAAGGGGGGAAGCCCTGGGCCCTGCAAGACTGAACCCCCAGTGAACTAGATTGTTGGGGAGGGCGGCAATGGGGAGAGGATGGGGGGGAACACCCATAAAAAGGGAGGGGAGGGATTAGGGGATGTTTGCCGAAACCGGAAAGGGAATAACACTGAAATGTATATAAGAAATAATCAAGTTAATAATAATAAAAAAAAAAAAAGAAAAGAAAAGAAAAGCGTGTTCCTTGTTGTGACCGAGATCATCAATGATCCTCAGGGCCTTCTCTCACCTCTCATTTGATGTACCCACCTGGTAATATGGCTTCTGTTTTCACCAGGTTCCTGCTGGCCTTCTGACCTAATGTTGCAATCGTATCCTAGCATTCTTCTGTACTGCCCTCTAAAGCTGTGTTAAGCTTCTCCCCAATCCACAGCATTGGCACATGCACTTATCTGCCTCATGTGTTTAGTTCCATTCATACGTAGGACAACCACATGTCATCTCTCAGATCTATGTCGATGAAACTTTTCTAAACCGATGTACCTTGAGAAACTGATAAAAATAATTTTCTTCCTCTTCCTCTATCTAGGAGCCCTATTTTCCTTTCAGGATTCTACTGATGATGCTATGTACTGTTATCCTTGTAACCGATTTCTATCTCACTCAGCTACTGCCTTAAGGAGCCTGTGAGAACAGGGGCCATTTGTCTTTATCAGAAAGAATGTTGTCATAACTAGGAAGTGGGATATCATGGGATGAGGGATGGGGTGGAGGGGGCAAGCGGGAAGTGGAATATCATTTGAGATGTAAACCAATGGAATGATTAATAAAAAAAAATACAGAAAAACAGAAGAAAGAGGAAGAAGAAGGAAGGATGAGCCACTGAGGGAGTAAAAGAATGGAATAGGAAATAGCTCTTTCAATCTATGGAAATATTAATGTATTTTGTGAAATGATTGGTAGCTTGACTTTTCCTTTCTGGTAGAATATTTTTCAGTCTCCTCACCTCACAGTTACAGTTTGAAAACTACATTCGTAATTCAGCAAATATCAACAGAGGCAGTTATTTGGCCATAAGTACAAAAACAACCAGCATTGACTGTAAACTCTCTTTACAAACAACATCATAAAATGTGTATCCACTGGATCTAATCCCCTAATGCAAACAGAACACTGAGTCTAAAGGTTTTAAATCATTTTTGTATTGCCTGCTAAGAGAGAAAAGTCTTTAATGAGGCTCGGAATGATGTATACATTTCCAGACAAGTCTTTATTAAAAAGATCTTGCCTGCATATCTGCAAGTCAAGGGACAAAAGCATAGAAATATCATCAGTATAAGTGATATCTTGAAAAGCACTTTGATGTTGTACTTACGGGAAAGTGAAATATTGTATCATTCCTTCTGCCCATTCAGTAGTGAGTATGCAAGTACACCAAGACCCTAATACTCCCTACAAATTAATCTAACTCTATTACATTCCTGCCTACCTTGGGACAGTTTTCTCAATCCTAAGCATAACTTGCAAATGGGGTTGTGTTCAGTTTTCAATAGCTTTGACATTTTCAGGGTGATACAATATGATAACGATTACCCAAACTGAAACCAAAGCCAAAACAACCCACAAACACATCACATTTTGTTTTTACGGTACCTAGCCAATCAAATATGTATTCTATTTAATTGAAAAATAACAGAGAAATGGGGAGATATTTCAGTTGGTAATGTGCCAACTGTGAATGCATAAAAACCTGGGGTATAATCCCCAACATCCATATGAAAAGCCTGGCTTGTAATTACAAATCTATAATTCCAGCACACGGTAATAGAGAAGAATGAATTCATCGAACAGACAGTGGAGACAGATTGATAAACTCCAGGTTCAGAGATATATACGTCTAAAACAATGAGTTGGAAAGTCTCAGAGAAAGATGCTGGAATATGACCTCCATACAGGTGTTCAGACAAATACACCTATAGGCTCACAAAACACATGTACAGAAAGGAATTTTGACATTCTTTGTGCTGAACTGCATTTCTATTTTTCTGTCATGATTTCATTTCTTCTTTCGATTTGTGTTAGAGAAAATGGGAATAAGCTAAGCCACTTTTGAAATGAGTGTTTTCTTCAGTTTTTCCAAAAGAAAGTTTCAAAAGCTGATAAGGGTATGTATTGGCAATACCTTGGCTAAGTTATGTTTTATTCTTACTGGAGAGCATGCTCAGCATTCACTGAAGATATTAACAATTTTTACACATAATATCTCTATTTGACTGCTTTGTGTAGATAATTTTTTGTTACATTAAGTTTCTCATATATATGTGTGTGCATATATGTATATGTGTATATACATGCATATATGTATATGTGTATATATATGTGTGTGTATATGTATGCATACATACATATGTGTTTATATACATATATACATATATATGTGTGATGTGTGTATATATATGTATATATACATATATGTATGTTTATATATGTATATATATATTTGTTTGTGTGTTATGTTCACTTAAGTGGAGGACAATACTTTATTGACTAACCTAATTATGGTTATAATTAGGGATATACATACTTCAGAATACATTTAAATGAAAATATGAGCGTTATTGTGGACAGAGTAGTAGTCACATTCTAATCCAAATCACCTAGTTATGAATAACACTTTACTATTTTGTAGCACGAATGATTAGAAGTTGAAATGTGCTTGAGTTGCTGAATTCTTTCTGAAACACTATGATTAAATAAGTTATTTTTGTTTCAAGAGAAAAAATTCCCAAACCAGATTGCTGTTGTTGCATGGTATAACCTTCCCTCCTGGATGATTACCCTCATTTTGAGGATGATCTAATCTGGGAGATTTCACATGTACTAGAATCCTAAGTGTCAAGAGTTTTAAATCAATATTTTACCACTGTGATTTAATATACTTGGGTACAGTGATAAGTTACAAAAAAAAAAAAAAAGGACCAAAACAAGTTAAAGGTGGAATGTCAAATTTTCATTGATTTTAACTACCTTTGTATCTTTTTAGCTACCTTGTCTATCCTTCTAAAGAAAGGTAGTTTTTAAAAGTCTGTAACAACAGGTATTAAATTTCTCAAAAAACTGGTTAATTTAAACTTAACAGTAAAAACAAAACTTTCCATTAAGTTAGTAAACATATTTTGCTGTCTTTAGGTTTGTGTTTTCACTAAAATGTGGTTCTTTTATTAATATCAAAATTATTATTTTACAAAATATATTTTTTGTAAAAAAATGATAACTATCAAATAAGAAATGGTATTAAAGGCATTACCCCACACATGCATGAAAGTTAAAGAGAAAATGAAAATACATTCAGAGAATGAATAATTTGCATGACAGGTTTGTAGAATGTAAGAATTGTTTCAAAGTAGAAACTGAGGGGGAGAGAGAGAGAGGGAGAGAGAGAGAGAGAGAGAGAGAGAGAGAGAGAGAGAGAGAGAGAGAGAGAGAGAACACAACCAAACAGCTTAAAGACTATAAAAAGTCTGAGTCGGCCTCTGAACGATTAATGAAAGACAAAATTTAGTGATGGTAAACATATGATAGGTTTGTTAGAATTAAAGGCTAACTAAAATTTTCTTAATATCAGATAGTGCCAGATTCGTATTATATCAATGTGATTCAGACTCTAGGCAGAAGCTACACAAGGGGGCAATGAGTTCCCAGACACCCTGTTTAAGCTTACCTTGCAATCTCAACAATCAAGACAAAACCGAGTGTCCACAAAGCTGAGAAAATTTCTATAGACACAGAAAAAATTCTGAATAATAACTTTAACTCTGGAAATGGCATGTTCTCACAGAGTAAACTTTTCCCTCAGAAAACCCTTTAGTTGAAAAGAAGATACTACATGAATAATGCTTGGGTGTATACTGGAGAAGTGACACCCATATTTGTTTTCTAAGAAATGGAAATTTTCCAATTCCATTAAAATCAGGAACAAGACAAGGGTGCCCACTCTCTCTCCCTACCTATTCAATATAGTATTCAAAGTTCTAGACAGAGCAATTAGAAAACAAAAAGATTGGAGGGATACAATTTGGGAGGGAGGAAGTCAAGATATCACTATTTGCAGATAATATGATAGTATACATAAGTGACCCCAAAAATTCAACCAGAGATCGCCTACAGCTGAAAAACAACTTCAACAAAGCGACTGGATATAAAATTAACTCAAACAAATCAGTAGCCTTCCTTTACTGAAAGGATAAAAGGTTGAAAAAGTAATTAGGGAAACAACGCCATTCACAATAGTCACAAGTAATATACAATATCTTGGTGCGACTCTAACCAAAAAAGTGAAAGATCTGTATGACAAGAACTTCAAATCCCTGAAGAAAGAAATCAAAGAAGACCTCAGAAGATGGAAAGATCTCTAACGCTCATGGATTGGCAGGATTAACATAGTAAAAATAGCCATCTTACTAAAAGCAATCTGCAGATTCAATGCAAGAGTCCAACTCAATTCTTCATAGAGTTAGAAAGAGCAATTCTCAAATTCATTTGGAATAACAAAAAAACCTAGGATATCGAAAACTATTCTCAACAGTAAAAGATCTTCTGTGGGAATCACCATCCCTGACTTCAAGCTATACTGTAGAGCAATAGAGATTTAAAACTGCATGGTATTAGTACAGAGACAGGCAGGTAAATCAGTGGAATAGAATTTAAGTCACATAAATGAACCCACACACCTATGGTCACTTGATCTTTGACAAGAAGCTAAAACTATCCAATGAAAAAAGATAGCAATTTCAACAAATGGTGCTGGTTCAACTGGAGATCTGCATGTGGAATAATGCAAATTGATTCATTCTTTATCTTTTTGTACATAGCTCACATCAAGGACCTCCACATAAAACCAGATATGCTGAATCTAATAAAAGAGAAAGTGGGGAAAAGCCTCCAATACTTGGGCACCTGAACAGAACACCAGTGGATTATGCTCTAAGAGCAACAATCAACAAATGGGACCTCATAAAATTGCAAAGCTTCTGTGAGTCAAAGGACACTGTCTTTAGGACAAAAGGGCAACCCAAAGATCAGAAAAAGGTATTTACCAACCCTACATCTGATAGAGGGCTAATATCCAAAATATACAAAGGACTCAAGAAGGTAGACTCTAGAGAGCCAAATAACCCTATTACAAAGTGGAGTATAGAGCTAAACAGAGAATTCTAAACCCGAGGAATCTCAAATGGCTGAATAGCACTTAAAGAAGTGTTCAACATTCTTAGTAATCAGGGAAATACAAATCAAAACGACCCTGAGATTCCACCTCACACCAGTCCTAATGGCTAAGACCAAATACGCAGATCACAGCAGATGTTAGCAAAGATGTGGAGAAATAGAAACACTCCTCTATTGCTGGTGGGACTGCAAGCTGGTCAAACCACTTTGGAAATCAGTCTGGCAGTTCCTAAGAAAATTGGACATAGTACTACCTGTGGACTCAGCTATACGACTCCTGGTCATAAACTCAAAGATGCTCCAACATACAACAAGGACACATGCTGCACTATGTTCACAGAAGCCTTACCTATAATAGCCAGAATCTGGAAACAACCCAGATGTCCCTCAGCAGAAGAATGTATACAGAAAATGTGGTACATATACACAATAGAGTACTATGCAGCAGTTAAGAACAATGACTTCATGAAATTCACAGGCAAATGGATGAAACTAGAAATTATCATACTGAATGAGGTAACCCAATCACAAAAAAACACACATGGTATACACTCACCGATAAGTGGATATTAGCCTAAATGCCCACACTGCCCATAATACAACCCACAGAACACATGGAGAGGGAAGACCAGGATGTGGATCCTTCAGTCCTGCATTGAGGAGGGAACAGGGGAAATAGGACCTGTAGAGACCATTTCCATTTGAGAGGTACAGCACCCAGTTGAGGGATGGGGCCACCTATTCACCTGAAAAATATTAATCTAGAATTCCTCCTACCTAAAGGAATTTCAGGGACAAAGAGTGGAGCAGAAACTGAAGGAAAGGCCATCCAGAGACTGCCACACCTAGGGATCCATCCCACCTGCTGACACCAAACCCAGACACCAGGTGACAAGAAGTGCATACTGACAGAAGCTTGGTATAGCTGTCCTCTGAGAGGCTCTCCCAAAGCCTGACCAACACAGATGTGGATATATCTGACTGATTTCAGGGACCCCGATGGAAAACTTAGGACAAGGACTGTAGGAGCTAAAGAGGTTTGCAACTCCATAGAAAAACAACAATGTCAACCAATCAGACCCCCCAGAGCTCCCAGGGACTAAACCACCAACTAAAGAGTACACATGGGGAGACCCATGGCTCTAGCTGTATATGTAGCAGAGGATTGTCCTATCTGGCATCACTGGGAAGGGAGCCCCTCCATCCTGTGGAGGCTAAGACAGGGTGGGTAGGGAGCACCCTCATAGAGGCAGCTGGAGGGGAAAGAGGATAGAGAGCTTGTGGAGGGAGAACTGGGAAAGGGGGTAACATTTGAATGTAAATAAATTAACCAATAACAAATAAGAAAAAGTAAAGAAAAGGAAAAAGAAACACAAAAAGCAAAGTCATGAAAACAAGCCAGCCCCTCCACAGCTCTGCATCCTACCTCCAGTATCCCTTCCTGTTTGAGTGTCTGTGCTGTACTGCTTCAATGAAGAACAGTGCTGTGCAAGTGTAAGTTGCATAAACCCTTTCTTCCCCAAGTTTCTTCTGTCATGGTATTTCTTCACACCAAGAGTAACCCTCACTAAGATCCATCTCCTCTCTCCAGTTCCCCTACCCAGAAGTAAACCTTTAATCCTGGGCATTTCCCATAATTCCTGTCATGCCGTCTATGTTTACTATTCATCTAATTGATCCCCCCACCAAAGACTGCAGGTTTCCACATAGGTTGTTTATGCAGCATCTCGGTTCCCCATGTCCTACTATCTCCACATTAGAACTTAATCGTCAACAGCATTTTCCCTCTCTGCTTTCATTTTATAGACAACTGTTGAGGAACCTTGAATGAGTCATGAGATGACAGGAAAAATTGTTAATTTCTTTAACAATGGATTGTCAGTCTCTGAATTAATAATCCAAGACTCCTTCCTTAACAACTTGTATAGTAGCTAGTACTAGTGGGATGCCCCAACAACAAAGAATTATTTCTGTCATCTATTCTAAGCAGTTGTCACATACAACTAGGCTTTTCATTGTCATGTTTTAAAAAAAAATTAGGGGACATTCCTAGACCCATTGGTCATCTCCAGACAGAATCTGAAAGATGTGGACATATAAAATGCCTATAAGTTGTAATAGCTGAAGTGGGACTGATAAATGGTCCTTGGGATGGATATAAATATCCTTATGAAGGATATCTTCTTATGTTTGTTGACATTTTCCCAGGGACAAAAAATACCTACCCCACCTAGGCTAAAAGGCCTTACATGTTGTTTTCTAAAATAGAATACTTTTGAGTCTCTAAAATATCAAGATTCTTGAATCAAGAACATTAAAGATAAAGCTACCTACAGCTTAAAATATGCTAAAAGGCTAAAAATATTTAAAAATAACCTTCAATTATGAAATACAAACATAAGCCCTATTGACATACACGTAGGTAGTTGTAACCTTCCGTTGTATTTAAGTTTCCTTAATTACTTTTTTCTTATCACTATTAGCCCCACATTTTCTACATATGACCATGATCCTTGTTTCATTGGTTTTGTACTCCATGTGATCACCATGTAAAGATGCCTCTTGATCTTTCTTGGACCAAGGTTTGCTGCAATTTTGCTACTCATGCTTAGATTTTGTATTTCAAATCCTATAAAGCACGATTCTTCTAAGATAAGACACCTTGGAGGTAAATGTGCTGTCATACAGGGATTCTAGCCACTCTCACAGCAAGGACCTAAAGCCACTTCTCCACCACACGAGTAGTGTAGGAAGAATTTGGGATTTCTCCTAACCAGGGGATTATACTGCTCACCAGTGTGGCTGGGGTTATCGAAGATTGGTAAATAATCGGTACCAGAGTTCTCAAGTGGAAATTGTTGTAGGAGAGTATGGTAGAAGAGAAAAGGAGGCATCTAGGTTCAGATATGAAGGAAACTGAGGACTGTGGGAGTGACTGGGGCCTCTCTGAAGATGCATAGGAAATCCTACAATCTACCGATGCTGAGGAAGGCAGGGCACACGTACGCAGCCCACAGACATTTGAAACTTTCATGGCTACTCTCTCTCCTTAGGTTCTGAATCTCTCCAATTCTCAGGAGTGCCTTTCCCTTAAATAAACCCTATCTATAGCCTTAAATAAACCCTTCTGGAACTTGAGAATCTTGAAATGTCCATTGGTTCCCTCTGGACCTCAGCCCAGGCTGAGGTTGTTTTTCTAGTGCCTATTATAATCTAATATATGTAGTGTGTGTGTGTGTGTGTGTGTGTGTGTGTGTGTGTGTGACAGAATCTCAATATATACCCCAGGATGGCCTCACACTCATTATTTTCCAACTTCAGTCTTGCTTTAATAAATATGTGTCAACATAATTTGAAAGAACAATTGAACTAAAGTACAATAATTTATATTTTTGTTTGGACTTTAGAGACATGGAAAATTCGCTTATTTATTTATCCCATTTTTTGGGTATATTTCCAATTTTCTGAAGTTATGTGTGCTCAAAATACTACTAACCTCTGAGTCAATTTGTGAATTCCATGTAGACTCGCCTTGTCACTGTGTGGCTGAAGTGAAGGCCTGTTATTTTCAAGGCAAGCTAGTAAAGTGTGATGTGACACATGATTTGTGAGTTTTATCTATTGAAGTTATTTCATTATACACTTTTATTCTGAATACATACAATAGTGTCAAAATCATGGAAATGTCTTATTAATGTCACTTATCCAGTCATCCCCAAATGCTAATAATATTCTACCGTACTGTCTATACAATTATTATTTTTTCTTATTTGAGAATAGTATCGAATATGATGCCCCTTTACTCCCCAGATACCTTATCTGCTTCTTGAAAACCACAGGCAATTGTTTATAGAATCACCATGCAATAAGAAAATGTAGGAGACTGGAGTCGTAGATATTATTCTTGTTTTGTGAGGGTTGTTAAGGGGGAGAAAAAAATAGGGAAACCTGTCCCAGAATCTCATCCAATATTGAATTGTTTCACACTGAGATAATTTTAATTGTACTCATCAGCTTTACACTGTTTTGATGTTCACAATTTCCACAAACCCCGACATGTTCCATTGCTCTGAATCCCTATGTTTACGGTTTCCCGTTTTTCTCCTTTATGTAGGGTGGATGAGTTCTTCACCTTTGTATATTTTTTCCTTGAGACACCCTTTCTATGTAGTCAAGTCTGATCTGTAACTCATGGCTAGCCCCTTCCTTAACTCACAAATGTTGGGGTCGTATGTATGTACTACCAGACAAGGGTTGGCGTGTCATTTTCAATTTCATTATTCTCTTCAGGTGCCTGACACCTGTATGAGGTTTTAACGGGATGTCAACAGCTAATTGGACTTAATATTAAGAACGCAGGCAATAGTTTGCCTTGGCATGACAATGACAGCTTCAGTGACCTTAGGAATCTCCTGTCAGTGCCATTCTCAAAGGTGGTAGCAATCCAGAGGTTCACCTTGGTTAATTTCACAAAACCAGAGATTTTCTGTTATGGGAAATACTAAAAAGTGCATCAACACGTGCTAGGTCCAGCTACTCTCTGGCCCCTGTGTTCTCCCTACCTCCATGACGTCCGGGCAACCGTGCTATCACCTCAGGCCACTAGGGGGCCTGTTCTGTTCTCACCTCAGCAGACTCTCAGACCTGCTGCTCTGAAATCCCTCCACCTGACTGGCTAAGTTCCCATTAGGAAAACATCACACAATCTTAGTTTAGAGTCAACAGATAACCCAATGGCTGGGCTAGACAACAAGCAACTTACTTGTAAGCCTTTCTAAGGTAAATCCTCTGGTGACGAATCCTGGACTGTCCAACACTGAAACCGAGGGCCTCTATTTCACTACATGTACCCCCAAGCTCTCCCTGTCCAAAAGCAAAACCCCTTCAATCTCTTCCTCCCCTCTCCAACCGCGAAGTCCCACCTACTCCTCCCCGTGTGTTTTGTTTCTAGAAATCTTTATTCAGTAGGGGAAGGTTCACTCCTCTTCTTGGTCAGCCCTTCTTGGGGGAAGCTTAATCAGCATCAAAACACAAACAGCACCAGGGCTTTGAACAACGAATTTCAATACTAGAAATGTATACTCAGATTATGAGGTCGCTTCATAATTAGCACAGGTTTTTTTTTTTTTTTCATGGCCCTTTGCTCAAATTATGAGTATTCAGAACAGCACTGTTTTAACAAGTTGGTGACCAACCCTCAACTACCAGAGGTTTTTTGTCTTTCTTTCTTTCTTTTTTCTTTTAATATCTCTTCTGCCATATTTAACTTACACATATTTCACCTAAGGCATGCCATGGCTATTTTAAATTTCTCTAAAACCAGCAGGCATATATTTAGGATATAACTGGTGCATATTAACTTATGCTGTGACACATTAGCATATAGCACATTTTGACTCTTAACCCATTACAAGTGACTGACTTTTCCTTTCCTACTCTATCATTCAAATTGAGATTTTAATGCAATATACTTTGGTCATATTCACCCCAACTCCTCTCCTTAACTCCTCCTCCTAGCAGAGGATTTGAAAAGAGAGATGTTTTGATATATATATGTATATATATATATATATATATATGTATGTATATATATTCACTGCTTTTGATAGTCTGTACAACCATGTCTCCACTCTTCATTCCCATAAAAAAGTTCTTTATTTTATATTAGTGTTATTGGGTGTAGGAGGGGTTATGTTATGTTCATGCAATTCTTGAGGAGTAAGTATTTAGACCTGGTGAGACATTTGCCAGGCTTCCCCATTCCTTCTTATGATCCTAAAGTGTATTTTGGAAGTCATTGGAGATGTGCACGAACAGATGACTTATGTGTTTCATGGAATTAAAAGAAACTGAACATCAAAATAGAGGTTTTTCGCTAATGAGAATCTGTGAGCCAATGAAAGTTAATCATTTAACACTTTTTTTTCTTTTATTGGATATTTTCTTTATTTACATTTCAAATGCTATCCTCTTTTCAGGTTTCCCCTCCAGAGACCCCTCCCCCTGCTTCTATTAGGGTGCTCCCCTGTCTCCCTCCCTCCCACAGCCCTGCCCTGGCATTTCCCTACACTGAGGCATTAAGACTTCACAGGACCAAGGACCTCTCCTCCCACTGATGCCCAGCAAGGCCATCCTCTGTTACATATGCTGCTGGAGCCATGGGTTCCCCCATGTGTACTCTTTGGTTGGTAATTTAGTCCCTGGGAGGGCTGTGGTGTCTGGTTGGTTGATATTTTTGTTCTTTCTGTGGGGTTGCATACCCGGTCAGCTCCTTCAGTCCTTTCTCTAACTCCTCCAGTGGGAACCCAGTCCAACAGTTGGCTGCCAGCACCCACCTCTGTATTTGTCAGAGCCTCTCAGGTGACAACTATATCAGGCTCCTGACAGCCTGAACTTCTTGGCATCTGCAATAGTGTCTGTGTTTGGTGACTGTATATGGAATGGAGCCCTAGGTGGGGCAGTCTCTGAATGGCCTTTCTTTCAGTCTTTGCTCCACACTTTGTCTCCCTACTTCCACCTGTGAATATTTTGTTAACCCTTCTAAGAAGGAATGAAGCATCCATACTATGGTCTTCCTCCTTCTTGAGATTCTGTAAATTGTTTCTTGGGTGTTCTGAGCGCCGCTATGTTCATAGCAGCCTTATTTATAATAGCCAAAAGCTGGAAAGAACCCAGATGTCCCTCAACAGAGGAATGGATACAGAAAATACCATGAAGTTGCACAATGGAATACTAGTTAGATATTAAAAACAATTACTTCATGAAATTCATAGGCAAATTGATGAAACTAGAAAATATCCTGAGTGAGGTAACCCAATCACAAAAGAACACACATGGTATGCAGCCACTGATAAGTAAATATCAGTCCAAAAGCTCAGAATACCCAGTTGGCATTTCAATTCTCAGTTTTACTAGACAATATGCCTGCTCAGTAGAAGTCGAAGCAAGGATTACACACATGAATAGGGGACAGTTGTTTCCGTATCATTTCACACATTACCAATTACTGGCAATTTTATTAATCTGTCATCCTTCCTTCCTTGCCTGCTTTGTTCCTTCTTTCTTTTTCTGTTTCCTTCTTTCTTTCTCTTTCCCCTCTCTTTCCTTCCTTCTCTCCCTCCCTCCACCCCTCTCTCCACCCTTTCTTGTCCTCTCTTTCTTGTTCTTTCTTTCTTTCTTTCTTTCTTTCTTTCTTTCTTTCTTTCTTTCTTTCTCTTCCATTCCTCCCTCCCTCTCTCCTACCTTCTTTCTTTGAACGCATTTCTGTGAGTTGATGCTCCTGTGGGCGCTTAGGGGCCGGAAGAAAGCAACCACATCCTTCATCTACTCCTGTGAGGGACTGTCCCTCCCTCCCTATAATGTGGCTTATTATGTCTCAGCTAGTCTAGAAGACAGTTAATTAGTCTTAGCGATCCTCTTGGGTCTGCCCACTGTACAGATGGCATCAGAGGGGTTTTTGGCAAACTAAGCCTGCTAAGAGGGTGCAAGGAGTCCAGTCTTCCCAACAGGGGAACAAAACTCTTGATGACTGATCAGTCTGTCCAGATTGCCATTGTGAATACAGTCTGTGGCAGTGTGTTATCCAAAAGGTTGACTAAAACAATCAATGAACTACAAATGCTGTACCTTATTTAATAATGTATAATGTGTAGTTTCTACTAATGTAGCAAGATAAGCTGATTAAATTTCTTGGATGCTCATAGGATGTGTGAAGGGATTAAATATGCAGTTTCCACATTCATCACAGAGCATATTCTATAGAATGTGTGCCTCATGCATCCTCTGGAGCATTTTTCATAATAAACCACCTTTGAAATAATAGAACAATAAGCAAAATTGAATTTTAAATTGTCTTTCAGGACTAGAACTCAGGTTGAAAATCAATTAAGGTATGATTTGAGTCTTCCTAGCATCAGAAGAGGGAGGCTTACAGTTATAATTTATTTATGTATAACCACGAATACTCTATTCAATAATAATTTATTTATAGGTTATCAATTTATTTGCATTTGTATTTATAAGATGTTCTCAACCCTAAGGTTGCTCTTAAAATATTTAATGCACAATTTTGGTGGCCACAAACTATATGAGTCAGGGGACAACACAGTGATATGGAGTCACCTACTGGGAGCACATGGGTACGAATGTGGGGGAGGGCACCTGACCAGGGCATTTGGGTTTTGCCTTTGATTGATCATACTCTGGAAGTGAATTAGAAGAAAATTGGTTTCTAAGGGTCACTACAGCTTACTTTTATTTTATGATGCCCATCATGCACTAAATACACAAACTACCCTAAAGATTAGGAATCGGTCTAAATCTAGTATTATTTCTGACATTTGTCATGTGCTTTTGGTTCCCTTTGTCATAACTCATTAGAATAGGTCCCCACTGTGAGAGAAAACACAACACAATGTGTCTATGGCATTGTCCAGTCTCTAGACCCCTTTCAGTATGTATAACCACTAATTGGATTGATGCACAGTATATAAGTATCTAGCATATGGGAGGGTAGGGTAAACCCTGCCTCCTGAAGCTTTCTCCTGCTTAGATTTGAATTTTCTCCTCAGCTTTGGCACAGCTATGAGGTATGTTACATCAACTACAGAAGCAAAACCTGGTATCTCTGAGACCTTGTTGCTCAGTGTTTTTGGGAGCTGGAGTGAGTTATCTCGTGGATATGAAATGTGACAACTTTTCAAAATGTCACGCAAAATCAACATAATATCCCAAGTTCATCTAAAATAAACCCTTACAGGAACACTGTGGATAGAATAAGAGAAGTTAGGAAACGTCCAGTAGGTTTTATATACCCGGAAAGTTATCCCAGTTGAACAGGTAGAAGAATTGACTAGGGATTGTTAGGGGAAAGACAACCTCAAAGTGAGAAAAGACTCCTTTCATTTGAAGTAGGCAAGGGGTCTCATCTATAAGGGGAGGAAGCAGTTTTTCCTCCTTCCTTGGGGGCAAAATGCTCATTTGAATAAAGGTAGGGGAGATATAAAATATTTTAGCAACATTCCCAAGGCAGGGAAAGAGACTCTCAGGTTTAAAATATGAGAACATCAGAGTGACAGAAGTTAGGCACCATCTAGCTTCTTTCATTCACAATCCTCCCCGCTAAGTTTACACAGTGAGCAAATTTTCCACCACAGGGATGGGTGGATCCCTAGAACTAATTCTGTATTACGGTGATGTACACTGGAAGCGTTTTGCTCTAGTATAGAATCCAGGCACTAATTCATTTGTACATCAGTGGACATCCTTCTGCCCTCATGATGTAGGTCATGGGAAACACAGCCCATGAGCCTGCGATCCGCCAGGGGAGAGACACCTGTGCCTTGGGGACCCTGGTGAAGTGCTCACTTCTGTGTTCCTGGAGCGCAATTTCTCCCTCTCTCACCATCCTGCCTGCCTAACAGTCAGCCCCTACTCCACAGCACTGGCCAGGCCTGAGAACCGGGACCGCAAAGGTCCGCCTGCACTTCGTACACCCCTCCCCTCCGCAGCAGCCTCCTGCCACTCAGGCGACTCGACGTGAGGCCCCGCCCAATGATAGTCCACCGCCTCCGCGGGCGCCCCGCCCCCGGGCCCGGCTTCCAATAGGAGGCTGGCGGGGGCGGGCCGCGCGGGCATCCTCTCCAGCTGAGGCCGCGGCCGGAGCCAGGCTGGGGCGCGGGAGAGGCAGGTACCCGCGCGGTCTGCGCAGCCCGAGGCGCTAGAGCTGCGCTCACCGCAGGAAGGACGGTTCCTGGGGGAACCAGGGACCGAGGCGTCCGAGCAGGCGGGATTTGCGCCTGGCCGGCCACGGTCCGAAGTCCGCGCTATGGGAGAAGAGAAATACTTGCCTGAGCTGATGGCAGAGAAGGATAGCCTGGATCCATCTTTTGTGCACGCGTCGCGCCTTCTGGCGGAAGGTAGGACCGGCCCCGGCGCCCGCCAGCCCCGACAGGGCGAAGTTGGGGAGGGCGAGCGCTCCGCTGGGTAGAAACTGTCTCTGAGAGCTGCTTCCGAATGCTGGAGCGCAGCGCTGCTGGCCGGGCTCCTCCGAGGCTCAATTAGCCCTGAGGTCTAATGGCAGGGTGGTGCGACCTGTTAGGGTCCTGGACAGGGAAACCAGCAAGTGTCAGGTGGCCCATCGGTACCTTGTCACTTTGCAAAAGCCAGCAAAATCAGTACAGGAGTAAATGAGATCCATGGAGTGTTCTGAGAGAATCTTGGTCACAGATCAGCGTTATTTATTTGTTGTATTATTTTTCCTTCTGTGTTTCGAAGTGATTTTAGTACCCTTTAATTGCTATTTCCCCCTGGAAAGTCTTAGAATTAATCAACAATAAAGTATGCATGTTCGTATATTTATGTGAACATGGTAAGCAGAGGCTAAAGTGCTCATAAACGTATTCGAAACGTGATGGCTGGGTAGTATGCAAGATATTGGTTCCTCGGAACGCTCCATAATTGACCAACTGGTTTTTAAACCAGGTGTGCGTTTTCTTTTGTGTACCTGTGTTGTAGCGGAGATTCGTTTCCCAGAGGAACATCTACGTCTTGCCTTTTGCATTGCTTTGAAAGGTCGTTTGAGAAAAGGTGCACATGAAAACTTCTCCATCAGAAATATTAACCCCAATTATTCCATCTATGTGAAGCAATGGTAGCAAGGGAAGTCATCCCTGGGACCTGGTACCCTGCACTCTCCAATTTAACAGGGCTGCTGAATTTTTGGATGAACATTTCGTTAGTGATGAAGTGCTTCCTCCTCAGACTGGCTACCTTGCAGCTTCGGATCTTGAGGTCTTACCCACTGGAAGAATCAGTGATATCTTTCTCTCTTCCAGCATTAAAATACATTTGAGATTTGGTTGTGCATCTTAGGAAAAATTTTTACTCCTCAGATGATTCAGAGACATTAGATTTACTTTGGCATTTTTAGCGGTTGCTATTTATTATAACCCGTAATAACAAAGTATCTCGTGAAAGACTGCCAGGAAAAATGTGGAAGATTCTAAATACTCAACACTGTTTTCACGGGGAGAAGCTGGCTTTGTAGTTAGCCAGTGAAATGCAACCCTGCATACCACGATCTAATAATCAAGTGATAATAAATGAAACTAAAAAACTAAAGTCATGAACGACGCTCTTCTCTGCCGTTGGAGAACAACGGCTGCATATCGGAAGATAATGACTCAATAAACATGGACAGATTAAAACTGTATTCTTTGATTGTTTGCTTCACTCCGTTCTTCAGAAGTGTTTCCATTCAATGAGCAATGAAAACAGATTCATAATCTTCTCTGACCTGATAACTGGAGCTCTCTTTGGGACAGAGGGTTCAATAATTGGCCCATCGATTATTAACGTGTATTAATTGTACTTTTAAAACTTACAGAACTAATAGATGTAGATAAAAGCCTTACTAGAGTGAGGTGCGTGCATATTCTTGACCAGTGAAACAGTTGAGAGACCACTAAGTATCTGCTTTCCTGCTGTTTCTTTCTTTCCCAAACACGAGATTGCTTGAGACTTAGGAAAATTGTTCTAATGCACCTTGTAATTTAATTTTTTCCCAGCAGGGGGAAGCATGGCCTGCTTTTGTAATGGGTTATTTAAAAAAAAGCTCCTGGCTAGAAAAGCATCTCACTAGGAAACAAAGAGGGTGCCTAAATTTCAGAGAATTCCTAATGAGAAAAGGGAACAAGAGGAGGAAAGAGGTGGCGGCAGTAATCCTAGAGTAGTCAGATAGTTCCATAAAAAGACGTCCAGGGCCCACATCAGTTCTGTAACTCTACCCGCCTCTTTACACATGCTCACTAGAGTGTAAGGTGAGTGTGCTTTGGAGTCTCCGCGAATCATAATGCACGTGTTGCATTATAGATTTTTTCCATTGTCTTCTCAGAGGCTATTTGTGAAGGTTTCTAGGATCACCGTAGAGATTTTATTTCTCATACCTGGAAACGCTGCATTCGAAGGCATTGGCTATAAATAAACCTGACACACATACTCCAAGGGAAGGAAGGTGCACACTGGAGTGCACGTCAGCAGTGCTGTGCAGACAGTCTTGAGACTGAGGGGGGCAATAAAAATGATCGAGATGATTCCATTCTTTGGGATGAGTTTCTAGAAGCACGGAGCTCTCACAGTGCCTTACTTTGCTTTCTCCTTAGTGACAAACACAAGCCTCTCCTCACTTGTGCCTGCTTCATTTAGTGTGCAAGGCTGTGGGCTGCAAATGACCTCTTTTGGTTGTTTATATTGTATTTCAGTCCATTTCTTTCTGGTTTGTGTTTTCAGTAGGGGTCATATTTAAAAAAATTAAAAACAAATAATTTGTGATTTTGACTGTTAGTCATGGCAGATCTTGAATAATATGGGTTAAAGGTTTTGCATAATGCATTTGATTAAAATAACTTCCATACTGTAGTTACAGTTTTATGTAGTTAGCCGTTTGTTACCGAAGACGTTTCTGAATCTGCTAACCCAGCATGATCCCAAAAGTTCTGGCCCAGGTCCGATTCTGCTTTAGCATTGGAGTTACATGATGTTATTTGTATCTATGCTACACCCATTTAATTCCATGTTTATTTAACCTGAATTCTGTAAGCTTTCCTTCCCTGGGCCCAGTTTTCTTGTCTCAATGAAAACAGTGAGGATGGGAGATCTGAATGCTTCTGGAATTCTTATTCACTCTCAGATGCCCGCTGCGGAAAAGAGTCATGTTTTCCCATTTAGAATAGAAACAAAAAAATCAATCACTGAACATTTTTGGCATGTTTTCATTCCTTCCTAGTATAATCCAATGTGATAATAATACATTTATTTCACTATAGCATGATTTGAGGAATCTACATGATGCTGTATAGTGGACACAGACTCATACTCTTAATTCTTTTTTTTTCTTTTTTTAATTACTGAAGTGCCTATGTTTGACTATAACACTTTCAAAATGTTTTCTGAGCAGTGATAATCAAGAATAACCATGATTTCCGACAACAGTTTAATCCTTTTTAAAATTTTATTTTTCTTGGATATTTTATGTTGATTATACATTTCAAATGTTATCCCCTTCCCCCCCTCTCCCAACACCTCTCCCCATCCCCCTGCTTCTGTGAGGATGCGTCTATTGAACTACTTCGAAGGCTTGGGTCTTGTATGTGAAATATGCGTGTGAACCTATGCTTGTTTTCGGTTGAACATGCTGGGTGGCAGAGTCACTCTTCTCGATTCAATTGTGGCATTTAATACTTTCAGAAGTATTACTAATTCAAGTGAAAATGACTCAGACAAGGCTTTCTAGTCTGCGTTCTTCACAAATATTAATGGATTAGCCAATGATTCAGCTAATTGGTGGTGAGGTGGAATCAAAGATTGACAAATACAAGTAGTTTCTGTGCTAATCCAGGTACTGTCTTCAGAGTTCTGTGAAAGCTGTCCTGACAACTGCAGTTAACCTTTATGTTTACCGATAAAATATATGGATTTTTATAAATAGGAAGATAACACAAAGTTTTACTTAATCATAAATCAAAACTGAGCTAGATTTAAATTCTCAGTAAGGGTCACTTTAAAATTTAGATCATAGTCCCTATCTGTTTTCCGTGGAGTCAGGCAAGGTTGTAAGCTGTGGGACTTACTGCCGCTGTGCCTAAAATCATCTTCTGGTTAAGAAAAGAAAAATCTACTCATACAACTATTTCAGTTGAGTTTCTTCTTGATGAATATAATGTTCTTTTCCCTCTGTTGATTTAGGTATAATCTTATTTTACATTTTAAAAATAAAAACAGACACAGGCAAAAATTAAATTATTTTTATATCTTCAGTCTGCATTCAAACCAATTGATAGCATAGTAAAACAATCCACTTCAGCCCGTGACACATCCTGACTGAGTCCTGGCAGTTCCACCTTCTAAGACGCAATGGACTTGCATTTGCTTTCCTGTATGATACTCTTTCCTCCCCACCCCATCTGTAAAATGGGAAATGCAGTGCCTACCAGACAAATACTTTGAGGTAAATAATTCTGCTTACAGTAGAAAGGGGAGGACTTTATATAAGTATAAGAAACACATATTTTAGCATTTGAATATGTTTGCTTGACCACATTGGTACTGGATTTGATGAGAAAAGGAAAATAATTCCTACTTTGCCATTTGAATCAATGCTGAATGCATGAAATTTTAACTCATAAACAAAATGAGGTGGGGGGAAGAGTTTCTTATAGCACATGATTGCAGCGAGAGAATGTTTTAAATGCCCCTCCCCCATCAATGGTTACTTGTCAGCCTAGGGTTTTTTTTTTTTTTTCTTTCAATGACGAAGGCAGGCCTCATCAAGCATCTTCAGCCTACAGTGCCTTCCCACTTAGCCAGTGATTATTGGGTCTCTGTGTATATGCTCTGTTGTGTTCCTACCACATGCAGATTACATGCACTTCTTACACAGACTTCCTATTCATGCTTCCATACTCCATGCCCATCCTCACATGCAGACCCCATGTCCATCCTCACATACAGACCCCATGTCCATCCTCACATGCAGACCCCATGTCCATCCTCACATGCAGACCCCATGTCCATCCTCACATGCAGACCCCATGTCCATCCTCACATGCAGCCCCCATGTCCATCCTCACATGCAGACCCCATGTCCATCCTCACATGCAGACCCCATGTCCATCCTCACATGCAGACCCCGTGTCCATCCTCACATGCAGACCCCATGTTCATCCTCACATGCAGACCCCATGTTCATCCTCACATGCAGACCCCATGTCCATCCTTGCATGCAGCCCCATGTCCATCCTTGCATGCAGACCCCATGTCCATCCCCTCACATGCAGACCCCCATGTCCATCCTCACATGCAGACCCCATGTCCATCCTCACATGCAGACCCCATGTCCATCCTCACATGCAGACCCCATGTCCATCCTCACATGCAGACCCCATGTCTATCCTCACATGCAGACCCCATGTCCATCCTCACATGCAGACCCCATGTCCATCCATCCTCACATGCAGACCCCATGTCCATCCTCTCACATGCAGCCCCCATGTCCATCCTCACATGCAGACCCCATGTCCATCCTCCATCATGTCCATCCTCACATGCAGACCCCATGTCCATCCTCACATTCTTTTAATAACAAAGGACTGATTATGTTCTTTCAAGGTTAACCCATATCTACGTCACCCGTGCTTCTCATACACTGTTGGCTTGTATAGAAACATTCTTTCCTCGGGTCTCCCACTTCTGTTTATTCTTGTAGCTGCCTTTTCCACATGAATAACTTAAAAGAAATAGAATGTGTTTCACTTGCTAAAGTAATAATATTAATCTTTCTTGACACTTACCCTCCCCTGTGTCTTTCAAGTGTCTGATGTTATTAATCTGCATCTCATTCCTTCATTTTTCTTTACTTCCTTGAAACCTTTCAGTTTAGCCTGTGTCTTTACCACTGCCTTATAACAGCCACTCTACTGTCAGAGTCACCCTGAACAGCTTTGTTGTGTCTTGTGTGGTCCTGTGTAGGCCTGTGTGATTACCACTGCTGAGATGTCCAGCTCCTTCCACCACAAAAATCTTCTTTCTTTAATGCCTCGGCTACTCCCCACATAGTGTTCCTGACTATTGTTCACAGTTAATTCCTGTTTTTGTCTGACATCTCTTTCTTGGATTCTCATGACAAATACTTTTTTTTAAGTTGGATGCAGCACTTCTCATGTGGGTTGAGAGTCAAGGGACTCTTTCACTGGGGTCACATATCAGATTTCCGGCATATCAGATAATTACTTCCATTACAGTTTGTAACAGCAGCAAAACTACAATTATGAAGTAGCAAGGAAAATAATACTATGGTAGGGAGCTCACCACAACCTGAGGAACTGTATTAGAGGGAGTCAGCATTAGGCAACTTGAGAGGTGCTGTTCTAATTGGCCCTTCTGAATCTGCCCATTTGTTTCTCTGTTGTTCAGATTAATTAATTTTCTTCCTTCTGTGGGTTTTCATATCCATCTGGTCTACCTCCTTCCTTCTTTGGGTTATGATATCCATCTGGTCCACCTCCTTACTTCTAGAATTCCAAATATCTCTTTCCTTTTATATAAAATAACTAGCCCCTACTCTTTTGTGTTTTTATTTCTTTGTAATATTTTCATGTAAATATATTTGGGTTTAAGAATTGACATTTTATGGGCTAGTTATGGATAAGTGGGCATGACCAAGATGCCCATTCATTTTTTATTGTTATTGATATTTGTGGTATAGAAACTAAAAGGGGGAACAAAATTAACTATTGTTTTCAGTTTTTCTTTAAGTCATCATCCTGAAATGGAACTTATTGTTCCTAAAGTAGTTGTAGAAATATAGGAATATATTCACAGGGGTTAGAAACTCCTATAGAACCATGTAGTTTCAGCAACCTGTCAAATGCTTATGATTGCTTGAGTAATAACTTTCATATCTCTTCTTTTTTGATTATTGTTGATCAATTGTTGCCCCCTCCAGGATCCCCTTGCAGAGTTCTTCCTCCACCATGGCCCCTTTCCTTTGCCTAACCCTAAAATTTTCCACCTTCCTGGGATACCATGTCTCTACAGGATTTGGCACATCCTTTCCTTCTGAGACAAGAAGTGTCAGTCTTCTGTTGCAAACATGCCAGTTTCTGCTCAATTTTTGTTTCTGTGTTTCTTTTAGACAGAAACAATTTGGGGTCAACGTCTTTTGATGGTGGGTTGGTGTCCCTATCTCTCCACTGGGCGTATTCTCTAACTACTGGAGGTAGTCTCTTTGGGTTCAATAGCCCCACTCTTTGGCATTTTGGCTAGGGTCACCCACATTGAGTCCTGGGAGCTTCTTCCATCCTGGATCTTTGGGACATTTTAGAAGATTCTCCTAACCACCAGCTCTGGCGTATTTCCATTCATTCTCCTGGCCGTCTGGGTTTCTCTACTGTCTCACCCTATACCTGGTCCTGCCCCTTTTCCCCACCCCCTCTCCCACCGAGATCCCTCCCTCCCTTTGTCTCCAGTGCCTATTTTGTCCAGCCTTCTAAGTGTGATTGAGCATCCTCACTTGGGCTTTCCTTCTTGTCATATATCTTATTTTGTTCTGTATTTATTGTAAGAAATCTATATTCCTGGATGGTTGTGGCTCACGCCTTTAATCCCAGCAGTCAGGAGTCAGAAACAGGGAGAGCTCTGTGAGTTTGAGGCTAACCTGCTCTACAGAGTGAGTTCCAGGACAGCAAGAGCTACACAGAGATTTTCTGACTCAAAAACAAAATAAATAAATAAGTAAACAAATAAAATGCACATTAACTGAAATTATATTCTTACACATCTGTAGTTTTTAAAGCTATCAATACCATATGTTTTACTATATTTGTAGGTTAAAAATGGTACTTTTAAAAATAAAAATGTGGTAAATTTCAAAAAAATAAGAATTACCTAGAAATAGTTTATTTTTTAAATAGAAGCATGATTAGTAGTTGATTTCTTAAAGTTAGCAAATACTCATGTTACAGGAGACCTCATTTTCTTAAATGAAAAATCCCACAATGACTGCATGCTTCATAGTTCCAGTGTTTGAGGAGTAAGGACCCAGGCATTTCTTTGCTCTATCACTAACTTCTTTTTAAATTAGTTATCTACAGCTCAGTTTCATTCCTAAGTTCACTGGGTCTCACCAGAGAGATGGTAAATATTTAAGAACAATGGAATTGCTTTGTTACTTTCTCTAAATATTCTTAATTTAGCTATACTTTGGGAGACATATTCTCTTGGGATAGGACCCTATTACATGTAATCACACAATCACCCTTGTCCTTTACTGTGCACTGGTGACATCTTTCTACAATAGAGATATGTTGTTGAAATGCATAGAGACATTACATGAATAATTTGTGAAGTCTATGAGTTGTAGGGGGTTTAACACATTCATGTGTATATACAATGCACATAAACATGTATATACATGCTGATGTTATCAGTAATTCATGAATAGTCTGCTAGATTTCATGTGAATTTTGAAGAATAGTTATTTTGAAGATCACCATATCTACACTTGACTGCTCATAGGTCATTGGTCATGCTCTTGATGGGGGATGGCATGGGGTATTGTACAGGGCTTACAGTGATTTTACCCACAAATCACATTAGACTATTATTGCCACTGTTCTTACAAGTGACAGGAGTTAATGCTTATTATTTAAGGAAAGTCATATAGAAAAGAGAAATGCTAATCTGAAATCCAGATTTTCACATCCAGAGGCCATTAAAATAGACCACTTCCCACGGTAGAGACAAGAATTATTCATGCTTTGAAGGGAGGTCAGATATCAATGTATAAAGTTCATGTAGGAGATTTAATTTTAAATTTTTAGTAAATGGCTACATTATGTGCAGTGCTATAAAATAGCCGTAGTGAGTTAAGGTGTGTGGATTACCTGTGTGAATATACACTTACACCAAAGAACCTTCTACTTCAGGGTCCTGTTAAGGATGCTTAGTATGATTCAAGAGGCAAAAGTGAACATTTCAGTATTTTTTATTTTTAATTTAATAATTAAGAAATTATTGGAGAAGTTGTGTGGTTTGCTAAGGTATTTTCTTTCCAATTTCTTTTAAAGGAGAACTGCTTACATTTGTTGAGTTTTTCTCTCAACCAGAGAAACTGTAGTTTCTTTCATGGCTCTATAGCAGTGAGGGCTTTGTTTAATATTTGTAAGCAAGTGGATTGCAGATTTGGGTAGAAACAGATGTCTTGATTTAAATATTAGCCATAGGTTGTGAGCTTTTAGGACTTAATAAGTTGGAAACATATTGATCAGTATGACTGTCCTGTTATCACAGAAGAGGTAATCAATGCCCATTTCCTTTAAAATGTTCACCATTAGGCTTTACTGTCCTAATCAAAATGCAGAATCCACATGTTTTCTCCAAGGTGCATTTTAGCAGGTGTATGTCTGTATGCTGGATAATGGCAGGCCCCAGAGCAGCTCAGCAGATGTAGCTTTAGTGGCAAAGACAACGAAAAAAATCTATTTAATGACGATAATAGGATGATTAAGTAATGAGACAATCACTTAACATGTTTTCTCTCACAAGTGTTTAGACTATATTACAAAACATAAGGAATTTTTTTCCATTTTATGAGAAAAGTTAAAGAGACAGATTAGGTGGTAGCATAACTAATGTACATTTGATTTGAGAAGCTCATCGATGCCACACTCATCCTTTCCTCCTGCCTCCACCTCCTCTCATATCACCCCCTAGAGCATAAATTCATGATCACTTTAAAAAATATTAGTTATATATGTACATGCACACACACACATACACACACACAAACAAGCAAATGCACACACACATATACACACATATACATACATATATGCACACACATACATAAACACACATATACACTCATACACTATGCACACAGTCATACACACACACCACATACATACACCACATACTCACAAGCACAAGCACAAACACACACTTACACACACACACACACACACACACACACACACACACACACCACACATTCGTGTCCAGCTTATTGAGTCTCTTTAGTCTAATTAGCATTGCTTATATATTCATGTGTTCAGTCTGACAATTTGTCACTGGAGAACCCATGCAGAGGCTCAGCTGGCCCTGTAGGAAGCTGATTCTCCTTCTCTCTGCAGCCATTGGTCACCTCTGCTCTTCCTTTAGGGATGGGACCATAGACAACTATTTAATACAATTTGAAAACATGTCAAAAGATGTTACTAAACATTTAGAAACACACACACACACACACACACACACACACACACACACACACTTCTTTCAGGGAATATAAAAATCCTACTTTAGTAAACTTTGAAAAGTCCTAAAATGTATGTTATTGTAGAATTTCCTCTTTCATTTAAAATAACTTTCTCCAGGACGTAAAGGAATTTGTTTTACACATAAGAGAGCATTCATTTCCTCTAAAATGAAAGCACAGAGTAGAATCCACTTACAATGCTTAAGCATGTAAATGTAAATGTTATAAACAAAAAATAATTGAGTATAAACCTGGACTAATAGGGTTATCCATATTTAGAAAGACTTAGATTGAGTTTACACTTCTTTTGAAATTCAAAACCCGGTGAAGTAGGGCCCTTTAAGTTGTGTGAATTTGAAAGAATATTTGGTGGGTTGAGGCAGATGGCATTTTATAGTATGTTATTGCTTTGGAATGGACTTACAGAATGACACATGGATGTGAGTTAAACTAGTATACTAAAATTAGTGAAATGCTGGAAGTTATATCATATCCACAGAAGGAAAGTCTGGTAGAATAAACCATTATCATAATTAAAAGCAGTTTAATGGAGATAAAAAGAAGTGATAAGTATTGGCAATGATTTGTAATAAACCAGATGTTTTTGCTCTGCATAAAATCCATAGAAAGCACACACGCACACATGCACAAAATACATATCATATATGCACTAATCGTATTTAGACATGGGATTTATGGAACAACAGTAAAGACTTGTTCAAAATGGTTCTCCCTGCTAGCACCGTCTCACATATGCATTAGGAAGGCAGTGACGGGGAGTATAGGTAACTATATAAACAGTTTCCACAGTCTGTTAATCACCACAGTAAAGGAAATACAGGATGCATTGGAGTGCCAGGTAGGACTCCCAAGAAAGTCTACAGAAATCCTGGGAACCTTCCATAGGAGGGACCGTGTGAATGGAAATCTGATAAGTAGATGCAATATGTCCAGAATCCACTAAAGACAGAGCCACAGTCACAAATTATACACATAGCAAGCGATATTCCCAACACCTGGCAAGAAGAAAGAATAATTATTCAGAGAACTAGAACTTAAGGGTGTTCGACAATATAATAAGTGCAAAGTTTCAAGAGAAGTTGTCTTGATGTGTCTCTCAGAAAGCTTGCTCTGCCTCTAAGGTGTGCATCACCACTTTCCTCTCATACGTCTTTCCTCCTTTCTGAGTGGCCAGGCTTAGATATGCATAAACCCATTCTTCTTCATTTTTTACAATGATTTCTTCTTTAAGTCACTTTACAGCCTGGTCATATCCCCCCTCTCTCCTCTCTTCTCCTTACAAATCCCTCCTAAGAGAAGGGAACCTCACCCCCCTTGAGTTCCATTGCACCTTGGAATATCCAGTCCCAGCAGAAGTATGCACATCCTGTCTTCCACTGAGGCTCAATGAGACAGCCCAGTTAAGAGATCCAATGGCAGGGAACAGAGACAGAGAATTTGAGAGGATTTAAGGAGTAGCAAATGGCTCAGTATTTCATTGATATGGCTGCACTCTTGGAAAATGGCCAGTGTACATATTAGATTCAAGCAGGACATGATGTGGCTAAAACAGTAGGCTAATTAAGAAGTCCTGAAGAACTGGATTCAGATTATGCAGTGCCAAGAGGGATAATGCAAAGCTTACCAGCACGGTGTACAAACTTGGTTTGGATAGAGAAGATGATACATAAAAGTCACAATGGCTGCTGTCAGAGGTGCTTCTCATGAATAGGGTTAAAGGTATTGTCAGTTGCTGAGATGTTACTCAAAAGGTTAGTGCTGGGGTCAGGTGGATATGCATTGAAGGGCCAGTCGAATGTTTACTGCCAATTCCAGGACAGAGGTAAAGAAACGGGTGTGGAGAGAGTTCTGGGCCCTAGTGTTGTCTAGTGGAGTAACCAGGCTCGGTGGTACACACTTATAACTATGGTGCTCAGGAAGTGAAGGTGGGAGGATCATGCGTTTGAGGTCAGCATAGGCCAAGCACTGATGCAAGGTCTGCAACTCTGTCATCAGCAGCAACAGTAGCCAAAATGAATCCAAAAGAAAACAATTGCAAATGCAGTCTGATGGATTTAAATATAGAAGAGAAAATAAACACAGAAACGTGGAGAAAAATCCATGTACAACGGAGGAACAAACAGGAGGCCAGGTCCTGAGAAGGCAAATGGTCACTTCCTAGGGCAGCATAGGGATGTATTTATAATATTTATCATCTCAACCTACGTACACAGTAATTCTGTGTGGCTAAACAGTCTAGGGAGTAAAAGAAAGAGAGAGAGCCATTGGAGTGTAGGTTAGATTCCCAATATTGCAGCTATGTTCCTTGCATCTGTTTTCTGTTGCTGTAAGTGAAGGCCTTGATTTTGAGTTGATGTTTTGTGCTCCTTTGACCTCATGTCTAATGTAGGAGCAGTACTAAACTGAAGAAATGATGATGATGCTCTGTTTAATATTAATTATTATTAATGATTATACTTATTTTGCTTGGTCCTTCCATATCCATTCTCTACAGGATTTGATCTATCTTGCAAATTCATCACTGTGACAAAGAATGAGCTTTAAGAGAATTTCATCACATGATAAGATCATAACAGTCATCCTAGAAGCTGTTCTAAGGCCGCCTTGGTATAGCAAGCCTTTCACTCTCTCAGATTCCTTGTTTACATCTGCTTTTTCCTCTGCTGGTTTGTATCCACCTTTTGGAATGTGTGACCTTGAAAACCATTGCTACTTTCCTGATGATCTTTCTCCTTTCTGTGTGGTTCCACACTCCGGTTAAAAATGTACCACTTGCATTTTGGCTGCTGGAGTCATGGTCTATGAATGGTCAGGAGATGAGAGGCCTCCTGCCTCTCATGCTGTAAATTCCAACATGTCTTCTGAAAAGACGCAGAGAAGACCTTTGTAGATAAGCCCTCAGGAACACATGCAAGCGTATTCTCTTTCATATGGAGAGTAGCCCCAGAGCTGTTCCATTCTGGAATAGCAAAGGCTGTGAGGACATAAGAAAAGATAGGCACTTCTGTGCCACTGAAAATATGTTTTGGATTAAAAATCATTTGGTAAGACATTTATTATAACTTATGTGGGAGATCTGTTTGTAAAATTACTAGCTTATTTTCTACTCTGGGATGTGATAAAAAAGAATCACTCAAAGGGTGCTACTGTTCTAGCACAAAGAACTTGGCACATCAAGTGAAAATCCAAACTCCAGATCTGCTACCTGGTTGCCTTCTAATTCTATTTTCTTGTTAAAATACACTTTCTTGGATCTGCAAATTACCTGATAATTTCTTTGTATTTTTTATAGGAAGCTTTTATACAGTGCAGATATTGACAACACCTGTATCTTTAGCATTTTCACTGTTTGCGATTGTCTTACTTAAAAAAAAGGAGGTGAAGTTTGTTAACGGACATGTTTCTTTAAGCTGGACACTTGGTGAGATTTGTTAATCACACAGTCTGTAATTACATACAGATAATATCCTATTAGCTGAGATAGTGCCCTCATATCTCCTTCCCATGATTCTCATATCCTTTAACAAGCGCTGTTCTGATTTTTGCCCTCAATTTCCTGTAGATGCATTAATATACTATCTAATCATCCCTCTTGAGAGCTCCCTGTATCTTTGCTTGTCATCTGTGCCGTTGTATCCCACAGTAGCTTATCCCCATTATTGTTGAAAATCTGCTCCACCTTATAAAGTGCCACAGTTTATTTTCTCTTCTGAGTAGACATGTGGCCAGTTTTCTGTGGTAAATTATTATATGATTAAATTGTTACAGATGTTCATAACTCACTTTCCCCTGCTGGTAGGACATCAGTGTAGCTCCAGTTGTTGTGGAATACTTCGTATCCCCCAAGCTGGCCTGAAGGTTAGGGTTTGCTTCCTTGGCCTCTTCAGTAGAGAGTACAGTCTTCCTTCATCATGCTTGGCTTAGACAATGTTTCTTTATGTGGAGAAGAGCTAGCAGCTGTTGAAACACAATTTTGTTTTACCTTACATGTGACATCCAGGCTCTGTCACCATCTCTGCAGGAATGTGATAACATTGTGATGGTCATTCCTGCAGACCATCTTTTGAAGTCCCCAGCCTGTTTAATAACAGATATTCTGTTGATTTGAAGGATTGAGACAATGTGACTTTTGTTTGGATATCCTTGATACATAGTGATAGGGAACACATTTCATGTGCTTTTTCTTCTCCTCGAAATGATCGCTCAGAGATTGACATTTTAAGTTGGACTGTTGGTCTTTTACTGTTATGGGGGTTATGGATCTGTTCTGCATTTGTGTCATGTATTAACCACCCGAATTACAAATATCTCATCCCAGTGTACAACTTAAATTTTCATTTTAAGAAATGTCATTTCGAAGGAAAGTTATTAATTTTCTTTGTCAAATTTAGCATTTTCCCCCTTTATTTTATACTAATGTGTCGATCCTAGGAAACTTTGCCTTTTTCAAGGTCAGGGAGTAGCACTAATATGTTCTACAGCGTGTGTTTAGCCTTTAAGTCTAGGTTTATATTCCATACAAATTTACCATTTGTTCTTTCTAAGCCATGGATGGTAGTGCTCTTTAGCTTAAGGTAATAATAACCAGACTTTTCAATATGGTCTTCTGAAGGCTTTCTGAGATTAATGTTATATTTAAAGTGTTCAAACTGTGCATGCAGACAAAGAAATTGTACTGTTAAACATTAAGATAGAAAAATAATGAGATTGTAATGTTTAACGAGAGGTGGATAACCTTCCATCGTGGCCTCCCTGTAGATCTGCGTCACATCAAAAGAAAGCTGGCAGTGCCAATCACGATATGTTTAAACCTACATTCAACTGTGTGATGTTTTTCTTTCTTTCTAATTTTAGGACATAATCACTGCAGGAGACACGAGTATATTCTGCTTTTCATAACTGAAAATCTGAGGAGCCATCTTAGAGGTTTTGGTGTTTGATGGCTCCAATGAGTGCTTTACCATATTAAGAAAATAGCATATTTGTTGCTAGAGAGGAGTTGCCACTTTGAGGAAAACAAAACACAACAAAACAAAACAAAAAAAACCACAAAAACAAAAACCTAGCATCACTGTCCTAAGGTGTAAAGTATGTTCTCCATGAGAGCGCAGGGAACAGTAAAGACCCAGGCATTTCCAGTATATAGGTCCACATACTTAGTTATAAGCTATATGGATTTTCTAATTTTCCCAGAAAAAAATGCTACACAGAAGCCAAATTGGCCCTTACCCCTAGTAAAGTGAATACACTTGGAAAATATGAGAAGAGGCCTATGTGTTCAAAGTCATTGCCTATCTTTATCTCCAAATCTTCATTGGCATGTTAACTGACAACTGTCACCAGGAATATGACATACATTTTCTGAGGTTGCTTAAGGGCATAACTGGTGACTTAGTGTTTAGTTTAAAAGCACATACACCAAAGCACAGACGCTCAGTAAACACGTTCATCCTCATCACATCAACACTAAGAACCCAAAGGACAGTTGACAGTGATCCAGACTGACAGAAACCATCAATGGTGGCATCTGACAAGAGGATTCTCACACTAGTATGCTTCTTTACAGGCAAGAAGGCTATAGTCCCTAAGGAAAAATAAACTTACACATGATGTATGCGTGTGTGTGTGTGTGTGTGTGTGTGTGTGTGTGTGTGTGTGTGTTTGTGTGTGTGTGTGTACATTTAGGTTGAGAGAAATGGATTTAAGTGAAATAAGTTGACACACAAATACTGAAACGAAATGTATTCCTGTGGGAATCAATATCGCCCTTTAGAAACTCATGAAGAATGGAAAGCATCGTTCAAAAAAAATCATATGTAAGAACACAAATGGAAGCTTTGTTTAGATAACCAATGAATATCCATTTTTATTTCATGGTTTCACAATTTTGTTGTACCAGACACTTCTCCCTGTGGTTGCTATAAAGGAAGAAAAGTTTAGCAGTGGTGGTCTTGTAAAATACAGATTATAAAGCCACTAGGGTGTCTCAAGTTTACTGTTAGCATTTGGGCACTTCCAGTTATAGACGAAAAGTAAATATTCATTGTTTAGTCGTGATTCTTTTTGCTTTCATATAATGAATCTCGTTATTCTAGGGGCCTTCTAGTGGGCCCACTACATTTGTCTGATCACTCTTCACCTTTGTGCACTTGTCCAGCAAGTCCTCTTCCCTGTGGTTCTGCTATTAGATCAGAGCAACCACTACCTTTCTCTTTCTGAGAGCAGTTTGACCTTAATCCCGAGCAAGCGGACCCATCCTAAGTCAGACAGCAAATATTCCCAGAGCTTATGTGTGTAGCTTGTCATTTTAAAATTACCCACCCTTTCTTTGGCTAGATGCTGGCGAAGGGCGTTCCCCCACTTCCTATCCTCACCCCCCATGGCTAGCTCCAAGTGGCAGTCTGGCCCTGGTTCCTGTGGCTGGCTTGCTAAGCCTACCAAAGCAGCCTAGAGCTACTACTCTCTTTCCTCAGGCTATCCACCTCCATGGCTGGTCTGCAGAACACCAAGGGACTCTGCAGTGTCAGCTTCCTTTAGGGAAAGGAAAACACCACAGACAAATCTATACCAACCTGACATATCAATAAATCTCCAAAGAACACACATTTCAGTTATAATTTTTATAAGCTGCATGCCTAGATTGGGCAGATAGACCACTACACTACTCTATTCCCGACTATGAAATCCTTTACTACTTGGGAACTCCTCCAGGCCACATGGGTCTGTTCTATCTTCTACCTCTTTTTCCTCCATCTTCTCTCTGTCCCCGTGTCTCATCCTCCTCATCTGTCTTCTTCTCTCCATTCTCTAAAACTTCCAGCCTCGTCTTTCCCTCCCACTGTCCAATCACAGGCTCTAACCTATATTTGACCAGTTAAATTAGGCAGCAGGTTCACATGGAATCACGTGATTAGCTCCTTGTTGGCAGTGGGGTTAGCATCAAAATACAAACCACCAACGCAATCCACAACATTTCTTCCCTTTTGTTGGATTTAAAAGGCTCTTTTCTCCCAGACATAAATTGAGCATAGCCATTAACATTATGGAATTTATAAGTATAAGATACATTTAACACACAGTCCATCAATTTTGTCAATTTAGGAAAAGCATTCTACCATCTATTTTAACTTAAAAGGCTTACAATTCCACACCTGAGTTAAGTCCTGGTCTTAGCTTATATTATATCTGAAATTCATCGTCTTAATTCTGAATAGCTTGGGTTGGCTATGAGGCTATGGCCAGTCTTCAACCCTACCAGAGATTAGAGAGTGACTGAATATTACCTGAAATATATAAGAAGCACAACATATGTGTACTGTTCAAACGTAACAAACAGATGTGTCCAATGAAGGAGGGGTGAGAGCATTCCCTTGTTTATGTCTGGTCTTCCAAATACTTGCCCAAGTTTGGAATCTTGAGACAAATTTTACCCCAAATTGGTACTGTTTTATATACTCTTATCCCCTTCCATGTCTTTCTGTCCTTATTTCTTTCATTTTTTCTCATGTCTTTTTTCTGTTTGTTTTCTATTGTTACACTCAATATCTTAAACATTTCTTTATTTTAAAGTGAGAGTTGATATGGTGTATTTTGAGTTATTTACCACATGATTCTTTGAAATGCAAATGCACTGTGAATAGTTAAGTGTAACTAATCAACTAATATGTCATTGACATTTCATCAAACTTTTACTGACTTTGATATTTGATATTTTGTACATGTCTATTGTGAATTCTTTTGTTTATAAACTCCACCTCCTCCCTGCTAATCTCCTTTCCATATTCATAACTTTCTTGGTGTTATTCATTCAGTGTTTATAATTATCGATTTGAGCTGGTTGGGCTTCTCATCAGGTACATAACACATGCAAGGCCGTTCCCTCAGAATCCATCACACTCAGTAGTTCCTCACAATGGGCAGGACACCATGAGCTCCACCCTGGTCCGTGACTGATTATTGATAGGCACAGTCTTTTAAAGGCATCTTCAGGCATCAACAGCTGCTGTGAATTCAAGATGGTATTGTCTATGCTGTGCACAGAAGACATTTCATACCCCCTTTCCCTACCTTCCAGCTCTTATTTCTTTCTACCTACCTTTCTCTGGTATTCTCTGAGGGGGTAGTATAGATATTTTGTTTAGAGCTAAACACTTGAATGTTACTTATTTTCAGCACCTTGGACAGCTGTGCTTCGGCAGTTACCACTTAATCACAGAGATGGGTTTTTCTTCAAAAAGTTAAATGTAGGGTTGTGTATGAGTACAGATATAAATATTTACAAGACTACTTAGCATTGTGACAGTTTTCACAACTTTGATCTGACAGCTTAAGATCTTCTCAGTCATGGATTTTTGACTAGATTCATACTATGCAATATTCAATCTTTCTCGTGGTACAATAACAAAGGCCTTGGGTCAAAGAACAGTTGGTTACCTCTTAAACAGCCATACCAGTATTTCACCAGTATGTAATCTTGCTCTTCAGTTTGATACTATAGTATCAGACTATATATACTATAGTTTGTATGGTTCACAGTTTGATCACTGATGCCTTCCCCCTGCTGACTATATCACTCCTTCTTAAACTATGAATCATAGCCATCAGGAAAAAGCTAAGCGCACACCCAGCTCGGTTTCTCAATGTCATATAATCAAGATGTGTGATAACTTAACCATTATGGGCTTACCAGCTGCTTCTTGATAGGTAACCCAGAAGAATAGTGAGAGTCTATATTATTCTGGGGCCTGCTAGCCAACACACAGTTGTCTTTTTCCTTTCTTTGGCATTGGAACACTGACATCTGTTTGCTTTTACATTTTCAAGAATGCCATGCACCATGAACTGTAATTCTTTTGCATTAGAATAGATCTGGTTATTGTTATGTGAGATGGTTATTATTTGCTGTATTTGCAAAAAATACCAAATGAAATTCGATTAAAGGAAAATAGAGTGAGTATAAAAGCAATTGCTATCTCTTAGTATGTAAGTTCAGTTTTCCTACAGATAGACACTGAAATGGGAAGTTTCATGTAGTAACCTTTTATAATATTACTAATTCCTTAGAAGCTTTATGAATCTAAATAGGCAGATCTTTTCTTTGAATATATATATATATATATAATTCTAATTATGTATAAGTTAAAATGACAACTTCTTTAACTATTTTTCTTTCAACAGCCTTCCATCCTTAGGGATGGAAGTATGAATGATATAGCATATAGCTATTCTATTACCATCTTCCTGCTTGCTGGCTTGTTGGAGTCAATATCAATTTCAAATTCCCACTGTTCATTTTGGCACACAATTTAGTATAATATATGCACCGTCTTAGACCTTTTTCCAGAAGTAGCTCTTGAGAGAATTTCCTTGAAAGGTAAATGATTTACTTATTATTGATATTTTAATTATTGACTCATATATATTTGTACAAATTAATGGTTACCACTCATGCATACCAGTTAATGCATTTACATACCCTTATGTGCATGTATTTTATGCTTATGTTATCCAGTTATCCACACCCCCTCTTGCTCTCTTCCCCCTTCCCTGGTTCCCATATCCTCTTCCTTTAAATCCCCTCTTTGTTTCCTCTTCTGATTGGTGGTAATCATTTCCATCTCCCGATATTTCAGTGATGAAGATTATCTTGTATATCCGTCCATTTTTCTTCAAATAGCATGATCTCATTCTTGCTGATAACTGAAAATTGTTCCCTATGTATTCCACCTTTTCTTATCCATTCACCTTCAGATTCAGAGATTCATCAATTCCATATATATTGTGATTATTATCTTATAATCAGTATGTTCTCGATTATCTCTTTTAATGGTGACTTTATTTATTTATTTATTTATTTATTTATTTATTAGAATAAATGAAGCAATTACATGTTTGGATGATGTGCTAATTCTTTTATAGACTCGTAAGAAGGATTCACGATGCTTTTCTTACTGTATATATCAGACAATAGTGTACAAAGTTCCCTTTTCCTGAATGTTCTAACTCACATCTTTACTGTTGTTGTTAATAGCCATTTTGTTTGTGGTGAGATAGGATTCCAATGTAGTTTTAATTTCATTTCTGATAACTATAGATGCTGAGCACTTTTTCTGTATCCATTGCCAATAGGGAAGTATTCCGAGCATTCCTCTGTTTATCGTTTGGATTCTTTGCTCTTCTGTTGGTACGTTTTCAGTTACTGTATTCTTCTCATTAATCCTCTGTTAGAAGAGATGGTAAAAATTTTCTAACATTCTAAAGATGTGCTCTTTATTCTGTTGAGACAGTCATATACACCCCATGCTTAAGATAGAAGACTCAGAATTAAATCCATTTATTGGCAGGGACCTGGCCCTCAAAAAGGGTGCTAAGTGATTTGACGTATACTCAGGGGATGAGGAAGCCACAGTAAAAGATATGGTGGTCCCAAAGAGTTTGATTTCAAGCAAGATATCACTATAGGAAACTGGTATTTCATCATGCATAGAGATTTACCTTAAGAGGGCAAAATATACACAAATGGGGAGTTGAAGTACTTAGAGCATTTTATTAATTGTCACTGGAAAGCTTCCCCTAGAAAGTGTGAATTTCCTAGCAGATCACATTTATCATTAAGAAAAAAAAATACTACACTCTTCACCACCCTCTAAAACACCCAGAAATAAAATAAAAGCAAAACTAAAACACCACCAACAAAATACCCAAAACTAAGAAACTAAAAAGAAAAATGTAAACAACAAATCCCCAAACCCCAAAACAATAACAAAAAACAAACCATACTCCTTTAGGCAAGTACAACCCCCAGGGAAGAAATGAAGACAACCTGGGTCTTAGAAATTTGATAGATACACTACCTCCAAAAGGATAAGGAATGGTAGTTAAATACAAACCTGCAACATGTGGCTTGCTGTAGTGGAAGATGATTTTTAATCCTCTTTTGCCTTATAGTACAGTCTAAACATGTGAGATTGCTTAGAAATGAATGAACCAAGTTATATTTGTCTATGCAGCCTCCCCTTCCCCAAATGTATACACATGAACTGGGATTGGAGTGTGCCTCCCATGTAATGTTTCTGGATGGATGAACCTTAGAATAATGCTGTTCTTTACTGAGCTGAGGTAAAATATTGTAGCTGCCTGATAACAGCCTGCCGTGTTACAAATCACCACTTGCAAGGTTACACCAGGTGCCTTTAGAAAGCACTAAATGAGTTACTTTAAATGCTATGTTTGTATTCAAAGGGAAATAGCTGGTAGTTTGGGAGTGACAGTCTTTTCTTTGGGTTTCAAAGGCCCCATTGCCATGCTATGCTTCTTTCCTGGCTGCTGGAAGCTAAAAGCCTGCAGTGAATAGGTGAATAGAAGATATTTCTAATTGAGAAAGAAAAAACGAAAAGATTTTTTTAATGAAATAGTCACAATGTTTCTCATGTTCTTATTGTAATATTTCCATAGCTTTGGATTGGTTAACTAAATCTAATTGAAAATATTCTCACCTTCTTAATTTTAAAGTCAGTTCTTTTCCAGGCCCATTGATCCCTCTGTTAAACCTAGAGCAGTCCCTACCTCTTAAACATGTGTACTCATGTATACAAGTTGGATACTTCCCAAACAGCTATTATCCATCAAGGTGGATGCTAAATATTTCCAGTTTGTAACTGAGAGGCTTTGTCAAGTAGGAATTGAGGGACATTCTCTGTGTGGTCTGGATTAGCCTTCCCTCCTATCAGTTACATTTATATTTGAGCAACATCAAGACACTCCATTTTGTAATAATATTTTAACATATCTTTTCCTCCTCCTACTCCCTTTTTGGATACAAGGTCTTACTTTGTGGCTCTGAATGTCCTTCATGTCCTTAGTGTGTCTTTCACCATTGCCCACCAATATTTTCAGAGGCCCCATTGTTTCTTTTGGCCAAGTCTGAAGTCAAAAAATTTAGCTTGGTCACTCTCTGAGAGTTTATGAATTCAAAATTATTTTATCAACTTCTGTATTCATTCCAAAGTAAATACACAGATCTTGAGATCTTATGACAAAATCTACAGAGTATGGACATAGGGTATTTGTCTTTCTTGGTTATTATTCTCATCAACTACTCATCAACTACTCATCTGTGAATTTCTTAAATTTTGTTTCTATACAGCTGAATAAAATTACACTGAATATTGATATCATATTCTCATCTTCCATTGCTGAGTTGATGGATGCAGAGTTCATGTCCTAGCTTGTTGGGGTTGGTCTTGTGTATTCAGATGCTGAGTACAGTATCAGGCTGTCAACTGAACATGGACATCATATTGACCAGTGTGCTATAAAGAATTCTCCCTAATAATCTCTTGATTTGTTAATATAAGACCGGAGCCTGTGATTGGGCAGGAGAGAGAGGAAGGTGGAGCTTAACTAGGGGTCTTAAGTAGGACCCTGGAGGAGAAGAAGGAGATGGGAAGAAGAGAAGGAGGTTGCCATTATGTGGGATGGATCAAGATCAAATGACCAAAAGAAACTTAACCTGAAGACAGACAGCTATAGCAAAAGCTGCCTGGAAGCTACTAATTTCGCAATTAATGAGGCATTCATGTAAGTTTTAACAGCACGGAAGGATTAATACAGCTCAGAACCTGCCCGGCTAGGGCTGATAGCTTATGAATAAATTGCAGTGTTTCTGTGTATTTGTTTTGGTAGCAAAATTTGCAAAATTAAAGTAGAAATCCAAATATACACTAAAAAATACAAGGGGATGTAGCAATGACTGCAAATAGTTATAGAAGTAATAGCCATTGTGAATACATCAGTTGATGAACATATATCTCTTTAGCTGGTCTCCCATTTGGTGTATACGCTGGGGTGGAGTAGCTGGGTCAGATGGTACATCTATTTCTGAGATATTTCCCATTATTTCCACTGTACTGATTTGTACTCTGACTAATAGTGCATGAGAGCTGACTCAAAATACTTTTTAATTTTCATTTTCTCCATGGCTAAGATGACAGATTTTAAAGTATTCATTAGCTATTTGTATTTCTTCTGAGAATTCTGCTCAGTTCCATAGCCCACATTTTAATTGGGTTGTTTGTTGTTGCTTTTTTTTTTTGAGAATGAGAGTATCCTTTTTTTTCCTTTTCCTCTCATTGTATATTCTCCCTCCTCCCCCCTCCCCCTCCCTCCCTCTCCCTCTCCTCCTCCCTCCCTCCCTCCCTCCTCCTCCTCCTCCCATTCCTCCCTCCCTCCTCCTCCCCTCTCCCTCCCTCCATTCCTCCCTCCATTCCTCCCCTCCTCCTCTCCCTCCCTCCCCCTCCTCCCTCCCCCTCCTCCCCCCTCCTCCTCCCTCCCTCCTCCCTCCCTCTCATTCCCTCTCCCCTCCTCTCCATTCCTCCTCCTCCCTCCATTTCTCCCATT
The DNA here is from genome assembly GCF_011064425.1 of Rattus rattus. Taxonomy (NCBI): domain Eukaryota; kingdom Metazoa; phylum Chordata; class Mammalia; order Rodentia; family Muridae; genus Rattus; species Rattus rattus. The sequence goes on from NC_046157.1 coordinate 108,562,806, forward strand.
CCCCTCCTCCCTCCCCCTCCCCCTCCTCCCTCCTCTCCTCCTCCTCCTCCCTCCTCCATTCTCCCTCCTCCCTCCTCCTCCTCCCCTCCCCTCCCTCTCCCTCCCTCTCCTCTCCTCCACTCACCAGGTCTCAGACATTGTACCACTGAACTACAATAGCCGAATGAAGATTCCTTGATACTGCTCACCTGGATCTTTTGCATTTAATAGTTTATCTTTATATCAGAACATTGGAATTGTTAGCTTGGAGAGCCCTTGTTAGGAGTGGTGGAATAGAATATCTAGTAGTGGCTACATAGCCGTTTTGGGTTAAGATACAGTTGTGTCTTGGAAGACAGAACAGCGGTTAATGTCCTAATATTTTAGCTGCATTTCAACTTTGAGTCTAAGTAATTTTGGGGAGGTATAGGAAAAAGATAAGGTTAGTGAAGTGAGCAATTAAGACAAAAATGACAAAAGTTCATGATTAGAAAGGGAATGTTGGACACTTACTGAAGGCAGGATTAAGTGATAAACCACTCTGTATAGTTCTGTAAGAAAATTAATGTAAACTTGTTCATCACTCTATGTGATTTGATGTAGGCCATATCCATCTGTGGATACACATAATTGTGCTTCTATGTAAATATTTATATATCTATCTATGCATAACTATATATGTGTTTATATGTTAATATTATATAGATATCTATATCTATCCATATATATATACATGTGTGTGTACTTTTATGTAAATATTTATATATCTAGATATCTGTATCATCTATGTATAGCCATGTTGTAGATCACAGGCCACCACATTGCATTTGAAAGTCAAAATGAGAACTAGTGAGCTGTCCTATTTAAAAAGAAATTGAACCATGTGTCAGTATACAGAACTCAAAAAGTTATTGATCTGTTTTTCTGTGTACTAGAAGTTTTGATGAAGGACATGGAAATATGTAATAATATGTCAATATGTCAGGCTACTAAGAGTAGAACCCTTTTGTAGGTCCTTGAAACACTGGTAATCATTTTATGATTTGCATTAAAATATAAAACATAAAGAAGATACAGTAAGGTACTCAGCCAAATCCTTTTTGTTGAAATGAAAGGGATCAGTTAATATTTACTGATTTATGCTAGTTTGAGATAATAAGGAATGTGTGTACATCTTCCTAGTGATAGGATATTAATTATCATGACTTGAGGTGTTTTACCCGGAAGAGAGTGGCATATTTCATAATTTCACAAAACATAGTACACTCACCTCCTACCTTGCATTCAGGCAGTTGGGATGCTGTCAGTCAAGACTGCTGGGCTAACTCTCCACTATGGGCACCTACTGTGCACTTTATAGCCTATGAATACAATGTGAAGTCTTGGGGGTATGAATGGGAAGGAGGACCGACAAGCATGAATGGTTGCCACTGGAAGGCATGAGTGGAATAAGACCATGAAGAAATGTATGCCCCAGTAAACTTAGTGCCGCTACTTTGGATAATAAGGAATAATTAAAATAAAGACATAAAATTATATTTGCTTAATTCTACTCAGCTAAACAGCATTAGCATGCTCATTTGGGAATCTTGTCTACTTTCCCAATTAAAGCTATCATAATAAATTAACAAAGGCAAATACATTTGTTATTTAGCGTCGAATTAGATATATCGCCAGTGGCTAGATTGCAAGGGAATTTTGGGTTTGAGGCAAGAAAACAGAGTGGAGAAGATGACTAACCTAGTTACATTATGACTGATTATTACCTTTTTCTTCATTAAAAGACATTTTGTACATTTTGGCTTTCATTTTTTTGTGTGTGTGTACGTGTTAAGCTCATTTTAATTAAATAGAACTAGAGAGTCTCAGAACTAAAACTTAAGTAAAACTCTTTTCACAGTAACTTTACCTTAAACCTGTTAAACAGAGATCAAATGATAAAATCAAAACTGTTTGTGGGCTGGCAGTATAGCCTAGTGATATGCAGTATAGCCTCATGCTTGCTAGTATACATGGGAACCTGAGTTATTAAAATAATTTGATTTACAATAATATGTATCCATACATGGATATGTATAGATGATACAGATATCTAGATATATAAATATTTACATAAAAGTACACACACATATATGGATAGATATAGATATCTATAGATAAATATTAACATATAAGCACATATATAGGTATGCATAGATAGATATGAATAGCTACAGCATCCATATATATAAATATTTGCATATAAGCACACTTATGTGTATCCACAGATGGATATGGATATCTAGATAAATACATATTTACATAAAAGCACACGTATGTACATTCTACAAATGTCAGTCTCAAAAAAAAAATTCATTGAGCATTTTGGGTAAAATGGCCAGGCTAATAACATCTCCTTTCCCCTTTAATTTCTGTCTAAATTCCCTTTGGTGAATGGCTCACATCTGTATGTTAAATGGCCTTTTCTTGGGCAGGGTTCTTGAAGTAGATAACAAAGTATAGTGGGTAACTTCTTGACAGTAGTGTAGACTTTTATTTAAAAGTTTGTGCATTACTAGTTTAGGGAGAATTGAGTGATGGCTGTCAATGATTTCCTTTAATGTAAACATACAGTTTAGCACAGACCTCCCTGGCCACCAGAGTTTTGGCAATAAGAGGAAGACTTATAAATGATAGGGTTGTTATTCTATCCTCTCATGTAGAAGGACAATCAAATCTTAAGAACTCTGTGGATTGATGTAAGAACTCACACAGTGTAATATATCACTCTAACACCTGTGGTAACATTCGCTTGTGTCTGTCGCCAGTCATTGCATCTAGAGTGTATGCAGACAGGTATAGAAAAACCTTACTGGCAGCAAGGTCCAAAGTCCCTCGGCCTTTCTGGATACCCTACACACACCACATATGATATATGACAAATTCCAATGTGCGAGCACCACATGAGCGTGTACAAGTACTGAAGGCTTGCTCCTACGCTAGTCCTCAAGTGGAGGTTTTAAGAGCTCCTTTTGATTAGAACTTCTTGTGTCTGTTAAGAAGAGTATGATGAGCGTAAGACCGCCTTAGGGCAACTTTCGTCTTTTCACATTCTGGGGCTTAATATCACAAATTCATCACAGAATACCAAGCTGCTTATTTAATCAACTTATCAGAACAAGAGACTATCACATTAAGTCGAGATTCCTCTCACATTGAATTTTTATTTTAAACATCCCAAGCCCCTCCTGGGCTCCCTAATCGTATTAGCCAGAGAAAATGCAAAGGGAGCTCCGCCTTCAGACAAGCACTCACCAAAGGGCCACAGAATGCAGTGGCCCACGAGGAGCTATAAATAGAGTGAGGAGATGGCAAAGCTTTAAGTTAGGATAGCAAATCCAGTATCTTGCTTGGCTTGCAGAATGAGTTCAAGGCCAGACCAGGCAACTTAGCAAGACCCTGTCCCCAACTTAAAAGTACAAAGTGAGCTGATGATAAGCCTTACCATAGCTTGGTGACAGAGCTTACTGAGGGGTGTGAACCCTGAGCTCAGTCCTCAGGACCTAGAAAAGAAGCACTGTGTGACTGCTCATTCCATAGCTATTTGTAAGCAGTGTAGCCTTATTGAGATACTTTATGCTCATTAAAATATATTACTTGAGTTATACTTAAGGGGTAATTAAAAGAATGGAATTATATATGTACTATAATAAACTATAATAAACTATAAAGACATTGGATGTATGTTGATATTTCTGAATCCTTAATTTTTTAATAATTTATTAATATCTACCTTTGTAGTAATAATAATGTTTCATTGAAAACTAGACACAATTATTATAGGGAAGAATCATTTCTCTTGTGACTTTTTTCTATAGAAGGCACACTTTTTTGAGTGTTCTCATAGTCCCTTATTCATTTGAACACAGGGTTAGCTTATATTTCCTGGTTTGGATGTTGGCGATTGAAGCCTTGAAAAAAAAATATCGTTATCTGTTCACTGTTTTCTGAATCAAGGCATCACATCTGCTCACCTGAAGCCCCCTTTTAGGGCACACTGACTCTTTTCAAAATTCTGTCATGTCTAAGAAGCCTGCCTCAGTGTTGGGAACATGGCTGGGGAGATAGCCACCTAGAAGACACACCAGAGGGAAGGTTGCTGGTTGCTTGCATTGCCAAATAGTTCTTCCTTCTTCCTGCTTGAGGATAGGCTAATGATTCTAGGAAGTGCATTAAAAGGCATCTCCCATAATTAAAGAGAGGAGACAGGTTTGAGCTAATGCTTGTATGGACTGCACAGCATTTGCATTTGAAGCTTCTGCAGCTCTGTTACACAAAGAAAACCTTGTTAGGAGAGATTGACTAAGAAAGATGAAACTCTTAAAGTCGGTGAGGAATAGGAACCCCAGAACTGAAGATGATGTCCAATTCCCAAGCAAGTACAATGGAGATGTTCTCTTAATTATTGGAAGCTATAAGCCCCAAGCTGGGAATAAGAAATACCTGAAGGCTTTCTGGTACTAAATTTAATATCCACAGTGACTGTTCAACACATTTGAATCCTTAAAAATATGAACCAATGAGAAAAGCTTGAAATATGTATAATGAGAGAATTACTTCACATTTTGCAAAGAACAGGATGTTTTATAGTTTAGATGTTTTCAAGTGTGATGGTTTTAATAAGGTTAAACAGATAATTGGCAATTTGTGGAAAAGAGGAAAGGGAATATTTATGGAATATTGGATTTTCATGTAACACCCACACACAGTATTACTATAAAGAATGGGTCAAACCCATAGCTTTTCATTTTGTCTCTAACTACATGGGTTAAGAGAATGCACAGCTTCCTTGTTGAGGCTATGACTTAGGATCTAGGCAGCCAACATTCAAATCCCAGTACTCCAGCTTACCTAGGGAAAAGTGCTTATATCATCTGACAGAGGTCAGTCTGTGCTTTAGTAAATGAACATTGTATTTAACTTCACATGAGGTAGAATTGAAGGCTGATGCCTTGGAAGCAGGTGACATTTCTGCTGTGGCATTTCTTTCTGCACCTTATGGGGCTTGTAGTGTTTTATCCTTACAGACTAAGGCTTCTGAGGACTGAGGAACATGGTTAAATTGCCACATGGTTCATAAAAGTACAACAGGTGCTGTTCTTGTATTTTGCGATTGTTTTATCACTGTGCATCTTTTAGGGAGAGATTGATAGTGTCCCTGGACCGTCATCATTGATGCCCCTTTTTTTTAGTTCCTAAGCACAGCAATTTAAATTCTTCAGAAGTACATGCAAGACACCGAGTAGACTGGTACTAGGTTCTCTAAGTCTTCATCATGGAGCCCGGAATCTGAAGAGAGATGGCTTGAGTAGCTGAGTCTTAAAACTTAAAATCTTCCCTTGTCTCTGAGATGAGGGCTATTGTCCTGGATTTGCTATTTAAGATCTATTTTATAGCCTTATAGCGTGGTTTGCTTTTTATCTTGGGTAGGATAATGGTACTTTGAGGAAGAGGATATGATTATTGGCATATACAGCAAAGGACTACCGGGTCTGGGTTCAGTCAGGGAAGATGCACCTAATCCTCAAGAGACTGGAGTCCGCAGGGAATTTAGAGGTCTAGTGGGGTGGGGACATCCTCATGGAGACAGTGGGCAGGGAGGAGGTATGGGATGTGGAACAGTCAGAGAGTCAACTGGGAGAGGAGTAAAACCTGGAGTGTAAATATTAATAAATAAATAAAGGATTATTGGCATAAAATTCCATAAAAATTTTAGTAAGAGTCCACAAGAAAATGACAACTATTTCTACTGTGTGTATGTGTGTGTGTGTGTGTGTGTGTGTGTGTGTGTGTGTGTGTGTGTGTGAGTGAGTGAAAGAATGAAGAATGGGAATAAATATGGTATTACATGCATGGTGAAATAATTAGAATTACAGTCTGAGTTAGACTTTTGCTATGCAGGTACTGAATACATGGGCTTGTTGTTAAACTATATCATAGTGTTTCAATGAAATAGATATCAATGCAATGGATAAGATGTAGCTTTCTAGGCTTTCATGGCTAGTTAACTGACATTCCTTCCTTCTATATGGAAGTGTACTTTGGAAGAGGATCCATTTGCAAGTATTTATAGTAGTTTGAATGAGAATTGACTCCAGAGAATCTCAAGTCCTCGGTTGGTGGAACTGTTTGGGAAGGATAAGGAGGTGTGGTCTTTTGGAGGAATTGTATCATTGGGGAAGACTTTGACGTTTCAAAAAATTCATACTATTCCTCTTGCACTCCCTGGCCCCATTTGTGATTCATATGAGTTTGCATAAGCTGCTTTAGAAATTTGGTGCTTAAAACTTCTGGTTACTTAAGACCTCTACTCTGTCAGCATGAACTCTAACCCTCCAAAACTGTAGTCCACAAACAATTTTTTTTGAGAGTTGCCTTGGTCATGGTATCTTATCACAGCAATAGAAAGATATATGATACAGAAGGGAAATCCTTAAATCCTAGACATTCCCCAGATAACAAAGTTTTTGTCCTCTGCAGTGATAACCTTTGCATGACTAGAGAGTTCACTGTAGTTTGATTCTTAGGATAATGTACTGATGAACAACTCTTTTTTTCAGAATTCATAGGACATGAAACAACAATAAATTGTTACCACTATGCAATAGTTGGACATACAGTATGCTGGGTACCTTTTTAGTACTCGAAAGACATTGTCAAGATAATGAACAATAATTGGATGACAGTATCTTCTTCTCTTGTGAACTGCTTTAATTCATTCCTTTAGCTGATTGCAACTCCAGCTGACTACTGTGATTGGAATGCAGTGTAAGGTCTAGGTCATGGCCATGTCCAACTCTGCTTCCTCATTGGCCCCGGTCTGTCTTTATGACCTGATTTTATACCCTATTTAATCCACTGCTTATTTGCTCCAGTTGTGCATATGCCCTTTCTCTTCTTGGCATCTTCTGCCTGTGCTTCTTGTTTACAATTCTGAGAAAGCATCATCCCAGATCTCTGTGTGACCAGTATCAGCTTGGCTGTTTTGCCTCAGCTAAGTCACCTTCTGTGAGCCACTTAATAGTAACCTCACCTTCCTTTGCTTCATAATCACCTTTCCTCTACTGAAGATGTCACTAACTTTGATGCATTAACTCCTACAAATACTCCCTACTTTCTTCCCTTATGAATATCTCGCATATATTATGACAGCAGGAACTTGTGTCCCCTGCTTCACTGTTCCTAGAAGTGTCCTTGGCATGTATTCAGATATTTGTTGAGTAAATGAATGGGTGGGTATGTTTTAGAAAGGCTACAGAATGTATCCCTTACAGTTAAAGAATGTCTCCCATGCATTAAACAAGGACTCTATAATATAGAAATGTAAAACCTCTTAGCTCAAGTGGCAGAGATAATTAGATGTAGGATCAGCCCTCAAAACCAAGCTTTCAGACAAGTTGTGATATGTTAGCTTATCGACATTTGTTTTATTTTGTCAACCTTTGTACAAGGAAGAAAAGTCCTGCTTTAGTTCTTACTGCTTCTTTCCTTTTTATGTGTTTTGGGTCTCTGTTGGCCGTGATGTTCTGGGTCAGTTACAATTACAGGGCTGCTAATAGGAGGATTCCTCAAAAGAAACAACTCTGGTGTCTGATCCACAAGGCTATATGAGAGGTGACAAAAATTCCTCAAGTAATACCAGAAATAGCAACGTTCTGTTATTTTAGAATGTTGTTTCTAATTGCATCAGGCTAAAAATCAAACACTGTGTTCATTAAAAGATCACTTATGGGGTTGGGGGAGATGATACAGTTGCTAGGGGCATTTACTAGCTCTTGCTGAGGATTCCTGAACTCAGTTTCCAGCACCCATGTTGATGCCTTTACTGGTAAAAGGGATCTGATATCCTCTTCTGTCTTCCACAGAAACTGCACTCATGTGCACTAACCTACAGTCAGAAAAATACATATAGGTATAATTTCAAAATACAACTTTTAGAGAAAGATTAATGAAAGATGGAAAAGGCAGTTGGGTTTCATGGGCAGCAAGTGTTTAGACGCCAGGAACCCTGAGTATCACTGTAATAGTTATTATGAGGTACATTATTTATAAAGGTTATTGTTTGTACTTTAAAAATATATTGGGTTATTTAATTTCCATTTGTATTCTTCTTTATACTACTTAGGCATGTCACTTTGGCACAAATGTTTGATATTTTTTAGAGGAAAGTGTTGTTGGACATCAGCCTCTTTTAAGTAGTACTTTGCAGATTTCATTAAGTGGAGGAACATTCGACAGAGCAAGTGAGTGAGGGAAGGGAAGGGAAGGAGGGAGGGAAAGAAACATTTAAATGTTTTGTCAAGAAAGAAGGGATTTGAATAATTTTTTTCTTTTATTTATTTATTTATTTATTTATTTATTTATTTATTTATTTATTTATTTATTTTGGAGCTGGGGACCGAACCCAGGGCCTTGTGCTTGCTAGGCAAATGCTCTACCACTGAGCTAAATCCCCAACCCCGGGATTTGAATAATTTTAACTAATTTTTTTATCCTTATGCAAAAAATTCTCAGAGAGGCATCTTATCAGCTCAGTCTTGGTCAAGTAATGGTTCTCCAGGACAATCAGATAAAAAATAAGGTTAATGCTTATGAAGATGCATAATTGCATGAAAACTTACATGAATTTTGTACATGTATAATTAAGTATACATGACAAAATATCTCTCCTGGTTTAAATATTCAGTTTTAATATGCAATAGCAGTCCCTGTTGGCAATACAGGTCCAGACATGACAGTATTAGCATGAAATTAAAATCTAATCTGTTGCTTCAAAAAAATCCCGTTGGGGGCTGGAGAGATGGCTCAGTGGCTAAGAGCATTGGCTGCTCTTCCAGAGGTTCTGAGTTCAATTCCCAACAACCACATGGTGACTCACAACCTTCATCCTGGGATCCGATGTCCTCTTCTGTCTGATGCTCTTTTCTGTCATGCAGGTATACATGCAATTAGAATGGCCATATTCATAAACAAATGAATCTTTAAAAAAATACTTCTGAAATTTTGGATACATAAATACAAATATCATGTCAATCCCATTCAGTTTCTTCACAGATACCATTGTTACCTATGCTCTTTAAGTATGGTTTTGGAAGAAAGGTCTGGAACAGTGGGAAGCCACCCAATAGCACATATTGATAATCTCTATATCCCATGTTATTCTGTGTGGTTGGCAGAATTTATTACTTTTTATGATCACATTTTTTATTTTTAAAATTTTGTAATATCAACTTACTATTCTAAGTAGAGATCTGGAGTTCAGATTTAACTATACAGAGCAGGACCAGAGAGGACACTGGAAAATTTTATTAAGGAATATTTGCTCAAATTGGAACTTAAGTTTAAGAATTATTTTACTAATACTTTTCTTTCTCCCTTGCACGTGTTTGTGTGAGGAGACGTTTCAAGTGCATGGACAAGTGGATATTTAGGTTGATCCAGTTGTCATTACAATGATTGACACATTATGACTTTCCACTCTAGCATTTTCTCCACATGCACCACCGTCCCCATTCGGCTGAAAGCCAGAAATCTCTTTTCCTAGTGAATTATCTCCTTTTTCAGTCTTTCCTTAATGCCTTAATCTTTAAATGAGCTCTTCTTTTCATTTGAAATAGCAGTGCGTATTTATGTCTCCTAAGTTGGGTTATAGACTTCCTTATTGGATGTTATCTAAACAAGCAAGAAGATAGGGATGGTTTCATTCTGTTTCCACAGCCCTCCATCGCTACCTTAAATTCAGATCAGTCCTGACTAGTTTTATACTCACATTTGTATCTTACGGTATTATTTACAATATCAATGGGAGATGGTGTTACTTACATGACTAGACAGTGATTTGTAATTGTAGTATTTCATTAACATCTGGTAATATTAAGGAAATAGTTCATCATTTTAAAGGGACCCTTTCATTGACCCAACAGAAGTCCCAAGAATGGGTTTTGTATTCCTGTGGTTGAGTATTTGAGAGGATGCTGTTGCTGCTGCTAGCCCATTATTGTGCCTAGAACTATTTCTGTTTACCATTTGAAGTAACTCTGAAGCATTTTTCCCTAACTCGATTTCAGAACAGAGCACTACAGCTAAACAGACGATCATTAAGAGGCAGCGTGTAGGTAAGTGGAACTTCTGAACATGTAGGACATTTAAAAATGCTTCCTTTCCACTGTCTTGGCCATTTGAAGAATGGTGCTCTGTTAGTACTTTACCATAGATTCAGCCACTACTTGCAGTGCCCTTTACCCTGTTGAGTTATCCCTCTGAGCAGGAAGTCAGCTAGCTCCACTGAGTTCTGTACCAGCAAGGTTTGAAGCTGAGGATGGATTACAAAAAATGAATTTGGAAGAGATATTCTGTAGTTCAGAAGTTTAAGCACACACTTAAACTTGATCTACAAATTAGTACATTTATCTACTTAATTTATCCATGATTTTGCATAACTTCTTACTCTTTTTCGACTCAGAAAAATTAAAGAAAGCTAGCATATACCCAAGTATAATCTATGATGATCTCCTTAAATTTATTTTAGGACAACTCATCATATAAATAAGAGCTAAAACTCTAATGTAAGCTAAAACCCCAAGGGGTATTACTTTATGAGTAATATTTCTATCTAGAAATCCTTTCGGTGCTAAGTTTGAACCTTGTACTTCATGTCAGTAGATTTAAGCAGTGTGGATGCTGGGTGTGGTGTTCCTTATCTGGAAGAATGTGGATGGCGTGCAGCTCTTTGCAGGGAGGAGGACTGATCACACCACTGTCTTGGTTCTCTAATCACTCATGAATAGTCTCACATGAAAACCAAAGTATTGTTTTGTACTGGTAATTATAAAAATGATTGTACTTTTATTTTCTACTTTAATTTGTTTTAGTATTGGATCTTTCTTCCCTTTCTCTTTGCTCTCTCACCCCTTCTCTCTCCCTTTCTCTTTCTGCTTCCCTCCTTCCCCCTCTGTGAGAATGTGTATATGCATGTGTGTTTGCACACACACACACACACACACACACACACACAGAGACAGACACACACACACAGACACACACACACACGCACACACAAATTACTTCATTACGTAATGAAGTCAAAGGCATCCTTTGCTCACTTTACATATAAAGGCTGTGGGACTTAACAGTAAAACCCAGGTAAGCAGAGGAAATAAATGGAACAGCAGGACCTAGAGCTCAAGGTTCCAAGACCGCTATGTGCCATGCAATTACATAAAGTAATAAAGACACAGTGTCTGAAAGATGCACAAATCTGAAAAATCCTTCAGTCTCCTCCACTGTTAAAATGTTCCCTTTTTAAAATAAGTTCCCCTAGAAGCATGTAATGTTTGTTTGGTGTAACTTGTACCACAATATTAGTGAAATCAGACATCCTCTGTAGGGGAGTTGAGCTCAAGTTATTAGATTTAAATGTTGAGGAAACCATCAGCCCCATACTGCTGGTGACCACAGAAAGTCAGAACAAAGACCAATGATATTTCTCTGAAGAGTTACTGTCAAGACTTTTCCTTTTTCTTTGCAAGCAAGGGTTTCTGTGGACGAATTTGGGTATTGATCCAACTAACCTTCCTCACCAGTAATGAATCATTGATAAAAAGTCTTGAGACTGCATCTTTTGACTTAGAGCTCGATCTGCCGATTTCCCTTGTAAAATGTAATGCATTTGCGTGTCAGGATCTCTTCAGTGTCATTACTCCTGAGGCTATGTTGCTAATTTTCAGCCAGTCTTAATAAAATATAATACCATATGATTAAACATTATACAGTATTTTCTTAAAATCCAAATAAACTGAAGCGATTATGTCAGTAAGATTTTGATTTACCAAATTAAAAAAAAAGTACATTAAAAACAGCAGTCCCTGAGAGATAGCCTGATAGAGATACAGATATATTTCCCTGAAAGCTTCATTAAAGATACATGAAGGTTCATTTTTCTTTTCCTACTTTGTCAGCATTGAATAGATCTGCGCCTTCCTTCTGAAAGCAGATTAAATATCCCGTGTGCTCTGCACCCAAACGTTTCTTTTACCTTTTATTTCGGGAAGCAGGATGCTTGAGGTTGATATTCTAAAGATGGCAGAGGATAAGTGTTAGATTTCAAACCATTCAATTATCAAAGATAGGAAACTGCCCAATGAACAGAGAACTGTTAGCAAGACATAGCGAGAGGGCAAAGGTATTTCTAATACAAATATCACAAGTATAAAGGTAGCTGAGACAATACATTTTATCAGATATGGCCATCTTCAAGTCTGGCTAGCGTGTGAGACTTGTGAGTAACTCCCTAAATTCACGTGCCATGGATCTCCTTATCCTGTATCTGCACCTGTCCTGGCTCTACTCCTCACCCTTTTCTGACATTTTTTTGTAAAAGTCAGGAACCCTACCCTTTAGTGTGTATCTGCTCTCCATTTTATGTAAGCATTTCATGAGTCAAATAAAGATAATCTTAGCTTATGGCATAGTTTTCACATATGTGACGTATTGAAATGTCAAATAGTTTCATTAAGGCTTAAAAACTCTCTAGTCTATCAATGGGTGTATTGTGTGCATATGCCCATAAAGAATATATGGCTATCGTATGCCTAGAAAATTTCTTCAAGATGTAAGGATTGGCACATAATTTTTATTTACTATTGGAATCATAGATGGGATATTAGAAAGCTCTGCATAAACACTGTTTGGAATGATCCTTGCCAAAGGTGTTTCTATTATCACCATCATTTCCATTATATTATTTTTTCTTTTATTGGACATAGATTATTTTCTCATTCAATACATCCTGATGATAGTTTCACATCACCTCTGCTCCTTCCAGTTCCTCCCTATGTCCCATCTCCTCTGTACTCTCTTTCTGTCTCTCATTAGAAAAGAACAGGCTTTTAAGAAACAATAACCAAACAGGATATAAACATATCACAAGATGAAGCAGAAACTCACATATTTAAGTTGTCCTCAACGACTCAATTGGAGGAAGAGTTCCAAAGGCAGGCATAAGAGTCAGACACCTACTTGTTCTCACTGACAGGAGTCCCATTAAAATATTAACCTATAATATATATGTAGAGAACCTGGTGCAGACCATGTAGTTCTTGTACTTGCTGTTTCAATATCTGTGAGTTCACATGTACCTTGCTTTGTTGATTCAAAGGCCTTATTCTCCTGGTGTTTTCCATCACCTGTGTCTCCTATGATCTTTCTAGCTACTCTTCTGAAGGATTCTTTGAGCTCTGACCAGAGAGAGTTGATGAAGACCTCAAATTTAGACTCTCAGCATAATTTCTGGCTGTGGGTTTCTGTGTTTGTTCCCATGTGCTAATGAGGAAGCTTCTCTGATGATGACTGAATATGACTTATGCAGAATATCATTAGGAGTCATTTCATTCATGCTTTTTTTTTGTTTTTGTTTTTTTGGATCAGTTGTCTTAGATTTTACCAAAAGGTCTCAGGTCTATCTAGTCTCTGGTTTTTGCTTACTCGAGCAGTGTTGGGTATGGCTTCCTTCTCCTGGAGAAGGCCTTAAATCTAATCAGATATTGTTTGGTAATTTCCACAAGTTCTGGGTTACATTACACGAGCATATGTTGCAAGATTGTAAGTCAAAGGTTTTATGACTGGATTGATTGAAATTTTTTATATAATTGGAGTTAAGTTTTGTACATGGTAATAAGCATAGATCTATTTCTATTCTTCTACATGAAGCATCCAGTTTGATCAGAAACATTTGTTGACAATGCTGCCTTTTCTTCCTATGTGTATTTTTGGCTTATTTTTCAAAAAATCAGGTGTTGATATGTGTGTGGATTTATGTCTGGCTCTTCAATTCGATTTCATTGATCAATGAGCACATTTGTAAGCCAATAATGTTTATTGTTCTTTTTATTACTAAGGCTCTGTAGTCCAACTTAAAATTGGGAATACTGAGAACTCGGTCAGTTCCTTATTGTTCAACATTTTGTTTTAGCTACTCTGGGATTTTGTTTTTCTGTCTTTCTTACAACAGGCTTCTTTTATGTCAATCTTTTTTGACATTTCATACATGTTTAAAATGTATTGTGTTCATACTCATGCCCAATTACCCTCTTCTATTCCTCCTTCACTCATACTAATTTCCTCTTAAGGTATTTTGCAACAGAGATGACAATTTTCAGATAGAAATACTAGAAAACAATTAGGACATAGATAGCTTTAAGAAGAGAAAGCAGAATTACTTGTGAGGGTGAGCATACGATTTCTGAATTGTACCTTACTTCTTGTGTTGGGTGATTGGCAGCATCCGAAGCCTTTACAGCAGCATGGGAACACTGCCTTCCTGCTCAGGTTTCTATCGCACAGGGATCTTGGGAATAAGCTATGGAAGTCATAAAATGATGTAATTCCCATCTCTTTCTGAACAGAAAGTCACCCTCTCATTCTTGATACAGGCAAAGGTGGTGTGTACTACTGTGCTGCTCCAGAAGATAACCATGAAGTAGGAGGTCTGGGTGTTGGTCTGGCCACTCTGTCCATTCTTCCAATTAATCATGAGCTTCTGTTGATCTAGTATCTGATTATTGGGAAGGCCTTCAAGAGACTGGATTTGATGTTTGAATGTAGAAGGAATTACCAGTTCAGAGACCCGTGGTGCAAATTTTCAGAAGCAAATCACATATAATCTTAATTTATATTTATCCATCTGTAATAGATCACTGAACTGATATCATGCTGTTTCCTCTCATCTACTATACTGATAAGAATGCTAAAGAAATTGAAATCAACTCTTCTTGCTATCTGATCTGAGCTTCATGAAAGTCTAGACTGCTCGTCTGCTCTGTCATTTATTTTCAATATATTCCTTTAGTCTGTATTAGACAATGCCCATGCCCTTTTACTGTTTTCTCATAATAGTGACACATCTCACTCTTTTTTATGTTTATAAGCTCTTATGTTTATTTGTTTGTTTTTGTTTTTCTTTTCTAAGGCAGAATAGGAACCATGAAGAGAGGTCATAGGCACACACTCTGCTGTAGTCCCTTAAGTTCTATTATTAAAATGTATTTTTAACAATAGAAAGAAATTTTAAAAATAAACAGGACCCGTCTAGTATCCAGTACTTTTTAAAAACCTATGGTATGTAAGATAGGCACTCGCTCCTGGTGGACAGAAGAGTTGAAAATATCAAGATATGGAGAGCTGCTTAGGCATCAGAGGCTGGAGTCCAAGTTGATCCCAGAGGTTCAAATGCCTTCCTATGCTACAGGGACATATTTTAAAGATTAAAATAATATAGAACAAACAGATATTTCAACAGGATAGATTGATAAGCACACAACACAAATAAAACAATTTCATGTTTAAGTTTAGACACTGAGCCTTGAATAAGTCATCATTATGTACAAGCGTCTTATATATAAGAGTAACAGGTGACAGTTACAGGCGCTGCTTCACTTGGCTGTGAAAAAGGTAACATAATTCAATATTTGGAATAGAACTCACAGAATTAGCCACAATAATTGAGTAAGGAGACAGGAAGATGCGTGGTTTCAGAAGCCCAATAGAGACATATAAAACAAAAATTTTCACCCTATCAGTGAAGCTTGTGTTTCATTGGGCTTCTGGATCTTGGTAGACCCACTGCATTGTAGAAGTATTTGTTTTATAAAATTTGAAAATGAGCCACAAAGCCATTAAAGTGTGTCACGTCAGGCTTCATCCAGCAGCTCTGTGTAAAATCATTGTTTTGTGTGTTTTACAGTCCAGAGCTTCCCTTACTAATGTGTATTTAATATGTATCGGTTATTTTGCGGTTATACCTCACCCAGTGCCCAGCCAGCTCTGAGGTTGATATACAGCTTCCGTGTCACTTCTTTTGAGCATCAGACTCAGGCTAACTTGGTGCCAAGCTCATGGGAAGAGAGCGGTTTCTGAACGGAATGACCCAAGTACAGCCCACTTCTCTCTGATCTCCTGTCATCTGTAAGCGTTGTGCTCATGGTGCCTGAAGCCATGTCCTACAGGTGTAATGTGAAGCCCGTCTTTGGATTGGATTTTAAATTGTGTCAGTTCCATAAGGGCAGATGTCTTCAGAGAAACATGTAAAAAGCGTTGGTTCTGAAAGAAATCACACTACACAGTTCTGTACTTCTGAGGATGTAATTAATAAGAGACACAAACTTATTTCTACAGTGCTACTGAGGTTCAGTCTATTTTGCGATCGAAGCTAGTTAACCCGTAGCAGCAGCTCGTTCTCACTCTTCTGATTACTTCATTATCAGAAGTTCTCCTGTTCTGCTTCTGTGAGTGCTGTTCGTTCAAGTGTTATTTCTCAACTTGAGACGTACATCCTGGGGGCATCTTTTTGTGTTCGGAGACTTTTGACGCTTGTTACAGGGGAAAAGCTACCGATTTCTGGGTAATGACCATCCGACATGATGTCTTGAAACACAGAAAGAAAGAACAAACTCAGGCAGTCTGAATCAAGTGTCGAGTTTGGTCCACGGTAAAGTATCAGTGTCGGTTGATCCACTGTGACAAACGTAACGTACCATGTTGATAATAGAATAAAATAGTATGTAGCACACAGGTGCATGTTCTGTATCAGCTCTGAATTAAAGTAGTTACATTAAGTGTATAAATACACCTGCCTTCGCAAATGATGTTTTGTCATTGTTTTCTTTAGACATGAGCACATTTACACTTTAACACCTATGTTTCTGTGAACCACTTGTACATACATCATTTACAGACTATCAGATATTTCTCACTTATCCTAACATTTAGCATTTATGTGGGTTCAATGAGGGCATCTTCCAAGTATAACGTGACAGTCATAATCAAGATATATGAATGCTAACTTGTGAGCTGAACATGGCTGTCAGGCATAGTAACTTATAGCATGAAATTACCTGCATAAGATCCACCCTTAATGAAGACAACAAAACTCAAGCATGAATGGGGAGGTCATCCTGTAAAGAAGGAATCTAAGGGAATCAGTCCACCAAGTTACCAAAGCTTATCTGGAAAGTTTGTGACCCTAAACGACACTGATGTAAGGCACAGAAGTTACTTGCATCTGAAACAACAGTTCTTCTGTGTCTGCTCCTGAGGCCCCCAGGAACAATGCAAACACACCTAGTGCATAGTTTCTTTCCATAACACTTAACAAATTAAGATGCAGGGTAATGGGTGTCTGAGTAGATGGGTACAGTGGTTATTTCTTAATCTGTAGAAATGCGAGTGGTATTTAAGAAAGTACAATACCATTTTTGTTAGTATGAGATGAAGCAAAGAGAACACTATCTTTGCTCTTGGTCTGTTTGCTTCAAAGGAGTGCATTTTCTTGCTCCTCCTTTATTGGTTTATTTATTGTAAAATATTTATAGTTGGAAGCTCCAGCTATACCACTTCTGGGCATATAACCAGAAGATGCTATGCCATACCACAAGGAATGCTATGCCATACCACCACTGTGTTCACAGAAGCCTTATTTATGATAGCCTGAAACATGAAGCAACCGAGGTCCTCAACAGAAGAATGGATACAGAAAATTTGGTTCATTTACACAATAGAATACTACTCAGCTTTTAAAAACAAGGACATCGTGAAATTTTCAGGCAAATGGACGGAACTAGAAAATATAATCCTGAGTGCGTTAACAGAGACCCAAAAGGACATGCATGGCATGTATTCACTGATAATCGGATATTAGCCACAAAGTACAGGTTACCCATGATAAAACCCACAGACCTTAAAGAGTTTATCAGGAAGGAAGGCCCAAGTGAGGACACTTCCATCCCCTTAGAAGGGGGAACAAAATAATCATAGGAGGCAGAGGGAAAAAGGAAAGGAGTTGGAGGAGGGGAAGGGTCAGATGTAAGGTGAGACAGGAGAGAAGCCCTGAGGGCCAAGAGAATGAATGGAACTGTGCACATACTGGGGTTGGGGTGATCATAGAAAGTCCCAGAGACCTGGGATATAAGAGGCTCCCATGACTTAGTCAAAATGACCAATAGTAGGGAGATAGAACCTCCAGTAGGTTGAAAGGCCACCCAGTGGAGGGATGGGGATACCAAGCCATCTTCAAAATTTTTGACCCAGAACTATTCCTGTCTAAAAGAAATGCAGGGATAAAAAGTGGAGCAGTGACTGAACAAAAGGCTGGCCAGTGACTGGCCCAACTTGGAATCTATCCCATGGGTGGGCACCAAACCCTGACATTATTACTGATGGTAAGCTGTGCTTGCAGACAGACAAGAGCCTAGCATGGCTGGCCTCTGAGAGGTTCTACCAACAGCTGACTGAGACAGATACAGCCCACTTTTGGATTGAGGTTGGGTACCTCTATGGAAGAGTTTGGAGAAGGATTGAAGGAGCTGAAGGGAATGGCAACACCACAGGAAGACCAACAGTGTCAACTAACCCAGACTTCTGGGAGAGCCCAGAGACTAAGCCACCAATCAAAAAGCATACACAGGCTGTCCTGAGGCCTTTGGAACATATGTAGCAGAAGACTACCCTGTCTGGCCTTAGAAGGTGAGAATGAGCCTAATTCTGTGGAGACTTGATGCCCTGTGGAAGGAGAATTCAGGGTAGGGGAAGGGAAAGCACCCCCTGAGAGATGAAAGGGAGGGGGCATTGGATGATGAGTTCAGTGGGGTGACCAGGAGGAGGACAACATTTGGAATGCAAACAAATAAAATAATTAAATAAAGACCCGGTATTTTAAAATCTTCTTGGTTAGTTATTTTATTCTTAGAGTAATGTGTCATATTATTTTCCTACTATCACATCTCCTTTTGCATGCTACAAAACAAATAAAATACCCGATTCTAAAATCTGTTAATCTCTAAATCCAGTTATCCATGTAGATATCAATAAGATAGCACTTCAGTAATTTTAAACATTATTTTAAATCTTAGACAGCCTTTTGACTTTTTTTCATACAAAATCATATATAATTTTAGAGGATCCTGGCATTAAACCTCCAAATCTTTAAATAAATGTGTGCCTGTAATATTTCACTGTAACCATCTCAGCTTCTTGGTATTAAGAATTGTAAAATCAACAAAAGGATAACCCTTAGAGACTCTTCATTTACAAAACACTTTAAAAATCCTCATGTCACCTGACAGAGTCTCTTACATGTAAAAAGCAGAACATTTAAAGCAACAGGAGCCTGTTGAAAGGAGAAAATAATGAAAAAAAAAAAAGAAAAGAAATTCAAAGAGCCACTGTTTGTGGAGGAAGCATGCAGTCCTGTAAAAGCTCTGGGCACAGCATTCTTTCTCAGTTGGATTATTGAGTCATGAAATAATATATTCCCTGTCCATAGATCAGAATAACTTTGTTATATTATTTCGCGTAAAACAGTATTCTGAGTTACTGATTCTCAGGGATTTCTCACAGGACAGTTTGTTAATTTGCAGTTGTGGAGCTCAGTTGCAGCTGTGCATTCTCCCCCACCCCCATGCTGAGGATCTGGCCGTGCTGTCCACAGAGCCACTGAAACTTTGTGGTGGGGAGTGGGGGTACTTTAAGCATCATATATATTAACTTTTTTCAACTTTATGTGAAATTATTTTAGATAGATACTGTTAAATGCACACAGTAGGGATAAAGAAAGAAACACAAAAAACACAGTTAGGCTAACACAGTAACTAATATTGTTTAAATTTATATAAACATCATCTTGTAACTCTAAGTATTTCTCCACTCTGTTACCAGAGTGTTGCTACTATATCCTCCATCTTTTTTCTCTCCTAACCTTATGTACCTCTCCCCCATTTTTACAGAGCAAACCACTGGAGCTGACATGATCTCTCAGAGTTACTTTGCTATAGAAAATAAACTTTTCCTTTTGAAGCAGCAATTTTAAATCGGCTCAGAATTAATCTCTCTCTCTCTCTCTCTCTCTCTCTCTCTCTCTCTCTCTCTCTCTCTCTCTCTCTCTCCCCCACCCTGGTGGCCACTAAATCTTTCTTTAGTTTTCAGGGCAACTTTGGCCACCATCAGAGACAATCATAGGTGGCCACTATGTGGTAGAGGCTAAAACCATACATGGTGTTTCATGGTGTCTCATGAAATCACATCTCCCTGCTCAAATGAGGATAGGAGACTCTCAGTGCCAGGGGAATGCTGGTCTCATCATCCAGCTTACAAGGAGGCTACATTCTCACCAGTGCTTTGGTCACGGCTTTATTTATAAAGTACTCCGTGAAACCCGGATATGCTCTTCTGTTCTCCTTGCATGTACAGCTTTATAGGATTCTGAAATTTACAGCAATGTCATACTTTACTTGGAGAGAGTGAGACGGCCTGCCAAAGGTCTGTGGAAAAGCAGGATTCAGACACCTTCGTTGAGATTCTTTCTCTCCCAAGCTTCTCGTGGCAGCTGAGACAAACTCTGATGGCAAATGGGGGACAGAGCTGAGAGACAAACTCACTGTGACCTAGTTATACTCTGTTGGTGGCCTCTAGTTCCCTCATGGCCTGCTTTAATTCTAGACTTCTAAATATATCGGATAAGAAGTTACCTGTAGGAGGCTGTCTCAGTGCTGGTATTTTATTTTACTTTTTGAAATTAGCACTTAAGCCAACCTTGGGAGCTGAGCCTGCTGGGCTTGCCAGTGAACCTAGCATTTAAGGTAGAGACAGGAGAATCAGAGATTCAAGGCCTTCCTGAGGAGAGGACTGAGATCAGGAGCAGTCTGTTCAATGTTGCAAACCCTCCCCAAACAAACAAGCAAGCAGGCTATACAGGTGGGGGTTGGAGCTCAGGACCAGTGGTAGAGGTAAGTTTATAACCTGGATTTGGTGTCTATATACCACAAAACAAACAGACACAAAAGAAAGAAGTTTCATAAATAAAGTTATAAAGTTTTGTTACAAAGAAACCTTTACAAACCTTGGCTAGAAGAAATAAATCAGTTTATCAAAGTAAGGGTATGCATTTAAGTAATATATTATTCATTGTAACAACATGGTGTGGTGGTCTAAGAATGACTCTATAGGCTCAAATATTTGAAGATTTGGTTCCCAAGTGGTGGACTGTTTAACAAATATAAGGGGGAGGAGGTGTGTTATTGGGAGTGGGCTTTGGGGTTTCAAAAGCACGTACCATGCCAAGTCTCTCTCTGCCCCCCACACCTTCTGAGACTTTAGGCATGCCTGCAATTAAGTAATTCTTTTATAAACTCATTTTATCATGGTGTCTGTTCATAGCTGTTAAAACAATCACTAATACTTTGGGTTTCAGGTATATTTTTCTGATGTCTATAATTTCAATTGTGTGTGTGTGTGTGTGTGTGTGTGTGTGTGTTTGTGTGTGTACAGATGTGCAATATGCCTGTATCAGATAATGTATTTTGTGGTGTAGGATTAATACCATTTCTAGTTTTAAATTTACTTTCCACTGTGTATAATTGGCAATTATGTGTGGTATTCTCAGCAATACAGTCTCATAATGAAGTTAGAGTGTGGACCCAAGAGAAATATCGGAAACAGTGTGAGAGAGATACAGATAAAGAGAGGCAAGCCAAACTGGTGTCCACCTCCCCCAGGCCAACATCCATCCTCACAGTGTTTTCAGTGGGCTGCTCTCCTTAATTATCCCTGGAGTTCTCTTGTGATGTCTAAAGAGGAAAGGTCTGACATGGACAACTTATCAACCAACTTATAACTTTTATGAATGTGTACAGCTCATGTATGTTACGGTACTTAGGAGATTTTAACCATTCAGAAATATAATAGTATTTATTATTTTAAAATTTATAATGTTTCAATTGCTTATACTTTCCTCACCTTATGCACTCATGATTTGATTGTATTCATTGGATATGTAATTTCTTCCTGTATTACACATGTTTGATTGAAATAAAGAATATCAGGAGTCTCACAGAAAGCTTTGTGCATAGGACATGGGGTCATGGATACACTTTAATCAAGGTGAATCAAATACCAATGTAAACAAATTGGTGCATGCAAATGCTTAAGGAAGGATGTGAGTATACAAAGAGAAAGACCCCAAAGGGGTAGAAAGATGTTGTTTGACTATTCAGCAGGATAATTTTAAAAGTACCTTCATGTTTACTACTATTGTAGTAAGAAAATTGATGTCTGGAGACCATCAATTTCTTAGCAGATACATAAAAACATGTTTTTCCACTGACGTAGAGTATAGAAAATGCAATTTTTAAAAATTTATGGTTGTAGTGAGTGAATATGCGTGCACGTGTGTGTGTGTGTGTCTGTGTGTGTGTGTGTGTGTGTGTGTGTGTGTATGTAGAAATATTCATACAGGTTCAAGTAGCACTGTTCATAATAAGCAAGCAATGGGAACAACATTAATAGATAAATAGATGAAGAAAGTGTGAGATATACATAATTTATTATTTATTAACTATTAGCAAAATATGATTTTATATGATTCCACAGTGTTTGACCTGGAGGACATTTTCCTTAGTGAAATGAGCTAGATGCAATAGAAAAACTATTATGCCATCTCACAAGCGGAGTATTTTGTAAAGAGACAATGATGTACACAGAGAATCCAACCGTGGACACCTTGTATTTGGAGAAGTATCTTGTATTAGCTGAAGTATCATAAAGTATACAAATCACCAAACATACAAGCCTGAATAGCTAATCTACACATGATGGTAAGAACACCTTTGTGGTGGATGTTTGTTAGATTTGTGGATTTTACAGGCTTTCTTTACAAACGTAGGAAGAGTGGAGCAACTCAGTGTGTTAACCTGTCTCACTGCAGTTGCTGTTTTGGAATCAGAATATGTGCCATACCATTCTAAGCCTCAGGTTGGTAGAATTTGTTCTTGGAAAATTGTGTGTGCATAGAATGATCCTCAGAGGGCATTGTATCCAGCTAAATGACAATATCAAGGAGGATAAATGCAAGATAGGCTGAGAATAATGTTTCACAACACAAAGGAGCTTGGCAGAGTTCACCTAAAGCCCCATTTGTTTCTCTTTTGTGTCTCTTCCATTTGCTGCAGAGCTCTGGAATGGATAGTTCAGGAGTGTTTCCCCTTTGGCCTTCAGGGAGGAGTGGGTGTCACAATCATGGATTCCTTTCTTCCTTTCTAAGCTTAAGATGACAGAGTCAGGGCTCTTATTAACCCTCTGGTTGAATTAGGGGAAAGCTGGAAGAAGCTGAGGCAGAGGGTGACCCTGTATAGAAACCAGCAGTCTCAATTAATCTGGACCGCTGAGATCTCTCAGACACTGAACACCAACCAGGCAGTATACACCAGCTGAGATGAGGCCCCCAACACATATACAGCAGAGGACTCTCAGGTCTGGGTTCAGTCAGAGAAGATGCATCTAATCCTCAAGAGACTGGAGGCCTGGGGTTGGGGATTTAGCTCAGTGGTAGAGCCCTTGCCTAGGAAGTGCAAGGCCTTGGGTTCGGTCCCCAGCTCGGAAAAAAAAAAAAAAAAAAGAGAGAGACTGGAGGCCCTTGTAGAGTTTAGAGGTTTGGTGGGGTGGGTGTCGTGGGGACATCGTCATGGATATGGGGTTGGGGGTGATGAGGTATGGAATGTGGAACAGTTGGAGGGTGGACTGAGGGGAATAAAATTTGTAATATAATAATAATAATAATAATAATAATAATAATAATAATAACATGTAAACCACACTGGCCTTGATCTTTGGGCATGAAGTAAGTACCAACATTACGTAACAGAGTATATCATGGGAAAACAGACCCTTTTGAATAAAAAAATTCACTCTTTTTATGAATCTTATATGCACATATATGATATTCCATTTTAACAATTTTTCATTTATAGACTCTTTACCATGTTTTTAATTGAGTTTCTCCTTACGGACATGATTTGGATTTTTAGCTTATAGAATTTGAGGCAGAATAAGATATATTTTTCCTAACTTTTTGTCAACTATTTTTAGTCATTGACCAGTTTTATTTCATAACTTTATGCATAAGTACATTGACTATATTTATATAATTCTCACACCTTCTTCCTCCTACAACTCCTTTCATGTTCCCTTTCTGCCATCACACCCCCTCACAAATTCATGGCTTTTAATTATTTATTATATTGCCTTAAACACCTACACCTACACTTACACACACACACACACACACACACACACACACACACACACACACAATCCTTACAGAATCGAGTTATTGTTGCATAGTGTTTCCTACATAGATTCAGGGCTGACTGCTTATGCTTGGACAGCCTATCAGGGAGCTAATCCATGAAGACCACCCCATCCCACCCCAGCAACCACTGAATACCTGTAGTTCTTCACCTACATCTGAGACCTTGAGAATATTTCTGCCATCCATACTGGCATGTTGACTGGTGTGGTCTTGTGCATGCAACCATGTTCTTGAGAATTCATGGGTGTAAATTTTTTTATCATCTCCAATGGAAGTTATCTCACACCAGTCCTACTGTTCCTTGGGCTCTTGAAGATCTTTTCTTTCCCTTTCCTTTAATTTAGTGTGGAGGTTATGTTACAGTATTACTTAGGGGTAGGTATCCTACAGTCATTTATTGTCTGCGCTTTGACTGGTAGTGGATCTCTGTCTCAGTCAGCACTTGCAGCCAATACATTTTTCTTTGACGAGACGTGAGAGTGACATTTAATTGAGTTGTGTAAAATGGTAGTAATAGGTTCCCCTCTAGTATCCCTGGAATCTCTAACTCATGCGCTCTTGGCTAGGTTTGCAGTATCACACATGAGTTCCCCCCGAGCTGTCGAGTGAAGCTTTAATGCAGTCAGATTGCTGTTGATTACCTTCGAGATGTCGATGTCAATTTCACAGTGCTGGGCCTTTCTTTCAAGGCTGCTTGTGATTGTAGCTTGTTAGGTTCATGGCTCGGTAAGACTTGCTTAACCCCCTTCCATTCATCCATTCTTCATTCTGTCTTCCGGCACTGTGAATGGATCCATCCGAGAAGACTCCTTTAGGAAGTGCCAGCTTCATTTTCCCCTGTCCTATGACCAAAGTATGGAATGTTTTCAGTAGCAGTGTTTTACCAATCGAGTTGTAGCAGCCACAAGAAGAAACTACAGTAGCTTATATTGCTCTGCGGGTCTCTTGGATCCTGTTGATCAACTCAAAGGGAGACATCCATTGTCTGATACTGAGCTTTCTATGAGATAGTTTATGGAACTTGGGGAGGGACATTATCCCTCTATGTGGGTAATTAGATTAAACACTCTCTCTGTCTCTCTGTTTCTGTCTCTCTCTCTCTGTGTCTCTCTCTCTCTCTCTCTCTCTGTTTTCTCTCTCTCTCTCTCTCTCTCTCTCTCTCTCTCTGTCTCCCCCTCTCTTCCTCCCTCTGTGTGTGTGTATCTGTGTGTTTATCATTTGCATGCATATCATGTGTTTATATATGTTATAAAATGTTTTATAATTGTACATATCTCAAACACTCCTAGTGTTATTTCTTTTTCCTCCACCATTCCCCTCTGCATTACCGTCCCTAACTATTCTTCAGTAAGGTTTCCCATCCCTATTCCTCTATTTCTTCTTCTAAGCTCTTCTGTCCAACTATCATCCTCTCTATTGCTTTCCCCTAATTCCCAATTGGTCTTTTGTCTCCTTTCTCAGTTTCTACAGAAACTCCTATACAATCAGTCCTACAGATTCTGAGTTAGGAGCCACATATCATAGAGAACACATCATGTTTGTCTTTCTGGGTGACGGTTACCTAAGTCAGTATAGTATTTTCCAGTTATATCCATTGATTGGCAAATTTCATGATTTTAATTTCTTATGTATATATTCTATGCTTTACTTTAAAATTTAATCAATGAGATGAAATAGAGCAGTACAGATTTATAGTGATACTTAACCCAACAAAATTAGAGAGTGCAAGATTAAAGTCTATTAAATTTATCACTTCTTTCATGTATTATTCTTGTGTATGTTTGTGAGGGGAGGTGGTTCTCATCAGATACTAAGGCAGCTTCAAAAGAAAGCATTGGATTTGGCTTGTAGTTTCAGAAGACTAGAGTCCATGATGGTGGAGCAATGGAACAGCTCAGAGCTCATATTTTGATCCACAACTATGATGCAGACAGAAAGAGAACACTGAGAAATCCACAAGCTTTTAGAGAACTCAAAGCCTAGTGAAACACCTTCTTCAACAAGACCACACTTCCTAATCCTTCCCAAAGAGTTGTACCCACTGAGACCAAGTACCCAAGTACCAAATACATGAATCATGTTCATTCAGACCACCAAAGTGGTGCTTTTGAACATACACTCACACAGATACATGGGCATAAGTGACATGTGAAAAATTTGAGGTGAGATTTCCTTTTTATTCTTAAGAATTAACTGTAGACTCATTTTACAAATTAAAGCATGCCGGATAATCAAATTTAATTCATTGTCGCAGGAATTAAAGACAACATTCTGACAGTTCTCCCCCATTTTTTGTTCAGGCAGACTCTCCATATGCATCTTCACTGACAGACATGTATGTGACACATATGGACACAAATGAAATTTGAGACAGATAAATAGTCATTAAAAAAAAAGAAAGAACTCCATAAACAGCAATTAATTTTTAAGTGTTGTCAATGCCGGCAAAAGCATTCCTCATTATAAATTTTCATTTTTTGTATATTTATCAGGAATAAACAGATGAATCTGTTTCCCAGTTTTAATGAAAGCAGTTAGCCATTTAAATCTATAAAAAATATGCCATAGTGCTTGGTCAGAGGTAGGAGTCCACACAATGTCAGTGTTTCAGGTTTTTAAGCACAAATGGTTTCTATTGATAAAAGCATCTGAGGATGCCATCCATTTACAGTCAATACATGGCTCAATCAATATGTGTTTGTCTGCATTTTATTTTCACCAAACACCCAGGAGAGAAACTACAGTCAGATAGTCGTCCTTTCTGAACACTCCTAGATCTACATTTGCACTCTTGCCTAATGATGTGGGTTGAAAATTGCAACTTATGATGTATTTCATGGATTTTGCTAAAGCCATATAATAAGTTTCCTAAGTTTGGGCATAATTTCATGAATTGAAATGTTGATTTTAATAAAGGTGCTCTTCTGAATGGGTCCCACCACATTTAGGCTGTACCGTGTCAGATCTAGGCCTCAGACAACAATAATCAGTGATTATTTTTCATGCATAAGCCACCTTGTGGTTGACCAGTAGGTAAGCTAGGGTATGTCTCGTAGGCTCTCTCAGTGACTCTTTTATTCTAGACCACACAATCTGGCTGCCCTGACTCAAGCACCCATAGCTGAACTAAGACTCATCAACCATATCAATGCCATTCCTTTTCAAGTTCATCTTGCTTCCAGGCTTCTAAGATATTAGTTCATCACTCTGATCATTTCTTCCATTCTGCTCACTACATTGTTGTCCCAGAGACCTACTATTACTTATTAATTACCCATCACTTCCAAATCTCTTGCTACAGACCATTGTGCTTTTGCTATAAACCTTAAATGTTTACTTATTTGCATTATTTCCCCTGCCTTTCTTTACTTAGGTTCCTCTCCTGAGCCTTAGATACAAATATTCCTGGACTAATTAGCTTTTCTTCACTGAATATATCAGTATCATAACCTATTTGAGATTCACAGAGCTCTATCATTTCTCCCACTCCAACATACCTAGCATTACTTTTACATTTTTTATTCCAGCTAATATCATCACAAATTAGTCAGAAATTAATAGGAGTACTGTAATATAACAGTGTACACTTCTCTGCTGTGCTCATGGTTCTGTGAATAGGGCATGTATGTTTTATTTGGTATGCGGAGTAGAAAACTTACTGAGAAATAAAACTCATTATTGTGGTTCCTGTGCCTTTTATTCTTTGATATCTGAGCACATCAGCCCTGTTCTTTGTAATGCACAGACTGCTCCCCCTCCCCATGCCTGCAGCCTGATATCCATTTACTTTCATCTGGGTTTATAGAAGAAAGCAATTGTTTTGCAGTTCAGGTGACATCTCTGTAGGTATTTGAACCAACTAAACCTAAGGGTGTGGAAAGCAATGAGCTCCATTTCTGCATCCTAAGACATTTTGGGTTCAATGCTAGTGATTAAGTAAAGATTAGGGTATTTTTGTTGTTTACAGTGCAAGTGGTTTGGATTTAATTCTGGCAAGCTGTTGTAGTTTGCTGACAAGTTATCTTGTCACATTTTTTTTGTGGACAGTGACAGAAGACTACCATCTCTTAGAGCAGGAACAATGGACAAAGGGTGATGTGCCAGATCTTGACTATAGATTTTATTACTGGCAGGGTACCAAGGATAGGAATGTGGTATCTTTCATCCTGTGGAGTAAGATGGCTGGATTTCCCCCATAAATAATTTTTACCTTTATTAATAAGTGCATATTGTCTAGGGGGAAATGCTTTGCTATTTTTGAGGTTATCTACAGAAATATCTATGTAGAGCTGGTAGCAAATTAAGCCTTCAGCAATGTACTCACAGATCCAAAGGGAAGTGAGTGTGTCATCTTACAATGAATGTCTTGGAACATCTTCACAGTGTTAGTACTTACCCTTCTCTTCCTCACCTCTGCCCTATTCCTGAAGCCCATTTTTCTTGGAAGTATGTGGCCATTCCTTTTCACAATGGTCTACTGTAATGCAGGATAAAATGAATGGAGGTTACGGATCTGAGAGGGCATTCTCTGTACTTGGGAGGCCGATGCTTGGCTCCTAGTATCCTCACGGAGTGGTTCACATGCATCTATATCTCTACTCCAGGTGGATCCCTTGCCTGTAGCTTCCATGGTCCCCTGCATTTTTTCTGTACACACACACACACACACACACACACACACACACACACACACACACACACTGACATGCAGATATTTAATTAGAATTGATAAAAGTAACTACTATAGAAAGTATCACATGAAATATTTTGCAAAAGAGCATATAAACAGGTTAATGTCTTTTCTGTCTTTTCATTGTAATTCTATCGTGGACTTTTTGTTTTGAGTGATGGGCATGTGCTTAAACATATATGTGAAAGCAAAAGTGTAAAATCCACTGTGAAGGTTCACTGTTTCAGAACAACCATTCTAAGTACTATGCTAAAATTAATTTTGGCATTAATGCCTATATTACCTGTAAGATTTATTATTATTATCATTATCATTATCATTATTATTATTATTATTATTATTATTATTATTATTATTATTATCATCATCTAATTTTTTACAATCAGGTCATTATACCCCTCTTAATATGCCCTCCAACCATTCCTCATCCCATTCCTCCTCCCCCGTCTCCAAGAGAATGCCCTCACTCCACACCACCAGTCCTCCCCCTCCCTGGGTCTCTCGAGGATTAGGTGCTTCTTTTTTCACTGAGGTCAGACCAGGTACTCCTATGCTCTATATGTGTCCGTGGCCTCATGTCAGCTACTATATGCTGCCTGGATGGTGGCTCAGGGTCTAGAGATCTCCGGGGTCCAGGTTAGTTGAGACTGCTGGTCTTCCTATAAATAGGGTTGCCCTCCTCCTCAGCTTTTTCCAGCCTTACCCTAGTTCAACCACAGGGGTCCCCAGCTTCTGTCCATTGGTTTCTTGTAAGTATCTGCATCTGACTCTTTCAGCTGCTTGTTGAACCTTTCTGAGGGCCGTCATGATAGGCCCCTGTTTGTAAGTACACCATAGCATCAGTACAGCCAGCAGCAAACCACTGAACTGAGAACGGGACCCCGTTGAAGGAATCAGAGAAAGAACTGGAAGAGCTTGAAGGGCTTGAGACCCCATATGTACAACAATGCCAAGCAACCAGAGCTTCCAGGGACTAAGCCACTACCCAAAGACTATACATGGACTGACCCTGGACTCTGACCTCATAGGTAGCAATGAATATCCTAGTAAGAGCACCAGTGGAAGGGGAAGCCCTGGGTCCCATGCTGACTGAACCCCCAGTGAACTAGACTGTCGGG
Organism: Rattus rattus; assembly: GCF_011064425.1. Lineage (NCBI taxonomy): Eukaryota > Metazoa > Chordata > Mammalia > Rodentia > Muridae > Rattus > Rattus rattus. The sequence goes on from NC_046157.1 coordinate 108,592,765, forward strand.
GGAGGGCGGCAATGGGGGAGGGTGGGGAGGAACACCCATAAGGAAGGGGGGAGGGAAGGGATGTTGCCTGGAAACCGAAAGGAATAACACTCAAATGTACATAAGAAATACTCAAGAAGTTAATAAAAAAAATGAAAAAAAAATAGTGTCAGGCCTTGGGACCTCCCCTTGAGATGGATTCCAATTTGGGCCTGTCACTGGACCTCCTGTCCCTCAGGCTCTTCTCCATTTTTGTCCCTGTAGTTATTTTAGACAGGAAAAAATATGGATCAGAGATTTGACTGTGGGATGGCAACCCCATCCCTCTACTTGATGCCTTGTCTTTCTACTTGAGGTGGACTCTATAAATTCACTCTCCTTACTGTAGGGCATTTCTTCTAGGGTCCTTCCCTCTAAGTCCTGAGTGGCTCTTACCTCCCAGGTCTCTGGTACATTCTAGAGTGTCCTTCAACTCCTACCTCCTGAGGTTGTCTGTTCCCATTCTTTCTGCTGGTCCTCAGGGCTTCAGTCCTGTTCCTTCCAATACCTGATCAAATTCCTCTTTTCCCTCCCTGTCCCCTCTTCTGCCTAGGTCCCTCCCTCTATCCATCCTCCACCCACTATTGCTTTCTTCTCCCTCCCAAGTGGAATTGAGTCATCCTTACTGGGGTCCTTCAGTTTAAGTTTCTTGAGTTCTGTGGATTGTATCTTGGGTATTCTGTTCTTTTTTGGCTAATATCCACTTATTAGTTAGAATATACCATGCATGTCCTTTTGGGTCTGAGTTACCTCACTCAGGATGACATTTTCTCGTTCCATCCATTTGCCTGCAAAACTCATGAAGTCCTTGGTCTTAATAGCTGAATAGTATTCCATTGTGTAAATGAACCACATTTTCTGTATCCATTCTTCTGTTATGATGTGGAACATCTGGGTTGTTTTCAGCTTCTGACTGTCACAAATAAGGCTGCTATGTAATATTTTAATAATATAGTTTATAAAATTAAAAGAACTAGCAGTACACTAGAACAATTGACTGATGTCTCAGATATATAAATTACAACAATGCATTGGAGATTGGAATGATGTAGACTTTATGTTTGAGGGTTAACAGAAGGTGATAATTTAAAAGATAAAGTTGTTCTTGATTGATATGGGTGATCAAAGACCACAGTTTTTAACTAATTCATGTCAATATTCATATTTACCATATGTGATATTATAATCTGTTATTACTAATACATTATTTCCTTTTAAGACAAAATTTTATCTTATGGTATATAATTGAAACAGCACAGATTGTAACTATTTCTAATTTCTCTATAAAAAGGTTTATTTTTCATGTTGGGTAGGAAACTGCATCTTTAAAGGTAAATATTTATTACATATACACTTAAGTAACTCTGTAATTTTAACTCAAAACGTCACTTAAATATGTTATAATAATACATACATACATTCTGAAGGTTGATAGGTCTGGAGATCCATAAACAGTTTTGTCTTCCTTCAATGAAAATACTTAAGTTCAAATTTATAAAAATTAGAATGACTTAATGTTAGTTTCTTTTAATAGAAATTTTTCCAATGTTACCTTAAGACATCAATATAAATTACTTAAACTGTTAGAGTGTATTCACATTTGCGGGATGGAATATTTTATTCTTCTGACCCATTTGTCCAAAGCTAATGATAAATATGTCTTTCATAGTCACTTATTTTATTTGAAGTGTGTTTTTTTCAACTTGTAGCTCATGGGCTTCTTTCATTTGTAAACTTGAAGATTTCTGTGATGTGATTCCTTAAACTACCTGTATGAGCTACACAATGTTGTTCTCAGCATGTTTAAAAATTCACAACCTTTTCTAGTTTGAAACTTTCAGAGATCTCCCACACCTGCCACACATTAATTATTCCTTCCTGCTCTATGCTTGTATGTTCATTCTTCATCTGTTTGTACGAGCATTAACATTCTTATCAGTGCCTTGAAATCTTTTATAAATTCATGGGCTTTGTCTGCTATACACAGTAGAGAGCTCTCATGTTTATTAGTCTAAAAGCATACATGCCTCACGAAAGCACATTTTTTAACGCTTGGTATGATCAATATTTGCGTTGGCCGCATGTGCTATGGAGAAGGGTAAACTCCTTTAGGACCCATTATCCCTAGCAGACGTGCTCTCAGAGGAATCTTAAGGAAAGTTTTCAGTAAATGTTGGGTGATGTATTGCAGGATGCCAGTTACAAATCATGCTGATCAGATTTTAACCACAGGATTTTCTCAGTAAAATACACCTTGGCAGAAGCACTGTTTGGTCTGTGTTGTAAATTGAGTTTGCAAGTTTTGACTTGATATCTTGGTGTATAACATTATCATGGTTGCTTTAAGTTGTGATAGAATTTTCAGGACAGTGTGAAACTGTTCAATTTAGTTACATCTCCTAAGGGACTTGAAATTTCTATATATGATCAGTTTGTTTCTTATCACGTAATGTAACACTTTTGGAAGGAAGGTTTCATTTCTTCTATATTTATTCTACAACTTTTCCATGAAAATTCCAAGCATAAATACTTGCCTTATAATTGTTCAACAATGTCCTTTTAGTGAAAAATTTTACTCATGTGATAAATTATAGAGAAACAAAGTAGCCACAGTTATGTTCTTCACTGACCTGCATGACCAGGGCATTTCCTGTAGTAAGAATTTCTGGTGATCTTGATGTGGCCTTGTTGTCAAACTTCTTTAGAGTTCTATTGCTGTGAAGAAACACCATGACCCCGGTAACTCTTATAAAGGAAAACATTTAACTGGGTCCCGCTTACAGTTCAGAAATTTAGTTTATTGTCATGACAGGAAGCATGGCAGCACACAGGCCTACATGGTGCTGGTTAAAGAGCTGAGAGATCCACATCTTGTTCTGAAGGCATAAGAAAGTAAACTGGACTGAGCCTCTGAAAACTCAAATCCTACCTCGTAGTGACATAGCTCCTCCAATATAGCTGCACCTTCTCCAAGAAGGGCACAGCTCCTAGAACTGCCACTCCCTATTGACCAAGTAAGTTTATGGAGGCCACTCTTATTCAAACTACATATTTCACTCCCTTGTTTCCCACAGGCTTGTAACCATTCCATCTAATATAAAATGTTCCCATAGTCTTTAACAGTCTCAAACTTGTTTTAAAGTCTAAAGTTTAAAGACTCTTCTGAGATGCATATACTTTTTATCTGTACTCCCTTGTAAAATCTATATGAAAAAACAGATCACATACTTCTAACAAATAATCATACAGGATATACATTACCATTCCAAATTGGAGGAAAAGAAGCATACTGAGACAATACTTACTGTACCAATGTAAGACCAGAAACCAGTAGGGCAAGCTTCCAACTCTGCCTCTCATATCTGATGTCAAAGAACTCTTCAGATCACCAACTTCTTTCAACTTTGTTGACAGCTAAACACATTTTCCCCCTGAGCTGGTTCTACTCCCTGTTGGCTCTTCTTTTGGGGCAGGTATCCTATGACTCTGACATCTACATTATTTTGGAGTCTCCAAGGCAATGCAGGCTTCACCTTCAGAGATTCATTTAGTGGTCTCTCTAGACTTCCATGCATGGATATCCCTGGCACATGCCTAGCCTTCACAGCTTTCCTTAGTCACACAGAGAGATGCCACAATCCCTTTCTTCTATCCTTGAGTCTAAATCCAGAACCAGGTGGCTGAAGCTATAAGTTCTGCTGCTTGTTGCAGGTGGAACATGGCCCTTTCATTCAATTACATCTTCACCAACTTTCTCTTTTCAAAGGTTTCTTTCACTGCTCAAGCTTAACTGTCTTTGAACTTGCTCTGTAAACCAGTCTGGCATTCAACTCAGAAAGATTTACCTGCCTCTGCCTCTGCCTCTGCCTCTGCCTCTGCCTCTGCCTCTGCCTCTGCCTCTGCCTCTGCCTCTGCCTCTGCCTCTGCCTCTGCCTCTGCCTCTGCCTCTGCCTCTGCCTCTGCCTCTGCCTCTGCCTCTGCCTCCTGCCTCTGCCCCTGCCCCTGCCCCTGCCCCTGCCTCTGCCCCTGCCCCTGCCCCTACCCCTGCCCCTTCCCCTGCCCCTTCCCCTGCCACGCTGGGATTAAAGATATGAACCACCACACTGGGCTCTAAGCTTTTAATTCATTTTTATAATTTATAAGCGTCTCTGGTTAAGGTCTTACACATAGGTCACCATTCTCTTTCTTTTAATGTGTTTATTTCCTTACACATAGGATTTAGCTCCATTCTACTTTCTGGTCCCCCTTCTTAAACTATACATTATCATTATAGAAGTGCTTAAGAGTGAACACTTATGGCCACTAAACATAGTCAATGCTAACTTGTTTGGAAATCTCCTCAGCTAAAGATGTTAAACCATAATACTTCAATTTAGTCTTAGGTAGAGGTTTTTGGACAAGGGCAGTAAACAGCTGTATTCTTCACTAAAATATCACAAGAGAATCTCTAGACTATTCACTAATATTTTCCTCTGTAACCTGTTAAGCCAGGCCCCGAAGTTGAAATCACCCCAGCACCACTGGCTTTCTTGCTTCTGCTAATATGGCCTATTGGGCCCCATTCCAATGCTCTCCTGGTTTAAAACCCCAAAGTCCACATTCCTCCAAACAAAAGCACGGCCAGACTTATCACAACAATACCCCATTTTCTAGTACCAACTTCTGTCTTACGGTTTCCATGGCTTTGAAAAGACATCATGACCAAGGAAACTCTTATAAAGGAAAACATTAATTGGGATTATCTTACAGTTTCAGAGGTTTAGTTCATATCATGATGGGAAGCATGACAGCATGCAGGGAGACATGGTACTGTAGAAGGAGCTGAAAATTCTACATCTTGAGTGATTGGAATGCAGCAGGAAGTGAACTGGTTTGAACTTCTGAGACTCAAAGCCCAACCCTCTCATGACATAGCTCCTTCAACAAAGCTGTACCAACTTCAACAAAAGGATACCTCCTAACAGTGCCACAACCTATGGGCCAAGTATTCAAATACACGAGTCTGTGGAGGCCATTCCTATTTAAACCACTACATTGTCCTCTGTAATGTTAAATATTATAGGTCTAAGTTATGCCTTTGTGCAACACTGTATCTCCCCATTCTGCAGAATATTTGGGTCACATGAAATCACCAAGTTGAGCTCATTGTACTCCAGGGTTATGATCCCATAGTGCCTGAAAGCACACATTAAAAATTCCAAGGAAAGGCACTAATGAAACTTTGCAGGGTTTCCCCCTTTGTATGTTAGGTTAACATGCCTATTGGGATTGTCATTTGGGTTTTGTTTAGGCAGTCATATTGTTGAGGTTTAATGGGTAATGCTTTCCTATCATTTCTAGGGAAGACAGTCTCAGCAGACTTCCCTGTCTTCTGTGTCTTTTAATTTTTCTGCCCCCTCGTCTACAAGATTCCATAAACCTTGGGTGGAGGAGTTGGGCTGGAGATCTATTCACTAGAGCTGAGCACCCTATGATCTGTTGATCTCTGCATCATGGCCAGTGGTGGTATTCTAAAATGGTCCCTGTTTGCTGCAAAGAGAAAATTGTTTAATGAAGGATGATGACTATACTTACCCTAAGGGATAAGAATACAGTTTAGACATTCTAGACTGTTAGGGATTATGTGGGTCTATAATAATAGTAGTAGGAAATCACTAGATTTATGTAGTTGTCTAGATTTCTAGTCCCAGGCATGGTTTCCTTCCTGTCAAGCAGGACTTACGTCCATTATTGTTCACTGTTTGGTATCCTGTTCGTTTGTGGTCCTAGATGCTTGGAGGCGGGGGCAAGCACCTAGATGACTTGAGAGCAGAAGATCAAGGCCTAATAGAAAGTAATTTCTAAACATAATTTCTAATATATAATTGTAGTTATCTTTTGCCTAGCAAGCACAAGGCCCTGGGTTCGGTCCCCAGCTCTGAAAAAAAGAAAAAAAATTGTAGTTATCTTTCCTCCACATAGTCAGGTGACATTGATTTGAATTATCTCAGTCCAGCTTTATCAAAATCCTCTACCAGCTTTCTGGTCTTCACTGACATTTCCGAGTGAGGATGGAAATCTACTGAGAGGTCTTAGTTGAAGTAGCCTCAGTGGATGTATTATTATACATGCCATTCATTTTGCATTCAATCACTGGAGATTTATGGAGTGCTACATTCCCAAGGGCTTTTGATTCATTCTTTAGCTTAGAAAAGATTTGACAAGTGCTGTTACTATTTTCAGTATTACTTTCCATTCTCTCAGAATAAAGAAAGTATTAAGTTGTGTTTCATAATAAAGGTATTCTTTTTCTAAGGGAGAGACTTTTCTTAATGACTGAATATTTTCATTTAAGCATGGTTTCCTGTTTGACTTCATATCATTACAAATTTAATTTATTTAAAGGAAAAACATAGTGTGCTTTTTTTTCATCTAAACCTTTGTGAGGCAATATAAGAAAGACTTGTTATTAAGAGAGTGCAAGAATCCAACTGAGAATGGCTACTGAAAGTCCTGAAGACTAAACCCACAAGTATTAGAACGGAAAAATAGATTCAGCAATATGTTATGTACAGTCACACCCTATTGGTTTCATTTCTTTGCATCATTAACACAGTAACTAAAATGGGAATTTTATGAATAAATTTGAAAGCTGTATCAAATGTTGCTTTCCATCTTAGAGAAGACTATGGAGTAACACAAAAAGTCAGGAAGAAAAGAGGATCCAGGAAGCCTGTAAGCTAACAGCTACAGGACACAATAGGAATGCCATACAGAAAAACTGCAGGATTATGAAGTTCCATTTGTTGATTCTTGATCTTAGAGCATAAGCTCAGGTGTTCTGTTCAGGAAATTTTCCCCAGTGCCCATGTGCTCCAGATTCTTTCCCACTTTGTCTTCTATTAGTTTCAGTGTATCTGGTTTGATGTGGAGATCCTTGATCCACTTGGACTTAAGCTTTGTACAGGTTGACAAGAATGGATTGATCTGCATTCCTCTACATGCTGACCTCCAGTTGAACCAGCACCATTTCTTGAAAATGCTATCTTTTTTGCATTGGATGGTTTTAGCTCCTTTGTCAAAGATCAAGTAACCATAGGTGTGTGGGTTCATTTCTGGATCTTCAGTTCTATTCCATTGATATATCTGCTTGTCTCTATACCATTACCGTATAGTTTTTATCACTATTGCTCTGTAATATTGCTTTAGGTCAGGGATGGTGATTCCTCCAGTTCTTCTTTTGTTGAGAATAGTTTTAGCTATCCTTCTTTGTTTTGTTATTCCAAATGAATTTGCACAGAGCTCTTTCTATCTTTATGAAGTATTGAGTTGGAATTTTGAAGGAGATTGCATTGAATCTGTAGATTGCTTTTGGCAAAATGGCCATTTTTACTATATTTTTCCTGACAATCCATGAGCATGGGAGATCTTTCCATCTTCTGAGATCTTCTTCAATTACTTTCTTCAGAAACTTGAACATCTTGTTATACAGATCTTTCACTTGCTTGGTTGAAGTCATGCCAAAGTATTATATATTATTTGGGCCAAATATGAAGGGTATCCTTTCCCTACTTTCTTTCTCACTGTGTTTAACCTTTGACTGGAGGAAGACTACTGATTTGCTTGAGTTAATTTTATATCCAGCCACTTTGCTGAATTTGTTTATCGGGCTTAGTAGTTCTCTGGTGGAACTTTTGGGGTCACTTAAGTATATACTATCATATCATCTGAAAATAGTGATATTTTGATTTCTTGCTTTCCAATTTGTATTCCTTTGACCTCCTTTTGTTGTCTGATGACTCTGGCTAGGACTTTGAGAACTATATTGAATAAGTAGGGAGAGAATGGGCGGCTTTGTCTAGTCCCTGATTTTAGTGGGATTGCTTCAAGTTTCTTTCCATTTAGTTTGATGTTAGCTACTGGTTTGCTGTATATGGATTTTGCTATTTTTAGGTATGGGCCTTGAATTCTTGTTCTTCCAGGACTTTTATCATGAAGGGGTGTTGAATTTTGTCAAATGCTTTCTTAGCATCTAATGAAATGAGCATGTAGTTTTTATCTTGGAGTTTGTTTATATAGTGGATTACATTGCTGGATTTCTGTATATTGAAACATCCCTGCATCCCTGGGATAAAGCCTACTTAATCATGATAGATGATCATAAGCTGCAAAGCTTTTGTAAGGTAAAGAACAGTGTCAGTAGGACAAAATGGCAACCACAGATTGGGAAAAGATCTTTACCCATCCTACATGTGATAGAGGGCTAATATCCAAAATACACCCAGAACTCAAGAAGTTAGACTCCAGAGAGCCAAATAACCCTATTAAAAATGGGGTACAGAGCTAAACATTGAATTCTCAGCTGAGGAGTGTTGAATGACTGAGAAGTACCTAAAGAAATGTTCAACACCCTTAGTCATCAGAGAAATGCAAATCAAAACAACCTGAGATTCTACCTCACACCAGTCAGAATGGCTAATATCAAAAACGCAGGTGACAGCAGATGCTGGCAAGGATGTGGAGGAAGAGAAACACTCCTCCATTGTTGGTGGGATTGTAAACTGGTACAACCACTCTGGAAATCAGTCTGGAGGTTCCTCAGAAAATTGGACATTGAAGTACCTGAGGACCCAGCTATACCTCTCTTGGGCATATACTCAACAGATGTTCCAACATACAACAAATACACATGCTCCACTATGTTTATAACAGTCTTATTTATAATAGCCAGAATCTGGAAAGAACCAAAATGCCCTTCAACAGAGGAATGGATACAGAAAATGTGGTACATCTACACAATAGAGTACTACTCAGCTATCAAAAACAATGACTTCATGCACTTCATAGGCAAATGGATGGAACTAGAAAATATCATCCTGAGTGAGGTAACCCAATCACAGAAAATCACACATGGTATGTACTGACTGATAAGTGGATATTATCCCAAAAGCTTGAATTACCCAAGATACAATCCACAGACTACATGAAACTCAAGGATGACCAAAATGTGGATGCTTCACTCCTTCTTAAAAGGGGGAACAAAAATATTCATAGGAGGGATATGGAGGCAAAGTTTACAGCAGAGTCTGAAGGAATGGCCATTCAGAGCCTGCCCCACATGTGATATATATATACCCCCACCCAAACTAGGTAAGATTGATGAAGCTAAGAAGTGCATATTGACGGGAACTGGATATAGATATCTCCTGAGAGACACAGCCAGAACATGTCAAATACAGAGGCGAATGCTAGCAGCAAAGCACTGACCTGAGAATTAGAGAAAGGATTGAAAGGGCTGAAGTGGCTTGCAACCCCATAAGAACAACAACGCCAACCAACCAGAGCTTCCAAGGACTAAACCACTACCAAGAGACTATACATGGACTGACCCATAGCTCCAACTCCATATGTAGCAGAGGATGCCCTTGTTGGACATCAATGGAAGGAGAAGCCCGTAGTCCTGCCAAGGTTGGACTCCCCTCCCTGCCCCCCATGTAGAGTAATGGCAGAAGGGTGACAAAGGGGGTGGATGGTGTGAGAAACGCCCTTATAAAAGAAGGGGAAGGGGAGGGATGGGATAGGGAGCTTATGTCTGGGAAACCAGGAAAGGGACTAACTTTTGAAATGTATAAAAAATTCAAAAGGAAAATAAATTTCTTTCTTATGAACTATGTAACATTATCTCTTACCTCTATCCTTGGCCTCTTTCTCATATGGACAAAAAAATTGCAGTAAATCATATGAATACTTGGAAATCCACAACCAAGAAAACTGAATTTATTTCTCATTTTCTTTACTTTTTGTATTGAATATTATGAGTGAGTACTGTATATTATAGCAGTCCATTCTAGATGAACCAAAGACTAATATGGAACAGCTGAAATTACACAAATATGTCAGGGAAAAGAAAGAATATCTTATTTGGTGAGACATAAAAGATACATACCAAAAAGAAATATATATATACATATATATGTATATATATATATATATCATTAAAATTATACTAAATCAAAATCAGAATTCCTATCCTTAAAGTACCAAGGATATGAAAACAACTTTAATAATATTAAATGTCTCTAAATCATTCACAAAATAAAGAATTAGTATCATATTCTGAAGAGTAACAGTAATAGTACAGTTTTAAGTTAACAATTGGCCTAAGCACATATTTTCTATGGTTGTAAATATGCCAGGTGCCATTAATGGAGTGTGGTGAATATGAAGCAGACCATGTTCAGTCACATTTTAATGTTAGTGGAATTTTAAAAGTTGATTTTTTTCTGATGAATTATGACACACTGTGGAAAGTTCAGGAAGTTACATTTTTAAACCCAAGGAATGTCTAATGTAATTAGGCTTCTGAGCATCTTGAGGATAAATTAAAACAAATTCATGCACATCTGGTTATAACTCTGTAAGCTTAAGTCTCAATAGTGAATAAATGCTATTTTATATAATTATCACAGTTAAGGCTCAGGAAAGCAGTGTTTTAATTTTATGCAAACTGAGAAAACCAGAGTGGCTGCTTGTCATTGGCATGATTCGTTTTCATTACTATCATGTATTCAAAAAAATCATTTGGCCACAGACTTTCCATAGAGCACGTATATTTTCTACCAGTGCTCACGGTTCATTTAGTATGTGGGTTTAATAGATGTGAAGAACTGCTCCAGCCTTTCTCTCTCGGGAGACCACGGACCAAAAGCATAATATGAGAATAAGATTGGAGTGACTGATTGGACAGTGGCAGGAAAATGCTAGGTATTTAACCTTCCAACAGTAAGAGGGCAATATTTTGTGCAGTACAGGCTCTCTAAGTTCTTTGTATAGACAAAGTATAAACATAGCAAACATCAATATAAGTATAAGAAAGACATGGCTAATAGTCCTATGTCTGTATTAAAATCACTATGGTGATGAAGAAGAAGAGCCGCACGTGGGTCTTTGGGAACTAATGCCCACAGGAAGGCTGACAGAGCAGGAGGGCAAGTGGCAGGACAGGTGGGTTTTATCCCCAAGACAGTAGAATACAACTAAAACCCATGCGATTTGAGGTGCCCAACGTGTGCAAGAATCACATGTCAATGCAAGAGTCTATTTTTTTTCCAAAGTAAAATACTTAACGTTAAACATAGAAATTTGTGGCTTGTGTGCAACAATTAGAAATCAGTAACGCTTGTTCTCCCTTGGTTGGAGAATGACTGTATTTGTGTGTGTATTGTTACAGTCCTATTCAAGATGTTTATAAATGTTTAGAGATGTATTTCACAAATTAAGAGTGCATCATATCCTTCTTACCATTATTGTCGCCTAATTTTCCCTAATTTCATTCTCTGCCATATATATATATATATATTTAAGGTAATTTGCATATTATTAGCATAAGTGTAATTAAGGGCTCATTGAAATGTAGAACATAGTACGTGACTCCCCTCTGTAACTTCCATCTATATGAGTGTGTGCAGTCACACCGGCAGGACAGGTGTGGGGTCCAGACGACAAGTTGCAGCAGTCAATTCTCTCTTTTCACTATTGAACTCAGGTTCTCAGGCCTTTGTGGCAAGAACGTTTATCCGCTTGGCCATCTTCCTGGTGCTGTGCTGTTCTACATTATTTCCTCATCAGCATACAGTGGAATGGGTTTCACTGGACAGCAGCGTGCATTTGTTCCCATTTGCCCCACAGGACTTTGCTTTATCACCTTTTCTCCTTGCTCGCCGAGGTCCTTCCTCCCCTATTTCAGGCCGCACAGCACTTGTAGCAGCTCTTCTTTCTCTTCTAATCCTCCACGTACTATTACCTAATCAATTTAAAGTAATTATTGCCAAGTTGTTAATGTCACCATTAGCAAATATGGCATTTTCATGGTTTACCTAAAGGATTACTTTTATCTCATCTTCACAAACAAGCTTCCAACCTTTAAGTGCTTTGTGAATCAGACAATTGTTCAGTTGCCTGATGACCTTGAATCTGAAAGAGCTGATATTGTGTCCCGGTATTTTGGCCAGCATTGTTTATACATGTAATAACCATATTAGTATTGAGACATTTCATTTTTCTGTGTCTTAAACCGACTTTAGGTTATAGTTTTTCTTCACCTTTGTAATCAGTGGGTTTGGGAGAGAGGCTATAAAGAAATGTAAAATGAAATATTTCTTGAAACATCTCAAAGTAGAGGGAGACAGGTATGAGATACTGTAGAGCCAGTCATTTTGGCCAGGGAACACCAGATGATAACCCAAAGCTATTTTTGATAGCTTTGCTTTCTCTAAAGTACACGAAACCTGAATCTAATGACCTTCCTTCAGATCAAGTATCTAAGAAGTAGGAAAGCTGATTTATTTAAAACCAGACTTAATCCCACAAACCACGAATGGAAACTAAAGAAATTTTGCAATAGTAAGATCGTTGGAGTAATATTTCTAATGCAAAACAATACATAGTTTTAAAGGAGTGGAAATAACATTTTTGTTACTATTTCTGAGATAGATGATTTTGAACCCAGCTATTAATAATCATGTTCATAAGATAATTATAAAATATTATCTAAGATATTACAAGCAAGTAAACACACATTCATACAGAGACACACAGACACACACACACACACACACACACACACACAGACACACACACACACATACATGACCCTTTCCTCCAACATTGTAAAGAGGTGACTAAAGGAAGAGCAACAGAAGACATGGTTGTTTGAAGTCTTTGTACATGGTGTAATATTACAGGTAGTGTGCAGTGGTACATGCATAAGAGTGCAGGAGTCCATTTTCATGGTAGCCATCACTCCAATCCCGGAACATTTCCTACATTCTCTCAGCCTCTGTGAATGGTATATAATATGTGATATATTATGAATATACATGGTCACCATAAAAGGTCATACACAGGCTAGAGATTGTTCAGATATCCTCTTCAAATGTATCCCAGATTATTCAACAATATCGTTCCATAAATATTTAAGTCACAACGTTGACTAGACTGGCAGGCCAGTAAGCCCACAATACCTGCCTGCTTTTCTCCCATTCCTCAGTGCTGGTGCAGTTCTATGAAAACACACAGGGATATAAACTGAGCTCATGTTTGTTCACCAGATGTGTCACCTTCCCTGCACTGTATTTAGTTTCATGAAATGCAAGGAACGGATTCTCGGTATTATTTTCTGAGTTACTGACATGTGTTTGAGAACATCTTAGCATAAGCTAATAGCCAGTAGCCAGGTGGCTTTGGTCCTGCTAACATTTTCAGAGTTTTGGGCTTTACAATGAGATCTTCTGCCCGTTTTGATTTAACTTGTTCATAGGCTTAAGAGAGAGATCATTTTCACTCTTTTACATTTTTTTTATCCGGCCATACCGGAACGACTGTTTAGAGAGACTTTTTTGGAAGTATTTTTTGGTACCTTTATTAAAATTCAGGACAGTCACTGTATTCTCATAGTTATATTCTGCATGCCTGTTTTTGTTTCTATGTTGTTTTGATCCCACGGCTCTGTCATAGGACACCAGATCAGACAGATATTGTGTTATCTCCAGCATTGTTCTCTGGTCAGTTTTGAGATATCTGTCTCTTGCAAGACTTGACACTATTAACAGAGTCCTTATTTCTTTCAGAAATTTTCACAGCTTCTCATTACACTTAACTAAAGCTTCAAGGTTTAAAAATAATCACTATTTTGTCCTCTGATTGGGAGCCTGTCTTCAGTGTTTAGTCTCTTAGTGAGGGGTTGGGGATTTAGCTCAGTGGTAGAGCGCTTGCCTAGCAAGCACAAGGCTCTGGGTTCAGTCCTCAGCTCTGAGAAAAAAAAGACAAAATAGTCTCTTAGTGATACCATTTTTAAGTCTGTTTTCTTTAGTAGAGAATTCATAAATCATCCCTGTGGGAGGAGTGCATGACCATCGGAACATTCATCCTTTGTCTGTTAGAATAGGCCCAATATAATTTCTAAATGCAAATAGCAGAGATTAATTTAGTTATTTAATTATGAACACAATATATAAACACCGTTCTACTGTTGAGTATGTATTCCAAATAAGTAGTCACATCCCTCTTTATCCCAAGACATATTTTATGAATGTTTGTGTGTGTGTGTGTGTGGGGGGGGATTGGGGTTGTCTCACATATTTCCATCCTACTTTGACTCCAACAACAAAGAACACATACCATTGTCATGAAACATCATTGAGTTGTGTAAACTTCAACTACAAAGAAACTTGTAGTTGAGTTCTAAAATGCATGACTAACAGATAAAAATCACTTAAAAGAAACTTATATGGACATAAAATGAAAGGTTCTTGCACACTCTGATTCTGAGATATGCTGCTTAACAACTTTTAAGAAAAGGACATGAAATTTCAGAAGTTCTGTAACAGAATTTCAGCAAAAGACAATTAATCTGTATATATAACATCAGATAGTAAACATTTTAAAAATATTAAAAAACAGATTAAAATACAACTAAAGTTGTTTATAATGCGTAATGCGTCAGCTTTAGAAAATCATTTAAAGAAATGGCATGGCTGTAAGTAAAATGAAGTAACGAAAAATCAGAAGGGAAACTTCCCATCGCTCTGCTTTCTCCTGTGGCCTTCTAATGCCAGCCATTAAGTGGTTGGAGACATGAGGAAGGCAGGCTCCTTTGTATTCTCACGTAACACAGGTTCTGTAAAGTTAGCACTAGAAAGTCTTGCATGAATATATTCACTAATAAATAAATTGAAGGAGTACAGAGAACGTAATTTAAAATTTGAAACAATCACCTCTAATATATTAAATAGCATATGTCATGATGTACTGCTCAGATTTAAATTGATTCCGTGTGGGAATCTGAAATGATTTGATTTTCTACACAGTACCTTCTAATCAATGCACCTTTGGAGCTTTATGAATAGCTGTATTCTCTAAGTGTTTCAACGCACATGCCTCAATTGCAAAAGAAAAAAGGATCATTTAAAGTTGTTTCTGGTGATACAAGCCTATGTCTAAGCTCCCTGGGAGACTGAGAGGCTAGACTGTCTTAAGTTTAAGGCCACTGTGTAACACAGAGTGAGTTCAGTTCATGTGGGAATCTTAAGGATTATACATTAAAGAAAGAATGAGCAAAGGAAAGCAGACTGGAGATACACCTTAGTGGTAGAGCATTTGCCTAGCATCGTGTATGAGGCCCTGGGATCAATCCACAGTACCATAACTAGCTGAGTAACTATAGAGCCAAAATTCAAATAATTAGCTTAAGTAAATGAAATTAAGGAAACTGGAAACAAAAACAAAATGGGAAATGGACTGCCAAAGTTTGAATTCTCTGGGCTTTGAAACTAGGCAAGCTTTAGTTCTATCATTATTTTTTACTGGATATTTTATTTACATTTCAAATGTTATCCCCTTTCCCAGTTTTCCTCCAGAAACACTCTATCCCACCTCCCTTCCCCTTGCTTCTATGAGGGTACTTCCCCACCCACCCACTCCCACCTCCCCACCTTGGTATCCCCCTACACTGGGCATCAAGCCTTCCCAGGACCAAGAGCCTCTCCCATTGATGCCCAAAAAGGTCATCCTCTGCTACTTATGTGGCTGGAGCCATGGGTCCGTCCATGTGCACTCTCTGGTTGGTGGTCAGTTCCTAGGACCTCGGAGTGGTCTAGTTGGTGGCTATTGTTCTGTTTCCTCTGGGGCTGCGAACCCCTCACTCCTTCCATTTTGTGGCACTGTGCTTTACACACAGCTTTTGAACTATTGCTCAGGCAGGTACGTCAGGGAAGGAAAGATGACTATGAATCTGTCGAGAGGCCAAAAGGAACAGCAAGCACTTCAAAGGTAACTGTAGAAATGAGCAGGAGGAAGAGTAGAAATGGGATTTCACTTAGCTCTGCTTCTTGATAGAAATGTAGAAATGTTATTAGAACTAATCATAGATGATCAAACTGTATGTGTCTGAAAAAAGTCTAACTTCCAGTTTGGGGAGAGGCAAAGAATGACAGACAAATTCAGGTTCTTTTTTTGGTGACAGGATGACAAAAAAGCTAATCACGTAACGGATTGGGATTGGAGTGAGCTGCCCTCTGTCTCCTGTTACAGTCCCCTCCACAGAGTAGGAAGCAAAGTGCAGAGGTGAGGGTGGGGTGCAAGTCCCAAGGGTGGTGATCTGAAGTCCATTGTCAGTACGGGCGACATAAGTGCAGCATTGATCTGTAGTTGCCAGAGTTCTGCCTATAAAAGGATACAAGATAGGGAAAGATCTGAAGAGCATCTTGGGGTTTATAAAGCAGTCAATTTAAAATGGCTCATTAATATATTGAATATATTTAATACTGGAGTAGGATAGAATAAACCTGGTGTCACCATGCTGAGTGGTAACCAGTACATATATGACTGGACTGATATCATCCTGACAAGTCTTAAGCACAAACTGCATCCCTTTTGTCTTTTCTCATTTCTTCTTCATTTTTTTGCCCTTTTGTAGCTTCATGGTATGTATTTTCTCTTCCCACACATATAAGCATATATGCACATATATCTTCTTTGTTTTCCTTATTAGGATGCCTATGGGATGAAACTACATCCCTCTCTGTTTTTTATTCTTTCTCTGATATTCATAGAGATCCACATTTTAATGAACATATTAAAATGAAAGAATGACAGAAAACTGTAATTATATTTCTTTTTTCTTTTTTCTTTTTTTTTCTTTTTTTTTGGGGAGCTGGGAACCGAACCCAGGGCCTTGCGGTTGCTAGGCAAGCGCTCTACCACTGAGCTAAATCCCCAACCCCTGTAATTATATTTCTAATAGCCACGTTGGAACATTCTTAAAGGGCAAAATAACCATTTTTCTCAACATTTACTAGTTACAGTCTTTATGTTTTATATGATACTTTTAACAGATTGTTTATAATATAAAAATATACAATTTACTTCACCTACATTTTGGAGAACTGGATGATAATGAAATATACTTCAGGAATAAATTTATACCAATTAAAAATGATAAACGTACAGTATGTTTTGCTCTAGCCCTGTTTCGAGGAAAGCCGTTCGCATAGATGTTTTAAGTAGTCACAGATAGGTTTTCTTCTGTTTAGTCAGAAGGTACACAGAGCAGCCAAGTGCGTCGTCGCATCCTTTCTTCCTGTTTTATTATTACTGTTACTCGTGGTTGGCAGAGGTCGCCTTGGAGTGGGGTTCAGATAGCTGTCTGCAAGGCGCGGCTGCCACCTTCATCAGAACTACTCACACTGTGCGTGCAGCAGAACCAACAATTACCATATTGCGGCAGCTTGTTTCTTCCTGTCACTCACTTTCGGTTTTGCGATTGTCTTTTTCCCTTTCAGAAATTGAGAAATTTCAAGGCTCGGATGGAAGAAAGGAAGATGAGGAAAAGAAGTATCTCGATGTCATCAGCAACAAAAACATAAAGCTCTCGGAAAGGGTATTGATCCCCGTGAAACAGTATCCAAAGGTAGTGCATGTGGCGTGCCCCTCCTTCTCGGTGTGGTGGAACCGAACCTGAGGAAAGCCTTGGTGCTTTCTTCATTGCCTCATAGGAGTTAAACAAGGAAGGCTTTGCTATCTGAATCTGTGCGAATGCACGCCAGCGATACAGGCAGAAAAACGGAAAGGACAGTGAAAGGCATTATTTTCCAGTGAAATTTTTATTCCTGTGCATTTGTATTTTGGATATGAAAAGTATAATTAGATGCTTCTATCATTTAGGTAGCATGACAGTGACTCACCAGTTTGTCCCATTGTATATACCGCATTATTATGTTTTCTTTTGGGATACACACACACACACACACACACACACACACACACGTATTCTTGGTTTTGGAGTGAACAGAAAGGGTACAACATTAGCTAATCACCGGGCAATTGATATTATTTCCATTATTATTAGCATCAAAAATACAGCCTAAAACTGCTTTCATGGTTTTAACCATTTTTGTCTTCTCCAGACAGTTTTAAAACTAATTATGGTGTTGTTTCCAGTGTAGTGCATTTCTAACTATGTTTGTAACTACAAGTAATTGATTATAATATAACATTCATTGATGTGGTTTCATAGGCAATATTAACAAATTTCAGTGGATAAAAGGTGTTTCTACTCTTGCAAGTAAATTAAAAATCTAAAAATAGATAAAATAAATCAAGCTGATAATATAAGTTATAATGAGTGAATTGGAAGCAAGCACCATGCAATTATCTTAATAAACAAAGATTACAGAAATGAATGCCATAGTTTTACAATTGCCTCTCACTGTGATAAAATACAGTAAATATAATTAAGTCAAAGGCTTTGTTTACTGTCACCTGAAATATGGGAAAAGCTATTATATCCATAAGCCATAAAATTTAACTCTCAGATGATATTCATAAGGATCAAGTACATGTTGGCTTTGTTTCATAAAATCAGACCTAATCGGTTGTAGTAAAGCATAGTCGGTAGAATTTTTTGTCATAAATGTTATTTGATTTTTGTGAATATTGTATTGAGCTATCTTATAAAAGTGTAGGAAGGGAAGTGTTGCATAGTAATCAATTATGATAGCCATATAGTTGACTTTTAAGAAGGAATTAACCAACTATATTGTTAAGGAGAAGGTTCTTTCTTTAATATGCAAGTAAATATGACATTACTTGATGCTGTCTCTTGGTATGACACCTGTCAATCTGTATTTCTGAAAGTATGACAATGAAATGCTACTCTATAGCCTCTGGCCAAATGTTGTTGGCAACACAGAAGCCACTCAGAGACCCGAAGGCTTTTCAGGTGTGTGTTTCATTAAATTCTGAATGTTAAGAGTCCACAATTGATTCATAATAATAACATAAAATAGGAATGTTATATAGCATCAAATTTTTGTGTGCTATATAATTTCCTAATTAATTTGAAGATGTTCAAACCATAAAAGTTTTCAAATTCTTTTTCTTTAGATGTTTTGGAATCAGAATGCTTAAGTTTGGGCTAATGTTTAAATTCCATAGAATTTGTAACATTTATGCTGCAGATCAGAAAACTGGAATTTTGTCATTGTTTTTTTACAAAAAGATCTTCATTACTGATGAAGATTTCTTAGCACCTATTTTGTTTCTATTTTCGAGCAGTTAAATTTTTAATTTGATTGATCATGCTTAAGTGTGTTACTTCTCATGTAAAATGTGGACACTTGGTAACTTTCAATTATCTGACAGTGGTGTATAGAATTGTCTTTTACAACTTATGCCTCAGAAAATCTTCCCATCTTTTTAATTTGTGAATATCCTGCCAACCCTTTTAATATTTTTAGTCAATACCCATTCCATTTATTGATCATACAGATGAGAACTCTATAGCCCTTGAAAGAATCAGTAATATGTCAAAGAGGTTACCTCACTAACTGTGGTGGTCTGAATATGCTTAGTCCAGGGAGTAAGTGGCACTATTAGGAGGTATAGCCTTATTGAAGTAGGAATGGTCTTATTGAAGTAGGAATGGCCTTGTTGGAGGAAGTGTGTCTATGTGGGTGTGGGCTTTCAGACCCTCCTAGGGGCTCTGTGGAAGCCAGTCTTCTCCAGTACCTTGGGAACAAGATGTAGGACACTCAGCTCCTCCTACTCCATGTCTGTCTGGATGCTGCATGCTTCCCACCATGATGATAATGGACTGGACTAGTAAGCCAGTACCAATTAAATGTTGTCCTTTATAGGAGTTGCCTTGGTCATGGTGTCTCTTCACAGACACTAACCCTATCCTGTTTTGTCACCTGTCGATGATTATCTTTTTGGTTTTTATAAATACAACAATAAAATCATATTTCAAATCATACCTTGTTTTATCATTTTCTCTAATCTTTTTGAAAGAGCACCACATTTATTACCAAGTATTGATTCTCTCAGAGTCTGTATTGACACCTCTCACAGAATATCAGAGAATTTCCATTTTGATTATTGAACTTTAGCTGTCTGTTGTTCATTCATGAGCTTAGTTAGCATGCTGTCTGTGATAGCATGAAACACTGAGCAGTGACATAGATGTAGAATTTAATCGTGTATATGAAAACCTGACACATCCTTCATGGATGTGCTTTCCAGGATGACCTATTTTATACAATGCTGTCTGGGACTCTCTCCTTGATGCTTGCTCTCTGTTTGCACCAGTAATTAGTGTGTTGATGGCCTGGTCCTTTCAAACAAAGAGCAGTAAAAAGTGTGGAAATTCTTGGGGGAAATGACCTTATCATGACTTTACTACATGACCTTTTCCACATAGATTTTGTTTCAATTAGTCTCCAACCTCTGGCTAATTTGCTGACTTAGTTGAATACTACAAGGAATTGAAAGAAGTTTAAGATCTTAAATTATAGAAACCATAAAATGCTGTTGAAGAGTTTTAATCATGACTTATCTAGCACTAGCCTTTTGTGTTCATTGATTTAATTTAGGGGAAAATAGGCCAGATTATCAAATAATTTAATATTTTGATGACAAGTTTAATAGAGGAGTAGTTGGTAATCTTGCAAAAATAGATTGTATTTTTTTCTTCGGCATTCTCCACTAGAATGCATTACAGTGGCAGATGTTGATTTGGTTCACTGTATTATTTCTTATTGTCTTTATGTTTACAATAACATTAGAGAAAATATTTCAAATACAAACAAATTTCTTCTGTAGGGTGTGTGTGTGTGTGTGTGTGTGTGTGTGTGTGTGTGTGTCTGTGTGTCTTTACATGTGTGTGGAGGTTTAGGGAAAACCTAGGTGTTATTCTTTAGGACCTGTCTACTGTTTTAGAAATAGGTCTTGTATACATCTTTGCACTTGCAAGGAAAACCAGCAACTGTTTTTTGGTAGTCAATCCTCATATGAAATTAGTCTCTGTCATTTAAATGATGCCCATTTTTTCCTTTTCTCATTTTATTTTTCTTGGATATTTTATGTATTTACATTTCAAATGTTTTCTCATTTCCCCCCCCTCTATCATACCCCCTCAACCCTCCTCCTGCTTCTATGAGGATGTTCCCACTTCCACCCACCCACTCCCACCTCAATATCTTGGCATTCCCCTACATTGGAAAAACAAGGCACCACAGGATCAAGGGCTTTTCCTCCTCTTGATGCTGGACAATGCTATCCTCTGCTACATATATGGCTTGAGTCATGGATCCCTCCATGTGTACTCATTGGTTGGTGGCTTAGTCCCTGGGAGCTCTGGTGGGGTCTGGTTGGTTGATATTGTTATTCTTCCTATGGGGTTGCAAGCCACTTTAGCTCCTTCAGTCTTTTCTCAACTACTCCATTGGGGTCCCCTTGTTCAGTCCAATGGTTAGCTGCAAGCATCCTCATCTGTAGTGGTATGATTCTGGCAGAGCCTCTCAGGAGACATCCTCATCTGACTCCTATCAGAAAGCACTTCTTGGCATCAGCAATAGTGACTGTGTTTGGTGGTTGCATATGGGATGGATCCCCAGGTAAGGCAGTCTCTGGATGACTCTGTCAATAGAACAAAATGGCAACAAATAGATTGAGCAATAGATCTTTACCATTCCTACATCCAATAGAGGGCTAATATATAATATATACAAAGAAACTCAAGAAATTAGATTCTAGAGAATCACATAATTGTATTAAAAATGGGGTACAGAGCTAAAAAATATTCTCAACTGAGGAATATCGAATGGATGAGAAGCATCTAAAGAAATGTTCAACATCCTTAGTCATCAGGGAAATGCAATTCAGAACAACTTTGAGATACTACCTCACACCAGTCAGAATGGATAAGATCAAAATCTCAAGTGACAATAGATTCTGGCAAAGATGTGGAGAAATAGGAACACTCTTCCATTGTTGGTGGGATTGTAAACTAGTGCAACCACTCTGAAAAATCATTCTGGAGGTTCCTCAGAAAATTGGACATAGTACTACCTGAGGACCCAGCTATACCACTCCTGGGCATACATCCAAAAGTTGCTCCAACATATAAGAAGGACACATGCTTCACTATGTTCATAGCAGCCTTATTTATAATAGTCAGAAGCTGGAAAGAACCTAGATGTCCTACCACAGAGGAATGGATCCAGAAAAGGTGGTACATTTACACAATGGGGTATTACTCAACTATTGAAAACAATGACTACATGAAATTCTTAGGCAGAAAATATCCAGAGTGAGGTAACCCAACCACAAAAGAACCTACGTGCTATGCACTCACTGATAAGTGGATATTAGCCCAAAAGCTTGGAATACCTAAGATAAAATTCACAGATCTTATGAAGCTCAAGAAGGAGGAAGACCCAACTATGGATGCTTCATTCCTTCTTAGAAGGTAGAGCAAAATACTCATGGGAGGAAATACAGGTACAAAGAGTGGAACAGGGACCAAAGAAAAGGTTGTCCAAAGATGCCCATTCTCAACATTAGCTCATCCTCTCCAAATCCAGCTGTTCTTTATGTCATAGTTCAACACACACTTCTTAGTTTTAAAATCTTTCAGTCTTTCAAGTAAACTATTGTCGTGGCTCATGGGTACTGTTGGAACAGGTATAAACTAGGTCCTGGTGTTGCTTTTTTATTAGTATGGAAGGGAGCTTTTTGTACAATATATTCCCATCAAGATTTCTCTTTGATCCTCCCAAACTCTTCTAAGATCCTCCTCATCTCTCCCATCTCATCACCTTCTTTTACTCCCTGTCTTTTGAAAAGAAACCAGTAAATCAAAACATAAGAAAAACAACAAAAACTTTAGAAAAATGAAAAATACATGAGGCTTATAAAACCAGAATATCAGAAATCATAATATACAAGGACGAGACCTTAGAGATAATGCCAAATAAGCAATATGAGAGAAATAAAAAATCTACAAAAATGCAGTACTTTCATTTGGAATACACATCTCAGTGAAGTGAATTTTTCATCTTGGAAGACTGAGACATTGTATTGTTTGTTGAAACACAACAAAAAAATATCTGGATAGGACTTAAGAACCCTAGATCTACACAAATGTTGAGAGCTGTGCTCTGTATGGTTGGTGATGTCAAGGTGAAAATTTCCAAGGTTCTGGGTAATTTGGGGGAACATTAGAAACTCAGGCATGGGGTCTCTATTGTAAGAGGATAATTGCTTGTTTCTAGTGGATCTTTTCCCCCTCACCTGGACAATTCAGCCTCTCAGTGACCTTAAAATCCCCTCTTTTAGTACATTCAGCATCCTCTAAGTTGTCCTAGACATTTTATTTGATCTAATTTCTCCAATATTTTCTACTTCCTATTTTTCAATTTACTTTGTTGCCATCGGGAAAGCACTTAGTGTATTTCTACATGCCACTGGCACCTGGAAATAACTGGAGAACTTGTAAACTCAGCAGGGAGAACATGGTGTAGAATTAACCCTTGATTAATCTTTCAGTGAAGTACAGAGCAAATTTGATAAGTGTTTTAATTATTAGTTTAATTCATAGCAGTTCCCTGGCTTATCACCTTTGAATTTAAATATCAGGTGAAAGACTAATATGTAACCTTCATTCAAATTTTATATGAGGAAACATATTGCAATATGCTTGAGTGCTTCATTATCTTCTTGAATTAATCTAATTTCCAACGAAATTTAGAGATGTTCAATGGTACAATGTCTACTCCTTCTCATTTTTGATGACCTTTACTCTTACTGGCCTTTCTATGTCTTCCAATACTGTTGCCCTTTCATTGTGCAGGTCTGATCGCTCTCACCATCTTAAATATTTTCTAAAAAAAATGTTGCCCCTTCTATCAAAAATCAATTCTTTTCTCACATAACATATTCTGGCTATGGTTCCCCATCCCCTCTACCCACTTCAGTTCCTCCCTACCTCCCTTCACATCTGGATCCACTCCCTTTCTGTCACTCAATAGAAAAAGAAAAGGCTTCTAAGGGATAATAATAAAGTCTAACAAAATAAAAGATAAAACCAAACTCTCACATTGGACTTAGAGAAGACAATCAAATAAAAGAAAAATAGTCCAGGGGAAGGAACAAGAATCAGAGACGATCTCATTCAGGATTCCATATGAACTCTAAACTGGGAACCATAATATATAAGACAGAGGATCTGGGACAGACCCATGCATGCACTGTGCATACTGCTGTGGTCTCTGCAAGTTCATATGAGTCTTGATCATGATGGTTTAGTGGGTCTTGTCTCCTCGATGTCCTCCATCCCTTGTGGATCTTATACTCTTCCTGATCCTCTTCCACAGTGTTCCTTGAGCCTTGATGGGAGAGAATTGTTGGAAGCATCCCATTCAAGGATGAGTATTCGAAGGTTTCTTCTTTGGGTTGTGGTGTTTGGCTGTGGGTCTCTGCATTGGTTCCCATTTGCTGCCTGTGGAAGCTGCTCTGGTGATGGCCAAATAAGGAACCTACAGCAGCACATCTTTAGGAATCACTTTATTTTTATGTTTTTTAAACCAGGAGTATTTGGTTTTATCCTACGTCTCTGACTATACAGTATCTGGTTCTTTGCCCTTCAAACATCGTTGGGTACTTGGGTTCCATCTTCTGGGGTGACCCTTAAATTAAATAAGGTATAGTAGTTTCTCCCATAAGTTTTGTGAATGAATGCTGTGACACCTTTCAGTTAAGACACCATTGTAGATCAAAGGCTTTGTACCTACTTGGTGTCCTCTTGTGGCTTCTCTCTCCTAATAGTTGCCAACTTGATCTTGTCCCATAGTCATTTAGGTATAGCAGGAAATAGTGAAATAGTTGTCTCGCCATACACTTTCATCATTACAACACAGAGGAAACTTCTCTTGATTCATTTTCTTTTTAATTATTAGATGTCCACCTTTCTAGGTGAGTAATCTTTTCTTCCAAAAGAATCCAGGGACAGTGGAATGAGAAGTCTGAGGAAACTGCTGTGCCTTTAATAAGAGTTGCAGTGATGGATTTTGGGCATTGTTGTTGTTGTTTTTGTTGTCTTATCATTGTTTGTTTTTTGTCTGTTTGTTTAAATTTTCTGATGAAACTATTGTGCAAGTAAAGTCTGAGGAGGGAGCACAGTTTCCCAGACAAGGCTTATATAATCAATTCTGTCAACAATAGTCCTTTTCTGCTTCCAGCAGCTGCCCATTGTCTTAGCTGGGCATTTGATTCTGCTCACTTAGCTGGGCATTTGACTGCTTTGCACGTGAGCACAGATAGAAGAGGACAGACCTGATCTCAAGCAGCAGACAGAAAGACAGACTGCTGCTTTGTCTTTGAAAGTGTGTCTGTCATTGTGAGCCTGTCCCTCATCAGGTATACTGACTTCTTGGATATATAAGAGGATACATTTCCCTTCACTGATTTTCATTTATTCTTTTTGGATGAGTACAAACCATTAAAGATTAAGACATTAAAAACCAAATGTTTAACAGGAAATTAGAAACTGAACATGAAGGCCCAGGGAAAAGAAAGATTCTGAAAGTACTTGAGACGAACTTTTATTTTACATCTTGGTGGGCAGAGAAGTAGCTTGCCTTTACAAACAAGCAAAGAAACAACCAAACCAGAACAGAGAATACTTAGGAAAGATATCTGATTTCTAGAGTTCCTATCTTGTTATTTGTAGAGGTGAATCTCTCTCTCTCTCTCTCTCTCTCTCTCTCTCTCTCTCTCTCTCTCACACACACACACACACACACACACACACACAACATAAACACTGGCTAATTTTGATATTCACTTAGCTAGCTCAGTGTCTAAGCATTTCTAAACCTCCCTGTAACTAGCATACACTTTCCTCTGGCATTCCTAGCCTAACACTTTCTAAATCTATGTTTTATCTTTGCTGCCCTGTTACCTTCTGTGAAGCCCCCACTACCCCAATAGAACTGCTTTTCCTTTCAACCTACATTGCTAGATGAAATTTCTTTTGCAGTTCTTAAATCTGATCCTTCTCCCTCTGAATCATGGCGATTCTACTCTCTCCTCTATTTCTTGGCCCCCTGCCTTGCACAATCTGGAGGTCCTACCTCCTCTGTCTCTCTGCCCAACCATTGACTGTACAGCAATTCCTTATTTTCAGCCAAAGCCAGATGGGGCCACGGACCCTCAGATCTGGAAGCACAGCTATGGGATCTGAAGTAAGACAAAGCATTAAAACCAATTCCTAACAGTTACCTCTAAGACAAGCACATTACATACATAACACATACACATACACATATACATACACATACACACACACACACACATACACATATATCACAAAAACCAACACAAAAACCCACACAAGTATGTATGTGTGCATATTGTGTGTTTGTATGTGTGAAATGAAGGAAAGATAGCATAGCCTATTCAAAGGAAAAAATAGAAATCAGTAAAAAGTGTTGATGAAAATAACCTGGTGGTTTATCCTCTAAGCAGAGAGTTTAAAATAGCTGCCTTGAAGTTACTTGTAGAGCATGAGCAAAAAATACAATGTGCGAACAATTAGTGGCATCACAAAAGATCCTAAAGGAAAGCAAGCTGGAATACTACAGCAGAAATTTTAACAACTTTTTGAAAATTATTAACAGCAATTTAAGGAAAAACATAAACAGAAGAAACAGTCAACAGATACGAAGATAGGACTATAGCAACTATGGAGTCTAAAGGCCCCAAGAAAAGTGAGATGAGCCTAAGGGATTTATAGTATAGCATTAGCAGGGAAAGTCACATTATAACCCCAGAGAAAAGGTGTGAACACAGAGGGTACATGATGAGATAATATTGGGAAACTTCCAGAATCTGACAAAAGACACTAAATAAATGTTCAAGAAGAAACTAGAACCTTTAGGGGAGATAAACTCATACACTTACAGATGCGTTACAGACAGACAGATTAATAATCAGTAGAAAAGGAAGATTCCCTGCAGAATTCTCATGTAACATTGTAAATCATAGGATACTGGGTTTTCTATCTTCTTTTTTTCTTTTTCTTTTTTTTCAATTTTATATGCCAGATTTTATTCCCCTCCCAGTCCACATTCAATACCTTTCTACAAACCCCATCTTCATGAGGATGACCTCACCCCACCAGACCTCTAAACTTCCTGGAGTCTCCAGTTTCTTGAGGGATAGGTGCATCCTCTCTGACTGAACCCAGACCCAGGAGTCCTCTGCTGTGTATGTGCTGGGAGCCTCATCTCAGCTGTGCAGCCTGGTTGGTGATCCAGTATCTGAGTGAACTTGGGCATACAGGTTAATTGAGACTGCTGGTCCTCCTATAGGGTCACCCTCCTCAGCTTTCTCTAGCTTTTCCCTAATTCAACAAAGGGGTCAGCAGCTTCTGTTCATTGATTGAGTGCACATATCTGCATCTGATTCTTTCAGCTGCTTGTTGGGTCTTTTGGAGGGCAGTCATGATAGGACCCTTTTTGTGAGTGCCCCATAGCCTCAGTAATGGTGTCAGGTCTTCAGCCTTCCCTTGAGCTGGATTCCACTTTTGGCTGGTCACCAAACCTTCTTTTCCTCAGGCTCTTCTCCATTTCCATCCCTGCAATTCTTTCAAACAGGAAGAATTATGGGTCAGAGCGTTGACTGTGGAATGACAACCCTATCCCTCCTTGACGCCCTGTGTTTCTGCTGGAGGTGGGTGCACCAAGTTCCCTCTCCTCACTGTAGGGCATTTCATCTACAGTGCCCACCTTTGAATCCTGAGAGTCTCTCACTTCCCAGGTCTCTGGTACATTCTAGAGGGTCCTCCCAACCTCCTTCCTCCCAAGATCGCCTGTTTCCATTCTTTCTGTGGTTTTCTATCTCCAAAGTCTTAAAACAACATAAAAAAACAAAAACCAAAGCAAACAGTGTTAAACGAGCATGCTAAGAACATTTAAAGTAAGCAGATTTTTTTACTCAGAATTAGTGGAGAAATTAAGGCAGCTCCTGATAACCAAACACAAGGGGAGATTATTTCCAATATAGCTTCACTGTAAGAATATTTAAGAAAACCTTTCAGGCTAAACCAAGAGCTAGGAGACAATAATCTTAAGATCTATGAAGAACTGAACATAACATCTTAGTGATGATAAGTTAATACTGGCAGGTCAAGACTTATTATTGTAAGAGTCGTAACTCTATTTTCCAATTCAGTTAATTGAAGATACTTGGGGAATGGGGGAGAGTGGTTATTTAATGATTAAATATAATCTATACAGAGTAATAGCATCATAGAACCCAATCATTAACATATTCATACCATTATAGAAGTCTTTAGTTCCACTGAATTATAGACGTGAATAAATAAAATTTTTATGTGCACCTTTGCAAATTTCAATGAGTTGAGACAACAGGACCAGCTGCTTCCTTTACCTTGTCCTTTACCTTCCATCAATTTCTCCCAAGTTTATAATGGCAGGAGCCTCTTGACTCTTCTTATTCCTACAGTAGCCCTTCCAAAACCTACATAGCAGACCCAGAAGCACAACCCATAAGATACAGGTCAGATCATATCGTACCTTTCTTTTTTTTTTTTTTTTTTTTGGTTCTTTTTTCCGGAGCTGGGGACCGAACCCAGGGCCTTGCGCTTCCTAGGTAAGCGCTCTACCACTGAGCTAAGTCCCCAGCCCCCATATCGTACCTTTCAATAATGTCTCAGAGAATTAATTTAAGATTATACAGAAAATCTCCATTTTGCTTGCGGAAAAAATGAATAAACTCCCCAGTTGATACAGAAGCCTCTGTGGGACCCTGCCCTCATACTCACAGTCACTGTAACGTTCCCCACCTTTTATTTTTCCACAGTGTGCTTCTCCTTTCAGCACACTTTATACTTTTCTTATTTGCTGCCTGTAAGTCCCCATCTCATGTAGCAAGACGGCATGTTGTCCTCATGCTTGTCTGTCTTTTATTTCAGTTTTGTAGAAGTATCTAAGCATAAAATATTTGTGGACAACACAGAAGCAAATCTGTTGTCCTGGGATACACTTCCTAGTGTAAACACAGGTTTTATGAAACTAAGCTAGAATATGCGTCCCTGGATCATCCCTCATCTTGTAGAATTTCTGCAATCCTGCCACCATGGAGCAGTCACCACAAATACCCAGAAGGAGACCCTAACTGCTAATACCACTGTCACCTCCCAGCAGCTGCTCTAATCACACCGTAGTCCGCCTATGAGTATAAAATAATTCTAGTGGAAAATTTACTTGACTCTCATGCCTCTCTTATCAATTATGTTACCTCATCAAATTTCCTGTTTAAAATTAAGTTAAAAGGTTAACTCAGGAATCACTTTCAACTTATCATTGAATATTGCATTATGGCTTTATTACTTAATCACCCATTTTTACTAAGTACAGTATATTGAGCATTATTTGACCTTTTACAAAAGAGCTTTCATAGCCTGTACATCATCCTTCAGAATATTAATTTCGATTAATTCACTCAGTCACTTGAGAGATATTTATTAGATCTAGATTAGACATTTGGCATTCATCTCATAGTTACAAATGTAAAAAGATGGAATTCTGAAGAATATTAAGTAGTCTTCCTCATACGTCCTATATTATGATGGATACATAAAAAATGGGGAATGTATTAACTCATATAAAAAACTCAAACCAATTTTTTAAACAATTTTTCATAAAATGTAGAGCTAAGTTATGAAAAAGAAATGATATTATAAAGTAAGGTCATCATTTGATAGAGTCAGACAAGAAAAGAAAAGGAGAGTAAAAAGGAGAGACAGGGCTGGGAAGAGATAGCAGAGAGTGGGTAGGTCAGAGGGACTCAAAGACTGAGGCTGAACATTAATAGATTAATGTTTGGCATGCAAAGTAAAGAGAAAGTCGCATAAGTTGTGATGATGCCTTTCTTATTGTCTAAGAAAAGGGGAGACCCCTCCACCCTTTATTTATTTTTCAGCATATCTAGAATTGTTTTTCCTGCACTTTGGAAACTGTATGAGGAAGACATTGAATTATCATACAAAATTCTGCTGCCAAATGTTTTTTTTTTAACAGAAAAAGTGCTGTAATTCTATTTCACATGTGTCAGGAAGAATGAGCCTATTAGGTACTCTGAAATTTTGAAGAGAATCGTTGCCAGCATTGAGGATATAATATTCAAATGTTCAGGGAAATGGAAAAATTATGGAGACATTTTGCCTTTATTTTTACCCCATTTCCATCCTCCTTTCTAATGACTTATTTGAACTTCTATATTTTTGTAAATAACAAAGACATATCTGGGAATAATATTTACTGTGAATTTTTAAAGATTCAAAGTGAAGAGTATCATTTTTGATAGTCTGAATAGGGCTGACACTTCAAAGAAAAGTGGTAGGTTCTGGATGGGGAGAATTCAATAGCTCCTGCTTTTCTGTTTGTGTCTGGGCAGGGTTAGGCAGAGCCAAGGTAATACCTTAACTTACAAAGAGAAAAGGCATTGGCTTTTTGGCCTTGGTCTAGGTTCCTCACACTGACAATGGCCATATCATTTCCTGACACGATCCTTATTGTCAGGATTTGCTGATTATTTCCTGATTAGTACTTTCAGCCATCACTCCCTCACCTCTCTCACCTCCATTTTTGTGTAGCTTAATTGAGTTGACATCTTCAATTTAGTGTACTGACTGCAACTCGAGGTACTCAGATCCATCCCCTTTCTATCCCTGCTTGCTCCTCCTACTCAGCTCAACCTGAGTCTGCACTGTCTACAAATACTTCTCTGATAGGCTCACACCCAGGGTCACACTGTGACCCCTTATGGTCCTGCTTTTCTTCCCACCCTTTTGTTTCTTCTTAGGAGAGACCATTGGCATCTTTCATAACAAGATGATGTACCCAAAGACTTTTTAAAGTCAGAATCAATGAAAAACTAAACCAACTCCATAGAGCCTTTGTAGCCAAAAACTACAGGGAATACCTGTTTTGTGATTTCCAGTAGCCAAGTGTGTGTGTGTGGGGGGGGGTTGGGGAGTGTCACAGAAATAGGTGGATGCTGCCTTTAAAGTCACATCATGGAACCTTAGATAACATCTGAAATGATGAACTGGAAAAGGGCAGCAAAGAATTTTCTTTAGAAGGTATTTTTTTTAAGATTTATTCATTTATTATATATAAGTACACTGTAGCTGTCTTCAAATACACCAGAAGAGGGCATCGGATCTCTTTACAAATCGTTGTGAGCCACCATGTGGTTGCTGGGAATTGAACTCAGGACCTCTGGAAGAGCAGTTGGGGCTCTTAACCGCTGAGCCATCTCTCCAGCCCTAGACGGTATTCTTGATTCAACATAACGACCATACTTTACACCAGAAACTTTTCAAAAAGCAAGCACGATACTCGTGACTGTAACTCTCTCTGTCCCTGCTCAGTTATATGTAACATACCAAGGTCCACAAGCAAAGGCATCGATCACTCGATCTTTCCATCTGCTTTGGCAAAAATCAGCAAACAGAAACAGCTTTTATTATTTGAGACTTCATTGCATGCATACAGTGTCCGTCAATACCCAAACTTCATTCCTTCCCCTGTGAGTCTCTGCAATTCTTATTACAACTTTATTCTAAAAATATCACATATTTTGCTTTGTTCTTAACCCTCTTGTGTCCACTTCATACCTTCTTGTATGTGCTTGGGTGTAGGAACATGTGCGATATCTATTTTGCAGAGACCAACATTCTCAAAAAACATTCCTCAACCAGAAGACATCAGTAACCACATGAATCTTTATTGAGTTCCTGCCCAGGACATTTTGTCACCTTGATTTTTCACAGTTTTTGTGTATGTAGTCACAGGCTTTGTGTATGTTCCAGGCTTTGCCATGCTCACTCAATACTGTTTTACTGCAAATGTTAACTACTTCCAGCTCTTGTAATGTTTCAGTCCCATTTTCCATGATGATCCCTGATACTTAGTGTGTGACATAAATGTTTCATTTAGAGATGAGAATTCCACAGTCTCCTTTTCTCTGCAAACTTACTAGTGGTAGGCCTCTGTATTAATCTCTATCTACCACCCAAAGAAATTCCTCAGTTGAAAGATGAACTCATTAGTTGGTAGGATAATAAGAAATGAGGAGCGATTTTAATAATGTGTCCATTTAGCAGAAAAAGAATATGAAGTTCTATCCTAGAGCTTAGGTCCTAGCCAGTTACAGTGTTTTGCTCAGTTTGGGGTCCTAAGTAAAGGTTCCATGCTTTTGAGCAGGATTTAAAGTTACTTAGGAAATGCTGGTCACCACTGTAGCATTTGTGCTATCACACGAGTTTTCCTGTCTTGCTAGGCCTGTTATTGTAGCTTGCAGGATTCCCAACCGGGAAGATTGTTGAAGATGTTGATCCTCTAGAAGCACAGATAGAAACATCAAGAATTGTGAAAGCTAGCCAGTAAGGACAAGGCTTCCATATCCATACCAGATTGATTTCTCCATGTTTTTTTTTTTTTTATTCAAGCCAGTGGCATCTTTGGCAATAGGACCATGCCATCAAACTCCAGATGATAACCAAGTAGAATGCCAATAGCCTTGCTGTTGGGGAAGGGCTGTGTGACTCTACTGAATAACAATTAAAAAAGAAGCAGCCCACAACTGACAGTGGGCTTTGTCATAGATAAGCTATGGAATTTAGGAGAAGCACTGTCCTTCCCGGATAGAGTAATATACCATTTTCTCAGTTAGGGTCTTACCGGTGTGAAGAGGCACCATGACCAAGGCAATTCTTGTTAGGACAACATTTAATTGGGGCTGGCTTGCAGCTTCATAGGTTCAGTCCATCATCATCAAGGCAGGAGCAGGGCAGCATCCAGGCAGGCAGGATGCAGGCAGAGCTGAGAGTTCTGCATCTTCATCTGAAGGCTGCTGCTGGTGGAAATCTGACTTCCAGGCAGCAAGGGTGAGTGAGGGTCTTAAGCCCCATAGTGACACACCTACTCCAACATGACCAAACTCCCTAATAGTGCCACTCCCTGGGCCAAGTATATAAAACCCATCACAACCATTTAATTTCCTTTTAAAGTTGATGCACCGATTTTTTGTTTCTCTGTGCTTTAAAAACTACAATGCAAAGCCAAAACCTGATATTTTCAAGGGCACGCATTTATCAGCATGAAATGGAAAATAAAGGAACCATTTTCTATCTGCCATGGATCATGTGTGAACTCCCAAGAATGCAGTTCTATTTTGTATTGTATTAACCAATTTTAGTTTATAATAAAAGTTCAGGAATTTCATTACTTGCTCAGGGTTAGGATTATACAACAAAACTTAGATTTGGATTTTGACTCTGCAGCATGTTCCATTTAAATGAAGCAGTTTATAGCAGGTTATTTCCCCGATGCTCAATTCATTCATACTTTATGGTAATGAACTTAAGTTTGGAAGAGAAGGAAACTAATCCTTGAGATATGGCCTTAAATTGTGTAGTTTAATATTCATCCTTTGAGCAAGCTATGGAATATAGTTTCACAGTCTAGTGTTTCCCCTCAAACCATGATTTGCATATATAATCAGCAGGAATCCTCACCTTCACCAAAACCTTAACGCCACCAGTTGATGCAAGGTTCTGCCTTCACTCTGGTGTGTACATGGAATCCAAATGTATGCTGTTGGAGCACTAGTAACAGGTGAGAGATATTAATCTGTTTATTTCTGGGCTTAGTTATGCTCCCTGGGGATACTTGTCATGAACACATTCCAACTCAGTCATTTCTAAGAGTCATAATTTTATGAGTGACAGCCACAGAGCAGCCTATACCAATCTATGTCAATCATCTCCCTAGGGCAAGCAGGTGGCAGAGGCATAAGTGAACCATAGAGAAACATGTAGTCAAGCTAAGATTCGAATATGGATTTCTTATTGTAATTGCTAGTAATCACATTTTAGAATCTTCAGTGAAAATTCTACCCCTTCATTTTTTAAATAAAATTTCAGCATATATTATTTGTAGAATGTTACAGGTCCTATTACAATTGTATACATCTATAATACAGATTTGACCCTATTTATCTGTATTATATTTCTCTCCCTTGCCCTTTTCCTCTTGCCTGTAATCACCCCCCCTGGACTTTTCTGCCATATTTATCTTTGTTCTAGGCTTCATGTATGAAAGAATATCTGTCGTAGGTCAGTCTTATTTTCACAAACAATAAATTAACAGGCAGATGGATAGACAGATAAGATGATCTCTACTTCTACCCACTTTCTCACAAATGATACAGTATTTTTTTATGGTTGGACAATATTCCATTATGCACATTCACCTTATCTATTCATCAGTGGACAAACACCTTGACTGGTACCATAGCTTGACAAATACAAAGGATACCTCTGTAGCCACAGAAATATTGTATCTCTTAATAAGCTTGCTTGTTCTCCTTCAGGGGTATGCATGGTAGATACATTTCTGGATTATATGGTTGTCTTCTTTTTAATATTTAGTAGGACCCAGTATTATTTCTGTAGTTCCTAGACTATTTTTTCATTTATGCAATTAATCTTTTGATTCATTTCCCCATATCTGAAATAGTATTTTTATTACATTTTGATGATAAACATTTCATCTGGGTTGAGGTGTAATCTCAGTTCAGTTTGGTTTGCACTGCCATGAGAACTAAGGATGTTGGGCATTTCTTTATTCAGCTTTTACTTATTTGCCCTTCCTCATCGAATATCTGGACAGTCCTAGACACATGTCCATTTACTGATTTGGCTAGTTTTGCTACTACTGTTTTTGAGATTTTAATATATTGGCTGTTCTATAAATACACTGTTACATATACTTTATCACTTTAGAAAACATCCTACTCCTATGGCTGATTTCTGTTACATAAAACTACGATTTAAGATATCGCCTTTATACTCATGTGCTACATAGAGTATTTATTTGAAATATATACTGTTGTTAGTCATGTATTAGGATGCTCTATCTGGCACTCTTCAATTGTGTTGCACTGCCTGGAATTACATGAACATGTATCTTTTTTGTTTTCTTATTTTGGTGTTGACAACGATTTTAACTAATGGTCCAACGATCAGCACCCTGCTTCTTCTTTCTTCCACATCTATTTAGTTAATCTGTAACTGTTAACTTAGATCGTCCTTCTTATACAATCTAGATCTGGAGAAGATTAAATTACAGTTTCTCTGACTTTAGGCATGTTTTCTTAAGATTAATTTCAAAAGAAATTCCTGCTCTCTGCCACTTTGCCACCATCATAGACGTGAGTCATGTGCAGCTCCTCAAGCTGGCTAGGGTAACCAAAATGCTGTGCAAGACTGCTCCGTAGGAACAGTGCATGCAGGTGTGTGTGGAATTTATGGATGACTCTAGCTGCTTCATCATCAGAAACATCAAAGGCCCCTTTGGAGGGGGGTGATGGGCTCACCCTTGTAGAGTGAAAAGAGAGGCTCTGAGGTTGTGTTGACCTTGCTGCTGCATCCTAGAAACCTACAACTTAGCCCTAGGGATGATCAGCAACTGTTAAATAAAGAATTTGTATTATTTAAAAAAGAAACAATTATTCTAAAAAGAAAGAAAGAAAGAAAGAAGGAAGGAAGAGAGAAAGTCTGATTCATCAGTGAAGAACAAAATCTTGTATAGAACATGAACTCCAATGTTTAATGTAGTTTTAAAGGAACATTTCAAGAGTGGAACAATTTCCGCCAATGATTGGGAGGCATGGAAAAGGACAGTTTGTCAGTCCAGGTTTTGTTTTACGCTAGGAAAAGTTTAGAGCACTAATGTCTTCTGACAATATAAGACGTAAATTCTAGTATAATTAGTTATTTTATCCAAGTCAGAGACATGAAGAACAAGGAGGCTAAGGGAAATTCTTTACACATTTGCCAGGTTTCACTAGGCTCTGTCCAAAATAGAATTTGAGGATCGAAGGTCAAAGTTCTTAAATATTTCTGTGTCTCTTCTTGCTGCTATAACAAATTTGCTAATGGGCCACTGAAAAGTTACAGAGACAGATGAAGGGTACTCCTCTCCCTATGTAGGTAGTCACTAGTGAGCTCTAAGATAAAGGGGACTAGCACCAGCAGAAAAGTGTTTTTGTTTTGAACACCTTACTAAATTCAATTAGTGTTGTCTATATGCTCATGGAAAAGAAAACATGAAGTTGGGAAGGTGGCATATTGAGGAAATGGAGGGTGACTTGGAGGAGGAAAACAGGGTGTAGTTTTTGGAATCCATTATATATTTGTATAACATTCCTAAGAATAAAGAACAATTTTGAAATTAAAATGTCCTTTATTTCATTTAAAAATTAAACTAAATATACCAAATATATTCTACTCACAATGAGCAAATCTTCAATGTACAGTATTGAAAATTTGTTCTGTTTTGGCACCTTTACTTCCTAAGCATCATTTCCTTAAACACCAGCACACATATGGCGGCAACACAAACACTTTCAGGGCTATTACTAAAAGAAACATTTGTTCTCCATAATAGTAGAACTGGAGTATAGTAGTGAATGAATCTAATCCAAGCAGATGGACAGAATTTAATATTTGCTCTGGTTCAGTTACTTTCTAAGACTAATCTAATGCTGATCTATTTTTACTATAGGTTAAAATAAATAAAGGTAGATGCCTAACTTGCAAGTCACATAGGGAATATTAGAATTCTTCTGTGATCTGTTATTGGCTTGCTTCCAACTGCTAATACTCCGAGATGTAAAAAGACAAAACCCAACTTAGTCAGCCTATGGCTGTCCTGATGTGGGTCCAAGTTCTCTTGACTACACTGTTGCTGAACCTGGAAGGGTTTTGTTCTCTCCGACCTGAGACATCCCCAGTATATATTTCTAAGCACTGTATCATTCTTGAATGGAATGTTGCTGACCATTCCTAAAATGTGCTTTACTTGTATTATGTCAGCTAGTCAGATTTATTCTCCATAGCTCAAGTATGTAATGAACGAGTGCTGAGAAAATTACTTCTGAGCTGTAGTGCACTAGATCGTGGGAGGCCAGAATCCTATAGGAATTCTTGCTCCTGCTGCTCCTATGTAGCTCGGTAAAGGACCAGATAAGCAGGTCAGGAGAAAACTGGAAGAGAACGCCAAAAGGTATACTGTGTGGGGCGTTATGCAGCATGGAAGGTCACCTGTGCCCTAGATTAGAATAAAGAAGTACTGCTCGGAGGGCCTGAAGGACATTTGGGAATTCCTAGGTAAAAGAGAAGGTATAGGAAGAAAACAGAGTTGCAACATGAGGATGCTGTAAGGAGATGCAGGTATATACTGAGGTCTCTGTGTTACAGCTCTTTAATGCCTAACAGAAGCTTGTGTCCTCAACCCCCCAGTGTAGGGGAATGTCAGAGCGGGCAGGTGGGTAGATAGGTAGAGGGATGCCCTAATAGAAGAAGGGGAGGGAGATGGGATGGGGAGTTTATGGATGGCAAACCGGGAAAGGGGATAACATTTGACATGTAAATAAATAAAAAATACTCAATAAAAAAATAGAAAGGAGGGCTCAGATCAACTGAGCTGCCTAGAAGAGCTGCCTCATCCCACCCCAGAGGCACTTGCTCAACCACATTCACTGCTGTGTATTCATAATAAACAGAACCTGTAAACAACAACAACAAAATTTGTGTCCTTTTAATCGTACTTTTTCTCTTCTCATCTTGGTCTTATATTTGTGATCATGATGGAACCTGTGCATGCGTCCAGGATGCTGTCACATAATACCTACTGTTTTAAGCAATTGTGCTTTTCTCTAAGACTCATAGATTTCTTGACCTTCAAATAGATTCTTAACACCGTACTCTTGGCGTGGAGCACAGTTCCACACAAAGAAAGGTCAATGGAAAAGTAGGTAATCAGTAACTAGTGTCTATATAATAAGCCCTGTTCTCTTTATTGATAAATACTCAAAATTAGGGTTTGCTTTATGGCCAGAAAAAACCAACATTAAATAAAATGAAAATGTGAGTTTTACTTTGTCTATTGATTACAATCCATTAAAATGGGACTAAAGATAATCCAGTTGTCATAACTATTTATTAATTTCCAGTCAATCCTGGAAGTGAATCTACTCTTTAAGCATTACCGGAATATCATCCAAACCGACATTTCATAGTTAACATTTATCTGTCTGCTTTGTGCACTGTAATGACTTGCTATTCTGTGACCTGTGGGGGATATCTGTCCTTGTGTGTTTGCTCCTACTTGAGAGTAGGTGATAGGGGACTCTTTGTGTTTATCCACCCTGCATATGCTGATTGCTTAGGGCTTAAATAAATGATGTATTCAGTGTTTCCTGAAAGAGATGCCAAAGATGATGACGAAACCTTTAGTGGAAAGAGAAGAAATGCTATCAGTATCTGTATACTTACAGTCTTTCTTTATAGTGACTTGTGAGTGGCCCTAATGATGGCCTTCATCACGCTCTGCAGACCCTGCACATTCATATGATTCCTAGGCACACACAAATGCTTGAGATCCCTGGCTTCTTTAGAATTATCTTGAATTCTTCATGATACCCTACCCCTCTCATGACATGCTGTTACTAATGGAACGTCCTTAGTCACTACATCTATGAAAGCATCTGTAAAGGGTCACAGCAATCACCTGTTTTGAGAGAAAAATATCTTGAAGACTGGAAGAAGAGAAAACTAAGCAAGGCCAAGACCATGACTAGTGACTTGTGATTCAGCCTCTCTCGCTTTGCGAGATACCATAATGCTATTTATAAAACAATACTAGCTTATGAAACACCTTTACTGGTATGTGACAGATTTGAAGAAAATCCACTTAGTAAGACATTTGTGAGAAAGATGTAGCAGGGAAATTTTGCTTGCTTCAGTTTGGATGGTCTCCAGTCTTTAAATCATTAAGATTGATCATTCCAGGTCGATTTATGCTATGTCTGCACACAACCAAACTTCTTGGCTTATTTGTTTCATACACAGATTAACTAGTAGATACTTAAATATTGAGTTTATGAATGGAATGCCCTCAGAAGACTTGAATAAAAGTTCACACGGACATGTGAATGTCATCTTGTGTGTCTTGAAGTGTAAGCATTATTAAAGCTAAGAGATCTGGATAATTAAATGCAAACACACCTCAACATAAAAAGCCACCTCCCACGGTGAGAATTGTTCTTGCCTCATTCACTAAGTGCAGCTCAGAACTCCTGTGCCAGAGTAGACGATCCTATATGGATAGCTTCTTTTCAAATATATTTTGTTTTCCACCTGCATGTGATTGTGCCTGTTGATATTTTAGTGTTATTTTGTAGAGCATAGGACATGGCTCAGTTTGTACTATCACAAACACGGATACCCTCACTTGGATCACTAATACCTTTGTAAAAGTTTAGGTACCACGTCACATATCTGTAACCTTAGAGCTGAGAGTGGGAGGAGAGACAGGGTGAAACCATGGAGATCATAAACCAGTCTGACTGGTGCACCAGTGAGCTCTAGGGTCGATGGAAGACCATCTGTGGTGGAATATGATAAAAGCCCCCAGTTCATCTGGTTCATCTCCCCTATCAATACATTTTGCTCCATGAACATCACGAAAGAAGAGAATTGGAATTCACTTGTTTGAAAGAGTAACTGAATCACACAAAATGTTTCAATATGATTTCTGTTCATACTTAGTCTTTGTACTCCTGTTAATTTTCACTTTCACATTATTAGCATTCACTCTTATAAGTACTTCATAATGACTGTCCTGTGGGTTTCTCCACCCATTCCATTGCATATTTATATTTAAATCTTCTCCTGTGCAGCTCATGTTGCTGGTTTTCTTTCTTGTTCCTCTTTTCTCTATTTGTTAACTGTAACCTTCCACAATTTACTGATCTTTAACCTAATGTCTTAGCTCCCCCTTTCTAGCTACTTTGTGACATTGATTTGTTCCTCTTCAGTTAACCTAACCATCTTTGTACAGAGTACTTTCATTTCGTAGTTCTTGCATTAAACTGTGAAAGAGAAAGCACCATCCCACACTAGTGCCACCTACTCTCTGACCCCAGTGGTCTCGCTGTCTCCATAGCTAGCCCCGTGTTGCAGCGACTGCCTATTCCACGATTAGCTGTCACAAATCCCTATAACCCAGGAAAATCAAAACTCTAGTGGCTTGTAATTTACCAATCAGATTTATATCAGTAAATTCTCAACACACAAAATGTCCACACAATAAATTCAGAGCCAATTGATATTGGTGTGAACTGCCCACCTAGATAAGACAAATTGTCCTGTAATAATCCATCCCTTATGAGATATCATAACTACCTGGGGCTATTTAAAGTCACACAGATCTGGGTCATCCTTCTCTCCCTCCATCTTCCTTCCTTTTCCTCTCTCCTATCTCTCCCACCTCTCAAAAGCTCTCAGCCCCCTCTCCCTTCTACTGTCCACACAGGCTCGAGCCTTGTCTTTCACCTGCCCTCACCTGCTTACAAACGGCAATCTACTCATACTATTCTAGAATATACTGTGTTATCCCACTTCATAACCCCAGTAGTTATTGAAGTTAAAGGTATCTTTATTTTTAATCGACGTTGACATGCAAAATAACATTTGTGACCCTGCCAGTCCAGCCACTGCATGTGCTTCTGCAGTTATCGGTGAGTGTCTGATACACTGCAAATATATCACTTGGAGTGACAAAGGAATACCACGCAATGCCTTGAACAATGTATTTATTTACTGAACTGTGAACCCCATCATTACAACAACCAAACATTACTTTAACTGAATAACTACTTCAATGGTAAGAATATTATTGATTTTAAAAAAATCTATGCTACTCTTAGAGTAGAATGGAATTTGTTGTGAAATTCTAGCCTCTGGACCTACTGGAAACTATATTTTGTTGGCTAAAGTACCTAGTCTGTGCTCATTGTTATTTTGCCCAATAAATGACTAAGTGTGTTCTTAATGAAATAAATGGCTTTGAAATGAGTCATATTCTAATTAGAAGAATGTGAAGGGGAATGGTGGGGTAAAGAGAATGGGGGAACCTAGATTCAGGTGTACACTAATAGTCCCATCATGGTAGGAGGTGGAAGCAGAAAAGAGTAGCATTAGCCTAGGAAAGATTGACTGCCCAGTTTCAATAACGCTAAGACTGTTACATGTATTCACCAGTTCATCAGCTTGCACGTATAAACAACAAATCTATGATATATAAAAAATATACTTCCATAACCTCATTAGGGAAGCAGTGAACATCATAATTAAGAATA
Source organism: Rattus rattus (assembly GCF_011064425.1). NCBI lineage: Eukaryota > Metazoa > Chordata > Mammalia > Rodentia > Muridae > Rattus > Rattus rattus. The sequence goes on from NC_046157.1 coordinate 108,633,898, forward strand.
AAAATTTCAAATGTGAAATTCATAAAATTGCATAAAGGAATGTTCATTATAGCTTCATTGAATGGATAAAAATTTGGGGAATGGGCCTTCTGACACAGTGCTCTGGAGGTTATAGCGAGAAGGTTGAACATGCTGGGTTGTAGATTGATTTCAATTAGATATTACATCAAAATTCAAAGAAAAATGAAAACAAGCTAGGACAGGATGAGAGGGAGAATGCTTGTCTGGCATGCTTGACGATATTGTGTGAGCATCATTCCTAGCAACAACTACAGATAAAGAGCTGGCATAGAGGTTACTACAGCTAATTCCAATTAACCCTGATTTGCATGGTATAAAGAAGTGTGATTCTGGTTCCGCTTCTCCTCTCAGTGTGTCTGGACAGCATGTGGACACCACCTTGGAGAAGACTGAGTAAAATCTGGAACGGGAGGGGGGTCCACAATCTGTTTCTCCCTCCCTCCAGAGAGTGAGATACCACTGCCTACCAGTTGAGGAGGGAGGAAGCAGAGCCCAGGACTAATAGGGTCTGCAGAACTCCAGTTGTGGCCAGGAATGCCCAAATAGTGTGAAAGCTCTTATAAAGGTAGTAAAGAGTTTCAGGCCAGTGGAGGGACCCAGTCAGGTAGTTACATTGGGGTTGGGGTGGTGAGGAGGAGTGCTGCTGCGCTCTGAGGCAAGCCTCTGTGAGTGCCTGAAGCATGGCCAGTCGTGCTCGGCCAGAGGTCCAAGGATGAATGCTTCCAGGGATGGAGTCTTTCCCCAAGTGTTATAGCTCAGTAAAAACAGCCAGGCTCAGAAGATCCTTGGTGAAGTATTCTGTGTTCTTTTTTTTTTTTCAATGTGGACAGGGACTACATGAACCTTGGGAAGTAAGGTGGGATTTTGGGAGGTAAATGTTTTCTATTGGTTGAGGATAAGATGCTGTTGATGCCCTATTTGCACTGGAAAGAGCATCACGTGCTGGGCTAAGTGACTGAGACTTCCTGTGACCTCCTGATTGAGGGTCACCAGTCAGGCACAGAAATAGAGAGGGGGCTTAGTCCCACCCATCTCAGTGTCAGGATGAGATTTTAAACCTCAGGTTTTGAGATTCCCGGTTTGGAACATGTTCTACCTTGCCAGCTCTGTGCCAGTTCCTTAGGTGGTGCTGTCCACGTGCTGCACAAAGAAGGAAGAAATGTGTGATTTCCCGTAATTGAGATTACATCAAGAGATGTGTGCTGATAATTTCTTTCAGTATTTGCATGGGTAAAGATGAAACCTTATTTTTAATTTTCAGGCAAGGATGCTTGAAATTTGTAATTTTACAAGTGTCCTAAATAGGCATTTTTAGGAAGAATTAAATTGGATTTATCCTCCTCCCAGAAGTCAGAGGTCATGAAGTAAAAAGTAGATATTACTCACCAATCACGTTACAGTAAATGATTTTGATGAGATGGACTTGAAATCAAAATAGAGAAGTTTATGAGTGCATAGCTGTGTTCAGTAATTCCAGACCCTTAGTATATAACAGTTGCATAAGCCAGCATCAAAAGATATTGCGGACAATATCATCAAGTTCCTGTATATGAAAAAAAGCATGAATATTTAGAGCTTTGCATTGATTTAACATGGTAACTGCCTGCTCAAATTTGATAAACTCTGGGTGAGTTTAGTTGTAAACTACTGAGTGTTCTAAAGGTAATCATCATAGAAAAGGAATTAAAATACAACTTTTGTCTAATTTAAAATAGAAACACACACACGCACACACACGCACGCATACACACACACACACACACACACACACACACACCTCCATCCATCCTTCCCAGGTACAAAGTAACTATGGGAATAGTAACTGAAAGGTCATACATGGAAATCTGGAAATGTCAATTTTAGACACTGTCTATTGGTGGCATACAGAAATGTGTGCACTCTTAGGTCTTGATCTGCCTGAAGCACTGTAGGCTGTTTTTCCCATCATATTTTGCTATTTCAAGCTTCAAAGGATAGTTATTTGACTGTATTAGCTATATTTTGTGTACTTCAAATAAAAATAAATAAATAAATATGTTCTTTCCAGCACTGAAGTCTCAAACACTATCATATAAATCCAGGATTCAGGACAGCTTTAAGACAGTTGCACGCTCTTCACATAAGTATGTTGCTATTTCCCTGTCCACTCCTCAGGCTCTTAAACACTGTCTTCTTTTAAGCCTGATACTCTAAAATAGGGGGAAATAGTACTCTGAAAGTAGCCAGGCAAGAATGACCATATAAACTATGATTAGAGAGTTGTTCAGAATAATCTTCTCTGAAAAGTGCAAGCAACTGGAATTTCCCTTGAAAAGAGGTTTCCTGCTGAATAAAACTAGCAATTCTGAGCTATGCATTAGGCATGTATCTGTAATCCTCTCAGGAGAACGAGCAAGAAGGTTTGAGTTCATGGTCAGTTTGGGTGACATAATGACATCTATTTAAATTAAATTAAATTCATGATTGTTTTCTCTGTGTGTGCCTGGTATGTGTGTGTATGCCTGTGCACGTGTGTGTGTGTATATATGTGCACGTGTACTTGTTGATATAGCTAGACACATGCCATGTCATTCACATGGAAAATCTTTTTGCTCCTGTCATAGTTTCTAGAGATTTAACTTGGGTCTTCAGACTTGTTTACCAAGTGCTTTTTACCCTGACAGAGTAATGAGATCTTATCAAAATGAGAGGGGGAGAAGAGAAGGAAGGAATAAGGCAAAGGGAAAGTGGGAGGTGAGTGGATGATGTGAGAGTGGAGGAGAGGAACCTTCAGTCTTGGGTGTGATACTTGGCAAGGGGACACATGTACCTTGCAAGCCCCATGGAATGTATCTACTTCTAAGAGGCAGGAATTGCACAGAAGCCATTCAGCTTAGTTCACTGGAATGGTAACAACGCTAGTGTATGTTTGCCACTGAACCCAAGGCCTCGTTAATGCTAGGTAAACATTCTATAACTGAAATGCACACGTAGTCCTTGGATAACATATAAATATATACATTAAAATCAATCTGCATCTCTGTGAAAACAGCCAACTAACATAATGTAAAAACAAATGATTAATGTATGAGTCCAATGTAGTTCAAAATACGGGTTCAGAAAATGGGAATCTTTTGTGTGAAGAACATGAATTGGAATTGATAATTGTTAGTTTAGTTGCAATAAATCTGTATCATAATAGTGACATATAGTGGTATTATTAAAATGTTCCAACATCAAATGTGTGTAGTTACATTACAAATCTTTTGTTGATTCACTAAGAAAATGCATGTGTACTCATATATGTGTGTATAATATATAGCATATAGAGCCACACTTATTTTGATAGTGATAAAACAGAATCAACATATTATTATTAATAATAAAAGCATAGGGCTAAAAAACTCAATTATTTACAGTGTAATGACATGAAATATTCAAAGTCGTATGTATGATATATAATCTGTTTGTGTTAGCTCTGTCATTAAGCTATCTGATATATAATGCCTGTCTACATGTGTCTTATTGCACTCTTACTCTTAATTTGCATATGCTGAATAATTGTACTTAAGTACATATTTTTTCAAGAAGTATAAGAGCATGACCGATAGCTTCAGGACTCATGCAGTACTTCAGAGTACAAAGACAGAATTTGTCTCCATTTGGAGTAGTTCTATTTCCTCTATCAAAAAAATGTTCACACATTCACGCTGATTACTCCATTGTGTCTAGGAATGGAGCTACTGATATTTACCTAAGGATAATTATATTAATTACAGTTTTATGTGGAAAATAAACATATTTACATGTAAAACACTGTTTTGGTGTTGGCAAGAGCTAATCATGTTTATGGGCATTGAAAGTGTCTCAGAGAAATCCATGCAAGAGCTTCATTGGAACTGGAAGGGAATACAGTCGAATCTTCAGAGAATATGAACAAGTGGCCTTTCAGCTTAAAATACATTAAAATGGGTATAAAATAGGAAGTTATTAAAAGGACAGAATTATTTCATATGACTTACTGTTCTTTCCTTCTTGCCTAGACTTGCTTATTCATTAACTTTCTCATTGCAATGGCAAATGCAAGTTAATAAAGGAAGGGCTTATTTATTTAATTTATTTTTTGGATATTTTTGTGTATATTACAAATGTTATTTCCTTTCCCAGTTTCCCATCCATAAGCCCCCTATCCCATCTCCCACCCCCTTCTTCTCTAAGGGTGTTCCCCCTCCCCAACCACTCCCTTTTCACTCTGACATCCCATACACTGGGGGGTCCAGCCTTGGCAGGACCAAAGGCTTCTCTTCCCATTGGTGCCCAACTAGGTCATCCTCTGGTACATATGCAGTTGGAGCCATGGGTCTGTCCATGTGTACTCTTTGGGTAGTGGTTTAGTCCCTGGAAGCTCTGCTTGGTTGGCATTGTTGTTCTTATGAGCTTGCAAATCCCTTCAGTTCCTTCAATCCTTTCTCTAACTCCTCCAGTGGGGACTCAATTGTCAGTTCAATGGTTTGCTGCGAGCATCTGCCTCTGTATTTGTCATGCTCTGACTGTGTCTCTCAGGAGGCTTATCTTTATACACACTCCTCTTTATGTTAGTGATGGCCTAGAAGCAACAGAGGTTACAGACAAGTGTTTACTCTCTATCTATAAATGGAAGAAAAGTCGGGATTGAGTACTAATGGTCCACTCATTTCGCCTTTTCTTCTTTCTGATCAGTCCATACTACAGTTAATTGGTTGGTGGTATTTACATATACAGTTTGTCAGTTGTGACTCTCTGTAAATCTTCTCAGACACAGCCAGAGGTTTGCCTTCTAGGTGACTCCAAATCCTGTCAAGTTGAAAAATGGACATTAAGGGATACATCTTGTGACCTTGATGAGGAAACACCTGCTCCTTGTACTCATTGGTATTTTACAATCTCTTGGCACTTTAGTGGTTTGCTTGCTTCAGTTCTCTTCATTCAGTAATTCCTGCTATTTTCAATGAGATGAGAGAAAACAGAAGTTTGACTGTAGAAGATATTGGTTCATTTTAGAGACCACCAAAACTAGTGAAGGTCAGAATTTTTTTCTCCTTTGAAGAGTTACATTTCAAGAATTATTTTAAATTATTGGGAATGTGTCCTCTGTGTATAATACTTGATAAAACATTAGAGATAATAAATTTTAGGCCTAGTTAAAATAACCCTAGAAGATATGTCTTAGAAGCAATACGTTTGACTAATGAGTGACCTCATCTATTTTTATTCTCATTTAATATCCGAACACAGAATCATGTAAGCATGCATAATATGATTAGCACCAGAACAAATACAATACCGGTGAGCCCAGCATGTCCTTGAGACAGAATATGTACTAAAATAGAAGATATAATGTTCAGTTGAATTCCACACACACGTGTGTATGTGTGTGTGTGTGTGTGTGTGAGAGAGAGAGAGAGAGAGAGAGAGAGAGACAGAGAGAGACAGAGAGAGACAGAGAGAGACAGAGAGAGACAGAGAGATGGAGATGGAGATGGAGATGAAGCTTTTAATTTTTCAATGAAGGGAACTGGGATTTTACATTTTTCAGTTATAGTGAAAGAATATTATGAAAAGACAGTATATTGTACAAAATAGAAGAAAATGAGTAATCTCCTGTGCTCTTGGCTGTCACCTACTTTCTTGTTAAAATTGAAGTTGTAAGCCAGATCTTTTATCATCAGCCACCTCTAAACCTATAAACATCAGTCTTGATTATATAGATGATAAAAGATAAAGGATAAAGATGAAAGTCTTCTTATACTACTATTATTTGTCAATATTATCTTGTCTACATGTATTTTTGTGCAGTCAAAATATATTTTAAACTTTACCCATTGAGCAGAGAAAACACCTACGGCTCTGTTCTCACTCTTATGTTACCTTTAAACACATATTCTACTGTCACATGTTCCAGTCCTTATGCTGGGCCTTCTCTACTTTGGCTTTTGTACATATAGCCTTAAACTAAGGCAGTCCCCCATCTCAGACCCCCACGTACTTTGAATTGCAGATATGAGACCATGTACTTGGATAATGAGATTTCTTTTAACAACCCCTGATCATTTACCCTGACTTCAGTTAATTTTGATAATCCCATTTTTTTTCAATTCATTCCATGCCCACCATTAAAGTTTCCCAACTGTTTAAGCCTCTAGTATTGCTCCACAAAGAACAGTGCCTATACTACTGCTAGGACTGTCATCTAATGTGGAAAGCTGATTGTACAACACAAGGTTTGCATTCTTACATGAGCTACTTCTCATGATTTATCTCCCACCTGTCTGTCCCGCCATCTGCGTGTCAGCTTCTGCACATAAATGCTTTCTGTAGACAGTTTTTCAGTAGTCAAGATCTCGTATTTTTATTTCACCATTTTTTTCTCAAAAGCTCACATGGAGGAGGTTGACTACAGCTAAAAACGTTTCTTAACAGAAACTATAAAACCCTACAGCTTTTGAGAGATGTAAAAAGAAACTCATATTAAAGGGAGTGTTTTTCAAATTTTAGATTACATACTTATGAATTATATACTTATGAACAGGCTGTGAAGTTTAGGGATTTTTATTTACTAACATCCAGATATTTAGCAGAGTGCATATTTGAATAGGAAGGTAGACTAGCTTGACAGTGATTGCAAGGTGAAATCGCTCAAAGTCAAGAGGAGGAACTGGTACCAGGGGCAGCGGCAACACACACACATTCCTCAGAGATGGATTAATTGCCCACTGCTAAGCAACGTTATGTCTGATTATCACCTCGTGAATGGTTTGATTTACTTCCTGTTACTGTAATGGCTTAAGAGTCAACGACCCTGTCATGTTCTGATCAGCCAGTGTGCCCGAACTTTGATGAAGTGTGTTTTACTGAGTAGAGTACTGTGTGACAGCAATGTGGGCTGAGTCCATATTTAGGAGATGCGGCAGGAAACAGTAGTCTGGAATCTCGATATTCTCCCCAGATGTGTCAGGTTATTCAAATGATTTAAATGATAAAAGACATATTAACGGAATATCATGAAGTCATTTTTATAAGGCCGTGTGTTTGTGTGTGTGTGTGTGTGTGTGTGTGTGTCACTGTACTTTCTACTGGCATTCAGTGAAACTATTTTTTCTTCAAATTCTCATCAGGTTGTTTCTGAAAAGTAATAGAACCTGAAACTCAAGGTTCAAAAATACAATGTTATCAAATTCTTTTCCATATTAAAATATCAAGCAATTTGTTTCCAGATTTACTTATCTCAGGATAAAAAGAATAAGACTGTATTTGCCGATAGATTGCATTACCTACAGCCACTTAGGACTTGCCAGTAGCCATTTCATACACCACAGTGCAATCATTTTCAATAACCAATTTTGTACCCTTCCTGGAAAAGATCGCAGGCAGTTTGATAAGACAGAATGTTAAAGATGCACACTGACACTTGTTTCCATTAAACCTTTATTATAAGAGCAATGCATACGTGTCTGTGTGGCTTGTCTCTAGACTCAACGTTTTTCTTGAGGGAGTAATCTATATAGGTTGTGTCTGCAGAACATAATGGGGTTCATAAATTCTACTTCACAGTCAATTTCACACAGAACCGTTTCTGGGTTTAATCAACCTCCTAGATGCACTTGACAAGCTTCAGTTATTCTGTTATTCCTATTGTTTGGCAACAAGCTGCTATTTCAGGATTAAGTGAAAAGTCAATATAAGCACTCAGTGTAGAATCACATATTTGTCTGCCTCTGAACTAGTCATTGTACGAAACACATTTTTAAAAACTGTGTATAAGTATGAATTTAGAGTTTTGTTTATTTTGCAAATAACAGAATTTCATTATCAATTACATTCGATTGTGTGATTTTTCTTTTGCAATATGAATCCCTTGAAATACACCAAATGAGTCCTATCAATGCTGTTTTCAGAGAGACTCCAATTCCTTAAACTATCTGACTGGTGGAAAGGGCAAAGGCATTCAAAGGACTCGAGTGTTGAAAAATGGTGTCAACTATAGTGTAATTGAAACCTGTCTGGATAACTTGTGTAGCTTAAAAGTGAAGATGACATTTAGGCATGCAGGCTTTGCATGCAAACATGCGGGTCCTTGAGTGCTGCAGCTTAGTCTCCAAGTGTTGTTGAGAATATAGGAATCAGTCATGGCTTTTCCACTATGATAGGCTCAGCATACAAGTCTGACATGGACCAAGGGAATACTGCAGCAAATTGGTCCCACACAACAGCCCAGCTTCAGTAGTCATACTAAGATGTCAGGTAAACTTTGGTACATAATTAAACCATTTAAAAAAAAGGGGGCATTTATTTAATTTGAGCAACAAAAACATGTGCTCGGACACTAAAAAGACTTTTGAACGTTAAACGTAAATTTCTAAAGTGACAGTTCCTGGGGTATATGTTTAACTATTATAGTACTTAAAAATCAAGAATAACGGAAAAACTGGTTTGATAAAATCAGGAAAGAATGTGATACTATGCATTTATAGAATAAGGGTATTAATCAGTCAGCTGGAATTAGACCCTATAGACTGAATGCACCCTCTCTTATCTTCAAGAACAGTCATACTTCTAATTTATGATTTATATTGGCTTTTATTGCTATCCTACATTGCTTTTGAAGACAGTGTTGATCTAAATAAACATGCCTTGAAATTTTAATTCTGAAACAAATTTATCTCAATGTGACTACTTTAATGCTAGACATCTAACAAGCAAAAAGAAAATTTCAGATCAAAATGCTGAAAATTCCGTTGTTTTAAGAAATAACAAAAACCAAGGTCAATTAGACTTTGTCACATGGATACCGGGAAGCTCACATAACAGTGACTGCACCTTCTGTTGGGGACATTAGTGATATCCTTATATTCTGGTTCCACTATTAAAATTATCTTATTATCAAACTTCAAAGCCTCAACACTATAAAGCCTAATTTACAACAGGACACAACGAGATAAAAACAAAACAAAACAAAACCTATGGTCTAAACATAAGCAACCACACTCCTTTAGACTATGGTTTTTCAATATGTCAATGTCATCTTGATTAAGTTGTAGTCAATGGGATGTATGGCAATGCGGTCATGGTAACACTTCAGAGAGAGCTAGTTGCTTGTATTTACAGCAGCACTTCACGTGATAGGTGAAGTGAAGTGAGGACGTGAAGCTGCCTCTCATTGAGATTGGTCATTTGGGCTAATATCCATCACTTGCTTTGGGATAAGTTTTCTTACGTGCAGCACAGTCATTAGAGTAAATGATTGTGTAGATAACGTGCTGATAAACTGTCATCTGTGGGCCAGTTCCTATGACTTGTTGCTGTAAATAAAGCTCTTGTGCCTATGCCTAGTAAACACATATGCATAGTTATTGTATGTAACGGTGTGATGTCTACAATACTGTGATACACACTAAATTAAGCACGTTAAACATAGTAATCATATCCTAGATTTACTCTTTTGTTTATTTGGTAAAGCAGGAGTGAAATTGACGCTTATCAAAAGGAATTTTTTAATAGATTGAGAGATGTAGCAGAAGAGCTTAGGCCTTAGATGTATCCAGATGAAGATGTGGCTTTTATTGAAGAGTTTTCTTCTCCCATCATGCACTGCAGTTTCCTATCACATATGAAGCATAGGATGTGATATTTTTAGTTATAGACCACAATAGACGTGAGGTCCCTGACTTCTGTCTGAGTTAGCTGCATCTTCCTTTGCTCTGTGACTTCCTGCCTCACTTCTGCTAATCACCTGTTGTTATACAGCTCCTCTCTCTCTCCTCGGTTTTACATCTGAGATGGTATCATTTCATTAATGATAACGCTTCCTAAGATAATCTGCACTACTTAAAACGTCAGGACCTGTTTTTATTTTGTGTGTGCCCTAAGAACACTGGTTTGTTTCCCAGTGAGACTCCCTTGAAGAAAACTAGTTTTTATCTTCTGAGCAGTTATCAGTTGGAAATATCTTCTGTAATAAGGATCAGAGATTGGGTCCACTTACCCTCTCAACTGGGACCTCATCTGGCTGCAACCTATGCAGGTTCTGTGAAAGCTGCCACAGTCTCATAGGTTTTAATATTCTAGAAGACCTGGCTTCCTTGGCGTCCCCCAAACCTTCTGGTTCATATAATCTTTCCATCTCCTCTTTCATGTGGTTTCTGAGACCTTAGGGAAGTAATTTGGTGGAGATATTCCAGTTTGAATTCACAGTTTCAAAATCTTTCCATCTCTTCACATTTGCCAGATTCTGGTCTTTGTATTCAATCCCAGTCACTACAGGAAGAGGCTTCTCTTACAATGGCCAAGCAAGGCATTGATCTATAAATATAGCAGAAGGCCATCAGGCGTTGTTGTACTGCTATATTCATTTTGTAGAACATTAAGTAGTAACTGGTTTTCCTTCTGGATCCCTGGCCTATCTAGTTTTAAGTTCTTCAGGAATGTGCCCTAATCTAATCAGATAGTGGCTGTTTACGCCACCAGCTTTGTGTCACTATCACACTCATGCATCACTCAGGCAGATCTCAGGCGGATCGTGACTGTGGGTCACAGGTTTACCGCTCGGTAGCTGTTTGCCTTTCCATTTGGGTATTGTGAAATGGCCTTTCCAGTACTATGAACACGACTCAATGTGGGTGAAGGCTGTAGGTGGACACCATTTCTGCCTCCCTCTGTCCAGTGAATTGTGGTGTTGCCTTCATCAATAAGGACTTAAGCTCACTTTTGTGGAGAGCAAACACTGTCATTGACAATAGCCAGACATGTTGGTGGGTTTCCATGAAGCACCTTTGGCCAACAACTCAATCAGCTATAACCTACTCCCAGAACTCCAAAGTTCCCTTTGGTGATGTGAGATGTCCAGTTGGGACTCTGCCTGCCCTGTTACTTGGTGATTTCATGCATATTGATATGTCTTCATCTATGTATATACATTAGGGAACTTGTCTGTGAGTTGTCTACTCTACTTCCCCCACCCCAACACACACACACACACACACACACACACACACACACACACACACACACACACACACACACACACACACACACACACTGGCCATTTTTTTTAGCAGTCACTGCTTATGTTCCCTCCTTGCCCTCTGTCTCATTCCATGCTCCTGTTCCTGTCCCCCTTCCAGTCTATCTTACAATATCTATTCTATTTTCCCTTTCTATGTGTATCAAAAGTAGGGATTGTTGGGCCAAGTGACAGTTCCATCTTCAATATCTTTGGAAATATCAGTAGAGTTTTCCTGAAAATGTTGATCCCAACTTAAATATCCACTAAAAAAGCTGTACATGGCATTCTTCTTTGGTCACGCATCACCTTTATCTCTATTTTTTCCACAGTGGTCATCTTTATTGGAATATAACTGGCCTTTATTGGGATATATCAGCCATGTACTGCCATGATACTCTCTATGTTTGACATAGTTGAATAATTCAGTACATCATATAGTCCCAAAACCTATAGTATGAACCACTTGGCCTTTTATAGAAAATCCTTGCAGATGTATGTCTTCATTCCTAATCTGATATTCACAAGCTTGTTACATGAGTCTAAGCCAGGTTAACCCATCTTAATCTGTTGCAATATTCTGACCAGTGATGTAGTAAGGTTGTATGTTTGGAGTAATCATCTTCCCAGAAACAGCAACAATTGCTCATGTTGTGCCATTGCGATTTATGATTTGGTGAGGCTAAAACATTAGGAAAATGCTAATCTATAGTATGGCTCCTTCTAAATACACCAGTTCAGCTGTGGTGACTGATGACAGAGGTGTCCAGGCTTTCCAATAAAGAAGTCCCATTCTAGCTTTGGCTCATTAGAATCATTCTGAGCTCGGAAAGATAGCTTTAGGCCTCCAACTCAGAAACTCTGATCTGTTGGGGTCAGTGGAGGGGCAAGGTATTTTAGGTTCCTTTGTGAGAGTTACAATCCTAAGTATTTACTTAGTGATGTAAGGGCACAGAACTGCTTCACCAGGCCACTGACACTGGACCTTCCTCAGTGCCCTCTCTGACATTATAATTACACTTCAGATTGTAGGGTTATACCATAAATATCCAAAGGTCCATTAAATTCACACCGTTAACTGATCTCTTTCTATATTCATTAATTTTAATAATTACATATCTTCTGAATAATTTGAAATTTAAACATAATAACCTCATGTCCGAATATATATTTAGCCAGAAAATGCACATGGTATTTATGCTATTTTTTCTTAGTTTTAGAAGACATTAGGTGTCTAGACTTTTTCTTCAGGTTATAGTCATGATTTCGTTATATGATCTTGGTCCCTCAGAGATACCACTGTCCACCAGCACTTTCTGAATGGAAAGAAATGTTCTCACAGCATTCACACAGCTGCCACTATTCACGTGGCTGCTCAGCACCTGAAGAGAGCTGGTGCAGTGTAACATTGAGTTCTTAGACATTACTGATTTTCATATGACTTAAATGCATGTAATGTCATGTGACTGGTGGCCATCTTGTTATCGGCGTTGTCTAGAAAGCATGCAGCATGGTATTATTTTGCCATTAACGAACTTGACTAGTATTTTAAATCTGTTTTTTTTATTTTAAACTTGGAAGTAGCTAATAGATTTAAGAGCTGTAACTTTTAAGTCTCATTAATTCGTCCTTTTCTATGGCTCTTTTAATTTGCAACCAATGTATCAAAAATACAGTTACACTTTTGTATTCTGGGCATATTGGCACACTCTTTTTGCTCCTGTGTTATATTTATTTTTCATGGCTGTAGATTTACTCTACCTAGAACTTACCCTTCTGTACATGATGGATGTTGTCAGAAAATTTCGAACGTGTGAGCAGTTTCCCATGAAATCATGGCATTTACCTAGAATAGAGTCCAATGTATCTTCCATAAATCTTTAATCAAGTATATAGCTTGTTGTGTGTTTTTTAATAAACCAGTAAGCATAGAAAATTTAAAGCCATTATTTCCTGCTGTTTTAATCCATAAAATATAGAGAAATGGTTGTTATTTTATCCCTCTCCCGCAAATGGGGTAGTTTTAACAAGGCTTGGAATAAATACATTGAATATGATACCCATTTTTCAGCTGGGCCTGACATCCAACTTCATGAATAAAAAACATGTCATTTATCATGTGGTAATAGTCATACATATCGTATTTATCATGTCTCTAAAGAAGTAAGTTATTGGCTGAAACTCTGTTATGTTACTATGTGGAGATTATCGAGTATGAAGCAATTATAATCTTTAAGCATATACAAAGAATATACTTATTTCAAAATCATCTTTAATTTTATAGAAATATGGATGGCACATGGTTTTAAAATGCTGATATATTTAGTTTGTCAAAACTGTTTTCATCTGGAAGAAGTTATTGGCCTCTCATGGTGTTAAATATATGTATTATAGACATACTTAAAACCTACAAAACAGGTTTATCAAGTTGAAAAGAAACACAGAATTAATCCCACAATGGTTTGCTTTGTCACTTTGCTAGCCTTCAAAGAGACTATATTATTTGCACATTTTTCCCATTAAATGTACCACTATGCCTAGCCTAGGTGCCCATGCTTTCAGACTCACACCAAGGAAGCTGGAGCAAGAGGATCTCGACTTTGAGGGTAGCTACTGACTACATAGCTAGAACCTGTCTTTTTAAATAAGAGGAATAAAAGACAAAGAAAGAGAGAAAAGAAAGTGTGTGTGTGTGTGTGTGTGTGTGTGTGTGTGTGTGTGTGTTATACATATATGTGTGGAAGAGAAGGGGTCATGGCAAAGCTCATGCTTTGAATTTTAAGTTAAATGGCATCCAGTTCCTCAACATCTCTTAATATGCATGAAAAGCCTTTAACACAAAGCTTCAACGGAAAGACTATGCAGTGACTATTAGGACTAGTCCTTGTGCCAAAATCCTAGGCATCTTTCACCTATACCAAGCGCAATGGAAATAGATTGAAGAATTCACTCACAGCACTGCCCCAGTAATACATACTTCATCAGTCTGTAGTTCTTCCACAGCAGAGCTGGAGACATGCACAAAGAAATAGGTGACCCTAGCTAACGTCTAAAGGTGGTGAATATGGAACCTGACAAGGCCATCTCCTATAACCGGCCAAGTCTTGGAATGAGGGACGAGGACAACAACCCTGCCACAAACATTTGACCCACAATTTATCTCAACTACAAAATGTGCAGGGTTAGGAACTGAGCATAAATTTCATCTGAGAGTCTCCATCCAGCAACTGACAGAAACAGATGCAGAGACTCACAACCAAACATTAGGGGGAGCTCAGGGAATCCTGTGGAAGAGGAGGAGAAGGATTGAAGGATCCAGAGATGTCAAGGGCACCACAACATCCTGAAGAATTAGCCGACCTGGGCCCATAGGGGCTCACTGAGACTGAACCACAAGCTGGAGAGTATGCATAGGATGGACCTAGGCCCATAGCATATATGGAACATTTGTACCATGTGGGTCTTCATGTGGGACCCCTAACAGCAGAAGGAGGGTGTGTCTCTTATTCTGTTGCTTGATTTTGGATCCTTCTAGTCTAGATGGCTGCCTTGATGTCTCCAGTAGGTGAAGATGCACATAGTCCTATGGCAACTTGATGCCAAGGCAGGTTGATATCCCTTGAAGGCCGCCCCTTCTCTGAGGAGGGGGGTGGGTAGGTCAGAGGGAGGGACTGGGAGAAGAAGAAGGAGGGTAAGGTAAAAGAAAGGAAGAGATTAAGTAACTGAGCAAGGACTCATATAAACCCCTGATTGTTTCTGCCCTAGAAAAGGAGACCAGCAGTAATGGGTAACGATGCACCAATTCAATGCAGGGAACTTACTGGTTGGGGGTTATACTCACAGAGGCATTCACAATGAATAAAAGTTTTAATCCTCCAAAAGAAGGGTCATAAGACATTCTCGCTTTAGTGTTAGCAATTTGCTTGTGTCAATCAAGAGTCCCCTCGCATGGACCTTGGCTTCTTGCAGAGAGTAAGTGTGAAATATCGACATGATTGAATAAATGAATTAATCAACAAATGATGTCATAGATCAGTGAATGATGAACTTTACAGACACCATAGTCAGAGTGCTACTGAATATGAAAACTAAAATTGTGACTTGTGAAAGACAAAGCTATCTTTAATTTTACCAGGAAGCCTTTAATAAGAAGATGATGTTTCTCTTTTTTGGAAGTACTTTCTCCTAAAATCATCTCAACTCTTAAATTGATATGGCATTTCCACCATTTGTCTTACCAGGCAAATCTCCCACCTTACTCTATCCCACAATTCTTTCTCCTCCTGGATGTCCCACCTCTCATTTCCTGCCTGAGACATATTTGACAGGTGATGCATCCATACAATATACAAGATAATCTATCTACACTCAAATACTTTGATTAAACATGAATTCCTTAGCTGTGGAATCTGAAATTGTTTCATGAAAAGAAGACAATGGGACAGTAGGTCCCTAATTCAACTGTATCAAGTAAAATGACTCAGTGTAGAAGTGGAGTATTTTCTAAAAATGCACTGTTTAATTTACCTTATTCTGAGTGAGATCATAATTCTCATTCTCTACTCATCTAGCAGTGCAAAAGCCCTCTTCTTTGTCTTACTCAAAGAACATGGATTGGCAATTTAAGCCACTCTAATGAATGCAGTGAAGGTGTTCAAAGAGAAACACCCCTGGTACAACGTATTGCTTTAGAACCTTGAGAAAAGGGACTCCAAGGAACTGCAACTCCCCAAGAAATCCCATGATGAAGAGGGAAGAGAATGAATGAGTCATATTGACAAGGAGAGTGGCAATTTGTCTGCCAGGAAGATATTTCAGATTACTGTGACTTAAGAGACCACAATGAATGACAGAGTAGAACAAATGCAATTATGGACCAGATTCTATCTTGACGTATGTATACCTCTTGCCTGTAATAAAACACAAGCCTTTATGTGAAGATTCTAAATCTAGATGACTTTAGATTCAGGTGTCGCTGGAGGTCATTACTTTCTCCTCTTCTCAGTGCAGCCATGTTGAATAAATCTCCTTTGCTTTTCACTGTTTCTTCTCTCGTTAATTGGCCTTTTGAAGATGGATGACAGAACATTGTTTGCTGTTGCCAGGTTTTGCATCTCTGGTTAACAAAACAACAGTTCTAAAGGCAAAATTAGAAAGTTTTCTTCTTGAATGATAATCCATTAACGCTTTACCTCCATAAACCACATGCAAAAAAAAACTGGAAAACTTCAACATGTGTAAAAGATGAATTCTTCACAGGATCCAACTCAAATTTGCAAGGGGTCTGTAAAGAAATGCAAGCTCAATAGATGGTTCCTATTAATGGGAGAGCACTTTTCCACCACAGAAGTGAAATTTATACATCAAAGAGAAATGTTGATGATTGTAAACAAAACAACATAAGAAAATGTGTTTGCAGTAGACTAGTCTTACACATTACCCTTTTGTAATTAAACCAGATATGTTACAGATTACATGATTGATGTGTTTATATAACTATTCATGGCTCCAGTATCAGTGCTAATATTAAGCATAGTAAATACTCTTAAGTTACTAACCATCTATATAGACTATTAAACTACATACTAAAAGTAACCAGGGAATTCCTTCCAGCCTTTGTCTTTATCTGCACAATTTGGGGGTTTAGAAGGAGGCAAAGGCAAACTGAGTTGCAAACTTATATGTGTATTTCAGTCTGTGGCTGGCATATGTCCCCAGGAGTGTGTGACAAGGAGCATTCAGAACAGTTTGCAAATTAAGGTCCATTTGTAATTAGAACAAGTTTCCCTTAAAGAACAGGGAATTCCAGGAGGAGGGTATGTTCATGAGGATATAACATAGGCTTGGCTCACAGACTAGGAGATTTGTGAGTCCGTACCTTGGTTGATAGAGTTAACGGTTGAAAGTAAATGGAAAGTAAATGAAAGTTATAGGTTGGATGATAGATCAGAATCATGTCACTAAGAATTGTGTTTCTGTAGCGAGCTTGGACTTTTACAATGTCTCACAGGAAGTTACAAATTGCTTGGGCTTACTGCTCAGGATTGAGGTTCCAATTGACATTTATTATGTGGTGTTGGGATAAACAAGGTCACTTACAGAAGTTAAGAAGGTCACAGTCAGACCCATGAGGATACTGATATTTAGAGTTCAAGTCTTTACAGAGCAGTCAAGTAAGATAAGAACAGAAAATGTCCATCAATTTTAGCAGTTTTGAAGTCATTCTTAACCTTTGCCAGAGCGGTTTAAACACATACGGTGAAAAGGGCAGACACAAAGGGGGAGGAAATCAATGAGTGGAGGTGATGTTGTTTGGTGTGCCCTGCATGTTCTCAGGGCTCAAAAGGGCACTTGATCTGCAAGGAGCATATGCCATTTGTTTGTAGCCTCATTGACAAATGCAAATCTCTCAGTCTTATAGAACACACAAACAACAGAACAATGTTTGCAAGTGTTCTCAGGCTGCACTGGATGAGCATGAAGAGAGTGTGTCTCACTGGAGTCTATGGGTCACTTCATTGATGGATAGTGTCCCCTGAGAAAGTAACAATATAAAATGCAATATAAAAATATGCCACCAATGTGTTTATTCGATTGATGGTCAGCTTACAGTATTGAAAAACGTAGTCAGCATTTAAGGATGAATCTATACCATTCTTGCTTTCAAAAGATGTGTGGGCAGTTCACCACAAATACTTTGATTATAATGAAGCCAGTCCTGATTCACATGTAGGTCTTTCCATTGGATAGACTTAAAAGAAGACATTAGAGTAAAGAGTAATGACAGTAGCTTCCCTTATTGCAGCCTGGGTGTAGTCTCACAAAGTATTTTATCTAATTACAAACCAATAATGATTTGTGCTGAATTTTCAGAGTCGTCTTTTTAATCAGTCATTCAAAGCAAAGCAAAAACATTCTATGTCATACTGCCTTCCTTCTTAAGTGAAAGAACCATTTTACAAGTTAGGAAATAGGGTTGTCAAGCTCTTCCTCAGAGCTTGGGGCTTGGGTTTTATCGCACTTCTGCTGCTCGGCATTGTCGCCTCTCTAAGCCTCAACATAGCGATGTCTGTAAAAGAACAGTAATGATGACATATACAGCAGACGGTGTATCCTAATGCTGACTTCAAGAGTGGCCAGCCTCGGGTGAGCCGGGTCATTATCACAGAATGTCTTGAATGAAATAAAGTCCCACTAATCACGTTCTCCTGTGGTAGAGCCCTTGTTAAAAAAAAATAATGATGCCTCAGTTCTCAAGTTCATTCTTTTTACAGGCAAAACTAATGTCTGAATATAATTAGGCAGCAGACAATATAAATCTGTCATGGAGAGTTTCCTTTTTTTTTTTTTTTGCTTGTTTTTCTTTGTAAACTTCTGGCTGGGAGAAGATGGAAAGATGGCTCAGTGGTTGAACGCACTGACTGCCCTTCAGAGTAACTCAAGATCAATTCACAGGACCCATACGGCAGCCTAAATCTATTTGTAAGTCCAAGTCCCGCACACATAACGCACGCAAAGATGGTGAGGTATGTGCATGTAGTCATAAGATAAGTAAAATAATGTTTTAAATATTCGTGATGAGGATAGTTTCAATTCCGGTGAAGGACTCCCATGATGAAAGGCTGCAAAATCATGCGACAACTGACATAGAGTTTATTTCTACTGTAAAATATTAGGTCAATGAGAAGATTAATAATTTGAGAATTACTTAATAAATATTTAATACTCTACATTCTCATTAGTGAAAATATGATTTCCTCAGGATTTTAATGTCATTTTTACAAAGCTAACGCCTTTAAGTAATTCACATTATGAACTTTAGTGTTTCTGTTTCTTCTATTTAAAAAGAGTGAAGTGACTGAGAATTTAGAGCATGACTTGCATATGTGAGTTTAATGTATATGATTACTTGTTTGTGAAATTCCGACTGTAGAGTCATCGGCATATGAGAAGAGCTCTTGGAACAAAAGTTAGGGTATGGTAAAGCTAACTAAATGTCAGGAACCCCTCGCATTATTGACATCCTGTCTTTCTTTCATGACTGAGGCCTTCTGTAATTAGGTTACTAATGATGTTTATTTATAGAAGACTTTTGAAATCTATTCCCTCATCCTACTGTATTTCATGCTCTTTCAGAGCAAGATTGCTCTCATCACACTTCTCAAACGGGGAAAAATAAAGTGCGGGGTGGTTTAATGATAAGGTTATTTTTGCAGATAATATTTGTAAGCATTTTGTTAAAAGGTCGCATTGTCTCTTCTTGGTCTCTTCTTGTAGTACACGTGCAGTTAAACAGAAAGCCCTAATACGATAACTTGTTTTTGTTACCCGTTTTATTTTTAGGGAGTTTGCCACTTTCTTAGTTGCTGGCTGTAAGCATCAGCTGTGTGAACAGAGGTAACATTAGTGTTTAGGATTTGCCATGTCCTGTTAATGAATATATTTATCAGGTCTCTCCTGCTAATTTGTCAGGAAGCTCTCCATAACTAAGAAATCACACACACACGCACAGCATTTCACACATTTTAAAAGATTCTAGCAAGCCTAACCTGCTAAGGTATGAACAGACAGGTTAGACACCTGCTTCTACAACAGCATTTGGGAGAATGTGTTGGAGTGACAGTTTTCTTTTGTAATATCCATACAAAGATCATTTGACATGATTCCTTGAATATATAAAAATAAACAAATAAAGCAACCCTTAGTTTTCCCTGTGTTAGAAAATTCAGGTCTGAACATAGAGGGCAAAACCTGTTTTTTTCCTTCCAAACAGACTTTGCAAATTAAATTCTGTATTTTTCCCTCAAGATGTATGCATGCACATACGCATGTGTATAATGTATTAGCATATGCATGTGTATAATGTGTTAGCATATGTATTTCAAGTTCTGCTCTACCTATTTCTGGCCTCTCTTAATTTCAGGTCTTGCCTAACTTCATGATTGTTGCATTTAGATATTCTGTGAAGAATGCCTTCCATCAGTTCTTAGGTGGTAAGGCCCTCCTTCCTGTGCCCTCACACTCAGACCTCACTCTGAGATGCAGATGTACCTCATGCTGCTTTCACCTCCTAAGTTCTTGGACCACAGAGGCACATTTCATTTCACTCCTAGCTAATTTCCATTTTTTGTTTGTTCAATATTAATTTATTTTTATTGACTAAAGCTAGCATGATATATTTCAATCATAGTTCCTCTCTCCCAACTGCTCCTAGATACCCTACCCACCCATTTTTTATCTCTCTCTCTCTCTCCCTCTCTTTCCTCTCTCTGTTTTTTTTAAGAAAATGAACAAATCAAAAATAAGGAGAGAGAATTCCTCAGTGCCCCATACTTAATGCTCTACTTCCATATTTTCATGATCCCCTTTGCTTAAATCCCAAAATCACAGAGCTATCATAACTTTGGCTGATATTTTAATTTTTCTTTGAAGTATTTCTACTTTATATAGCAATTCCCGGAAAGACTTTAATTAAAGGCAGTTCTGATGTATCAGCTCCATTGTTCTGATAATACTTGTATTTTACTATTCTGTTAAAGCACAGAGACTGTTAAACTCTTCAATAGACAGAGTTCTCACTTACCTAACCTATTTCAGTGAGATTAAAATGTTGTGCAATTGTCACACAAAAAACATATTAATCAAATATAGTACCAGGTGTTCCAGGAGAATGCTCAGTGGGCAAAGTTACTTCCTGGGTATACCTTATGTCAAGGGGTTTGATTCCCAAAACTCGCATCAAAATGTGGGTGCAGGAGCATGTATCTGTTTTCCCAACATTTCTATGGAAAGACTGGGAAGTGAGATATGAGGGTCACACAGAACATTATGGTCCAGCTAGCCTGGAGTACATATCAGGACAGCAGAAATATTGACAGATCATTTCAAGAGAAGGTGACAAGTTAGAGCAGTCTCTACAAGGGTTTTCATGTGCTAAGACATGCTTAATACCCACACTTCCCCCCCACACACACACATTTGCACACACACACACATATTCATACACACACACACACACACACAAAGGTTAAGAAACTTTTAAAGTGCAGTACAATTGGCTTTTCATTAAGGTTTCGTCCCTTGTATTTACATAACTGTTCTCATTTATAGACGAATCATCAAATCATCATAGGAGATATGAAGTTGGTCTTATTAGTTTTCACCAAGTTCCAGCCTTCTTTTGGACGCTTCTCATGGGAGCTCAGGGAAGAGATTTGCCAGCCTACAAATCCCCATGGAGATGCCCTATTTATTCAGTGTTCACTGCGTCTTTGGTGCCCAAAGGTTTTCTTCTGATGCTGTTCTTCATTGGCGTATTTTTAATGTTCTTGGTAGAGACGCAGATGACTCAAGACACAAAATTGCTTTATGCCATCATTTGCCCCATTAAAGCAGCATTTGCATGGCTCTCCACGAACTGTGGAAGTAAATAACTCAGGTTTTAGGATTACATAAATGTTCTTTCCATCTTGTGAAAGAAGCTTTGCAGGTACAAATGACATCTGGCAGAGGCAAGGCTTAGTTCAGCCATAGACTTTCACATTGGTAAACAAGATTTCCGAGGTGAGATTCGAAATGAATAGTTCCTCCTGGGTACTATTTATTTTCCTCCCCACTTTGTATATTGATGCACTTTGACTTCAAGATTTGGTAGGGGTAAGCTCCATTACAAAATGAGAAACACCTGTCTCTGTGTGTATTCATATTTGTGTAAATACTGATGCACACATTCTGTCATATGACTGTACATATCAGAGGACAATTTCACGATTGTCACTCACCTGACACCTTGCTTGAGACAAGCTCTCTTGTTATTTACAACTTTCTTTGCCAGGCTAGATGGACTTTCAGTGTCTGGTGATTCTCTCCTTTTCACCATCCATCTCACCTTAGAAATACTGAGATAAGAGATATTTTCCAATCCTCCCTGTCTCTGCCCCCCCCCTCTCTCTCTCTCTCTCTCCCCTCAAATCATTTTATTTGTTTACATTTCAAATGATATCCCCCTTCCCAGTTACCCCTCCACAACTCCCCAATATCATCCCTTCTCTCTTCTCTCCCCTTTGCCTCTATGAGGGTGCTCCCCCACCCACTCCTATCTCCCTCCTCTAGCATCCCCCTATGCTGGGGCATGAAGCCTCCCTCCCCTCCCATTGATGCCAGATAAGGCCATCCTCTGCTACATAAGCAGCTGGAGTCATGGTTCCCTCCACGTGTACTCTTTGGTTGGTGGTTTAGTCCCTGGGAGCTCTGGGTGGCCCTGTTAGTTGATATTGTTCTTTGTATGGGGTTTCAATCCCCTTCAGCTCCTTCAGTTCTTCCCCTAACTCGTCCACTGGGGTCTCTGCTCTCAGTCTGATGAATGATTGGCTATGAGTATCTACATATATATTGGTCAGGTGCTGGTAGAACCTCTCAGTACACAGCGATATTAGCTTTCAATCCTCACTCTTATGGGACATAAAGTATCTACTGAGCTGTCCCTTAGGCCAACTAAGCTCTATTCTTGATTGCTAGTGAAGCAGGGCTATCTAACACATCAGCACTTAAAAAAAAATCCAGATATGAAGAACAAACTTTACAAAGCAATACACTGCAGAGATCTGAGTTCCAGCCTGCACATCCTAAGTCAGAAATCTACAATTGCCTGTGTTCTTCGCCGTCCCTCTTTTTATCTAACATTTCCCCTTATATCAATATACCTGAGGTTTCAGAACCATCGAAAATTCTAATTTATCAAAAAAGGATGCCAAGCCCGAAGTGACTAACTTTCAAAATTGTAACACATATGGATCATTTTGGTTGGTTGTTAATACCTTCCTAATTTCCTAATTTGTCAAAATAAAACCACAGTTGTACGTGCTGTCACTGGATGTTTTTACAAGAGCGCTCCTCTCTACTCTCAGTGGAATATGATAATGAACGAATTCTCTTTTTCCACGTTTTGTTCTCAGAAGATTGGTTTCTAATCTTTAACTCCTATGCCTCTTTAGCTGGCCTAGATCACGAGGAAATTATCATTCTGGTTTTGTAATTATGATGATGTTGCATAGCCTCAAATTTTGCATAAACAAAACTCTGCTGTTTATACTGCATTTTGAGAGCAGCCTTTCAATTCACTGCATGTAATTATTTGAAGATGGCCTCAGACCACTAGCCCATTAACAAGAAGCTCCTTTCTGTTGTGAGGGCATTCTTCAGGGAGCTTGTGGTACTGAGGTTTTACTCATTGAGTTAATGGTGTACCACTGTTTTTTTCTAGGTGTTGTTAATCAACATAAAAATTCTGTAACCATCAGAGTGAAAGTTTTTGTTAAGACAAAGGAACTCTGGTACATAAAATGATGAACTTTAATTTGAATGTGTGGATCATCTCTTTTTTTGAAAATTTTTTTATTAGATATATTTCTTTATTTACATTTCAAATGTTATTTCCTTTCCCGTTTTCCTGTCCATAAGCCCCCATCCCTCCCCCTCCCCCTCCCCCCTACAGGTGTTCCCCCCCATCCACCCCCCCTTACCACCCACCTCTGACATTTCCCTGCACTGGGTGTCATTAATAAGTGGATCATCTCTTAAGACACCCCTGAGCTTGTAAAAAGTAGTTGTACCATTTAGAATTTGTGTAAGATATGCATATATATATATATGTGTGTGTGTGTGTGTGTGTGTGTGTGTGTGTGTGTGTGTTTCCTTTTAATAACAGATATGTGATATTATCCTTAATTTTTAACTTGAGCATTTTGAACATGTGAGCTTTAATAGTATGTCATGGTTTCACATACTACTCTTTGATTACTCCTGGTAATGGCTGACAGAACAGAGCACAGCAGATTCTCATGTGCTTCCAGACTGTCTGCAGATCTTTATGGCGAGCATCTGGGGAGGATGTTTTGCTTTCTTACCACTACATTTTGAACTTTGTTTCTAGATACAACTTCATAACTAGATATATGCTCTGAAAGTCTATCCCAGTGTACCAATTTTTTTTCTCTTTTGAAGAACAGACATTTTAATCTTGATAAGATCCAGCTAATCTGTTAAACCAATCAGAAGGGGAGAGAGGGGGTTTTTACAAAACACTGAGACTGTGAATGCTTAACCATACCAAAGTCCAGCCTGTAATCAGACCTTTGCTGCTTCAAAAACCAACATTTGTATAAAACAGAGATAGTCTTTACACAGTGCATAAAAGCATCACCCAGCATTGGTCTATTTGAATCAAGTGGCCTATTAGAACTTATTCATTTGGTCTCTGTAGAATTACTCTTATACAGTAAAGTTATCTTTTCTGCATAACAAAATATTTCAAAATAAAAGACTTGCTTCGATTCTAAAGAACTATAGGAACAATCTGTTCCTGATGGGGGATAGAGGTTTTGTTTTTCAAATATTTTATTTCTTCCCCATTGTTTGGACACTGTTAATGATCCTTTGTGTCTCTGTCTCTGTCTCTCTGTCTCTCCCCCCTCCTCTGCCTTTCCTTTATATGACTCTAGATAGCAACGATGGAAATTAATTTTGATTATTTTATTTTGTCCTTTTTTTCCCCTGACCAATCTGGATGAATGTTTGAAGTCTGTTAATTTTGTGGAAAGGCCGTTTATTTCGATGGCTTTTTTCTAACATTGCTTTGTTGGCCATGTCGCTTGTTTGCATTGTGACCTTTCTTCTGCACTTTTCCAAGATTTTACTATGTGTTCTCCCTTTTCTAGTTTGTGGAGTAGAAGCCTGAGATCACTATCTGAGGCCTTACAGTATGCCTACAGAACGGTTCCTCACCTGCATATGTTTTGTTTTCTGTTGATTTCCTGTAGGTTTCCTGTAGTGTACATTTTTAAAATTTACTTCTTCGTTATGTACTGATTTGTATGTTATTTGAAAATGTAGTACTTTCCAAATATCTGGGAGTAATCAAGAAGTTTTTCTATTACTGATACTCAAGGTATTTCAATTATAATTATAAAATGCATACTTAATGAGTTGTATAATTTTAAATTTATGATACCTACTTTATAACCAGATAAGGGTTTGTGCATGTGTTAGATGTATATGGTAGAACTGCATATACACTATTGCTGGAAGTTGTTGAAAAGGTGTTGATATTCTCAACATATGAGATGCTCTCAGAGCATCTAATTTAGTTCAAGTCTTCAAATAATTTGATAAGTTCAAAAGTAGTGTTTTAAAATAACTATTATCATTTAAATTGATTTAAATGATGAAAATCTCAAACATGTCCCCCAAGTAGGTAGTATATCTAGTATTCTTTGAATCTTTACGTAGAACTTTATCTTCTTCTGCTATCACTTTCCATTACATGAATGTTTTTCTCTCCATTTCTTGCCATACAGTCTGATAAACATGTTCAGCTTTTACATGTGAAAGAACTCTATATTTCATCTACATTTTAAGACATTTTTCATTTTGCTATGCAAAGTATTGTAGGTTGACAGTTTTCTTTTATATGATGCTTTAAAAGTTTGGCTTTATCCTTGCACTTGCCTTGTTCCGAATGAGAAATAGGTTGTAAAGTTCATATTTTCCTTCAAAGTGTGTCTGTTCTCTGAGAGCATTGACATTTTATCTTTCTCGCCCCCACAAATGCCTGGAGTCTGTTGCACTGTGTACCCTGCTCTGACTTTCCTTTTATTTTTAATGCTTGCCGAGTGCTATGAGGTGCACCTTAATGTATGTGGTTTTCAAGAATTCAATATATTTATAGTGTGCTATCCTGTTTTGTAAAGTATTCTAGCTGTTTTCTACAGAAATTATTTAGGTTTTGAAAAATGCCTTTAATAGTGGGACCTTGTTTAAATTTTCAAGTTTTTCAATTCTACCTCCTGTAAACCTTTCAGGACAGACTTATATGATTAAAATAATCATCAATACTAACTCTCTGATGGTCTTTCATTTTCTTTTACATGTAACATTTTATCCTCAATGTGCTGATATGAATTTCCCTTTACTTGCTTTGTCTGGACTCTTGCTTTGACCCTTACAATCAGGGAGAGCATTCCTTTCTTCTTGGAACCACTTACATAACTGCATAGAATCCAAACATCCATCAGTAACTATAGGATACTTCAGTTTCACTCCACAGTTTCCTGTCTTATAGGGAGGCATTCATCATTATCTCATGAACACTAACTTGGAGTGTTGATTCTCCTTTATATACTTCTTACCTTTTTTTCTTGATGTACGGTTTATTTAGATCTTGCCTGTTAGTCAAAGGTCTACCCCTCTCCATATGATTTTCACCAGTCTTTCCTCTCTTTTTAACATTATTTGGTTCCATCATATCTAAGCCATCAGAAGTGTATACCTATTCATAATAATTTATCATACTTTATGATAGTCAATGATACACTTCTCTCAGTCCTAACTGTATAGAAATTTAGGTGTCAGTGAGCTGTCCTATAAATATAGTTATGCTTATGGAGTATTGGAAGAGACTGTGAAATCCAATTGAGGATTCTACTTTAGAGTTACACACTTAGGAACCTTCGGGATGAAAGCAGATGGTGAACATTGGTAGTGGAAATTCATATGTAGAGTACAGGGTAGATAACTGGTAAATGTTTAAATATCGGGTCACCAACATATTTTTACTAATGCAAATTATTGTTGAATATGAACTAAGATTATTAAAGACAGATGGATTTCAGTTTTCTTTTAAGACTTTATACATTTTGTCTATCATAATAATATCTGTATAAGAAGCCAAGGCTTCCAGATATATAGAAAATGGAATATGACTTGTGTGACCATTGACTTACAATATTGAATGAACTACCCGGATAAAGCTGAACATGTTAGAGGTTAATCTCTCCGATGGTGCTTCCTCAGAGTTTCATCTGAACATTAAGGCTAAGCTAGAGGAAGAGCTACAGTTGTTCCTTAATTCATCCTATCTATTTGGCTGCTAAATTCCATAACAAGTTTCTTTTCTTCTACGGAAATGAAAAGGCTGTGTTGCCTATTCACAGCCTAAGGATGTCTTTTACACATGATTTATAGAGTCATAGGCAACCAATTTGCAATCATGGGTTCTACCATCTGGACTTTTTAATATTTGTAGACATGTCCTTTATGGAGAAAAAATTACATTGTCAAATTCCACCAATGTGAAAAAAACCCTTTAAAAAATTAGAAAATTTTAGCCTATGTGCTTGATACATACACTAGCAAAATGCACTGTGCTCTGATGAGGTATATATTGAAACTTCACTCTTTATTTTAGGTCTGTGATTGAATGAAAATGCCCAGAGTGTTTCTCTTCTGACATGATTCTCTGTAAATAAGATCCTATGTGGTCAGGGGTGTGCCAGTCTTATGTCCTCCAGTCCCCTGCAGGGTGGCTTGCCACCTCTGCCTTTGTGGCATAGCAGCAGCTGGGCACCATGAGTACTAAGACTGTTTCTTCTTTTCCTAGTTTTATATCCCCTCAGGTTATGGAGACTATACTTTACCTGTGGTAAATTGAATTTTTCTAGTCATCTTAACCTTGATGAATGGGACTTAATATGCTTGGTGGTTAAAATTTCTTTATATAGCTGCAAAGCCCATGCTCTTAAATATATCTCAACAATGTAGCAGAGTTTCAATTAAAGTCTGCAACATAGAATGATAAATCCTTTGGCGAAGTTCATTTAACTGCAGGAAATATTGGTAATGTGCATGTTACTTTAGAAAATTCTGTTTCTTTTATAATGATACTTTTGGATAATGAAACACTCCCATTCTCTCTGGCACATTACCATGTTCACTTTTCTTTGGAGCATCGTGCATGGTTGGTGCTCAATAAGTACTGAGCAGACATTTTTCTATAGCCACTGGAGTTTCTGGCAGATACAGCCTTGATCCATTATTCCACTTATGCACTAGAAGGGAATTAGCTTTGCCACTAAATTATGTGCCAATGCATGCTTTTACACTGCCAAGCACACAGCTGTTGATTAATACATATTGGCTGATAATGGATGTAAATTTCTATTTCCTTTTTGAAGTACATAAACAATGGCTATTTTTAGAACTAACTATGCTTGAGGCAGTTAAGACTACAACTGTGAGCAGAAATATATTGCTCTAATGAACATGCTTAACCCTGTCAGAGTCGAGTCTTCTGAAAACTAAAAGGAATTATCTTTTTAAGTAATCTTTGCCATCCCACATCAATTCCCAGATTATTGAAGAGATGAAACTTCTTGTTTTCTTACTGTAGATTGGTAAGTTTCATTCTTTACGCCTTCACTACTATCCTGCTTTCCAAATTGGACCTCTTATTTTTTGAAAAAATTGTTTTCCCATTACCTAGGGTCTTTTCATCAACATGCATTTCCAAACAAGTTGCAGACATCACAGTTTCTCAACCATTATAATTGACTTGACATCAGAATCACTGTGTATGTATCCCAGTAAGACTTTTCTAAAATCTAGAATGTTCCATGCATTGTTTAACTTATGTAAATCCACTATAGAAAAAGAGTGTTGGAACAAAATAATTGCCCAAATATTAAAATAAAACAGACAAACATATTGCTGGAATGTCTCTATATGTAAAATTCAATGAAAATGCTCTAGCCCTTAATAAATTAACTACTTACTCTAATTTTTGGTATTTTTTTAACTTGTTTATTTCTGATATTCTTTGTAACCATTCAAATATTAGTTCTTAAAACACATTTATTTACTTTAGTACATTTATATCATTGTCATTGTCCCACACTTTGGCCAAACAAATTGTTCAGTTCCCAAGCACCTTGTTTTCTTGGCTCTAAGCTTCTTCTTCATCTTGCATGTATCCTCTGATCCCTCCATTGTTCTGTTTGTTTGTTTTCAGGAGTGTGTAGCAATCCTGTGTCTCCCTGCTCCTGTGAATTCTGAAGTAACCCACAACCAGTACCTAGGGTTACTAAGTTATTGTGAGAGTAGAAATAGTCGATTCATCAAATCTACTATTAATATTTTAAATTTAGTAGTAGAACATATAAAAAATGCTTCCATCTACCTGCTCTTTGAAAATGATTGTTTTGTTTTATTCATATAATAGCTTTGAAGGTAATGAGCTTAATGCCTAAATCTGAAACTTATTTTTTGTCTTTTTTTGAAATTATAATTGCATTTTTCCCTCCCATTTCCTCCCACTAAACACTGCTGTAAACCCCTTTCCACTCTCCTTCAAAATCATAGCCTCAGATTTTACCAATAATGAGAGAGAGAGAGAGAGAGAGAGAGAGAACATATGCACTCCCATGTGCATGCCCATGCATGCATACATATATATTCTTAAATATAACTTATTCCAACTGTATAATTTTACCTATACATAGTTTTCATGCCCAACTCTTTATCACTAGAAAACCAATTGGTATTCTCTTCCCTCAAGAAGACCATTCCCATTCCCAGCTTTACTCAACCGACTGTAGTTTGTTTTTAGGGTTGAGGCCTTATGGGCTCCCTCTCATCAGTTTTAGCAGGTCCATTGGGCTCATCCTTGTTCAGCTCATGTTTGGGCAGTGATGTAAGAAAAACTATAGATTGTAGCTTCTGATATTGCTAGGAGACACAAACACACAGCAAACTTCCTAATCATCTGTCAATGGTATATCTAATTTCAGTGGACAACAGTGTGCAAGGAACTGTTGATTCTAGAGGTAACCATGCCTGCTGTGCCTGAAATTTTTACATAAACAGAACACTGAACTTCAAAGGAGTAGAATGCTGACTTATAAATACAAGTCGTTCTATCCCTGTTACACATTCTTTCTAAGTTTCGATTATAGACTTTAGATGTTTTTTACATACAAAGATACAAAAATATACAAAGATGATTGTTGATGTAAAAATATAATAAATAAAAGAAAAGTATGGTTGTCTTTTATCCCCCACCAGGTCCGGCACTGTGGTGCCCCAAGATATCTCCTAGATACCTTGCCAGAAGCACACATTCCAATTCAGTGGCGGCCCCGACCAGCTGCCCCACACTCCATTACACTTAAATCTACACATGAAAGCACACACAGCACAATAACCTTAGATCCAATTGATAAGATATAATTGCCCACCTAAACATACAAAGCCCAGTACCATCCATCCCTTAAGAACATTAATAACAACCTGTAAATACAGAGCAGAATCTTAACATCACCTGCCATGGCTTCTCACCTTTCCCTCCTGTCTCTTCCTCCTTTCCGTTCCATTTTCCTCCTCTTCCCTCAAAGTTCTCTCCTGTTCATCCTTCCTCTCATCCAATGACAGGCCTCCTTCTATCCTTTACCTGCCCCTCACCTGTATGTTACAAATTCAGTGGGGAGAAGGTTCTGACTGAAGTCACCTGAGTCCTGAGTACAAGACTAAGCAGCAGTCCTTGGGGCAGTGGAATTAGCATCAAAATACAGATAACTCCAGGCAAACCACAACAGACGACAGGCTCTATTTCTGCAACAGAGCCACATAATTCATTTTCTCAGCTGACCAAAACTAGAGAATCTTTTCATGACTTGATTAAATGGTTGTAGGGGCTTGTAACCCATAAGAACAACAATGCCGACAATCAGAGCTTCCAGGTATTAAACTACTACCCAAAGAGTACACATGGACAGACTTATGGTTCCGGCTGCACATTTAGCAGAGGATGGCCTTCTTAGGCACCATTGAGAGGAGAAGCCCTTGGTTCTGCCAAGGCTGGACACCTGCCCCTCCCCTGTAGGAGAATGTCAGGGTGGGTAGTCGGGAAGGGATGGGTTGTTGTTGAGGGAACACCCTCATACAAAAAGGGGGATGAGGGATGGGGGATGGGATAGGACACCTGGAAAGAGGATAACATTTGAAATGTAAATAAACAAAATTTCCAAAAAAAAAAAAAAAAAAAAGTCAAGGAAAAAGTGGTTGTTAGAGATGCCACATGTAAAGAACTTTGGGTGTTTTCTAGTAACTACAGGCAACTTCTAGGAAGTGCACTGATCTCTGGCCAATAGCTACTAGAATCAGGATGATGTGGGGTGTGTGAACAAGGAGAGTAGTTTGAAAGCTGCTATGGAATGAGTGATGTCAATAAACTTGTTAGTAGAAGAGAGAACTTTCCTAGGTCATTCTTCTCAGTAAATCAGTCCTGCACTTCTTAAAATATGGGGTGTGAATGAAATTCACTCTGATCCGTGTATGAATTTCTGACACACAGAAAATGCAAATGCACATTTTAAGCAACAACACATCCATGGCAATTTGTTATGGAGCAATACAAAATGGAACACATCCCATAGATATTCACTTTCTTTATCACAAATGCATACATAAGAATCTTCTTTCTAGACGTAATACAATCTAGAGAAGAAAAAATCAGGAAGGGATAGAAAGAAATAGAGAAAAGGTGGCATGTGTTCCCTTCAACTGACATAAATATTAATTAGTTTTCCTGATATACATTTATACAAATAGTGCAAATAGTGCAAAACAAGGCTGTGATTTTGAAAAACATGAAGGACAGGTTTGGAGGAGAAGGGAGGCAATGATGTAATTACAATACCCAAAATGAAAAAAAAATATTAAAAAAACAAGACTAAAAAATAATGGCCCTATTAATGTAACTCTGTTCTTAGCACAATGTGAGTTCTCTACCTTAGCACTACTACAAAGTTCCACATGTAGCTATCTGTCTAATAGCCTCTGCATGTTTTTATTGTTGACTGAATAAATCTACTTGTAGATAGACTGACTCATTAGTAATATCCTGAGCACAGTATTTTTTTTAATTATTAGAGATCAGACTTTTGGTCTTCATCATCCATATTTTGGTAGATTTTTCAATTCTTGAGTCATGATTGATTTTATTCCTAAGTATGCCAAATGGTTTTGAATGTAGGGCATTAATGATCCCACTTCCTCCCTTTATTAGTCACACCACTTGGACATTTAAAGAAATTCCTTTTGTCACTAAACATTCTGTAATTTTATTTGAAACATTTTAGTGTTGTGTGGCACTGGTCTTTCTAGATACTTGATATATTCATTAAATATATGGCAGCAAGTTTCCGAACTAAAAGTGTTATCAACTCTATACTACATTGTATTGCTTTACTTTTAATTTTCAGGGACCCATTTAATTCTACTATATTCAATTAGGCTGCCATTGTTTCTGGTTTAGACCGATGAAACATGATCAGTTTAAATGGTGTGTGTTGTGTCTGCATCCATTCACCATTTAGTGATCAAGTTTCTCTCTAGCTGCTCACCCAAGAAGATGCCATTGATTTTGAATTAAGTATAAAAATCTGGATTTTTATGGTGTTTTTCATATTCTTTAACTGGTTACTGCTTTAATGCAAATGTTCCCTTTCAGTCTCCTCTGAAGACAATGTTTTTCTGTCTTACCTATCTTCTTACTTTTTCATGTTGATGTTCAACTTTCTTCCCTGTGGATTTCATACCCTCCTTCTTCACATTCTGTCAATTTATTCCTTGAATTCTATGTTTGCTTTACTTATTTATCTATTATTTATTTTATTTAGTTATTTATCCACATTCTCAGATGCCTGCATACAATTCTTCATTCTACCTGGGTAACACAGTTTACCTTGCATGTCTCAAATGGGAGTGTCGAATAACTAATATGGAGATGTCTTATGTGCTCCTTGTAGTATCTCAAATACATTTCTATTTTATGTGCATTGGTATGTACCTGCATGTCTGTATGATCCAGGATGTCTATCTTATTACAAGTGTCAGATCCTATGGAACTGTAGTTACAGACAGTTTTGAGTTGCCACGTGGGTGTGGGAAATAGAAACAGGGTCCTCTAGAAGAGCAAACAGTAGTATTCTTAACCTCAATGGAATCTCTCCAGACCACACACACTAATTTTAAAGCCAGGAGGTACTGAAGAGTTTTCCTATACAGTCTCAGAAAAATTAGTACTATTTAAACTTTAAATTCTAAGAGCTCCAATGTTATGTATAATGTGTTTGAGCGTCAACTACAAATATTTGACTGTTTTTGTTGAAGTAATTCTATAGTCACAGGCTATGAATCTTTAATATATGCTACGGCATTTATTCTTGAAGGAAAAAGAAATGTTTGCAATTGAATTTGTCAAGGAATTTATGTTTCAGCCATGAGTGAAATGTAATCTATCTGCCAAAAGAGTTGTTCCTCAGATATAGAGAATTGGAGAAAATTGAGATATCATGATGATACAATGCTTCATCAGGACTGTTTACTGAGCATGTGTATTTTATACAATAATACAACATGACTAATTCATGTGGTTTTTATCTGTTACAAACTCAAAATTATTATGTCAATTCTAGAGAAACTTTTAACCAATTTAATTGATACTAATATATTTTTGCCACATGAACCTGTTTCTTGTTTCAAGACATTCTAACTCAGGGCAACTTTTCAGATTTCACTTGCTATCTATTGTTCCTTTGAGGAAATGCTAGTCTCTGTGGGGTCTGTTTCTATCTAGCATCCCCACAGCAGTGTCGCAGTGTTTTCTCTGTACTGATTCCTTCCTTTGAATGTTGCCTAGAAACAGGGAAACTTTTGTTTCTATCTTTGATGGAGCTATATCACCCAAAACCCCAGTATCACCGAATCATCTGAAAAAAATAATACCTTAGGTTGTTATATATAGGATCCTGTCTGGAAACAAAGGCAGCATGATGAAGTGGGTAGAGACAGGCAGTAAACCCTCATTTTCCCACTTTTCCCCTATCACCCATACCATCAGTAAAGCATTATGCTCATATGCACCAAGTGAGGACATTAAGAATTCACAGGCTTGGTTATCCAGTGACTCTTAAGATCATACTGAATGGATAAAACATAAAATCACACAGAAATCAGGATGCATTTGGCTTATGTTTTCTCAACATGTAAGAATAAGAAATACATCCTATTTGCCATGACATTTGTTCCATGGCTAACTTAATATTTAGGCATTTCTCTTCATTGTATCTGTTCTTACTTTAGCAATATAACAAAGAATGCTGATGATAAGAAGCTGTTAGAGTCTCTATAATAAACTCATCTGTATTTTTCTGCATTTTGTTGATTGCAAATAATATCAACTCAGCTTACATTAGGAGAATTAATAGGTGGAATCTGAGGTACCTTTCAGACTTAAATAACACACAAATGCCAGCCCAGGCTACCATATCTAACAAAACTCTCAATTAACATAGACGTTGTTCACAAGATATTCCATGACAAAATGAAATTTACACAATATCTTTCTACAAAGATCCAGCCCTACAAAGGATAATAGATGGAAAACTACAACACAAGGAGGGAAACTACACCCTAGAAAAAGAAAGAAAGAATCTCCTTGCAACAAAACCAAAAGAAGAGAGACACACAAACGTAATTCACCTCTAACAACAAAAAGGACAGGAAGCAACAATCACTACTCCTTAATATCTCTTAACATCAATGGACTCAATTCCCCAATAAAAAGATATAGATTAACAGACTAGATGAGTCAAGTGGCCCCACCATTTTGCTCCCTACAGGAAACACACCTCAGAGACAAAGACAGACACTACCTCAGAGTAAAAGGTTGGAAAACCACTTTCCAATCAAATGGTCCAAAGAAGCAAGCTGGAGTAGCCATTCTAATATTGAATAAAATTCAACCAAAATTCATGAAAAAAAAGATAAGGAAGGACACGTTATATTCATCAAAGGAAAAAGTCCACCAAGATGAACTCTCAATCCTAAATATCTATGCTCCAAATACAAGAGCACCTACATTCATAAAAGAAACCTTACTAAAGGTCAAAGCGCACATTATACCTCACACAAATAGTAGGAGATTTCAACACCACACTCTCATCACTGAACAGATCATAGAAACAGAAATTAAACTGAGGCATAGAGAAACTTACAGAAGTTATGGACCAAATGGACTTAACAGATATTTATAGTACATTCCATCCTAAAACAAAAGGATACACCTTCTCAGCACCTCATGGTACCTTCTCCAAAATTGACCATATAATCTACCACAAAACAGGCCTCAATAGCTACAGGAAGATAGAAATAATCCAATGCATCCTATCAGATCACCACGGACTAAAGCTGGTCTTCAACAACAATAAGGAAAAAATGCCCACATATACATGGAAGTTGAACAACACTCTACTCAATGATAACTTGGTCAAGGAA
Source organism: Rattus rattus (assembly GCF_011064425.1). Lineage (NCBI taxonomy): Eukaryota > Metazoa > Chordata > Mammalia > Rodentia > Muridae > Rattus > Rattus rattus. The sequence goes on from NC_046157.1 coordinate 108,669,104, forward strand.
GAAATAAAGAATAAATAAAGACTTCTTGGAATTTGATTAAAGTGAAGGTACAACATACACAAACTTATGGGACACAATGAAAGCTGTGCTAAGAGGAAAACTCAGAGCTCTGAGTGCCTGCAGAAAGACACAGGACAGAGCATACATTATATACCTTTAATAAATATAAGTTATACCAGTATAGTCTCAGGGATGCTATTTTATAAATCATGGCTTGCAAAAATAAATATTACTACATGTAGTAGAGAATCTCTATTTCTATAGCCATTGAAAAGTATTTCAAGTACTTTTACATTATGTTTTGACATTTACTTTGCTTTAAAATACATATTTCCTTCCTAATCCTGTCTACTTTATAACACATTGTCTCTCGTTTGGATTTGCCCACAAGAAAGATCACAGTTAAATATGCTCACATCTCAGAAACTATGCCCATACCACCACATTCAGGTTCTACAGACAATAATTTTACTCTATACTGTGGAGTTACATTCTTAGTAATTTCCTTTCCAAGTTTGACATTTTAAGTATTTAGTTATGAATGTCTTCCTTATATGTGGATTAGTTATATAGGATTGGCAAGATTGTCCTACCTCATCCTTCCTTGCATAGACATTATGGGCCAATATGGATTTACTATAATTTCTAGTGTGATACTACTTTTGCTTTATCGAAGTTCTTTTGGGTATTTTATATGAGATGTAGTTCATCATCACAGATGTTTGAACAGTTGGTCCCCTGTTGGTGATGCTGTTTGGAGGCTTACAGGTGTGGCCTTCCTAGAAGAAATACACCATTAGCAGCCTTTGAGGCATCAAATCTGACTCCATTCCCAGATGACTTCCTAAACTTCCTAGTTTAGATTCAAGATGTAAACTTTCGGTTTGCTATTTCAGCTGTCATATCTGCTACTTCTGCACTGACATCATGAACTCTAACTCTTTGAAACACTGAGCCAGGATAACCTCCTCTCAATGTTGCCTTGCTCATGGCCTTTTATCACAAAACAGAAAATAAACTTACATGGATGTACACAGTGGGAAATAAATAGTAACAGTAATTTGAAATAAATAATATTATATTTTTGCATTTGGTTAGCTAAATTAACTTTTCTCTTGATTGCTGTTCACTAGATAAATTCAAAATAATTAAGACTCTCATGTGCTATGCTCTGTTTTTCACAATCTTTGAATATAGAACTCAGTGGTCTTAGAAATTTGTCTAGCAGAAAAATTCTTAAGTCTCACAGATGCTGATGCACGACTCCAGGCTAATCAACAAGTCTTGATTTGTGGGAATTGCTCCACAGTATTTCTAACTCGTGTTTTGTGATATGAATTTAAATAAAACCAATCATTTTTAACAATTGTACTGCAAAATAATGGAAGATGTACTAATCGTCAAACAATAGTGTATCCAATCTGGGGAAAGGTGTGTGTCTTATGAGAAAGAGCCTCAACATGTTAACTAAAACGTGATGAAATTTATAAACTGAGAAACTCGAGGCCTACCCGGTGAACAGTCAATAAAGCAAACTGTTCATGACTTTAAGGAATTGTTTAGAGATTGGATGCTATTCTAAAAGGCTTGGCACTATTATTATTCTTCCTCAGCAATTTGGGATGCAGTTTGCCTATGGTGAAGTAGGATTATGATTAAAACTTTGAAGAAATTGTTTAAAAATATAGTTGGCTTCCTCTGTAACAGCAAGTCCCATAACAATGGCACACAGACATGCTCCTTTTATTACCAAATGATAAAAAAATACTGATTTTTTTCTCTAAAGCATGTTATTTGCCATTTAGTATTAAAGCACTTTAAAACCTCTTAACGACACGGAAGTTGAAACTAAAGTACCTTAAATGTACTTTCTATGGTATAATTTCTTAAGAATATTTGATCTTAGGTATAGAATAATGATGGCATTTTGTATGCACTTTCATGAATTAAGTTTTTCCTTCAATACCTGTCATGGCTCCTATGGCATAATTACAAAGTAGTCTCTTTCTTCATTGTTCAAATATAGTGTACGATAAATTAAGATGCTTTTTTTAGAAGTAAAGTATTTAGCAATTTCATATGTATTTTGGAGGAAATTGCTGTAAGTATTCTTTATGCACATAGAAGAGAAAAAACTATTCATATAAAATATAAATATGATAATTGAAATAACACTGTTTGGCATATTTAATAGTAATACAATTCCCTAATGAAGGCATGCACTTCTGATACATTTTTTAGATCATTGATAAAACAAAAGAAATAAGTACATTAAGTTTCCTTTAATAATGTCATCATTATTCACATGTGATAATAGTCATAAAGTTCTAAATACAAATTATAAAATATTTTTTGGTCATGTGAAATCCACATTTCATCCATTTGTACTCACTAAAAGTTAACATAGCCATAGTGAAGACACAACTGGTTTTATAAACAGGGTGTCATGTAAATGTTTTTAATGAGTCACATTTACTGAATCATTGCTGAACATAAAATTTTCATACACTAATGTTGTATGTGCATGCAGGAATAGGCACTTAGATGATTTTTATCTCCTTAAAGTAAGTGCTCAGAAGGATAGCACTCTCAGACTCTTATTTCTTTTTTAAATCATTTTATTTGTTTACATTTCAAATGATATTCCCCTTCCTGGTTACCCCTCCACAAACTCCCTACCCCATCCCCTCTCTCTCCCTTCCCTTTGTTTTTAAGAGGGTGCTCTACCACCCACCTACTAACTCCCCCTTACCTCTATTGCATCCCCCTATGCCAAGGCATCAAGCCTCCACAGGACCAAGGACCTCTCCTCCCATTGATGCCAGATAAGGCTACCCTCTGCTACATATGCAGCTGGAATGTAGGCCTCTCCATGTGCACTCTTTGGTTGGTGGTTTAGTCTGTGGGAGCTCTGGTTTAGTTGATATTATTGTTCATCCTATGGGGTTGCAATCTCTTTCAGCTCCTTCAGTCCTTACCCTAACTCTTCTCTTGGAATCCCCATGCTCAGTTTGATGGTTGACTGCATCTGCATTGGTCAGGTGCTGGTAGAACTCTTAGGGAACAGCCATACCAGACTCCTGTCAGCAAGCCCTTCTTGGATTGAGCAATAGTGTCTGGGTTTGGTGTCTGCAGATGTGAAGTATCCCTAAGTAGGGCAGTCTCTTATTTCTTAACCTTCTCTTCAAAGGTGACATTATACCTCATACTGAGGTGACATTAACACCTCATAGCTCTGATGTAGTCTGTTTGTTCCACTCTCATGTCACCAGATGACATGATAGTTCTCTCACTGCATTCATTAGTTCAACTCGTTTCATTTTCATTATAGCTTCCAGTTCATAGCTAACCTGTTTCCATATATGAACATTATTAATTATGGCAAAATGAGATTCCAATTAACGAATTAAGATTTTGTTCATGTTCAGTATCAGTACAGTTAAGGTGCTTTGACTATTGTTCTCCAAGGACCATCAGCAAGCAAGTGACAGCTGGATTTAGCCCAGACAGTAAGAATGCCCATCTACTGGAAAGATGCTGTTTCTGGAAGTTTGCCTTTTGAGGCTGAGGGATAATGGAGTTATAGAACAGTGTAGCCCAAGATGAAGAGAAGAAAGTTGGTGTTTCAAAGCCTGGGCATTTGCCTCATTCAAAACAATAGGAGTTGTGTGCACTGTTGCCCTTGACAGGAATGCAGATATGCATAGGAGCCTAGGTAGCCAGGCTCTCCTTCCCGACTGAATGCACTGTCTTCCAGAAACATGGTCCAAGCGTGGTGAGGGACAAGTAGCTTTCACTTGTAGATTGTGACAGGGAAATTGGCATAATTTCCTATCGTTAGATCCCTGTGATCATTAATAAGATTTTGACCTCAGAGCCTGTGCTGTTCAGATTATTGCTTTTCTTCAAATAAGTTTCTTCCAACCCCAAAGTGTTTGTTATTGTGAAGACTTGTATAACTAATTCCTAACTGTAAGGACCTTTTGTTTGCTAAAGCTTTATATTTTATTTGTTCATTTGAAAGTGTGGAGTATCTACTCTCTTCTGATCATCTTGGTGTCTACATGAAGCCTTGTAAATACAATTTTGAATGAAATCAATCTATGTCCTAGTTACATATTTTTAAAGTGCCTGATACTTGCTCAGTGGTGTCAGATCACTTCATTATATGACCTAAAACTGACCTCTGACCTTCCAGCCAAAATGGTTTCTCAGTGAAAACCTACATCATGACTGTTCTGCAAATCCCAGAACAATATGACTGAGTGATGTATCAAAATCGAGAGCCTACTCTCAGGCTGCTTCATGCATGCAAATGCTATGGCCTCACCACACTGTTTGTTAACTGTAAAATTAAAAGAAAACAAGTGGAGCATTGTCTTGTTCACGTGTGTTTGCTACCTCCAACCTCAGGTGCTAGTGAAATCTGCATTCCTATTCCAGTGTAAAATTGACATTTAGTAATAACTATCTTCTTAAACTGTAAACATAACAATAAATCAGGGCTGTTGATATCCAAGCATATCACATTTTATTCAGACTTCTCTAAAACAAAAAAGTCATTTGTAAACCACACTGAATTTATTATTCACAGGAATTTTGTGGGAATTCAAGATTGAGATGTCAGCACCTTGATGTCTACATTTAGTGAGGGCTTTTCATTTACTTGATAATTAACACCTTTTGGTTTTGTCCTTACATGGTCCACAGGATGAATGTCTTCTTGTAGTTCTCACTTTTAAGCTATTTGATCTCATTCACGTAGACCTCATGTCCTAATCAACTCATTGAGAACCTAGTTCTCTGGTATAATTTAGATTTATTGAGCTAGATAAGCCCACAACAAATAATGTTTAAAAATAATGGAGATGTTGTTAGAGAACAGTTAAGAAAACCTGACAGGGGCAGGCTTGCAGTAAAACGGGATAGCAACCAGAAGGTCAATAGATCTACGCCTAGGTTAGAATAGACAAATGTTTCAGATTACTGATGTGTGACCTTGGAGAGCAAACTAAAAGCAGCCAAAAGGATATTCTGTCTTGTTTTTAAATGGAAAATGAGATAATGAATTATTAGGAAAAAATCAAAGATAAACCAGTTCTTTGCAATGTTCCTCAAACCTGACAAACACTTATACTATGCAAAAAGAAGAGATGGGATGACTGAACTTAGCAACAGACATCAAGGCACCATTAACAATATTATCCTTACAATATTATGACACAGTATTACATGCATCTCTATGCTCACAAATGAGATATCTTACATGTGAGGGGAAGATTGTGGAAAAGGTACAGTTTCTTAAAATTGACTCAAAACGAAATAAAATGTCTGAAATTATGTATGACAAGCAGAGAGATAAATGTTAACTATGAAGACTGTAACAACAATGAACAATTCTCAGATGTAGCTTTCTTCTTTTTTTTTTTTTTTTTTTTTTTTTTTTTTTTTTTTTTTTTTATTAACTTGAGTATTTCTTATATACATTTCGAGGTGTTATTCCCTTTCCGGTTTCAACATCCCCCTCCACCTCCCCTTCCTTATGGGTGTTCCCCTCCCCACCCTCCCCCATTGCCGCCCCTCCCCCAACAGTCTAGTTCACTGGGGTTCAGTCTTAGCAGGACCCAGGGCTTCCCCTTCCACTGGTGCTCTTACTAGGATATTCATTGCTACCTATGAGGTCAGAGTCCAGGGTCAGTCCATGTATAGTCTTTAGGTAGAGGCTTAGTCCTGGAGCTCTGGTTGCTTGGCATTGTTGTACATATGGGGTCTCGAGCCCCTTCAAGCTCTTCAGTTCTTTCTCTGATTCCTTCAACGGGGGTCCTAGACTCCAGTTCAGTGGTTTACTGCTGGCATTAGCCTCTGTATTTGCTGTATTCTGGCTGTGTCTCTCAGGATCGATCTACATCCGGCTCCTGTCGGTCTGCACTTCTTTTGCTTCATCCATCTTGTCTAATTGGGTGGCTGTATATGTATGGGCCACATGTGGGGCAGGCTCTGAATGGGTGTTCCTTCAGTCTCTGTTTTAATCTTTGCCTCTCTCTTCCTGCCAAGGGTATTCTTGTTCCCCTTTTTGAAGAAGGAGTGAAGCCTTCACATTTTGATCATCCGTCTTGAGTTTCATTTGTTCTAGGCATCTAGGGTAATTTAAGCATTTGGGCTAATAGCCACTTATCAATGAGTGCATACCATGTGTGTTTTTCTGTGATTGGGTTACCTCACTCAGGATGATATTTTCCAGTTCCAACCATTTGCCTATGAATTTCATAAAGTCATTGTTTTTGATAGCTGAGTAATATTCCATTGTGTAGATGTACCATATTTTCTGTATCCATTCCTCTGTTGAAGGGCCATCTGGGTTCTTTTCCAGCTTCTGGCTATTATAAATAAGGCTGCTATGAACATAGTGGAGCACGTGTCTTTTTATATGTTGGGGCATCTTTGGGTATATGCCCAAGAGAGGTATAGCTGGATCCTCAAAGTTCAATGTCCAATTTTCTGAGGAACCTCAGACTGATTTCAGAATGGTTGTACCAGTCTGCAACCCCACCAACAATGGAGGAGTGTTCCTCTTTCTCCGCATCCTCGAAAGCATTTGCTGTCACCTGAGTTTTTGATCTCACTGGTGTGAGGCGAAATCTCAGGTTTGTTTTGATTTGCATTTCCCTTATGACTAAAGATGTTGAACATTTCTTTCGGTGTTTCTAACTTCTTGAGTTCTTTGTATATTTGGATATAAGGCCTCTATCTGTTGTAGGATTGGTAAAGATCTTTTCCCAATCTGTTGGTTGCCATTTTGTCCTAACCACAGTGTCCTTTGCCTTACAGAAGCTTTGCAGTTTTATGAGATCCCATTTGTCGATTCTTGATCTTAGAGCATAAGCCATTGGCTTTTTGTTCAGGAAATTTTTTCCAGTGCCCATGTGTTCCAGATGCTTCCCTAGTTTTTCTTCTATTAGTTTGAGTGTGTCTGGTTTGATGTGGAGGTCCTTGATCCACTTGGACTTAAGCTTTGTACAGGGTGATAAGCATGGATCGATCTGCATTCTTCTGCATGTTGACCTCAGTTGAACCAGCACCATTTGCTGAAAATGTCTTTTCCATTGGATGGTTTTTTGGCCCTTTGTCAAAAAAATCAAGTGCCCATAGGTGTGTGGGTTCATTTCTGGGTCTTCAATTCTGTTCCATTGGTCTATCTGTCTGTCTCTGTACCAATACCATGCAGTTTTATCACTATTGCTCTGTAATACTGCTTGAGTTCAGGGATAGTGATTCCCCCAAGTCCTTTTATTGTTGTGGATAGTTTTAGCTATTCTGGGTTTTTTGTTATTCCAGATGAATTTGCAAATTGTTCTGTCTAACTCTTTGAAGAATTGGATTGGTATTTTGATGGGGATTGCATTGAATCTGTAGATCGCTTTTGGTAGAATGGCCATTTTTACTATATTAATCCTGCCAATCCATGAGCATGGGAGATCTTTCCATCTTCTGAGATCTTCTTCAATTTCTTTCTTCAGAGTCTTGAAGTTCTTATTGTACAGATCTTTCCCTTGCTTGGTTAAAGTCACACCGAGGTACTTTATATTATTTGGATCTATTATGAAGGGTGTCATTTCCCTAATTTCTTTCTCGGCTTGTTTCTCTTTTGTGTAGAGGAAGGCTACTGATTTATTTGAATTAATTTTATAGCCAGCCACTTTGCTGAAGGTGTTTATCAGGTTTAGTAGTTCTCTGGTTGGAACTTTTGGGATCACTTAAATATACTATCATATCATCTGCAAATAGTGATATTTTTGACTTCTTCTTTTCCGATCTGTATCCCTTGACCTCCTTTTTTTGTCTGATTGCTCTGGCTAGAACTTCAAGAACTATATTGAATAAGTAGGGAGAGAGGCAGCCTTGTCTAGTCCCTGATTTTAGTGGGATTGCTTCAAGTTTCTCTCCATTTAGTTTAATGTTAGCAACTGGTTTGCTGTATATGGCTTTTACTATGTTTAGGTATGGGCCTTGAATTCCTATTCTTTCCAGGACTTTTATCATGAAGGGGTGTTGAATTTTGTCAAATGCTTTCTCAGCATCTAATGAAATGATCATGTGGTCAGCAGACAAGAAAGCTACATCTGTTCTGCCATTATATAAACAAACTGAAAGAACAGATGTAGCTTTCTTGTCTGCTGACTTTTACTGGATGTTCGAAAGTAACTTCAGTATAGTGTTTGCTGCACAAGCATGAGAAACTGAGTTGATTGTCAGCACACTGTCAACACCAGGCATGTGCTTCTGTAATCATGGTGCATAGAGGTACATGGATAGTTGGCTGGATAGTCAATCTAACCAATTCAGTTAGCTCGAGATTCAATGAGAGACCTTGACTCAAATTAAGAGACAATGATAGCTGAAGAAGATACTAACTGTCTCTCATGCCTCCACATGTGTGTCTGCAACCCTGTACATGCCCTGCCTACACACAGCTGGGCTCAGCTTGTTTATGTTTTTCTGTTTGTGTTATGTCATTTACGTCACCCTTCTACCTAGGAACTGGGCATGTAGTACTAAATAGATATCATCATCACCTTCTGTCTCTCATTGTGCATGGCTGCTAGGACTCCTAGATTCCTGATCACAGTGCCACCAACTTTGAAAATATTTAGAAATGTCCTCAATTGCTTGGTTCCATGTCCAATTATTTTGCCAGTAGTAAATTATCTTTTCCTGTGTGCCGTGAATACATTTTGTTATGTTTTATACTGTTGCACGGGGATATCCAATTTATTACAGCCTACAGTTACCAGATCACCCCAAGCATGTAGCTATCCATGCCATATGGCCAACCCCATCACATAGTTTTAGTTTTGGTTTTTCTATCACTCTTCTTCTTTTTTTAGATTAGCTGCCATCTTATTATTCTCTAATTTTTATTTAATAAATTTTATTAATATTTCTATAGCCGTATTCTATAAAACAGATGCTTGCATTTCTCATACACCTCTAACCTAAGAAATATTCTACATTTATTTTTTAATCTAAAAGCTATAAGAATGTATTGCATAAACTTTTTTTATTGGTTGTTTTATTTGTATATGTTTCTAATGTTGTTCCCCTTCATGGTTTCCCCTCTGCAAGCCCCTAATCCCATCCCTCCTCCCCCTGCCTCTATGAGGGAGCTCCTTCAACCAGCCACCCACTTCCACCTCACTGCCCTGGCATCCCCCTAGGCTGAAGCATCTACTTTCCACAGGACCAAGGGCCTCTCCTCCCATCGATGCCAAACAAGGCCATCCTCTGCTATATATGCGGATGGAGCCATGGGGTCCCTCCAGGTCTATTCTTTGGTTGGTGGTTTAGTCCCTGAGAGCTCTGGGGAGTCCAGTTATTTGATATAGTTGTTCTTCCTCTGGGGTTGCAAACCCCTTTAGCTCCTTCAGTCCTTTCACAGGAACCCCAAGGGAAGAGTTAGGGGAAGGACTGAAGGAGCATCTTTCTTCTTGTGCTGTCTTTCCTGAATTGGCCACTCTTCTGTTCACAAATGTCTTACTGTTCATCATGCTACACTGAAGAATCTGTGTCAGACTGTAACATTTCTTAGGCCCTTGAATTCTAGAGCATATAATCCAAAATTTTTCCATATAAAATTTGCTTATATTGTTCATTTTTCCATGCCCAGTAAAAAAAAAAAAAACAGAGGCAGGAAGGAAGAACGGATTTCATAACTTCCTTCTAGTCAAAACAATTCTTTCGGAGTTCTCTCAAGCTTCAATCTTTACTTTATAGTATTTATCACATTTAGTGTAACTATATAGTACTTTATGTATAAGACACATTTCTCCTCAGTGACACTGTAAGTTCATAAATATTTTCTTAAAAAGAAATTGATTGTCCATTTTTATTCTACATTTCCTACCTTGAAGATGGTAAATTATTGTTTCCCATTCCACCTTTGATTTTATAGAAATATATTTACTGAGTAAAGTATAGTTTATGGCATGTAGTAGTGTGACATTCCCCATACCTAAGTTGTCATTCAGCAAGATGGAAATAAACATCATTTTCTTCATGAGCACATGCATGTGGTGAAGTGAGCCACTACTCCATCAGGGACCATTTCATATCCATGCCTCACACAGTATAAATACGTACATTTTAACTGCTAAACTCCTCTCAGCTCCAAGGCACAAGATGGTGCTGGGTGCCATTTTATTCCACACAAGCATGGCACATTATGAGATCAGACAGATCTGCATATCTCCAGGATGTCTGGGATTTAATTCCTTTGTGGAACTGTTTGTTAAAATAGTTCATCCTAATTTAAAACGATTGTTTCTGTATGTAGTACTTTAACCAAGTTAGAAGAGCAGCTCCCATAAGACATCAACTATGGCAGTCAGACTGAATCACACCAAGAGGCTGCTTTAGTTATTTCTCCCAGGCCTGAGCCAAGGCTTACCAGGTTCTCTAGGGAAACTGCATGGTGGAGGAAAGAAGGTAGAATGCCACAACCAGAAAGAGAAGAGGGCGTTAAGCTTAAGTTTGAGCCGCAGTGTTGAAATGGAAAAATTAGTGTACTAAGGATGGCTGGGTATTAGCTATTTTGCTTGTGGGGTTTGTCTGCTATAAACTTTCACTTTTTCAAAGAAATGTTAGACCTAGTTCTTAAATTAACCAAAAGCCTTGTTGTAGTTAGAGTTTCATTATACCTACAGGTGGAATTAATTTAGGAATATATGTATATATATATTCATATCCATTAATTGATTAATTTGAACTATCTTTCAATTTATCTAATGCTATCTATTAACTAAGTAATTATCTAGTTAATATTTCTAGTATAGTTTATATCTTCTCCAGTGGATTTGAATTCATATGGCTATATTTATTCCTAAAATGGTTTTAGTCCATTATAAATATTATCTCCTTCAAAAGATGTATTTCCAAGATAAGAACCACATGATCATTTCATTAGATGCTGTGAAAGCATTTGACAAAATTCAACACCCCTTCATGATAAAAGTCCTGGAATGATCAGGAACTCAAGGCCCATATCTAAACATAGTAAAAGCAATATACAGCAAACCAGTAGCTAACATCAAACTAAATGGAAAGAAACTTGAAGGAATCCCACTAAAATCAGGGATTAGACAAGGCTGCCCACTCTCTTCCTGCTTGTTCAATATAGCACTCGAAGTCCTAGCCAGAGCAATCAGACAGAGAAAGGAGGTCAAAGGGATACAAATTGGAAGGGAAGAAATCAAAATAACACTATTTGCAGATGATATGATAGTGTACTTCAGTGACCCCAAAAGTTCCACCAGAGAACCACTTAACCTGATAAACAACTTCAGCAAACTGTTGGGGTACAAAATTAACTCAAACAAATCAGTAGCCTTCCTCTACTCAAAGGATAAGCAGGCTGAGAAAGAAATTAAGGAAATAACACCCTTCAAAATAGTCCCAAATAATATAATATATCTTGGTGTGACTTTAACCAAGCAAATGAAAGATCTGCTTGACAAGAACTTCAAGTCTCTAAAGAAAGAAATTGAGGAAGATCTCAGAAGATGGATTTTTCCATGTTCATGGATTGGTAGGATTAACATAGTAAAGATGACCATTTTGCCAAAAGCAATCTACAGATTCAATGCAATCCCCAACAAAAATTCTACTCACTTCTTTGTAGAGATAAAAAGAGCAATTTGCAAATTCATTTGGAATAATAAAAAACCCAGGATAGCGAAAACTATACTCAACAATAAAAGAACTTCTGGGGTAATTACCATCCCTGACTTCAAGCAGGATTACAGAGCAATAGTCATAAAAACTGTTTGATATTGGTACAGAGACAGGCAGACAGATCAGTGGAACAGAATTGAAGACCCAGAAATGAACCCACACACCCCTAATCACCTGATCTTTGACAAAGGAGCTAAAATCATCCAATGGAAGAAAGAGCATTTTAACAAATGGTTCTGGTTCAACTGGAGGTCAGCATGTAGAAGAATGCAGATTGATCCATTCTTATTACCATGGACAAAGCTTAAGTCCAAGTGGATCAAGGACCTCCACATCAAACCAGATACACTCAAACTAATAGAAGAAAAAGTGGGGAAGAGTCTTGAACACATGGACTCTGGGTAAAATTTCCTGAACAAAACACCAATGGCTTATGCTCTAAGATCAAGAATCGACAAATGGGACCTCATAAAATTGCAAAGCTTCTGTAAGGCAAAAGACACTGTTATTAGGACAAAACGGCAACCAACAGATTGGGAAAAGATCTTTACCAATCCTACATCTGATAGAGGACTCATATCCAAAATATACAAAGAACTCAAGAAGTTAGATTCCAGAGAGCCAAATAACCCTATTAAAAATGGGGTACAGAGCTAAACAAAACATTCTCAGTTGAGGATTATCAAATGGCCCAAAAGCACCTCAAGAAATGTTCAACATTGTTAGTCATCAGGAAAATGCAAATCAAAACAACCCTGAGATTCCACCTCACACCAGTCAGAATGGCTAAGATAAAAAACTCAGGTGACAGCAGATGTTGGCAAGGATGTGGAGAAAGAGAAACACTCCTCCATTGTTGGTGGGATTGCACACTGGTACAACCACTCTGGAAATCAGTCTGGAGTTTCCTCAGCAAATTAGACATTCCACTACCTGAGGACCCAGCTATACCTCGCTTGGGCATATACCCAAAATATGCTCCAACATACAACAAAGACACATGCTCCACTATGTTCATAGCAGCCTTGTTTAAAATAGCCAGAAGCTGGAAAGAACACAGATACCCTTCAACAGAGGAATGAATTCAAAAAATGTGGTACATCTGTACAATGGAGTACTACTCAGGTATCAAAAACAATGACTTCATGAAATTCATAGGCAAATGGAATGAATTAGAAAATATTATCCTGAGTGAGGTAACTCAATCACAGAAAAACACACTTGGTATGCACTCATTGATAAGTGGATATTACCCAAAAAGCTCAAATTACCGAAGATGCAATCCAGAGACCACAGGAAGCTCCAGAAGAAGGATGACCAAAATGCAGATGCTCCCACTCCTTCTTAAAAGGGGGAAAATATCCATTAGGAGGGGATATGGAAGCAGAGTTTAGAGCAGCGACTCAAGGAATGGTCATTCAGAGCCTGACCCACATGTGGCCCATATATATACAGCCACCAAAACTAGATAAGATTGATGAAGCTAAAAAATGCATGCTGAAAGGGACCGGATATAGATCTCTCCTGAAAGACACATCCAGAACATGTCTTATATAGAGGTCATTGCTAGCAGCAAACACCCGAACTGAGAATAGGACCCCCTTGGGGAGAATTAGAGGAAGTATTGAAAGAGTTGAAGGAGCTTTCCACCCCATAACAAAAACAATGCCAACCAGCCAGAGCTTCCAGTAACTAAACCACTACTGAAAGACTATATATGGACTGACACTGGGCTCCAACTGCATATGTAGCAGAGACTAGCCTTGTTGGGGCACCAGGGGAATGGGAAGTCCTTGGTTCTGCCAAGGTTGGACCCCAGTGCAGGGGAATATAGGGTGGGGCAGTAAGGGGGATATATAGAGTAAATTCAGGGGAAGGGGAGGGGATGGAATGGGGGCTTATGGACAGGAAACCAGGAAGGGAAATAACATTTGAAATGTAAGTAAAGAAATATGTCTAATAAAATTTTTTTAAAAAATAAACATTTGTAAAGTGGTTGGCCAGAAAAAAAAAGATGTATTTCCAAATTACCATTGTCAATATGCAAAAAGAGGTTAGTTTTATGCTTATTACTGACACTATTGACTGTCTATGTGTATAAAGTACATAAGACCTATATTATTCTGGAAACTATATCTTTGATCTTAAATCGAATATACATCTCAGGGCTGGAGAGATAGCTATCCCAGTGTTACCTCACTTTGCTTTTGTAGAGGACTCAATTATGGTCCTCACTACTGACTTCAGAGGGCTCGTAAGTACTTGGAACCCCTGTTGGTGCCCTTTTTTGGCTGCCATGTGTGTACCTGAGCACTTAGGAGACAACACACATATGCACACATAACACACACACACATACACACAGACAGACAAAGGAATACACACAGGGGAGGGAAAGGATGAGGAAAGAATGAGAGGAGAGAGAGAGAGGAGAGAGGAGAGAGAGAGAGAGAGAGAGAATATACATTTAAAAGAATATGCATACTAAACTGCTTCTGGTGTTTTAATATTAAATCTAGCACCTGGTGTATTTATTGATTTAAGAACCTTTTGCATTACTTGAGGAACTCAATTTTTCCCAGGTGATATGTGTTTTATTTTATTATTTGATTAATAGGATTTTCAATGAGCTATTGCTATCAGCTCTCTTTTAGGAAGTAGCATTACCTTAAGAGCGTTTGGATTGGAAGTCTGAAGTAATTCCTGAGGTTTTGTGTGCAAGTGTGCAAATGTGCACATATGTGTAGGGTGCACCTCATAACCTCTTCTTAATGGTAAAGTTAAAATCTTGTAATCATTACTTATACTTGATACAAAGTATACTTTGCTCTTTGTCATTCGGACATTCTGTTGATTTTGCTTTTCAGTTCAATTTTGTGGGGAAATTGCTTGGACCAAGAGGAAACTCCTTGAAGAGGCTACAAGAAGAAACGGGTGCTAAAATGTCTATCCTGGGCAAAGGATCGATGCGTGACAAGGCAAAGGTACCGAGCGTCTTCTCATGTTGGGCAGGCTCCAGCTAGGAGCCCTGTTTACTGTATGCAGGGATGGCTTTTACATTTTCTATGAGGCTTCTTTCTCGTACCACACTGCTGCCCATTCTGGTATCAGTCTCTTCAGTCGTCCCTTGCCTCCTCCTCAGGACATACTTCTGTGTTTTCTTTTGCACTTCTCTTAGTAAGTTGTTGTCATATTGTTGTACTTTTTAATAACCTCGGTGGGATGTTATTCCATGTTGGTACTTGGGTTTTTTTAATTGCCTAGTTGGACCCTTTTCCTCTTCTACCACACAGTGCCATCCATTAGCTCATTGGATTCTCTCCACTATTTCACTTGGACCCCATTGGCTGAGGTTATTCCATACATTTATCTGAAAATAGGAAAATCCTGGTTGTGCCTTGAAAGGTTTCCATGGTGTGATTGCACGAGTCATCTGGCCCAAAGGTAACAATATGCTAAGGGACATCAAGTTTAATGTTTGTAATAATTTATTTCACATCTGAGCTACTTAACTGCACCTTTTCTACAGTGGTAGCAATTTGTCAGTGTTAGAATTCAGGGTTTGTAGAGATGTATTCATGAGGAATCCTGAAAACTCATTTGGTAAGCAGTGGGATATATACAGTTGCACCATTTGGCTAAACTATATTTTTATCTTCTCTTATATTACACGATTCTGGGAAAATGAAAAGCTCAGATGTCAAACTTTGACTATGAGAGCACTTAGAAAATCAAGTATGGGTTTCAGTTTTAAACGATTAAAGAGAGACCTTAAATGAATGAAGTTAAAGTGAAAAATATCACTAATCTGGTCAATAATTTCATAAGTTTTGTAGTAGTAGTTTCAGAAATGATAAATTGTTGCAAGGACCATCCATTACTCTGCTCCCATTTAGGAGTAACTGTCAAAACATTTAAGAGTTTGTTGCTATAATTCCTTGCCAGCTGTCACATGCAACCCAATTTATATTTTCTTCCTAAACCAGATGAAATTTATACACTTTAATTATATTTTCCAATATTCTTTAATGTTGGATATTTAATTACTTAATATAAAACCTTATGTCTGAATTTGTTATTTTCTCCAACTGTGTCAAATTCTTATGAACGATGTGCTTTTCCCAGGGTTAAGGATTAGATTAGGCCTTATATCTCTTGTAAGGTTTAGTGAACTCTGCAGTATCTTAATATCTTCTTTATGCTTAAGATATAGCTGAATGATTTATCTGCATATCTCATTGAAGTCTTCACTTTCCCAGGATGGAAATGGCCTGATTAGCATTGTACATTAGGGACCGTCATACCATCTCTTCTTGACTTTTAAAATGGATATGTGCATATTTTTCATCTCTATATTTTTGGATATTTTTCTATCCATCAAGTACAAAATTGGATGCCCTTCCCTGTAAGCAGGTTAGGTACCAGCAAAATTCTGTGGAAATCCAATAGGAAACATATTTGAGTCTAACTTTCTATTGGGTTTAATTACTAAAACTCCTTATTACTTAAAATTCTGTTTCCAATTAATTTTTGTGACCCTCCCAACATAGTTGGCTCTGCTTGGAATGTTTTCAGATTGTACTACAAAATTTACATATAAGAAATACAGTGAAACAAAATGAAGTGCTTAATAATAGTGTTGCATCATGCCACAAAAAATGATTCTTCTCACATTAGGACATGACTTTCAAGAGTAATAGACAAGCTACATAGTACATATTTGATTAAAATACATTTTTAATGTTACTGATCACTATGCCTCTTAGTAACATGACCTGATATCATTTGGTTTGCTATCTTAAAATATATAAGTAAAACTCATCCAACTTTTCAATGACTATATATAGGTATATGCATATAGTCAGTCATCTAATAGGTTTGAATACAGGTAGTAATTTCAATAGTATTCATTAAGCATACTATGACCAGTTCATAAATGTTTTTCCTCTTAGAGTTTATATCCTGATGAAGAGGCAGATAATCTATAAGTGAATGCATTTTGAACTGTGATTGTTTGATAATTATTAGAAGTTAGATAAAGCAGGGAAAGAGAAGGACGTGCTAGTAGCAGGAGCAATGTTTTGACACAGGAATCAAATAATTGCCAGGTATCAGAGAACCAACCATGAAGCACACAGAATTGCGAGAAAGGATGTGCAGCATAATGGTTCTAGGAAGAACATGTACCTTTACCTTTTACCTTCTAGTAACCATAGCAGCAAATACAATAGTTCAGTGAATTTGTTATGTTGGATACATTCGGATTGTTAGTCCATTACTATGGTAAAGCTTACTGCAAACTAGTTCTCATGTATTCCTCTCAATTCTAATCCCTAGTCTCTGCAGTTCTGTTCTCCTCCTCATTAGATGACCTTGAAAGCCATGGTTCTACATACTTCTGAACTGAAGCTTTATCAATGACTGCTGACTGTTGACTATCTGTGGCTTTGTTATGGAGTTTAGAGATTTGTTCCTCACCAATCTAAAATGCTGATGATAGAAATCTACCAGGAAATGAGATGTGTGGTGAGTGAGTGACTGAGTGTGTGTGGGGGGAGGGGACGTACATGTGTGTTGAGGGGGGACATTTGTGTATGCATGTGAATGGATAAACAATGATTAACCAAACTTTAGTCGACTTTCTTCTGAGTCTTTGCTCAATTGTCTTCTTTGTATAGTATCAACATCAGTGCTATGTTGATGCAGTGGTCATTAAAGAGAACAACATTTCCCCCATTGTTTTAGATTGTTTTCCATGATTGCGATAACATGTCACATTTGGTCATAAACACTATGACCAAAGCAACTTGGGCAAGTAAAGGGTTTAGTTTGCTTCTGGTTTCTTTCCATCATTAAAGGAAGTCAAGACAGGGACTCAAATTGGGCAGGGATCTGGAGCAGGAGCTACGCAGAGTCTGTGGAAGAGTACTGCTTACTGGCTCATTCCCTCTAGCTTGCTCAGCCTGCTTTCTTAATGGATTTCAGCTCAGGAACTGAAGTGGAAGGCATGAAGAAATGCAGACTATTGTTTTCCTCCTCTTAGCTTGCCCAGCTTCCTTTTCTATTGGAACTATGACCTCCCACCCCTGCCCCGGATTGGAAGTACCATCCATAGTGAGCTGGACCCTCCTACCACACATCAATCATTAATCAAGAAAATGCTTTCCCACATAACAGTCTGATGAAGTTTCCTCTACCTCCATGACTTTAGCTTGTGTCATATTGGCAAAAACATAACCACTACAAAAAATTTTTTTTAATTAAGAGACAACTAAAGAATAATAGGATAACCCATATGTACTTACAGATAGAGCATTGTGCTCTGCTCAGTATCCCTCCTATGATTGCCACATATAATGATTCCACATTATATCATTCAAATAAGCCACCTACGTGACTTTTGTCCAGAAATTAACATGCAGACTGTACTTCTGCATTAGATATATTCCTGATAGGATGCATAATATCTATCTTAAGCTTGAATGTCATCTCATAATAAAATGAGATATTTGATTAATTATCTAAATCAGGGAAGAAGTGAATAAGTCACAAATATTTATTCTACTCTAAATATTCTCAAGGGTAAATTCAATATTGTGTTTTATAAAATATTCAGCACCTTTCCTGCTTGTACAAAGCCTGTAATTGAATTATACAGCCTGACCCATTTAATATTGTCTTTAAAAACAATTAAGACAAGGTTGATTGTTTGCATAGAAGGACATATTGACTTGGACTTGTCTGCAAGAGACTGCAGAACCTTAAACCTTTCAGTTAAAACAGCAGATTTTAAGATGTATTCCATAATTAGTATAACGTTGATTGTGCAATATAGCAAAGAGTTGTAGAACTATGTCAGAAGGCTTAACAAATTGAATTTTTTTCATATTATTTTGTTATTCATAATAATGGGGAAAATTCTATTTTTTACTTAGTTATATTTAACCAATACTCCATAAGCAAAATAATAAACAACTAAAATGCAAAACTAAACGGCAAAGATCCAGGCTAACAATAGCCTGAACCTGCTTGCTAGTCATGGCTTGTTTCCCATGGTCAGATCACAGAATCTCTGAAGCATAGTGTAGGTAAGCCAATCCAGGAGGCATGCTAGAACACACATTGACTTTTGCCATCTGGGGACCTGAAAAATGGAGGCAGACTACAGTCTAATGCTATAGACTGCCTTACTTCAGTCCAGTGCACTTTTCTACAGTAATGTAACACAGAAAGCAATGACGCCAGGAAGGCTGTCTCAGTTCAGAAAAACATGTTAACAAATGCCAGGAAGCACATACAAAATACCGAGAGAGCAGTCCTTACCCCCAGAACTTTCTAGGACAGATCAAATTAAACACAATTGCCTTGCGTGTACTGTGGATTATATCTAGGAAAACACACAAGTAAGTCAGAAGGCCATATCCAGTTTCAGGGAACTCTGACCAGATTGGCTTCCATAGCTATGTTCTAACACTTGACAAGAAAAATAACTCTTATAAAGGGAATGTAAATATTTGTCTCAGGAGGCATGAAAAACACGTCCAAGAGCAATCCAGAGAACAAAATGCACCTGAGATAAAAGGTTCTGTGTCTCTCTACCTGATGCTTCTCTCACAGTTCTCCAAGACAATATTTACCGTGGGACATTCCTTTCAATGTCCCAAACAAATAATACATTATAACCTTCCGGGACACGGTATTCTTGGGGAAATTCTGAAAACATACAAGCAAGCAAACAAAATGCAGTAGGTTGGCTTTACATCAAAACACCCCAAGAGAAGTAGCTGACGGCTTAGAAATTTCTTGAAAGTCAAACTCCTTCATTAAACCATATGGCCGGGCAACCTTGGGCAGCCACAGCGCTGCAGGCTTGACTTACAGATAGATGCTCGCACACAGTCTTTGGGGTAACTTACTGCGGCTCCAGATGGGAGGCCGCTATTTTTAGTGGAGCAGATATTGAAGTCAGTGAGGGGGAACTGAGGGCAGTGATTGTACAAACTCATCTTCAGACAGTGTGAGTAACAAGTATATTATCCCCATGAAACCTTGTCAGAGAGGGTAGGGCATAAAAAACCATGGTAGCTAAACTCACCAAGAGAAGACTGCCGAACCAGGAGCACGTTAAAGCACACTATGTGTTGTCCCCAAATGGAATTTACAAATGGCCATTGCAAACAAATGACACTGTAATGAAAGCCATTCTGCCTTAACTCATAAGAAGGTTGGTAGAAATTTTGAAATGTAGTCTTGCAACGTGCTAGGGTATATGTTAAAAGGAAAGGGCTTTGAGATGATTATTATATGAAAATATAATAAATCTCGAGGCAAACTTTAATTCTTTGATGTGCTAATAACAGGAGAGTTTTCTGTTCCATAATAGATCATCTGTGTTCAGAAATGGCTGCTTTAGTAAATCCTTTCTGATTTCATGGCAAAATTGATTTTCATCAACAATAAAATCAACTAAAACCCTTCAAAGAGAAGTTGTTGCCTGGTGGGCATTGCTGAGGTAAACCCCAGCACCCTGGGCTCTGCTTAACATGAAAGGGGCTCATAGTTTCTCAGATCCTGAAGGGACAAAGCCATACTCATTGTCAATCATTTGCAGTTGGCTACATAGACACGTGTTTGAGTCCTTTGATATAACTAACAGAATGTAACCCTGCAGGCTCAAGAACTCAGACACAGGAGTTTCCACCTTAGCCGTGGCCAGATAAAGTGGGCAGAATCTCAACAGTATTTCTTTCTTAACTTTCCTTCTACAGGAAACCTTTCCTTGTTCATCAACCCTTCCAGCAGAGATGTGGAATAGTCTTTATTGGAGTATATATCACTGGGCTTTGTGAAAGAGAGTGAGATATTATTAATTACAGATGGGTCAATTTTATTCTTTTTCTTCATTGCATTCTTCTGTCTTGCTTATCCTAACTCTAAAGGGTTAAATGACAGCACGACAGGTCTCATCTGAGCAGTAGAGCATAATGAATAGTTCACAACACTGAATTATGAGCACACATTTTATAAGGACAAAATGAAATATGTCTTTCAATGTTGAACCAATAGATTATTTCAAAATGTGATACATTTAGACTCTAGTGATCAAGTAATTACAGGGATTAGGTTTTAGTTGAAGCTAAAATTTATCATCATATTTGAGAAATACAATTTTTATATTAGTGTCTTTTCATTTTATGTATGAGCAATTTGTCATTCGCTGCAGTGTACCATGACCTTAAAATGAAAAGGAAAAATACATAAATCTATCCAGGCTTAGTTTTCCTTTATAAGCTTCTGACAGATTATGAGGTAGCACTTCTGTGAGTCAAAAGCATTTTACCTTAAATTACTGAATTCTTCTATTCTGGCTTTATCAACAGCTGTAACTATTCTGTTTAATTATTATAAACATGACTCCATTGTCTAATTTTTCTAGAGAAGTATAAGCAAATATCTCCTCACTTCAGACATGGTACCCAAGACAGATCCAAGAAAGGATTCCACTCAAGCCTCAAGCAGTGAACCAGAGAGAGTTTGGGAGCCATGAACAAAACCACAGCTGACTCAAGGCACAGATAACTTGAAAAGCTCACCCCAGCATGGGAGATGACTCTCCCAACAGCAGCCTTGGAACTGCCTGCCTGACCTCCAGGTGACCTTGGCCAGTCCAAGTCTCTTTTCCCCAGCATTGCTTACTGCTAGCATAAGGCCACCGAGAAACATTGGGAGACTTTTAAGGTTCAGTTTTCTAAGACCTAGAAATTGTATCACATGTGTGTTATGATCTTCCCTCCTCACCCAAAGAAGGGACATGTGTCTGTTTGCAGAACGTCACTACACAACCAAGAGCCTTTAGTATGTTTTCAGGGATTTATTATCTGTCGGTAAACCGCTTGTCCTTCGCTATTTGAACTCCACTCTTATGTCCCAGTAGGAGAGAAATAAGAAAATCACGCGCCCAAAAGTTTCTGTCATCTTATTGCAGTATGCTTTTATTTAGGAAACTATCTAGAAATATAAGCATGGAAGGAGGAATCCGGCAGTTTGTAAAGCAGAGCAGTAATAATATGTATGGCTTCTTATGCCACCGATGCAAGACTTTGTCTATTATTTGTGCTTTGTTTTAATAAAAGACGAAACAAAACGAAAAGAAAAATCAACCTACAATATGACCAAATATACCCTGGTACATCTTAAAACTCATTGTTAAACGTGAAACTCACCAAAGACCAAGTCCATGTTATTTGAGCCAATTTGAAGGAAGCTTTAATCAAATACTGACCAGGATAGTGGATTCTGGCCAGAACCATACTGGAGTTCCCAAAACATGGCAGCACATCATATTTTGCAGAGGCTTTAAAAGGCAGGCCCCTATTCCTCAATGGCTCTGGTCAAAGGCAAGTATATAGGAGGTATTTTCAACCATACTTCCCACCGGCAACCAATCCTGGGCAAGTTTACATCCCCCTTATTTCTTGCCCATAGACCTTCCTCCGATATGTTATCACGTGCATCTGGTACAACTGAGTCAAACATATTTGTTTCAGGGAGCAAATCATGTGGTTTGTTATTTCCCACAAATGACATCCCCCAGCACTGGAGGAAAGTATCTGTCTGCAGGCAAGGGGGACTTCAGGTTAACTCTGGCCCTCACAAAACATTATGAGCACTTTTGGAATTGGTTGAACATTCTTTGCTATTTCTTCGGGAGAAAACATATACACAGGTAAAAAAAAAAAAGTCAATTAATGTTAGTGTATGTTTAAGTTGATTTTTAAAAATTAATTGCTATTTTAATTTACATGTTTCTGTAGTGTAATATGTAATACCTCAATATCTATATGCAGTTATAAAACTGAGGTAGTTAATTAGGGCATGTCACATTGATACTAAACTATTAAAATACATATGTCTTTATTGCTCTCTCTTTCAGTACATAATCTATGATATAGTGTGTTTAAGAACAAATTTTACTATTAGCAAAACTACCCCCTAGTAGCATGTTGAACAAACCCAGACCATATATAGCTTCTCGAGTTCTATGGTATATTCTTTTACTAAGCTGCATGAATTTCTTTATTGTGATATGTGCTGCTGTGTTTTTGCTTGAACCCTAATATGATCATACAGCAATACATACCCAAATGAAGACATTGTTCCTTGGGAATTGGATATCAAAAGAATTTTTTCTCCAATACCCACAGTACTTTTTTAGTTAAATAGTTAAATAGGTTATCTATTTTTTAATTCACTGCATGATTTTAATATGGAACTAAGTGGGGATAGTTATGCATAACTTTCAATAATGGGACAGGGGAGATAAGCCAGTCAGTAAATTACTTACCATGGAAGCATGAAGGCTCACAGACTGATTCTCTAATCCCATGGAAACAAACAACAGCACTTGTAACATCCACCCTTTACCCCTAAGCTCTGAAGAGGTAGATCCTGGAGCTCACTGGCCAGCTAGCAGGGACTACTTGCACGTTGCAAGCCACTGAGAAGTCTTGCCCCAATGACCAAGGAGAGGATGCCTGAGGAAAACCACTTGAGTTTGTACCCTGGAATTCATAATATGCACATACAGACAAAACTATATACATAAACATTACTTATTATTAGTGTATAATTAAAGGGTTTTTAAATTAACTACTGTTGTCATTATATCTTTCTGTAGTGTAATATCTGATAGCTCAATATCTTTGTGCAACTATCAGTTATCAAACTGAGGTAGTCAATCTTCCTAGATAGGATGGCATTGTCTGGCATCAGTAGGAGGAGAAGCCCTTGGTCCTGTGAAGGCTCACTTCCACAGTGTAGGGAATGCCAGGGTGGTGAGGTGGAAGTGGGTGGGTGGGAGGGGGAGTATCCTCATAGAAGCATGGAGAGGAGGGATGGTCGAGGGTGGAAAATCGGGAAAGGGAATAGCATTCGAAATGTAAATACATAAAGTATCCAATAAAAATGTTTTTTTTTAAAACTTGGAATACTTATACATATTGAGGTGGCGGGTATAGGACAATATTTTAAACATGTATGTTCATTTTCACTGATGCTGCTCTCTCTGGGCTAAACACTCTACAATTCTACTCTTCCAGTTCTTCATAAAACACCCTGTGAACTGCAGTCCCCACACTGGACTGCCAAACAGGAGTGCTCAGTCTTCCATTCAGACAAATGTTATTTTTCCTCCTTCCTTCCCTTCCTGACCATCCCCTATTAGGTTTCTAGTAATCAATCTCTTAGTATATCTTGGGATTGAAAGTTTATCGTTATTAGCAGATTTTCAGGAAGACACCGTTAAATGCTTTTCTTTTTCATAGTTGAAACTTGACCCTAGCCTCAACCAAGCTCATTGAAGACAAATTGGGAAAACTGGTTCAAGCCAATGTGAGACATGTACAGGTTCAGTTGAAAGGATAATAGGTTCATAGTAAAACATCCAAGAGCAAAAATCCTGTGATCAACATTAGAGTTCATCTGTTCTGACTGAACCTCTGTGTGTCTTTAGTTGCGGTGATGTGTATCTGACTCACTATTCTGATCCCATCTTATTATTTTTATTCTTCACAAGTCGGTCACTGGTTGAATATTACTAATTCCATCAGCCATACATATTTGAGAATTATACTCCATAGCTGAATAGTGTTATCATGAAAGAATTAGACAATGTCTCGGTAATTGGTAACATTGGTTAAAAAATTACAGAACTCCATTTACATGGGTTAATTAAGAAGTCCACAATGAGCCTAGGTAAAACCAGAGCAACAATCAGGTTCTTATTGAATAAATGAGCAATGTCTCCAAGCTTAATATTAATAGTTCTCTGTGAGTCTAGGTTAAAGAAGGAAGTCAGAAAGACCAAAGAAAGTGAAGTAGAGGACATATATGGATATTTATGTATTTTGCTGCAAACACTGTAGGATTTGCACTTGCCTTTTATGGCTGGCCACGTTTTGTGCATTGGCAGGATTTCTGTTCACAAGGTCCTCCACGTAAATGGCACTGTCCCATGTGGCCTTTCAGGAAGTTGCAAGCATAAGTACCCCAAATGCCAACAGAAGATACACACTTGATTTTCTGTTCTCATTAGGATTCCTTATGACCTTATGTACTTTAAAATTACTGTTCACTTTTTGTGCTCCCCCCATACAAACATCACAAAAACTAGAGTGAAGATTATTTTTATTGCATCAATAATTATTTCCCTAGAATTTAATATCAAATCCCTTATCTTAGCAAAGCCACAGGCACAATACTGGAAGAGTAGTGTAAAGTTTTGCTTGTATAAAATTTTATTGTATTAAAAATTTAAAGAAAAATAAAAAATTCAGGCCCTCACTAATTTTAACCTCAAAAAGTAAAGAAGTTCAAAGAGTCTATAGTCTCTCCAACCAGCAAGGGAGATCAATGATGCCAAACCATGTGACTGACTGTACACCGAGCAGATTTATAATCCCTGAGATGACGTAATAGTTCCATGATTCTAATATATATTTTATTCAATTTTCATGAAGATTATATGTAATAATCTAAAGTAAAATTCAGAGAAACGTTTTCTTGTATCTGTTATTGTTTACCTCAAGGAAGATTTCCTAATGTGAGTAAGACACACCTGCATCTCACTAGGATCTGCTTCTAGCTTAAACATACCCTGAGACATGAAATTTGAAATTGGTCAACCAGTTCTTGCTCCACAACTCTAGTAGCTAGTGGGTAATTGGCATTTATCTCTGTCACCATGTTATTACACATACAGCACGTTCTATTTTCAATCATAAATATAGAAAGCATGAAGAGAGAATACAATCTCTCTGTGAGTGCACATGTGTGTGTGTGTGTTTCTATATAATTGCCTGAGACAACTGCTTAACTGAGTAAATGCTTAATTACAAGGACTCCCAAAGCATCGAGAGCTTTTTTATAATATTAGCTTACTTTACCTACTACATTACCACCAAAGAATCAAAATTACAGGTGAGAAAAACTGGACTGTTTTCCGGTAACATTTCTGAAAACATGAAACCTAAAATAGATAGTTAAAAATTAATTGAAATTCATTTAAATGTACTTTGTATCTAAGTTATTTAAAGTTTGTGGAAAACAGGAAATCAAATACCCTATTATTCCCTGTCATGATCTGGCTGCTATTAACTTAAAGTTTAGATGTTATTTATTTCTGAGAATACCACAGTACATCCTTTCTCCTGTTAATCACAATGTGTACCTTGGAAAGGGGGAGCCGGACACTTAGTTCTTGGGCTGGTGGAGCCTGTAACCTGTAACCAGAACTTGGCACCATGTGCACCTGATCCTTCACTTGCAAAGAAACTGGACATTCTTTTCCTGTTCACCCACGTTCTGTCAGCAGCTGGGCTCTGCAGGAAACCCTCTTGTTCCTAGAGTAAGAGTTGAGTCTTTGGGAAAAGACTTATTTTTCTCACTTCATCACTATAGAACTCCATAGATTAAAATATTGATCAAATATTGTAGAGTACATACAGTGAGGAATCATTACACATTGCTATAAATGTTGTTCAAATTGTAAAATGAAGCTGATAACCTTTTATAAATCTCTCTCTCTTTTTCTCTCTTTCACACACACACACACACACACATCACATCACATGTGTGTCTGTCTGTCTGTCTGTCTGACTGTCTGTGTGGAGGAAAGCCTGGTCTCTTCTTTCATTGCTATAGACCATATTTTGAGACATGACCTCTCACTGAACCTAGAGCTTGTTGTTTGGTGTAGACCAAGTGTCTCTGAGGAGTCACCTCTCTCCTCATGCAGTGCTGGGATGTTGGTTGTGCGCTGTGTTATGAAGTTCAGTTCTATGTCCTGGGAATCCAAACTCGGGTCCTTATGTCTATGCTGCAAGTGCTTTAACTATCGAGCCATCACACCAGCCTCAAATGTTTACTTTTTGTGATTTATTTTACTTTATCACCAGATCATTGCATCCATTCCATCACTGTGGGTAGTTTATCTTCCAGCCATTGAGATTGACTCTCTGGAGAATTCGAATGCTTGCAATGTTATTTTTATATCATTGCAATCATCATTATATCTTTTGTTTCAATCTCTTTTCTTTTTTTTTTTTTTTTTTTTTTTTGGAGCTCCCAACCCAGGGCCTTATAGCAAGCGCTCTACCCTTAAATCCCCAACCCCCTTTTCAATCTCAAATAGTCTCTGATTCCCCTCTCTAAGGCCCCCCCAAATAAGTGCTTAACTGCTTTGTTACTGTTCTCTATGCTTACTTTAAAATCTATTTAATTTCAGGAGTGCACAAAATAGACTTATTTCTATGTTCCTCCATTGGGTTCCCTGTGTGCTTCTGTATAGCAATAGTTCTTGTGGAGCAAAGGGGCAAACTCCATTGTGTGGCTACATCTCTACTTTCTTACACATTCTTCTTTAGAGAGCAATTTACTTTCTGCTTTGGGCTACTATAAATATGTATGCATATTCCAGTGTGAGAATACATTTTCACAGTAGAGAATTTAAGAATTACTCAGTCTAAGTTAGGACATAAGGATATACATCTATATTCATATTATTATTTTTGATGAGTAAAATTTCTGATAATGTAGGAAGCACTTCCGAGGTATTGGTTATATATTTAAAATCTGATCGGGGCATAACTTACTAGCATGCATTGTCTCTATAAAAATTATTAATTCATATTTTATCTGTGAGTTATCATCTTTAAACAAAGGTTTGAGAGAATACTTTCTCAGCAATTCCCTGAGTAAGGAGACCCACGGCCTAGGATACAATCATGGTTTTGATTCTCTTGTTAGAAAGACTAGATTTGTTAGATAAATGAAGCCATCTTCATTAATTGAAGTAGAATGTCAAAATGATTTCTGAAGTACCTGATACTTTCCTGTAATTAGAGGAAGAATTTTCAAATTCTATAACCAAGAAGAAAGTATAACCTTTTCTAAAGAACCACACTATAGAGTTGATAGTATGGAAAATTACATTTTTCTAGGGCATATTTGCGAAAGAATGCTGAGCAGATACAGCAAGGCCCCTGTCTTCTAACCAGGGAGGTGAAGGAAGGGGAGTGGAAATTTTCATATCCTCTCTTGCATCCTAAGCTGAGTCAGGCTTCCTATATCTCAGCTCTGACAGCTTAGTGGTAGGATGAGCATGCATGGCTGTTCCAACAATACTCTGCTTCTCTTCTCTCCCACTTGGAAATTGAGCTGTTTCCTCTGATCTCCTGTGGGATCCTCTGCTGGGATCCTAAGTTTAGTTTTTGTTACTAGGGGAAGTTATGGAACTTACTTCATATGAGAATGTCTTTTATCTCTCACTCAAACTGATAATCTTCGTAAGATGCTTATATGCACGTGGAAATTCACTTAGGAACAGAAAATACAATACATCCATATAGAATTTCATCCATGTTGATATTATCCTTAAGGTTTGCATTTCATGTGGAAATCCTGTAGAAGGGTTTAAAACGAAACACCGCGACTCTGTTCGCGTACTGAACTCACTTTTACTTTATCTTGGCAGCTTAGGCGTCTGGTCTATTTTATGCTGGGTTCTCTGGACCAAATTCTAATGAGCCACATGGTTATTCACGGATTCTCAGACAAGTAGTAGAGAGAACATTCGTATTCTATGACTGGTTGGATGGGAATTACAAATTAACTTCTAAACCTGCCCATGATTTCTTATAATACCATTGACACAAAAGTATTTTGGACTTTATAACTCACAATAAGTTTAATTTATACAGAAAGAAAATATATGAAACAGTTACATCAAAGGATGCTAGATGAATAGAGAATGTCTTAAAATTATTTGGAAAGTTAATGAAAAGCTCGGTGCTTTTGCTCGTAAGTCACTTTATGAGCATAGCCTGAGTATTTTATTGGAGCTAACACTTAATTTTTGTTATAATCCTTTGCTAATTTAAGCATGCTCTCAGAATTATGATTACATGATTAGTATGCAAAAGCTATAAATCATGAGAAGAACTGTTTCCATAATTAAGAAGATTATAAGATCATTTCTGATCAGTTAATTCTTCAAGGCCGATGTAAGTCAGTGGGGTAAGAATGTGATTTTTTTCAGGTCCAGTTGCTTAAATAACCAAACCACTGTGTATGAAAGGAAAAAAGTTAAAGATTCAGGGAAAATATCTAAGGTTACACTGTCATTCCTCCATTTCTCTTTTTATCAAGATGGGCCTTTTACACACTAAGAATAGGATCTTGTGAATTATCCAATATACTGACAAATTTCCCCACTCTACCAAGTAGATTAGTTAAAAGTTGAGCACTAATTTTTAAGCAAGTTATTTTTATAATTTCCTAGTATACTTTTAGGAGTTTCTGGCTCTGTATATGCATCTACACAATTGGATATACTCTTACATAATAAAACACATTAATATAAATAAATAGATAAATAATTAATTAATTAAATAAATAAATAAAAAACAAGTAAACCCCCATAAGTGAATATAAATACAAGAAGACACCTCCCACTAGATAAGAATTACTAAAAGCATAGACAAAAATAAGTAAAAACAATGAACTTTCTAATGGGAAAGAATTATACTGGAACAAAAACTGGGCTTCAGCACTCTACGTGAAGAGCATATAGCTTCCTAGCAAAATTTACCAAAGTTTTAGACACATCCTCATATTCCACAAAAAAACTCAGATTTCAGAACATCATTAGTGATAGAAGTACAGAATCCAAGACTACTTGTAGAGAAGCATATGTTTTTAGACCAAGCTATCTCATCAGTGACCTAGACGGACATAAGGATGGAAGATGGGCAAGTCACTTATGCTCACGTAAGCCAGGAATATTTTATCTTACCTAACCAATGCATATGCAAGCCTTTATACAGTTGGTAACACTATAGGAATGCTTGCTCTCTTGAATCTTCTCTAAGTAATTTACCACAAAAGCAAAATGTTGTGGTGTGACTGAGTCATCTTCAAGATATGTTAGGTAAGTATAAGAGTCACTTGTTAAAGGAAAGAGAACCATATGGTCCTTTGAGCTTGAAACATGTCATAATAGAAGACAAGAAAGACAAGCAAAGAATTCTCAGCTGAAAAATATCAAATAGCTGAGACGTATCTAAAGAAATGCTCAACATCCTTAGTCATCAGGGAAGTGCAAATCCAAATCCAAACAACCCTGAGATTTCACCTCACACCAGTGAGAATGGCTAAGATCAAAAACCCAGGTGACAGCAAATGCTGGTGAGGATGTGGAGAAAGAAGAACACTCCTCCATTGTTGGTGGGATTGCAAACTGGTACAACCATTCTGGAAATCAGTCTGGAGGTTCCTCAGAAAATTGGACATTATCTACCTGAGGACCCAGCTATACTCTCCTGAGAATATACCCAAAAAGATGCCCCCCAACATACAACAAGACATATGCTCCACCATGTTCTTAGCAGCCTGATTTATATAAGCCAGAAGCTGGAAAGAACCCAGATGTCCTTCAACAGAGGAATGGATACAGAAAATGTGGTACATCTACAAAATGGAGTACTACTTAGCTATCAAAAATAATGACTCCATGAAATTCATAGGCAAATGGATTGAACTAGAAAATATCATGCTGAATGAGATAACCCAATCACAAAGAAACACACATGGTATGCACTCACTGATAAGTGGATATTAGCCCAAAAGCTTGAATTACCCAAGATACAACCCACAGACCACATGAAGCTCAAGAAGAAAGACAACCAAAGTGAGGAGGCTTCATTCCTTCTTAAAAGGAGGAACAAAAATATTCATAGGAAGGAGGGGATTTGGAGGCAAAGTTTAGAGCAGAGACTGAAGGAACAGCTATTCAGAGCCTGCCCCACCTGGGGATACAGCATATATATATCAAAACTAGATAAGGTTAATGAAGCTAAGAAGTGCATGCTGACAGGAGCAGGATATAGCTGTTTCCTGAGAGACACAGCCAGAGCATGTCAATTACAGAGGCAAATGCTAGCAGCAAACCATTGAACTGAGAACGGGATCCCTGCTGGAGGAATTTGAGAAAGAATTGAAAGAGCTGAATGGGTTTGCAACCCCATAAGATCAACAATGCCAACCAACCAGAGCTCCCGGTGACTAAACAGCTACCCAAAGACTGTATACATGAACTGACCCAGGCTCCAACTGTATATGTAGCAGAGGATGGCCTTGCTGGGCACCAATGGAAGGAGAAGCCCTTGGTTCTGCCAAGGCTGGACCTCCAGTGTACAGGAATATCTGGGGGCTGGAAGAGTGGTGAGACGGGGAGAGGAATACCTTATGGAAGAAAGGGAGGAGGAGGGCCCAGGGGCCTTCTGTCTGGAAAACCAGGAAAAGGAATAACATTTGAAATGTAAATATAAAAATATCCAATAAAAGAAAGAAATCATCTTGTTTCAGAGTGCACGTCCCACATATGAGGATTCAGCTTGAGATAATACCTTCTATTGAAAGACAAGACAGTTTGACTGTCAGTAAGGGCAATAGTTGAAGATCAAATATTTTAAACTCCAAAATAGAAATATGAAACATAGCCGGTGAAAAATAACTGAAAATTTTAGATCTTTTTTAAAGAATTTAGATCCTAAATTTTTCTAGGGAAACTGTATTGAAGAACACGATACACAGTGTTACAGTGTGCAATAAGTAAAAATAGATTACTACTGCAAAGCAGGCCAAGTGCATGTGTGTAAATTAAGAAAAAATAGGATCCTAATAGCCTGAGGGCCCCTGAAAATTTAATAAAAGATACTCAGATGTGCCACGGTATCTCAGCAGGTAAAAACGCTAACTGATAACCTGAGTTCACTCCTTGGGGCATCCTTGGTAGGAGGAGAGAACTAACTCTCACACATTTTTCTCTGATGTCACCTGCCTGTTGTGGCACACTTGGAAACAATCCACAAACATTTCAAATAATGTAGGTTAAAAAGGGGGAGAATGATACTTAGGAAATATGAACTAATGACTCGTCCAGAAGCTGTTCTTCATCTTGTTATGAATCAAAAGTATGAACAAGTAACTGGAGTAACTGACATTGATATTGATATTGATATTTTTTGACTTGTAGATGCTACTGATTCAGGTTAAATAGTCATTGAGAAGGCCCAGCAACAGAGGTGTTTTACCACCAGGGCTGACAAGTCTCAGTTTGTTCCCCAGAACCTACATGGTGAAAGGGGTGAACTGGGTCTTACTCTGACCTTTATGTATGCACCTTGGCCTAAGAAATAAATAAATCAACAAATAACAAATGCAATAAAAACTATTATAGTGATAATAAGTGATTCCCCCATACACAGAAAGGTATCTATATCCTTAAAATTGTTTTTGGAGAATCCTATAGCTTAAGAAAATATGAATTTAGGAATCGCTTGGAAATGTTACTTGAGAAAATAATGTTGGGAAGTGGCAAAAATATTTGTGAGTTAATACAATACATTGTAAGCCATCAATAGCCAGAGCTTTTTAGAGTGAACTGTTGACATTGTTGAATGTCTTGCTGGAATGAAACTGGGATGAGCATCTATCAAAATTATACTTGTTTCATTATATATGTATTGACAGAGGAAAATTTTGAAAAACAATCTATTAAACTTAATTACTATTACTTTTTAGATATAGACGTGAGTGACTAATTTAAGGGCTTTACTTTTAGAAAAAAATGTTTTCATTTTAATGGTTATTGTTCTGGCTGTTTTACATAGACAAATGGCGGAACATTTTTTCTGAATTATTTCTTCCAATTATGTATCCCACATTTCCATTTGCTGTGTTACTGGTTCTCAAGAGGCTCATGATAAATACTTTTAATATACTTTAATGGGCTTACTGTTTCAGGAAATTTTGCACTGCCACAACACAGGGAGTATTTACATTACATTAAATTAAGTTACAGGATTACAATTAAATAGAATGAAGAAATAATAAAGGCTCAGAGCACCAATTCTTTGGAGCCCAGAGAAATTAGATTCTTTGATTAACAGCTCAGGAAGATGATAAACAAAGTTGAGAGAGCTAAACAAAGTCATTTTGTTTATAATATCACCATCCAAGATTAATGCTCTCCCATTTAGAAAGACTGATGAAAGTGCAAATTATTTTATCTTGACAAATGGCTGTTATAATACATGTCTTCAATGTCTCTCTGTTGAGAGTGACTTTAATTTTAAAGTTATGACATAAAGAATGTTCAGATATAGGAGGTTTGGTAATTCATGTTTTTCTAAAATATATGTAATGGCCAAGAATCGTGGCACAAGGGACATCAGGACTGCAAGGACATCTTCCTCTGTGAACTCTATACATGTGTATGGTGTAGTCTTCCTGAGATATTTCACTTAACACTGGAAATAAAATTGGATATAATCTGAAGGAGCCTTTCCTCTAAATCCTGAAATGTACACTTCCCCGGTAATGATTGTTCAGAGTAGTGAAAATAAATCATTATATAATATTCATTTCTTGTTTGATCTCATCTTCATATTATGCTGTTGTATGTTTCTGTCACAGGACATTACCTCATTTATTCCAGTAATATTCACTTAGCTGTACCGACCCCAAGAGTCACAGAAGATGATTAATTGGTGGAAAGGAAAGGAAGTATTACAAAATCTGTTAATTATTTTAATTTCATTGTGTTTGAGGTAATAACATAATGATATCACTTCTCTCTTCTGAGTCTTTTTCCAAATCCTCCCTTATAAATCTCCCCCGCATATCTTGTCCCTGCATACCACCACCCCGAATACCTCCCCGTAATGCACTGCTCCTTTACTTTTGAAATGCATGACCTCTACTTTTCATTCATGTGTGTGTGTGTGTGTGTGTGTGTGTGTGTGTGTGTGTGTGTGTGTGTGTACATTCACAATATAGCCTGCTCTCCGTATTATTCTGCTTGTGTATATGTTTTCTGGACTGACTTCGGCTATCAAGTAATCAGTCTGCCTATCCCGGGTTAAGACTGTTTTCTCCTGCTCTCTACCAAAGTCATTCTGGCACCTAATGATCAGGGAACATTGTGGAAGAGGAGGTGAGAGGATTGTAAGAACCTAAGCATGATGGAGTTTACTTTGACGCATTGTCTCTTAGTAATGTCATACACTACACCTATAAGTCTCACCAGCATGGCTACCTTAACATGAACTGAACAAGGACTACACCAATAGGCATGTTGGCATGGATGGGGGAAAAAAAACAATGTTGATAGAGTTTAAGATTTGCTAAAGTAACATATTAATTGACATTGTGAAACATAAACAATACATTGTTATATTTACATGGTAAAAGAGTTCAGAGTATTATTTTGGTTTGTATAAAGGTCAAATCCCCAATCATTATTGCCTTTGAAACACTAATGACTATAAACTGGAATTTTATATGTGTAATAATTATTAAAATGAGAATTGTATCATATGTTCTTAAACCTTTCTTAATATCAGTAACTTGCACTGGGAATGAAGATTTTATATCATAAATGTAGGAAGCAAATCTATGTTCTAAAATAGCTCTGTCCTTGCCCTGTGTATTATCACAGTTCAAATGGAGTGCTGTTCTGAACATGCTCGCGCTTGGAAAGTGTGGTTATTCCAACACTTATTTACCTTTTAAAAGAGAAGATATTACAGTGTAAATTGTTATCTAAATTTAGTATTTTAAATTAGCTTTATGCAGTTCAGCTCAAAATTTATCAACACTGCAGCATATGAGGCAAACTCTGCAGTCGACTTTATTATGTTCCCTTTTATTAAAATAGAGTTTAAAAGTATCAACTCATTTTATTTAAGAATTTGGCTCACTCCGTTATTAGACAAAGACACCTCTTGATCAGAATGCAGTATTTTATGACATTCATTTTCAAAGGTGTTGGAGAGACAGGACAATTATTGGGTAGTATAATTTTCTCACCTGACAGACCAATTAATTTAAAATTTCATGGTCGCTTTAAAGGCAGTGTTTAACGTTTCTGTCTTCAGTTCACATTTAAATGATGGACTTGTTTCTCTTTCCCATGCTGTATTAATGCTCCCTTTGGAGCTTTTCGTCATGACTTGGTGGAAATTCAAGTTAGTCTATGTCAGAATCTCATCCTGGCCTACCCAGTTTGGAGTGACCGGCAGTAAGTCCCAAGGACTGATGAACATCACCACACCAGGGTCCTGTCACTGCGATGCACATATGTTTATGTATCTGCAACATGCTAACTTCATATCCTCTACATGCGTAGTGTGTAGCGGATTTTCTGGGCTGCCTTATAATTGTGCAATATACTTTCTGTCTTATTTTCCAGTATGGCTGTGTTAATTCAAATTTCTACTAGCGTCATTGGTTCCTTTTGCTCCACGTTCTCCCTAGCAGTTGTTTAGCTCATGCCTTATCGATATATTTTTACACACTGGAATGAAATGACACCCCATGGCTTTCAATTTCATTTCCCTAAGTATTACGAAGGTTGAACATCTATCATACACTTGCTGGGCAATTGTAAGACGTCTTTGGAGAATATTCACTTGCATCTGTGGTGCACTTTTAATCATATATTTATTTTCCTTTGCTATTGAGTTTTCAAATATATATTCTGTATCTTAATTCCATACTAGAAATACACCTTGAAGCTATTTCCTCCCACTTTGTAGACCGTCTCTTCTCTCTGTTGACTGTACCCTCTGCTGGACAGAATCGTTGTCCATTTCCTTTAGTAGTAGGGATTGATATTTATATTTATGTATTTATTGCTAATAACAAAGAAACAGTTGTTCTTCTCTGTTTATTTTCCCCCTATGCTTTTGAGGTAATTTCCATTGGATTATTACCTATTCCAACATCGGGAAGCATTTTCTCTCCTTTCCACAGCTATATCAGATTTCCCTTGTAAGGGTTTAATCCACTTTGAGCTGATGTTTGCACCACGTGAGAGAGGTCTCATTCCTCCTCTCACATGTGATTATATAGTTGCCCACAGGCCATTTATTGAAAAGAGTATCCATTCTCCTAACCATATTTTTAGCCTGTCTGTTCAAAACATGAAAGTCCATTGGCTTCAGATGAGTATCAGCTTCTCCGTTTCCATTTTCCCATCACTCTGTTTTACACAGTGGTTATTTTTTTAGTAGTACATTTTTGCCAGATAATTTGATGTCAGACAATATGATAATTTCAGTTTACTACTTTGGGTGGGGGAGCACATTATTCTCTCTCTTCTCTCTCTGTATGTGTGTGTATGTGTGTGTGTGTGTTTAACATGCATATATGGTTTGCTTATGTACACACATGTAGCTAACAGAAGCATACCTTCCTCAGATGTTGTTCTGCACATACCATTCACCCAGCTAATTCTTTGCTTGCTTCCTTCCTACCTACCTTCTGCCTTCCTTCCATCCTTCCATCCCTTCATCCATCCTTCCTCCTTCTCTCTCTCTCTCTCTCTCTCTCTCTCTCTCTCTCTCTCTCTCTCTCTCTCTGTCTCTGTCTCTCTGTCTCTCTCTCTGTGTGTCTCTGTGTGTGTCTGTCTGTCTGTCTCTCTGTCTCTCCTGAATTATTTTGAGGATTTGTGTCTATAGATATCACTTATCTTCTTCCCCGATGTCTCTAACCATTGCCACCAACACTGTGTTTTATAAAATGACTGTGCTGGTTATTGTTATAGTCATCTTGGCACAAGAGCAAATTCTTTGGAGGAAAAAGAATCTTAATTGTGGGATTGCATCTAACATATGTCCTGTAGACACGGTTGTGGGGCATTTTCTTGATTAACATCCATATGGAAGAACCAAGCTCACTGTACAGTGCCATGGCTTCACAGGTGGTCCTGGGATGTATAAGAAAAAAAGAAAGGAAGAAAGAAGAAAGAAAGCCATGCAAGCCAGTGAGTGGCATTCCCCCAGGGTCTCTGCCTCCCTTTCTGCCTCCAGATTCCTACTTTAGCTCATGTTCTGGCTTCCTGATAGTGGACAAATACTATGAATGGTGTTATTAATTCCTTGATCTCCAAGATAATATTGGTCAATGTTTTATGACAGTCAAAGAAACCAAATAGGACAGTGGGCATGCTCACGTTCTTTTATCTACTTGAAGGAGAGCTGTACTGAGCCATCCTTGAATCCCTGCAATGAATGCCACTGAGTCATGGTTAATATTTCAATGTGTTATTGGATTCAATTTTCTATTATTTGGTCGGAAGCTTTTGCACCTGTGTTCAAGTCTATGATGTACAGCTTTCCTTCTCAGCGGGTCCTCATATGACTTTCTAAGCATATCATGCTAGCCTTGAGAGCACGTGTTTGGAATTTTTTTCCTCCTTGCAAATTCTTTGAAATAGCTTAAGAATTCCTGTTAATACTGAAGTCGTTTATAAGAACTCAGCTGTGAAGCATGCTGTCCATCAGTTATTCTTTGTCGAGGGACTTCTTGTCACTGCTTTAATTCCACTCATTATCCTGCATCTGTTCAATTAGTCTCATCCTAAACCAATTTAATCGTTATAATTTCTCATCATAAACATTGTTTGCCTTCTCTGAATATGCTTTTTGTCTTGGAATCAAAATATAATGACAATTGAATATTGGTAAGGGAGAGTAGATTTTACAAATACATCTGTAAAACACTTTCCTAAATGAAACTGGATTCATATTATCTTTATTATGATGTGATTTATGCAATGTACTAAGTATGTCGCAGTTTTTAGGAAACCCAAAAATAAATACACCTGTATATTGTTTTATTTTATGATTAGAGAGAAGTAAACAGAAATTTTCAGTTCAGAAAACGAATGTTTTTCTTTTAATTATTTATTTTTTTTAATTATTTATTGGCTATTTTATTTATTTACATTTCAAATCCCCCTTCCCAGTTTCCCCTGCACAGTACCTCTATCCACTCCCTTCCCCCTGTTTATATGTGATGATAATAATCATAACATTCTAAGGTACAAATTGTGAATTTTTTCCCAAAATCCATATTTTGTTCATTTATACTCATTAAAAGTTAATGTTGTCATAGTAAAGTGAAACTGAATTTTATAAACAGGGTGTCATGCACATGTTTTTAATGACTCTCATTATTGCTGAACATAAAAATTCCATACAGTAATGTTGCATGTGCATGCACAAATGGGCGCTGAGATGACTTTTGTAA
This sequence comes from Rattus rattus, assembly GCF_011064425.1. NCBI lineage: Eukaryota > Metazoa > Chordata > Mammalia > Rodentia > Muridae > Rattus > Rattus rattus. Next base: position 108,706,985 of record NC_046157.1, read on the forward strand.
CCACTGGACTGAGAATGGGGACCCCAGCGGAGGAGTTAGAGAAAGGACTGAAGGAACTGAAGGGGTTAGCAACCCCATAGGAAGAACATTTTCTTTTGACAAGAGGAATTGTGCATTAATATTTTTGAGGTGGGTGGATGGTTCCATCCTTCAAACGGGAGGTATCTTGCCTATCCACTGGATATGGTCTCTACACGTGCTATCTCCCCTTTGTGGGGTATTTCGGCTAATGTCTTCCCTAATGGGTCCTGGGAACCTCTTGCTTCCCTGGCATCCAGGACATTGTAGTGGCTACTCCCAATTTCCCATTCCACACTGCTACACAACTCTGTTCAATTTCCTGACCCTCTGTACTTCTCCCCTATCTCCTCTCACACCTAATCCTGCCCATCTTTTTCTCCCTCTTTCTTCTCTCCCTCCCAGATTCCTCCATCCCTCTATCTCCTGTGTTTATTTTCTTCCCCATTCTGAGTAAGACTGAAGCATTCACACTTTGGTCTTCCTTCTTCTTGGGTTTCGTATAGTCTAAAAGATGTATTATGGGTATTCCTGTGCCTTTTTTTTTTTACTAATATGCACTTATCAGTGAGCACATACCACGTGTGTTCTAGAATAGGTTTGAAACTGCAATTAAACGTATAGTATAAGGATGAAAAATTACTCAAATACTATCTATGCTAACGAGTTTGAATTCTATTTTGCTTAAGGCATTACAAAAATATTTCACTTATAAATTATGTCATTAGTCTTGCATTTATTCTGTGTTATTCACGCTCAAGCCAATAATGGTATATATTGTTCAAGAAGAATCAGGTTAAGCAATTTATTTTGTTTAAACTTCTAGGTGACAAAACTATTTGATACTTTCACTTGGGATACACACACACACACACACACACACACACACACACAAAACTAAAACATCAATTAGAGTGTAAGATTGAAAAATTAAAAATTAAATGTTTATTTATCCTTAGGAGTACATAAACTATTATGATCCAATATATTGATCCAGTTTTTATCAGAAAGTATAAAAATAAATACCAGTTCATATCGAATTTAAATATTATGAAGCAAATATTGGCTAATACATATAGCAACTCTTTTAGAGTAGTGTTCTGACTGGTTTGGTATGTCAACTTGACACAAGCTAGACGTATCACAGAGAAAGGAATCTCAGTTTAGCAAATACCTCTATGAGATCCAGCTCTGGGGAATTTTCTCAATTAGTGAAGGCCCATTGTGGTGGGAAAATCCCTGAACTGGTGGTCCTGTGTTGTATAAGAAAGCAAGCTAATCAAGGAATGGGGAGCAAGCAAGTAAGCAGCATCCCTCCATGGTCTCCTCATCAGCTCCTGCCTTGTCCTGACTTCCTCCAATAATGGTCTATGATCAGGAAGTGTAAGCCGAATAAATTCTTTCCTCCCCAACTTGCTTTTTGGTCATGGTGTTTCATTGCAGCAATAGAAACCCTAACTAAGACAAGTAAATACCCCACCTAAGTATTAGATAGTTAAGGTGTTTGGGATTGACACGTACACCTTACATTTCATCCCATTTTTTTTAAAACTGTTTTCTTAGGAGTGGTAACCATTAGTGCCATTCACGTTACAGACACACTTATCAACCTTGTAACCCAGGAAATGGACAGCTACAGAACTGGAGAGGAGGGAATGCTTATCCTTCATGAATATCACTTTGACCTTCGCCTACTCACAAAACCATTCTCTGACACTCGGTGGGCTTTGGAGCAGTATTTATAAATTTCTGTTCAGAGATACGTATGTATTAACTGTAGGCCATGCAGCGTGGATCATACCTATTTTTACACAGTGTGTTTACAGAAAATAGCACCAAGACCTTGATATACTAACACCTTGCTGAAATTAAGCTGACAGAAGTTTGTAGAAGAGTGTGTGGCCAGGGTTGATTCCCAGAACAAATGTGTGTCGTTGCTATTGGTGTAGTTAAGATCCTGAAATTTTCAGCACTAGAAATCAGGTGAAAGGTTCTTGGCTGGAAGGTTTAATCAGCAGAAGGGATAGTTAAGAAACAGAGCACACCTGAATGTCTTAAGGTTGATTCATTTCACTTTGTTTTTGTAGAAGGGGAAGAATGCTTTAATTGTGGTTAGTGTAAAGATGGATGTGTAGGCAATGGGAGTTTAGCATTTTGGGTAGAGGAAAGATTGCTTTAAATAGACGGAGAATGTACAGAAAATGCTTCAGTAGAGCTCACACCCATTAGAGAGCCTCTCTATTGAGGTGGCTGGTAAACTATATTGCCCATTGTCAACTGCTATGACGTTCAGGTTTCCTCTGGACACAGCACAGTACCCTGAGTGAAGGTAGCTCTGAGTGTATCAGGCGAATGTTCAGAACAATGGGGTGATGATGGGATTTAGGTCACAGGCTGTGGAAGGTCATCTAGCAAAGCTCTAGGAGACTGATCCAGGCCTAATGGGCAATCACCCCCAAATATCCTTGCCCAAAGCCCTGCTTATTTACCTGAGAACTCACATGAAGCTGTGGGGACTCTGATAAGGACATGATGACATTTGCTACCACTTTATAAGTCTGTTCGATTAGGTTCAGATAGGGCAGTTTTGGCTAAAGTTAAAATATGCATAATAGATATAATGTTCAACCAAAATTCTTGTTTAAGATCATTACAAACCAAGTAATCAATTAGGTGAATATATTAACAATACTTGTGGTTCACTTAGGTATATTTTCTTAAGATATAAGCATGATGTGTTCTCTGGCAGTCTGGCAACTCCGCATATAACCCATACTTACTAAAAACAGGATATTCCTGTTGTGGTGAATTAGTTAAATGTCTTTGGCTTCCGGTGGGTTGCACAAATTCTGCACCTGCTCAAGAGCTCTCTGGATTTGGGAATGAAAGACACACAGGCCAGCTAATTTTGATATGCCTCAACTAACTCATTGGCTAGTCATTTCTTATATTCCTTAAAACCAGCATACATTTCCCTCTGGTATCCCTGGCTTAATGCCTTCTAAATCTATTTTTTACCTTTGTTGCCCTGTTACCTTTTGGGCAGCACTCTGCCCCCCATAGGGCCACTTGCCTTTCTATCTATTATTGGATGGTTTAACTATTGCAGATCTTGAAACTGATACCTCTCCCTCTCGATCATTCTCTCCCTCCTTTACTCTTTCCAGGTCCCTTGTCCTCACAATCTAAAAGTCCCACCCCATCTCCTTGCCCAGCCATTGACTCTATGGCAGTCCTTTATTATCAGTCAAAGAAAGCTGGGGCAGAAACCCGCATATCTGGAAATGTGGCTCTGTTCTCACAAGCTAAGGACTTGAGATCTAGCTCTAGTAGGGTAGTTTCCCAGAATGTGTATGGCATTAGATGCCATCATCAACAACATAGAAACACACACACACACACACACACACACACACACACACACACACGGGGGGGGCATACACACATACATGCATGCATATAAGTTTCTTTCAACTGCTGAAAGTTTGGCTCATATGTTCAAGATAAAGGCTGAGAAATGGATTTTTAATAAGCATGAAGAAGGGTTCTCTTAAGTGAGGATTGCTCAGGATTTGGGGCCATTTGGATGAAGGCTGGCTCCAAAGAATAGCAAATATTTGCCAGGTTACTAGGCAACATCCACTCCAGCCTTTTGGAAGAACAGGTATCCCTTCCATTGAAGAAAAACAGTCCTGGTTTCTAGTACTTTCTGTAAGCTCTGTACTCTACAGGGACAACAGTACATTCCCTCTCTCTGAAGGGAGCCCACTGCTCCATGCCTTGCTTTGCATGCTGGGAGATACTTGAGTTTATTTTATGTAACTCAGAACAGATGGCTGAATTCTTTAACAATTTCTTCATTCACATCAGCCTGATTGTAATGCTGCAGAGGCATGTGTAAGTTATCAAAATATTATTGTCATTTTTTGCCTGCTTATTATTTAATAATGAGCTCTTGGTTAGAAATCATAAATAGACGTATGTGGAGAATTTAAAGACCACACCGCAGCATAAAATATGGAACAAGAAACACAGCTGTGTTTAGATTTGGAGTCTGAGGTAGATTTCTGTCTCATTTTTCCTTTTTTTTTCTTTTCTGTCTATTCTTTTTTTAAAGATGAATCTCCAAAGTGCCACTACTTTAGAAATGTGCTATATAGTACCAGCTAACTAAATACCCAGATGTTAATACATAGAAAACTAGTGAGATGATTAGTCATGCCTTCCTATAAATCATATAATCAAATCTGAAACGTACATTTTTCTATTTTATAGAACATTGGTAATTTTTCATACTGCTTCAAATAGCCTGTATTAGAAATACTGCTTTAATTCAAGAAAGCTTCATATCGCTTTGTATATGAGGACTAGAGATTGAATTCATTTACAGTTAATTATACAGAAATTTAATATGTCTGTAGATTCTTATTCAATGATTCTATACTCTGTATGACTATACTCATTGATACAGGCATCAGGCTTCATGACTAATGGTCCTCTCTCACTTCATACCTGTCTGTAATTTCCTAGAGCACTACAATTCTTAATGACTCATAATCTTTGTCCAAAATTCTATCTACTGCAAATGTCATAACCCATTTTTGCTGATAGGAACTAACACTTAGGATTTTCGATGTTAACCCACTTACCTTGGTGCTCAGTGCTCTGTATGATTTTAAAAGTAAAGCTAGGAGTGTGCAGGAGACACTTTAAGCTATGTTCTGGGGCAATGAACCTGAAACAGCACTGTATTTAATGTCACGGGGCCAGTAGCCATTAGCCCACGATGCTGTTACCTTCCATTTTCCTGGTTTCCAATGTTGATAATATAGATCCCTTAAGGAATCTCCTGCCATTTTGAATGCTTACCGTGTTCCAGAAATGACCCCCTTGTAGCCATGTAGGCCATCCTTCATGGTAATAGTGATGGTTGGAGTCCTTCCTAGGGAAGCAGCTGTGTCTTCTAAAATGTTAAATATCTTGTCGAGTGATGCTCTGTGTCTCTCCAAGATCTGGAGCTTCTGTGTTCAGATGAGTGCGATCCACAACTTCTGTGCTGTCACTATACTGAGGTCCAAGGAGCCCTCTCTCCTGGTTCAAACAGCCAAAGCTACTGCTAGCTTCCCTACAATATTTAGTTTAAATTGGTGAATTTGAATACTCAAGTCTTCTTTGATAAATTGTGTCACTTGGGGACCTTGTGCTTTTCTGGATATCCCTTGGTGTTCAGCTGTTGATTTTGGACCTTGTACTTGTTGGTTAAACACTACCACAGCAAAATGTTCACAAGTGTCTTCTTCCCACCATAATATAGCCCCTCATAAAACTGCTGGATGTCCTTGAACTTACTGTGTTTTCTAGGAAGGTCGAGAGCTTCAGTGACTCCCTTACTTGACATGGGGCTGGGATCACAGTCCTGTGTGTGTTTCATTGCATTGACTATGGATAAAAAAAAATGATACAGTCATAATAAAGCTAACAATAACTGTCATGGTTAACTATTAGTGGTAATCTAAATATTACACGTTTCCCTGTTCTTTACAAAATTGTGAAGGGGCTTTTATTACCAAACCTCACTACCAATGAGGAAATCAGTATAAGATATCTAAGAGGCCGTTTAAAATGTCATTCTGAGCAAGACAGCATTTTATATTTTTTTGCTCAGGAAATATAAAGTTTCATAGAAGTAAAAATACATTAGGTAATGACTGCACATTTCATTGGAGCAATGTGTTATTTGCTTTAAGTGACTCTGAGTAAGTTGTTATATAGAACATTTATGAGGAAGAGGCATTAAATCTATGTGGAATATCAACCAGAATGTGCTGTTCTTTGCTGCTGACTCAAGTAAGGAGTTCAGGGACTGATTCTGACCCACACTTGGCCTTTTTTATATAAAAGGATAGAAATTCGCTGTACCTCTTATGTTTTTTACTCTGTCTTGAATCCTTGGTACTGGATTATGTCATCAGAGATTGGGGACCACCCCTATGTATGCTATTGTTATTGTCTGCCCAGTAACCAGTATGCCTTTAAGCATATGGTGTAGTTATGTAGATAATGCAGAGACTAAATTTTGTTTCTTTGTAGCTTAAACTAGGGAGGGTTTGAGTTAACTATTTTCCAGTCAGCTGACTGGCAGAATATTGGAGAGCAGAGGCATGGTGTCCCTTTGATTCTTATTAATAAAGTTTTAAAGGTTATATTCAAAATGTGTATTATATCTTAGGTTTTACATTTTATTTTCAAAAGCCAATAATTAATCCAGCAAATTAAAGTTTTTCTTAAAAGTACTCGTAAAGAGTTCTGGCATCAGTGGGTTAAGATGAGAATTAAATTCACACATAATTAAGCAATATAGTCACCTCTTGGTGACTATGAACAGAGTAAAGTAAACATCCCAATCAAGAAAAGTGTCCACTCCACCCTTACTTATATAGGGACACTGAGTTGTAGTTTAGTTAATACTGTGTCATTCATTTTTTTATGTCATTCAATTTTAATGAATTTTGACATTCAATATTAATCTGTCTTTATAGTCCATGTGGTGAATAAACATAGATTAAAAGAATAAACTGAACACTTATTTCCATTTAGAGACTTTCTCTGTGTGTCTGTGTGTGTGTTCATGACTAAACATGCAAACGTGTGGGAGGCATTAGTGTGCTTCCGGCCTCTTTATTAAATGCTCTCTATATTTTTTGAGGTGGGAATTTTTTGCTGAACCTGAAGCTCACTGACACAACTTGTTTGGCTGGCCGGTGAACCCCAGGGATCTTCTAGCACCCAAGAGTGGGGACTACAGATGTTTCGTACTGCATCAGTTTTTCATATTGGCTTTAGGTCGTCTTGTTGCACATGCTGTAAGAAGAGAGAAGCTTGTCTGATGAGAGCTGAGAGTTACTCTGATCTATGGGTATAATAATAATAATTCACCGAGAATCTTTATAATGCTATGTCCATTAAATAGAACAGTAATGTTAGGTTCTCCCTTTGGACCTATGAGTTATTAGCCACTGTATTTTATAATTGGTTCTATAGTTGATCATCACTGGTCAGCTACATGCCTGGGCATCTAACAAAGATTCATGATTTACATGTCATTTATTAATTATGAATTACATATTAGAGAGTCCCATTCTTTAGAATGTTCTCTATTTTCCTTCTCTTTTCTTTTTGGAGGCTCCAGTGTGCTAAATAGTCTTATTTGATATTCCATTTCTCTTAATTCTGATTTCAAAAAATTCATTTTCTTTGATACCCATTTCACTGGATTTTGGGTAATTTCTCCAATATATATGTATCTCTTAGAGTGATTAATATCTATAGACTGATCCATCATCAAATTCAAACTTTATTTCACCAGTAATAATTTTAATTTCTAAAAATCCTAACCCTGTTTTGCTTTCGTTTACATTTCTTACTATATTTCATATCTTCAGCTTCCTTTTCCTTTTTTCTTTATTTATATTTTATTTTATATGCATTAGTGTTTTATCTGCATGTAGGTCTGTATGAAGGTAGTAAGAAGATTCTATGGAACTGGATTTATAGGCAGTTGTGGATTACTATGTGTTCTGGGAATTGAACCTAGATCCCATGGAAGAGCAGCCTGTGTTCTTAATCTCTGAACCATCTTTCAAGCCCCTTAAATCTAATTTTTCACTTAGAACTTCATAAGCACACATTTATTACATATTTTTACTGATAATTTCAAGACCTAAATGTGTTGTTTTTAATCACATTTGCAACAGTTTATTTCTAAAATGTTAATATTTGATTTTAATTGATCTTTCTGTACCCACATATTTTTATTTTGCTTGTTATGTTCCTGTATTTTTTTAAAAAAAAATATGTATGTTGTTTTTTCAACAAGAAAATTTAGGTTTTATGAGATAAAATTCTAATCATTCATAACTGGTGAAGAACATTTGGATAATTTATTTTAATTTTTGCATTTCAAATGGCAATATTTGCTTCTTACTAATTAAGCAGTATTATAGAGGATTTATAATAATGATGCTATTAGTATTAGTTATTATCAAAAAGTTTAAGAATAATTATCTCAGGATAATTATGTTTGCATGCATAACTGATTCTCTTCTTTGAAGTATCCTTTTTACAAATACTGCTTTACTGATTAGAAAGAGGAACACTGAAAACCACTTGCTAAGTAGCAACTTTTGATGTCAGATTTCATATGCCAACAACATGAGGGGATTATAATAAAATCTGCAAATTCACTAAGTTGACATCAAAAAGACTGGGTTTGCTTTTTTCAAATTACAGAAAGTGCTACAATTTTCAATCATGAAAGACAAGGATTTTGTACTCTCAGGTCACTTATGTTTCTCTAACTTATATTGAATTTTAATGAATAAATCAAAATTTCTTCTGTATAGCATAGTATCAATCTTTGTGGCAGAAATCCTATTGAGTTCTCAATAGCTCTACTTAGAATACTTTTCAGCTGTTGTTGTTGTTGTTGTTCTTGTTCTCTCTTAAAATACAGCATCCACCCTCACCTCCACAACCTCTGCTTATGTCCCCTCTTCCCCAGATCTACTTCTACTCCATTTTCCTTCAGAAAAGAATTTTCTTATTTTTAAATTTTATTTCATTTAAAGAGATGTTATACTTTTAGTTTTTTAAGAATTCCATACAATGAATGTAGTTTAGTAAACATTCAACACTTGATAAATCCTCCTATATTTAACCCACCTCCCTACCGAATCTATGTAGATCTGTCTTCCTCTTTCTTTCTGTCTCTCTCTGTGTCTCTGTCTCTGCCTCTCTCTCTGTCTCCCCGCCCCCATCCATCTAGTTAAGTGGTCACACCATCCAAGATAACTGGCCTTCCCTCTCCCAGCATCTATCAAGAGCTCCTTAAGGAAAGGTGGGATAAAATGCTTCCTATGCCCCATGCTAGGATTCTGTTTCCTCTGAGTTCATTTCTATGTGCACCAGTCTGTTCTTTTGTGTCCAGAAAATGGTTTCTTTAAAGTTTTCCCCCACCTCTGGCTCTTGCAAGATTTCTGCTTGCTGTTCCAAAGTTTAGGCCAGTGAAGTAAGATTAAGGTTTCCCACTTAGATCTGAACAATCTCCCGTCTTTTCTTGACTGGTTGGGGGATCTGTTAACTGCCAGAAGATTGCCTGAGGAGAGTTGAGAGATGCTTAGCTTTATGGCCTTATAGATATCTTAGTTAATTTTCTATTGGGAAGAGACACTTTGTGGAAGGTAACTTAAGGAAGAAAGCATTTAACTGGGGACTTGGTTACAGTCTCAGAGGGCAAGTCTGTAACAACCATGCAGCCAGCAAGGTAGCAAGCAGGCAGGCATGGTGCCAAAGTGGTAGGGAAGAACTTACATTTTTAATTTGAGGGAGGGCGGGAGGAAGGGAGGGAGGGAGGGAGGGGAAGAGGGAGAGAGGGAGAGAGAGCGGAGAATGGTGTGGGCTTTTAAAACCCAACCCAGTGGTATACCTCCTCCAACAAGACCATGATTCCCTAACTTTACTAAATAGTTCCATCAACCAGGGACCAAGCATTCAAATATATGAGCCTATGGAGACCATTCTCATGATTAACATCAAAATGGGTAAAAGCACTAACTCATTAATGAGTTCTTGAATGTTATGTACATTAAACAAGATAGTTAAAGGTCCTTGCCTATGGTTTTCTCTTCCTTGGGAGACTTAGGCAAGGGTCTTTAGTCAAAGGCCTTCCAGGCAGTGATCCTTAAAGAGGCAGCTCTGGGAGACATCCTTTGCTAGTTCATATTGGGTGGGAGGGTCAATCACGGATCATATGTCTTTTGTAGGACAGAATACCCAGGAAGGGAAGCTCATTTTCTGACTGTTCAAGGATATATAGATACTTCATTAGTATGAAGTACTCTGGATGTTATGCTGTGTGACTGAGAGAGAGTCCTTGGTCCTCAGCGGGGTGTCATGGTTACCTGTTCCAGAGCAGGTTGAGGCAAGTAGTGAACAGCTCTACTCCTGCCCCCTCAGTTCTCTGAGATTCCTAGGGTTTGAGCTTATTCAACCTTATCAGTTTTTATGCCTCGCTGGTAGCATGGTCCCACATGCCCTATACAAGTTAAATCCAGAAGGGAGATCTGGGAGCAGTTAAACCATGTCACGATGGAATATGCTCTAAATAAAATGATCCATTCTTATTTTAGCAACAGCAGATGATCTACTAAGTTTGTCATTAGGAATACAGTTGGTAATAAATATACACAATTGAAAGATTATTCAATATGAAAGAGATCCATCAAAGATAATTAAATGAACATTAATTATATATTAAATAACATCTTTTTCTTTGTTGGATTATGCTCCGAGGTACCTTTGTTGCTATGGTTATGTACCAATTGAACATAGTTTGTTCTGGATGGATAAGAAGACAACAGGAGATACTACGACTTCTTTGTTCCATATGGTCTGCATTCACGAATATATTGTTAGCTTAGGGAATCGTCCAAAGTCACTAATTACTTTAAATCACAACAGCTTTTTAAAAACTGTAGTGAAACTTTATGTTAAAGTAATGTCATCTTTCATATCATCAAACAAAATTAAGATGTGAATTTAAGTTTCCCTTCTAAAAATATTTCTTTCTGAGATCCCATACATACACTCAATACTCTTTGAGCAAATTCACACGCACACGCACACACGTGCTTGTCCCCACCCTTACAGCTATCCTGGTATCTGGTACTCGTTCACCACTGTATTTTATGTTCTTTCTTTGAGACCCATTGATCAGTCTTTCCAGAGACAACTTCTACCTAATATTGTTTTTTTTTTTTACTAACTTAAAAATTTGATCTCATTAGGACTGTGCTCCATCACTGAAATTTGTGTTGCTACAAACATGTTTTCAGGGTTTTTATGTTGTTTTCCTCCTGGACAATTTCTAGTAGGCATTTCAGATGATTGATCTCACTGATCTCCCTGTTTTAAATTTTAAAATATTTTTTCTGAGATAATCAACCTTTATAACATAATGTCTCAGTAAGAGACCCTGTTATAAATACATATGCAATTATAAGACCTTCAGATTTATAATATCCAATTACAAAATAGCTTCCCCTTCAGATCTTCTCTGCACAGAGGATATTGCCACAAATTATAGGCTTATTAGTGACCTTTAAACTGTAACCTGATTACTGACCATTAACACACTAATTGTGGTGAAACTTAATTTATATGCTATTTAAGGACCTTGTCAGAAGCATTTCACTGGTTCTTATATTTCGCTCATCTTTTAATTTGTTTTTCCCAAAATAAGGTGGCAAAAGCATTGTAAGCTACTGAATGATATAAAAAAAAAAAACCAACCAGCCCAATGAACAAAACCAAAGTTCCATTAGAGTCTGAGTGGCATCCTGTATTGCAGCAGACAAGGGTTTCTTTCTATTTTTTTTTAGTATTATGTATTAATTCCCAACTTCCTGTTAATTTCAGACTGTTTTAACAATACCCACTTTTTCCTGGCATGCTTTAAGTCGTGCTTCAGAGAAGAAAGGGACACTGGGTTTCTTCCAGTCTTAATGCTCATTCCTATCTGTGGTGGTCTGATCTGGGGAATCAGTAGAACTAAGATGCCAGTCTGCTGTGGTGGGTATTTTAATTGGAGAGAGAAGCCACACACAGGGAGTGCAGGCAGAAAGCAGAAGGAGTGAGAATGCTGATACCACTGCAGAAGCTGCCAGGGGACACAACCCTGCTCAATGTTAGACACCTGTGGAGTCTCCCATGTTCTTTTATGACGCATATATTTTTGGTTTATTGGTTTCTGTGGGTGTGTAAGTATGGGGCAAGCACCTTAAACAAGGAAGGAGTTTATTTGCTCTTTGTTTGTTTGTTTTTTTCTTTTTTTCCATTTCCTTCTTTAATTTACTTTTCTGGATTTTTAAGCACATTTTTAATAAAAATAAAATTATACCCACTTCTCCCTTCCCTTTGCTCCATTCAGTTCCTCCTAGGTACGCTTACTCTCACCCTTCCCTGCCCACTACTCTCAAATTGATAGCCTCCTTTGCTTTTTATTATTATCATTGAATGCATATTGTCTTAATTTTTTCCATTGTTATGAAAAGACACCATCACCAAGGCAAATTATAGAAGGAAAAGGTTAATTTAGGCCTATGCTTTCAATGGGTTAAAACTCATAAAGATGGAGATGGCAGGATCAATAACATGGGAGCAATGAAAGAGACAGTGGGAATAGCTCATTTCTTTTGAAACATCAAAGGCTTCCCCAGGGACACATCTCCTCCAGCACGGTCACACCTCCTAATCCTTCTCAAACAGTTCTACTAACTGTGCACCAGGCATTCAAACATATGAGCCTAAGGGGCCATTCTCATTCAAACTACCAAATGCCAGTCCCAGGCTCCCACAGGTTCATTGTGATACCTTAATGCAATTGCATTTAGCCCAACTTCAAGGGTTCATATAGTCCTTCACAGTCTCATCAAACTTCAAAAGCCCGAAGTCCTAAGTCTCAGTCAATACTCAAGTCTTTTCTGACAACTTATAATTGTTACCCTCAATAAAATCAAGAAGCAACTCACATGTTTCCAATATGTAATGGCACGTTATCATTGCAAAAGAGAGGAATGGAGACACAGAAAATACTGTGATGAAGAAAGGCCGAAATCCAGCAGGCCAGACTCCAATCCTGTACCAGTGTGCCTGACATCATAGGACTTAGGTGGTTCTCTGCTCCAGGCTTGTTGCTGTCAGCTTACTCCCCTCACATGAGCTCATTCCACAACCTGTGTCCTTGGCAGACATTCCATGGCTCTGTTTCCTCTAACAACTTGTCTCCTGTGCAACTTAGGGTGCACTTTCACAGGTTCATCCAATGGCCTCTCAGGGCCTTCACATATAGACTATACACACACACACACACATACACACACACACACACACACACGTGCACACACATAAGCAATCACATTTCCACATAGACACTCACGCATACACCTGCACATACTCTATACTCATGCATACACAGGGCCTTCCCTTACTGCCTCTTATGAACAGAGAAGGAAGATACACCCCTTTACTCATGTGTACTTCATGATTATAAAGCCAGCACCACATGGCTCTGCAGAATGTTTTGGAGACAGCCTGGCCCTCATGGATGGCATTTGTAGAACTTTTTTCCCATTGGATAGGATACTACATGACATACTAGTCAGCTAAAGAAAACTGAAATCATGGAATTTGAGGGAAAACTGGTGGGACTAGGAGAGATCGTATTGTGTGAGATGACCTAGACCCAGAAAGACAAATGAATGCTTCCTCTCATTGGAGGTTCCTCACTTCAGATCATCAGATGTGAATTCATATCCTTGAGTAATGGTGGAAATCTGGGGAGTAAAATAGGGAATTCACAAGAGGATGTGGGAGCAATAAGTAAAAATAGGGAACATGTGATCTGATGGTAGAAAAGGAAGCACAAAACAGAGGGGGGCTCTAACTAGGGAGAGGAGAGGGAGACATATACAGAAGAAGAGAAACTGTTAAAGAGTAAGGACATTTTAATAGACATAAAGAATCACACTGTTAAATTATCTACACCAAAAGACCTACGGTGCATGCAAGACAGTGCCTAAATACACATACATAGTTTTAAATGCAATTTTGCCTTCTGGGCTTACAATGATTCCTTCAAGAGACCCCACCCATACCCCCAAAATTAACCAAACATCAGAACTAGGCATAAGAAATCTTTTGAATTATTGGTCAGGGTTGTTCTTGATGTGCGCAAAACATTATATTCTATTGTTGTTGCCCTTTGTTACTTTCAGATATGGAGGGTAAACTCCTATTACTGAAGACACCATGTACTTCACACACAGGACTCAAAGGCCCCTGAACTGAAACTGACTGAAATGCTTCCTCCCAGGATACTAGTGTTCATTACTCCAGAAAGCAACATTCAAGTTTCCAAGGCAGATAAGCAACCAAGAGTTCTACTCTTGATGCCAGTGAAGCAAAATACCCTGCATGCTATGGTAATCTGGATGGTGCAGTAGTGGTACATATGGTTTGGTGATAACCACTAGTCTATGTTTAGACTTCAGACCCACTCACCAAAAGGAAAATAATGGCTGATACAGGAAACCTAACCAATTACTCAGAGCTAGTGAAGTCATGGTCCCTGGAGATTTTACAACCAATATACCTTGCACTTTCCAAAATTGCCCCTTTAAAGTGTCATTTGAGGTCTAATAGGAAGGACCTTTCTTTTAATAGCTCATCCTGTAGATTGCCCCGTTTGAAACCTACAATGTAAAGAAGCAATTTCCTGCACTTAATTTAGTGATTTCTACTTCCATATTACCTAAATTGTCAAAATTTTATTCCCATTTTCTGTCAGCATGGTATTCCATTTTTTGTTACCATGTTCTGTTATTCTGTCCATCAGGTGACAGACAACCTTTTTCTCATTCTTACTACTATGAAATGTGCTCCAATGAAAATTGGGAGTGGAAATATCTCCTCCTTTGCCTACTGATTTAATTCTCTTTGAATATATGTCCAGTGACCTAGCTTCTCTACATTAATTAGTTAATTAATTATTTCTGGGTTTTATGTGTTTTGTATTTGTGTTTGTACATAACATGAGACTGCACACATAGGTGTACATAAATAAAAGGTCAGAGGACCAAATATCTGCCTTTGTTCCTCCTTACCTTCATTTTGTAAGGAAACCTCACTGAACCTGGAGTTCATTCCATTCTGTGAAGTTAGCTTCTCAGTTGGTAAATATTCTGGATCAATTTTTATCTTCTTCTACAAAACGTTATCTCAGTAGACAGAGTTAGTTACTGCCCTGTCCCTTTAAAATAAGCCATTGCAGAGCTGTGTAAATTACTGAATGGGTGTATGGTGTCTCTTAATAAATTCCAGTAATCTCTCTCCTGGGCTGCTTCACAGAGCAGGCATCTTTCTAAGTAGATACTTTAGGTCTCTATATAAACAATGAGCAGAGTCAGAGTCTATACCGAAACCCATAGTATACTGTCATCTCATGTTGAAGTTGAAGTTATAAACCAGAGCAGAACCATAAAGTGAACTACCTACTGCTCGTTTTCCAAGTAGACTCTGATTTTTATGGGAAGAAATGAATGACAGAGTAGCATTAAATAAGTGGTTATGTCTCACCTATACAGAGTTATCCTCAGAAATAGACACCCTCCATTGACCGTCTATGCTGACCTGAAAGATGTACCTTTAAATGAGAGTTATATCGTGATGCTATTCTCCTTCTAGCTGCGAACTTTTAAGACTGAAGTGGCCTATACCATTGGCTTACACCTTTATTTGTAGAAAATCCTCCATTAAAACTTATGAGTATGAGCCACATAGTACCAGATAGCCATGCTGCAATCCACAGATCCAAAGAAGCTTAGGGACAAGGAGGGCCCAAGGGAAGATGCTCAAATCTCACTCATAAGAGGAGATAAAATACACATCAGAGGCAAATGTGAAAACTAGGCAGGAGCCAGGGTATGGAGAAGAATAAGAGTAGAGATCAAGTGTGGGCGAGAAGAAGCAAAGGAGTGGGAGAGGCTTGAGAGAGAGAAGCAAAATGTGGGGAGGGGCATCTCTGGGGCTATCTGGAGACCTGAAACTGGGGAGGCTTTTGGAAGTCTATGGAAATGACCCTACCTGAGAATTCTAGCATCTAAGAACGTAAGACTAAAGTTGCCACCTCCTGTAGCCAGGTGGGACTTCCAGTGGAGTGAGGGGGGACATCAATCCACTCACAAAACTTTTGACACAAAATTTGTCCTGCCTTCGAGATACCCAATGATAAAGATGGAGCAGAGATTGAAGGAACAGCCACCCAATTACTGGCCCAGCTTGAGACCCACCCCATGGGAGAGAGCCAATGACTGACACTATCAATGATAACTATGCTTGCAGACAGGAGCCAATCATAACTGTCCTCTGAGAGGCTTTATCCTGCAGTGATGGAAACAGATGCAGAGACCCCACTATCAAACATTGGGTGTAGCTTGGGGATGCTTTTGGAAGGGTAGGGGACAGAATGGAGCAAGCTGGAGAGGTCAAGGTCACCACATGTAGACCAACAGAATCAACTAACCTGGGCCCATAGGGGGTGAGTCACAGAGGTTAAACCACCAGCCAAGGTTTCATGCATAGGCTGAACCTAGGCCACATTAGTTACTAGTGCAGCTTAGTCTTCATGTGGGTCCCCTAACAACTTAGTTGAGGGCTGTCTGAATCTGCTGCTTCCCTTTCCATAGCTGGTCTCCCTTTCCTGGTCTTAGTGGGAAATAATGTATCTACTCTTGCCAGGGAGGGTTGGTATCTTAGGCTTTCTTGGAATTTCCATGACCATCCAGAGCAGGAGCTTTTAAGTCACCTGGTGAGTTTTAGTTATCTGACTAAGGAATGTTTCTTCCATAGAGTAATTCTCATAACAACTTCCTTGAATAGCTGGCAAGAAGGTAAATAGCAAAACACCATTAAGATCAGAATCCAGATACCAGCTTGACTTAGTGCATTATTCTCGTGGTACAAGTATCAGTTTGGGAATTAACGGTTATCTTTGGCAAAACATCTGAGTCAAACATTTCTTAAAATCTAAATGGTTTGTTCAAAATTGTATTTATTTCTTTAATAGTCATAGCACAGATAGATAATATTGACATAATGTGAGTTTTAAGTAAGATTACAGGAAATTATATGGTTCTAAGACTCTGTGAACCATCGAGATGACTTTATTAATACTTGGAGCTTAAAATAGCAAAACTACTATTAACAGGAACAAGCAGTTGAATACATGATATCTCTCTGTCTTTCTGTCTGTCTCTGTCTTTCTGTTTCTCTGTTTCTCTGTCTCTCTGTCTGTCTGTCTCTGTCTGTCTCTCTGTCTCTCTCTGTCTCTGTCTCTGTCTCTGTCTCTGTCTCTCTCTCTCTCTCTCTCTCTCTCTCTCTCTCTCTCACACACACACACACACACACACACACACACACAAATAACCACAATCCAATCTATTGTTTTACACAAATCAATTAGTAGGAGAAAGATGTATCTTTCCTGTCCTTCACCTTTCTTTTTTAAATGTGTTAATCACTGCCGAGCCACCTGACTTGCTCACACCTTTCTGTTAGGTCTAGAATCCAGGGAGAGATAAGAACCTAGTAGAAACAGAGGTGGGTAGGTGTGATAGATTCTGCTAACCTTTTGGCATCCAATTTCTAAATATCATCCCCATGTAACAGACACCTAAAACATTAAACTATTGTGATTCCTTTCCCCCCATTCTATTTACATCTTCAGATACTCACTTCCTAGAGAGCAGAATGAGTGACTAAATCCTGGGAAATCCACGAGGGATCCGTTACTCTTCTAAAAAAAAAAAGATAGTTCTGGGCTATATGCATCAAGACATCCGGAAAGAATGACGTATCCTGGAAACCTACACATAGGTCTGAGTTGCTACAAACTGCCTTACACTCCCTCCGAAGTAAAATAAATTTCAAAGCCTTTTTTTGTTCAAACACATTTTTTCAGACACAGCAGAATTTTGGAGCTGTCTAGTGTCATGTCCACATTGAGCCTCCTGGTGGGCTGTGGCGCTTGGAGCTTTGGCTCAGACATCCCAAGCATCCCATCCCACATGCTCTAACTCTTCAGTGCTCTCAGGAAACTCTCAGTAAGTACTCCATAGATGCTGGAGGACTCAGTCAGTCCATAAAAAAAGACATGAGCATAGCAGAAAAGTAATGCAATGCAAGTGTATTCTCTACCAATTTATTTATATCCTGGAAAATGATTACATTTGCCTCCTGCCTGCATTAAAATACTTTCAAATGAATAATTTCAGGTATTTTTGTTATAGGAGGACTCAGGGCAAAACTGGAAATTCATGTAGCAAGACAGTGTACCAGAGGTCAACATCTTTTTTTTTAACTTATTGTAATTTTTAGAAACTTTCATATATATATATATATATAATATGAATATATTCAATTTTCCCTTACCACACTTCCTATGTTAGTTACTTTTCTGTGGGTGTGATAAAATACCCACAAAATAAGGGCTTATTTTGGCTAATAGTTACAAAAGGGATATATTCCATCATGACAGAAAAGAAATGGCAGTCAGGAAGCTACCTGATGAGGTTTGATCCATACACAGGAAGCAGAGAGATGGTGAACTGGGAGTAGGGCCGGTTTTAAAACTGCAGAGCCTGCCTCTCAGCCCACTACATACTTTCCCCAACAGACCTTTACCCCCTAAACATTCCATAACCTTCTCAAACAAATGATATCCTTAGCTGGAGGCATGGTGTTCAAACACTTGGGGACATTTCCTGTTCAAAATTCAGTATTCCATCCCTGCCCCCCATAGCCCGGCGGCCATCTCACAATGCAGAATGCATTGCATGCTATATCCTGAGTCTCCACTCATAACTTAGGAAGTGCCAAAGTGGTTCAAAAGTCCGATGTCTAAATTGCCTTCTGAAATTCAAATTAAGCCCTCTCTCTGTAATTTCTTGCAAAATAAAGGTGCAAATTTCATACTTCCAATGTATACTAGCAGAGAGTATAGAGCTCCATTCCAAAAGGACAAAATTGGGGGCATAATGCAGAAAAATAGACCAAGCCAAAGACAAAAATACAGCCACGTAACATCAAGTTCTGTAGCTCTGTGTCTAGAATCTAGGGCTTCAGTTTTAAAGGGCCTGTGTGGCTCCAACTGTCCAGTTTTGGTACCTGTGACATAACTTTCTCTTTCTCTGGGACTGGATACTTACCTTCTATACTCTACTCCTAAGCAGATGTCCAGAATCACTGTTATCCCCAGCATCGTGATATGTCCATCAAATCCCAAACTTCATCTTCACAGCTTTACTCAGTGCCCTCTCAAAGCCACCTGACAGGGAGTCCAACACTGCCCTGAATTGTCTGGCCTCAGAAGCTCTCTGGAACCTAGTCTGAAGAATCTATGACTTCCTTAATCAGTAGTATCCATTCCATAGATATGATGCTATACTGCCTTGTAAGTTCCTCCATCAATCAATCAATCATCAATCAATCAATCATCAATCAATCAATAAGCCAGATGGTGGTAGTACATGCCCTTTATCCCCTCGCCAGCTGGCTAGCTATATTCACTTAATTGGCTCACAGTCTTGTTTTCAGAATACCTTGCCGGGCCATATTCCAGCTTACAAAATGCCCGTCTCAGGCTTCCTCGAGGATATCTCTCCCCAGAATGGAAAACAAAGTCAGATCCTCTGAGGATGAGCGGTCCTTTTCACATTCATCCTTGTTCTGGATAAGCAGCATTTCTTTTGCTTACGGCCACAGATTCTGTTTATGGTAGAAGGGGAGACAGACATCCCAAAAGGGTTCTTACACATGCACATGCACTCCCAAATGCACTCTTGGACACACACAAAAGTATATCTGTTATAAAAATAAATTAATTCTGGCAGCTGGGGAGATTGTTCAGTGGTCAGGAGCAGTGGCTGCCCCTCGTCAGCATCCACATATCAGCTCACAAACCTCCGGTAATGACACTTACTTCAGTGTCAGTTTCGGGAGATCCAGGTCTCTCTTCTGCTCTCTGTAGGACAGTCACGTGTATAGGGCACAGACATACAAGCAAGCAGAACACTCACACACATCAAATAAAAAAAATTTAAAACATTAAGAAGGGTTATTTAATGTGCTGAGTGGCATTTCTCGAACAGTAAATAAAATTAGCTATCCTACATAAAAACACCTGATACATAGGTATTTTATTATCTCCCTCTTGAAACTCAACTTAACTTAGAAGTCCAGTGACATTTAGATTGTTTCCTTCCCTTGTGGGAATTTTTCCCAAAGTCATATATGAACTTTGGATTTTGCTTATTCAGAGATCCAAAGTCAGGCACCGTGGCACATACCTATAAATACTAATATTCGTGGAATCTAAGACAAGATGACCATACTTAGAGTCCTGCTTGGGCTACAGAGTGGGTTCCAAGCCAACCTAGGTTACATAGCTAGGCCCTATCTCAAAGCAAAATTAAAGACAAATAATTAAAAATCACTTCATAGATTTCACTGAGATTCTGTAATGTATTTTTTCCATCCTCCCCTTTAACCAATGACAGAGTGAAATGAATCATTTAAATCTGAAGTTATCCTTACTTTCCCACAATCTGCTATCACCACGGAAAGCTTGCTCTAGCTATCAGCATTCTTGGATCTGCCTGCACATCTCTTGTTTCTTTCATTTTTGTTTGTTTATGACATTTCCTTCACACTTCCTCTTCTTAGACGTCTACCTGATTTCAACCATTGTTTTCTTGATAAATTTACCAATAGTATTAGCCTATGTCCTTCTGGAAAAAGCACCTCTTTTATTTAACTTTTTGAGAATTTCATATATGACATATTCCTTTCTTCTTCCTCATTCAATTTCTACTGAATTCCATGAATTCCTGATGAATCCATTACCTCCTTTTAACTTACTTTGACATACACATATATGCATATGTATACAATATATTAGATATATAAACATGTGTGTGTATGTGTATACTTTGGTGAATGTGTATACATATGTACATTTCGATACAGACTACTGAGTCTGGAGTAGCTCTTTGTATATCTTTTAGGGCTAACTACGTGGAATTAGATAACTTATCAGGGAGCTGGTCCCTAGACTAGATTCGCCCTCTCCTGGTATTATTACCTTTAACTCTTAGTTTTATAGTAGGGCCTTGTGAAGTTTTCTGTATTAACATCCATATGTCAATGCTGGTTGTCACTATGTATGTATGTCTCCTTTAGGCAGCCATAGTTTTGAGATTTCAGGCCTGCAGCTTTCCTGTCATATGTAGAACACATTCTCTCGCTACAGACGACCCTGCCTTTTGCAACCTTTGTGTCCCTCTTCCATGATGTTCCATGAGCCTCCGGTAGGACTCATGCTGTAGATGCCTCCACTAGGATTGGTCAACCCAGTGAGTTAGAACTACCTCCCTCCACTGCTCTTATTCTGTAATTTTTGACTATCTGTCAAGGTTCCTTGCCACTTAACTTTCTTGAACATCCGCATGATCTCAGTCATTGTTTTAATTTAATCTACTGGGTGATGTCAGCTTAAGTGCTTCTACTTTTTACACTCTCACCAACAGTGAATATGGCTCCTTTCCCCACATCCACCCCAGCATGTCTTGTCAGAGGTTACCTTTATGGTAACCATATTGACTTGGACAAGGTGAAATCTCAGAATATTTTCAATTTGAATTTCTATAATTACCAAGGATGTTAAATACATTGTTTCAAAAATATTCATTTATTTTATTTATTTATTTATTTATTTATTTATTTATTTATCACATTGCGCCTGTGTGCCTGCATGAATTTTTGTGCACCCATGCATGCGGGCACCCATGGAATCCTGAAGAGTGTTCTGGGTCCAGTGGAGCTGGAGTTATCAGAGGTTGTTCTGTGCCTCATGTGGGTGCTGAAAACCAAAGCCAGGTTCTCAGAAAGAGCACTAAGTGTTCTCAACCACTTAGCTGTACTCCCAGACACTACTGAACATTTTAAATATATTTCTTAGCCATTTTCATTTCCTCTTTTGAGAAATAATTCTTTTGATACACAGACTGCTTTTTAATTGGGTCATTTGTTTTCTTGACATTTTGAAAATTATTTATATATGCTGGGTATTAATCATCTGTCAAATGTATAGCTGGCAAAGATTCTCTCCTGGTCTTTGGGCTTCTACTTTGTTCAATGAATTGTATCATTTTTCTGAGGAACAATTATCAGTTATTGGCCTTAATTACTGAACAAATGGAATCCAATTTAGAAATTCCTTTCTTACCCCTATATCTTGTAAAGAACTGCCTATTTTTTTCTTCTGGAAGTTTTATCATTTTGGGTTTCACATGGAGGCTTTTGATTCAATTGAAGTTGACATTTTGTACGCAGGGTGATGAACATACTTCTGATTTAAATTTTCCCCATCCGGACATCCAGTTTTCCTAGCATCATTTCTTGAAGATCATGCATTTTCTCCAGTGTGTAATTTTGGCATCTTTGTTAACTATCAGGTGTCCTCTAGTTACATGCAACTATGTTTGGGTGTCCTGCTTTATTCTCTTAATCTTATCTTTCTTGTGGCAATACTATCCAATTTTTACTACTGCGTCTCTGTAATATAGCTTGAAATCTTGCATAGTAATCCATTCAATGTTGTTTCTTTCTGTTCATTGTCAAATTTGCCTTAGGTTTTAGGAGCTTTTGTATAGTGATATGAATTTTAGAATGTAAATTTCTATTTATGTGAAGAACTTCACACCAAATGGGATTTTTATCAGGATTATCTTAACTCTAAATGGCTTTCGGTAGAATGGTCATTTTCATACTGTTAATTATATCGGTTCAAGAGCATTGGAGAACTTTTTTTATTTTCTAGGTCTACATCCAATCTCTTCTGAAATGCGAAGTTTGCTTTGTCTGGCTTTCACCAGGACAATGGATGTAGGAAGAGAGTAACCAGATCTAGGCCTGGGACTGTGCAGAAGGCAGGGGAGGGCTTGGTTTCTAGGAGAGCTCAATATGGAAGTGTTATTCAGGTGTCCTAACACAGGTGAACCAGGGGTATGAGCATGCTTCTAGCAAGGGAGGTTTTGGGTAGCTCACTGAGGAGGGCCAGTGTAGAAGCTGGGCTTTCAGAGCTACAGCTAGGACTGTGGAGATGGTAGAGGTGGGCTTAGTGTTAGGTTTATCTTCAAGGCTTTTGGCTGCAGGAGCTATAGAACCAGGTCTGTCTATGTCAGGATTATGGAGACCAGAGGAACTGTATCATTTTTTGGACACCTACATTTTATCTTCCATTCTGCTTCTAGAAACCATTTTTTTTTGGTTTTTTGTTCTTTTTAATTTAAGTCTTTGTATTTTCCTCCTGGAATTCAATTGACATGCATTCAGCTGGTATGTTTGCAGCTAGTGGACTTGATCTGCCTCTTCTGACTGCTAGTACTGGTAATGCTCCAGTGGAAATTGAAATAGATTAGTGCGGCTCTGGAAAATGATTGTGTCCCTTTGAGGTTTAACATCAAGATAATTTGACTGGCTCTAGACGTGTCTACAGACAAATTTCTCTAAGGGAGTTTCTACATTGAGTTACTTGGCATTGGAAGGCACATCCTACATGTAGGCGTCACCATTCCATGGGTTTCAGTTCTGAAATGATGAACATGGGTAAAAACAAGACTGCCACGTTCATCACTTTGTTCTTTCTGTTGTGGATGCAGTGTGATGATGTGCCCCATGTCCCTGATTCCATGTTTTCTCCTCTGACGGATGGACACTTCAATCTGTTTTCTAAAACAAACCCAAACTCTGGAAGCCAATTCCTTTCTTGAGTCACTTTGTCACAACAAAGATGAAAACTAAATGATAGTGTAATTACATTACCTTGTTGACACAAAATAGAAATGGCTATCCTCAGTATTCTGCCTTCAGATACAATGTACCAATGAGGAGCGCTGACAAACGGTCCAAAAATTTGTCCAGTAGATTCCCTTTGGTTAAGATTTTTTCCCTTGCTTTTCTTGAAGAGCTAACTGGGTCTGTTCAGTATATCAGGACATGATTTCTCACAACAATACTTTATGCTTTAGGAAGTGAGAGTATTCTTACTGTGTATCCAGTGTATGATTTGATATTTCCTAATCATGGTTGTTACCATCTAGGAAGGCTACATTCTCAAACTTCAGGATTGCAACATTGGTTTATCTACATTAAAATCCTGGACTGTTGTTTAAATGTCATCCTCCCTTCCAACCTTAGCTTCAGTGGTTGCCATGATTGAAACTTGTCCAACCACCCTTGGCAAAGGCAGTCAAGACCACATACTGCTAAATACACAAGCATTAGATGTAATCAGTACATGGTAAAGATGAGTGGTACAAAGTTTCAGTCATGCCAAGCAGAGCATACAGAAGGTCTAGTGACTGAAAGTTTGACTCCTGGGTATGGATATGACCTTTGGGTTAAAGTAGAGAGATAACAGAGGCAGGCAGGCATGAGGTCTATATATTAACTATCCCTGGTCTAGTTGATCAATGTCTCAGTTCCTGTTCTTCAAGGTAAACCCCAAGAAATCATTATTGATGTTATCTCTGTCCTTTCTTAAGGAAACCAAACTGATTCTCCAGAGATAGCTTCTGCTTCAGGTGCAGCCTCACCACAAAGAATAATTGCCCTGGCTTGGGTATATTCAGTCTTGCAGATTCACCATTAATTGGAGACAGTTTATGTTCCTTTTCATAAGAAAACATGCCCATCTACTGGTCTTATTATTCCAGATCTCCAAAGGTCCCCAATAAGAGTGGTTAAGAAGGCAAACAACTTCAATGATCAGAGGTTCATTACAAAGTTACTTAGGCCAGTGTGCTGGATAGTTCTATGTCAACTTGACATAAGCTGGAGTCATATGAGAGGAAAGAACCTCAATTAAGAAAATGCCCCCTAAAAGACTGGGTTGTAGATAGCCTGAAAGGCATTTTCTTAATTAAGGATTGATGGGGAAGGACACAGCACATTGTGGGTGCTGCCACCTCTAAGCTGGCAGGCCCAGTTCTATAAGAGAGCAGGCTGAGCAAGGCAAGAGGAGCAAGCTAGTAAGTGGCATCTCTCCATGGCCTCTGCAGCAGCTCCTGTGTACAGATTCCTGCCCTATTTGAGTTCCTGTCCTGATATCCTTCAATAATGAAGAGTGGCAGGGAAGAGTAAGTCAAATAAACCCTCTCCTCCCCAACTTGGTTTCTGACCATGATGTTTCTTCTCTCAAGTAGAAACCCTAACTAAGACAACCAGGGAGCTATGACTCCCTTCAACATCTTCCCAAACTGTACCAAACGCTGTTGAATGTGAAGTGTGTGACCATGAAAACATTACCTTCACGGCGCTGGCCACCAGGACTATGAAAGGCCTTAGCCTAGGAGAACGTTTACTGCAAACAGTGCAGAGAAGCAGGGCTGAGCTCTTGCTAAGCTTCCAGCCATTGCTTCCGTACTGTGTACTTACGTGTATCTGCTTTGTCTGTGTATAATCCGTACTACTTATTTATACTCGCTCAACGTTTTTCAGCATGTGCCTGTGCTTAAAAATGCTTTTAAACTGGGGATTTAGACAAATGCCATTCTGGCCACAATATGAATAATAAATGTGTGTTTATTTGAACTTCTGATGGTGAAAGTCCTGCAGACAATAGTCTTATTTATTTCTGAAAAGGAATTATGTTAGAAGAAAGATCCCTCAGGCATTAAGAAGAAAAAGCCCATAGAAAGCACTTCAGTAAATTATAACTCTTGGGATAAGACGTGACATTAACGATTGCTTAAGTAAGAAAACAAGCATAAAACTTCATGTACTGTACATAATGCATTTTCAACTTTTCTATTATGTAGTTTGTTTACATCACTGGAAAAGCTACTGTGGGAGATTAATTGGGATCTTATAAGACATGATCTCATTTTTCATATATAATTTGGTATATTGTTTTGAACATGAGACGTATACGGGTAAAAACACTTAGCAGTAGTGATAGGTGATTACTGCTTGCTATGTGGTTCTTCTTCCTGCTTTCCACATTTTGATAGTAAGCACTTAGATGCACCAAATAATGAGTTAAAATCTGACAAATTTGTGTGCTAATACGTGGGAAAACTGGGATTAGTAACCCTGGTTATAACAAAACAAACTGGATAGGTTAACTGGCGCACTATTTCTTCTTTCAACATAACAAGTTCATGTTCTAATGCACTCTAAATGATAACCTTATAAACTATTCAAACTTCCTACCAGCTTAAGACAGTGAACTTAGTGCAATGGGTGAAAAGTGTGTTCGTTTGCTTTATTGAACCAAAAGCACAGATACTAGGGTGGACATAAAGAGGACGCATAAGGTTCAAACTTCTCAGCTGGTCGCAGACAGGAGCCTAGCATAACTGCCCTTTGAGAGGCTCCGCCAAACAGTTGACTGAGAGAGATCCACAGCCAAACATTTAAACAGAGATTGGAGACCCTTATGGAAGAGTTAGAGAAAGCCCTGAAAGGGGATAGAAACCTCATAGGATGACCAACAATGTTAACTAACATAGGCCACTGGGAACTCTTAGAGGCTGGGCTACCAACCAAAAAGCCTACAAGGGCTGGACTGAGGCCCCAGGCAGATGTGCAGTTTAGTGTTCATGTGGGTCCCCAACAACTGCAGAAGGGACTAGGCTAAAGCTGTGTCCTCTCTGTGCACTCTTTACCCCTGCAGGTACTTGATGTGCTGGGGGTGGGGGGTGGGGTGCCCCACCCTCTCAGAGGAGAAGGGGAAGGAGGATGGAGGGAGGGACTGTGTGAGGGAGGGCAGGAAGATAGCAATTGGAGTGCATCCATCACTAGAATTGTTTGTGAATTGGACAGTTCGTTTTGGAATATGTTAGGAACTGACTCCCCCTCATGTCACATCAAACACATCGTTATAAAAAAACAACAAAACTAAAAAACAAAACAAAAACAAAAAATACAAAACCGAAAGCCTTCTCTGCTTGGATTCCTGTCCTTATTAGCAAATAAGGAGCCAGGGCTTTCTTATTGTGTCACCTGAGACACAGAATGTGGCTGTCTAAATGCCAGGCAGGCCACCCTGCCCACGGGGTTAGTGTCTCATGTGTGTGCCGCGCAGCCAAGGGCATTTTACTATTTCATGCTGTGGAATCTAAGACACAATGTGGTGAGAGTTTTTCCTCATCTTTTCAAACGTTTGAAGTTCTGAGTTTAAAATATGATTCAATCATATAACCCCTTAGCATGCTCTTCATTGAATTAACCTAAAAACTAAATTAGCATGTAGCACAAACACTCCACCTTTTGCGTTCATCAAAGCAAGCTTATTTGAAACATTTGAGATAATATTATCTCAAGTGAATTAAATGTTAAAAATATGCAATTGACCTAAAAATGTAACTTTGTAGTCAGGTACATCACGTTCCAGAATTCAAACCCTTAAAACAAAACCATAATCAAGTGATTTGCTCTCTCTCAGGGGAACAGGGTAAGCTCCAACTTCTCTGGTATTAAAACATATGGCAGGGACTTACACTTGAAACTTATCTGCATTACTAAGTATCATCATTGCATGAAAATCTAAAGCTGATTTGCTTGCTTACCATAAGTCTTTTATTTATCTGAGGTGGGAGAAGAGCTCACTATATTTGCCTGCTTGGGTGTTCAACACTGGCTTCTCTTGTTTTAGCTCCAGGGTAGTAGGGATTGCAGACATACATCACCAAAGCAACTTAGATTTCCTTGTTGCCAGGATGAAATGCTAACTCACCCAATTAAATATCTTTACTTAAATACCACATATAGAAAACACCATGGCGTTTAATTCACATCTAGATTGCAGTTTCTAAAAATCATTTCCTGTTTCTTGCACTCTTTTCAAAGTCTGTTGTCACGGAAATATATGACAGAACACAATCTTTTGGGAAACCATATTTCCAAATACTTGTGTTTTAATTACCAGAACTAAATGCAAGCCAGAGGTGAATTCCAACATTTTAAACCTGGAAACAAGTCTAGTCATTGTCATGTCTAAACTGTATATTGCTTTAGTTTATTGTGCTACAAGGAAAATGCCTAGAAATCCACTCAGTATTTTCTGATGGGTCAAGCTGAGCACATGTAACTCATATATGGGAGAGGACTCTCTTTTCTGGAGATGTTCCCTGGTGGACATTGATAGGATCCTAAATCCATATAGTGATATGCCTGCTTCGGCTTACACAGGTTGCTCCTTTAAGGCTCATTTGGGCTTCTATTCAAAGGATGCTTTGTAAGTTAAGTTGTGATGCATAATTTAAATGGCAACATGGTATAGTGAAGTATCAACTGAGAAGAAAGTTTCAATGGAGGAATGATCTCAGGTAAAACTGGCTCAGATAAAGGACAACATTTAATTGGGGCTGGCTTACAGATTCAGAGGTTCAGTCCATTATCATCAAGGCAGGAGCATGGCAACTTCCAGACAAGCATGGTGCAGGAGGAGCTGAGAGTTCTACATCTTCACAGGAAGGAAGCCAGAAGCAGACTGGGCATCCTCAGGCAGCTAGGAGGAGGGTCTCCAGGTCCACCCCATAATGACACACTTCCTCCAACAAGGCCACACCTTCTAATAGTGCCTCTCCCTGGGCCAAGCATATGCAAACCATCACTGTGTGTGTGTGTGTGTGTGTGTGTGTGTGTGTGTGTGTGTGTGTGTGTGTGTGTGTGTGTGTAAAACAAAATGTCTGGAGGCATAGCTGAATGTAAGCTGCCCAATATTGTTTCCAGGAACACAGCTCCTATTCTCTAACAAAGCAACAAGTACCATTAAGCGCTGAGTTTCATCCCAGCCTCCTTAATATATATTGTTAAAATCTGTGCAGGGATCCTCCTCATTGTTCAGAAATTTTGTCTCATGTTAATAGTGATGGTGGGCCGCCTTAGTGCAGAATACAAAAGGGCACAGTTGCAGCAGCAGCATCTGTAATAGAACTATGTCTGCTTTACCTCATGATCGTGAGAAAGCATCTCATACCTTATATTACTGTTTTTGCTGAGTAACTCATGTCTTTGCATTGGAGAAATGTCTCTGGTTCAGTGCTGGATCCAGCATGGCTGTTTAAGGGGAGGTGTCACACATTTCCTGCCCCTGGAGCATCCCAAAGCTGTTGATCCCCACATGTGCTGATGACTGATGTTGCCCTAAAACTGACCTGCTTTCTCTTTCATTTCATCTTCAACCATTCTTTTGGGGGAACTTACTTTCCCCATTACTCAGAGCTAATGCCTCCATAATAAATGAAACAGATGTGGTTCTCGAGATTGAGGAATTGAGGTGGTCATGAGGATGTGAAAGACAAAGAACAGGCCTTCTGCTGGGCCTTCAGAGGCATGCGGAAGGATCTAGACAACATAACCACAGAGGCCGTAAAAGCATACCTGCTCCTTTGTAGAATGTCTCATTGCCAGACTTGGACTTGAATTTGGAATTAGGAGGAGATGCTTGTACCATCTGCCTCAGTGACTGCTATAGTCATTAGCCAGGGTGAACTTGGGGACATCAAGGGAAGAGAGTCTCAAGATGAAAAGGCATGGATAGGAAAAGAAGAAATCTATAAATGCAAGCAAATGAGAGATGGGCTTGTCTTATAGGAGAAAGGTTTATATATGATCTAGAAATAAATACTATTAGAAAGAGAGTACATGGGGCTCTGGGATTGATAGGATAGGAAACAAGGATTGGAGAATTATAAGATGATTCACAAGCAAATAAAAAGTTTGTTCTCCTGGAAGACAGGATATGGCAATTTAGATTGAAAGAGATATTAAGGATAGCTGGATGTTTTAAGTGCATAAATTTTAAAATTCTGTAAGAGATTATTTTAATCTTAGTAGTCTGTTCTGTTTTTACATGAAGGGAGTTACTAAAGACTGCTGTCTGCTGTATCAAGAAACCTCAAGAGCTGTACCCAGCTACTTGTGAAGAGTAGGCTGTGTAAAACTATAAGGAAATGTGCTTTTGCTTTGAGTTTAGTTTCTGTTTTAAGGAAGCAGGGCTCTGGGATTCATAAAATTTAAGTAAATTTAAGGATTTCTAAAAAAAAATCCTTAACAATATTCAAACCGTGATGATGTAAGGTTTGGTTAAAAAAAAATCTGGGTTCAGTCTCTCTGGTAGGGAGAAGGCAAAGGATGAGAAGGGAGAAGGAAGAAAGGAGAGGCAAGAATGATGGGAATCCTCAGGTAAAGAGCGAGCCCTGGAGCTGACTGAATGCTTCCACTACTGACTCCTGGCCATTGTTGAATCACCGCTGTTCCCATTCCCCCTTCTCAGAACCTCCTCGCACTGAGGCTGGATCTCAGCAGTTCAGAGCATTTTCTGCTCTTGAAGAGGACCTCGGTTCAGCATCCAGTATTCACACAATGGCACCCAACCCCCAGTTTCTGCAGTTTCAGGGTACCCGATACCCTCTTCACTGGCCTTCATGGGCAAAAGGCATAAACTTCATATACATTTGTTCAGACAAAACACACACACATATAAAATAAAAATAAATGTATCTTATAAAGTAATCCATGCATTCTTGGAACTACACTGTCCACACATGCAGGGTACCACTGAACACCTATAATTTTGTTTTCTGATGTATGTATGTGCTATTAATCAGTGAGCCATCTCTCCAGTCCCTGGCCTCCTTTTTTTAGTAGTTTGGAACCACTTAACCATTGAGTTTCCATAAAACCTTTTAATATATCTTTAACATTGATTATTCTAGACAAGAACTTCCTCTCCCTTCTTGCTCCAGTCCCCTCGCCCAACTTTGTCTTTTAGTTGCAGGTACCTCTCTTCTCTTTCATAATATCTATCTATATCTATATCTATATCTATATCTATATCTATATCTATATCTATATCTATATCTATATCTATATATATATATATTTTCCCTACCTCTTAGCTCCTCCATATGACTATACTCCTGCCTGCCTGAGTCTTTCTACCCCCACATACCATTCACCTCTTTAGTTATCCTGATCTACAATCTCCTATTCCTTTCCTTCACTTATGTCTCTTGCCAATAGCTTTTTTCTATGAATTTCTCTGGCTTCTGCCTGGGATACAACTTGCACATGCCAAACAATAGGTCTGAAGTGAGAATTCCACTTACAAGAGGGAACCTCTGCTTTTTGTCCTTCATGGCTTTGCATATTAGGATCTATTCATGTTCTATTCAGTTACCTGAACATTGGGCTATTTTGGTCTCCAATAACAGCTGATATATGTATATATATATATATATATATATATATATATATATATGTCATATTCCTATTGCCTTCTTATCTGTTTATGAATGTCTAGGTCAGGTACAGTTCTAGCTAGTGACAAGAGAGTGGCAGTGGAAGTGTCTCTGTAAAGATAGAAAGTCCTTGGGCAGTGGAAGTGTCTCTGTAAAGATAGAAAGTCCTTGTGTGTATGCCCTGGAGTATAGACCCATATGGCACTTCTAGTTTTTGAGAAACTTCTGGTCTAAATTCTACAGTGGCTACACTAGCTTTCACTCCCACCAAAAGTGTAAACCATTCCACCTTTATCACATCCACACATGCAGGGTTGGCATTACCTTCACAATGATGGCCATTCTAACTGAAATAAGATGGCCTTTTAAACTAGCCCTGATTTCTGTTTCCCTAATGACTTTGACTGGGATTATGTTTAAAGATGCTTTTGAGCCCCCTTTATTTCTTAAGCAAAGTTTGTTCAATTTGAAATTCTAACGGTATTGGTTTGGTTTACTTTTTTTTTGTTAGTCTGTTTTTTTTTTTTTTCTCTGTGATAATTTTGGCAACGGGGGAACTGGCTGAAAGAGGAGACCTTGTTTCCCACCATTTATTTCTTGTAATTTCAGCAAATATTAAAACTCTGATGTTCCTGTACAACTCAATGAAAATCTACTTATTATTCGAAAAGTACTTTACACCAGACAGGGAAGAACCTTGTTCTCCAAAAATGCAATGATGTTTCCAGAAACCATCATTCCAGAAACTGTCCTTAGATGCCTTGGCTTCATGAGGTTAACATTTCATCAAACTGATTAAAAATTGTGTGGTTGAGGACAATGGCAGGTTTCTTCAAAATCCACATGAAGCTCAACAAGAAGGACGACCAAACTTCAGATGCTTCGGTCCTTCTTAGAACGGGGAACAAAAATAGTCATAGGAGGAGACATGGAGACAAAGTTTGGAATAGAGACTGAAGGAATAGCCATTCAGAGCCTACCCCACCTAAGGATCCATATACAGCCACCAAACCCAGAAAACACTGATGATGTCAAGAAGTGCATGCTGACAGGAGCCTGATATAGCTCTGTCCTGAGAGGCTCTGCCATAACATGACAAATACAGAGGCGAATGCTAGCAGCCAACCATTGAACTGAGAATGGTGTCTCCATTGGAGGAGTTAGAGAAAGGATTAAGGAGCTGAAGGGGTTTGTAACCTCGTTAAGAACAACAATATCAACCAACGAGAGCTCCCAGGGACTAAAGCACCACTCAAAGAGTGGACATGGACAAATCCATGGTTCTAGCTACATATGGAGCAGAGGATGGCCTTGTTGGGCACCAATGGGAAGAGAAGCCCTTTGTCCTATCAAGGCTGAACAACCTCCCCTCCCCATCCCGTGTAGGGGAATGTCAGGGGAGGTGAGAAGGAGTGGGTGGTTGGGTGGGGGAAAGCAGATAACATTTGAAATTAAATAAAAAAATCCAATAAAAAATGAAAAGGGAAAAAATATCCAAATTTGAAAATGATTTGAAAATGGTTAACCAACTTGCAGCGAAGTTTTATTTCTCAAAGAATTTCTTTCCACCTTTGGAAAATTTGCTTAGATTGTGGCCCTTTGTCATATTCTCAGGAAATGTTAAATCAATGTAAAATGAGTGCATCCATATTTCTAAATATAACTTATTCACAGGAAGAAGAGCTGAGGAAGAGCGGGGAGGCCAAGTATGCCCACCTGAGTGACGAACTGCACGTATTAATTGAAGTGTTTGCTCCACCCGGGGAAGCTTACTCACGGATGAGTCATGCTTTGGAAGAGATTAAAAAATTCCTGGTTCCTGTAAGTGACTTTGATTTTACAAATGGTTCCTTATCAGTTTCTATTTTAAGTTGTGTCTTTGATCTCCATTGATTTTTGAAAGTGACTTCACATTGCACATTAGTTACCTATGCATAGATTTGATACCAAGCTTAAATGAATAAGGCATGCAAGGTACATACTGGAAGCCCTGGGCCTGTTGGCATTTTCCACTACTCTGACAAAAATATTTACCACCAACCAGTTATATAGTATACACGAGTCCACAGCCAGGAAGAATAAGAATAATAAGAAGAACAAGCAAAGATACATAATTTATGCCACATTTCCCTGTTTTGAGCCCTTGACATGTAGTTTGAAAATTTATAATTAGTACAAAAGGTATAATTAAAAAGGGGTGGGATTGAATATTATTTATAGTAAAACATTGACAGTACTTTAGAATAGTAAATGATTTTTATGTGACAGTATGTCAGGTGCTGGCTGATACAAAATAGCACATAAGATCATGTTAATGAAGGCAGATAAATGTCAACTTAAAAAGTTAGAAATATAAACTCACTAGGCAGTGTGAGCATAACGGGGATGCTCACCTGCCAATTCAACTGCAAGTTGAATGGAGTTCTCTGCTGATCAAGAAGAAGTAGGAGGAGGTAAGTGCATGGAGTCTTAAGTATGAAAAAGGAGCGTTCTAGGAAGAGG
The DNA here is from genome assembly GCF_011064425.1 of Rattus rattus. Taxonomy (NCBI): domain Eukaryota; kingdom Metazoa; phylum Chordata; class Mammalia; order Rodentia; family Muridae; genus Rattus; species Rattus rattus. The sequence continues at coordinate 108,740,428 of NC_046157.1, forward strand.
TCTTTCAATAGAAATCTTGCCATGAGTTTTAGTGCTGCAGTATTGAGAGACTGCTGAGTAATTTTCCATGGACGATCTCGGGGAAATCCTCAGCTCAGAGAGTGGTTCTCTGAGATTCATCTGCAAATGAAGAAACTAAGGATTTGTACACTCAGGAAAAACTTCAAAGAATATGCCATTTATGGTTTGCTGATTAGTAATGACATTGAAAACTGGAAAGCAAAAGTATCTTAGAATTTTCTAGGTGTATAAACATTAAGGTCTATCCACATTTTCTAGTCTCATGTCCGACCCAAACATTAATCTTTATCAAGACACGATTGCAGAATAATGCCTCACTAAGTTGAATATTTCTTAACTTCAGGAGCACAGTTATTAATTGGGTCTCATCATCTGGAAACCTTCCTAAATATATCTCATTCTCAAGATGGATGAACCTACATTCTTTCTTCCATTGGCTTCCAAGGGAATATTTAGCGCTAGGCTGAGTAAGTCATTTTAGTCAATTTACTACAGAACAGACCAGATACATGTATGTGCAGTGAGGCCAGGACTGCTTATACCACAAACTTATTGTATAGCTTTAGCTAAGTTACTTAAATGTTTATAGCATCCATTTGTGCATCTTCAAAATGAAAGTGATCACAGTTTAATTAGTCACAACTAGTATCGATATCAAACAGGATAATACATGCAAAGGGGATTAAAATAGGAAAACACTGTATAAATGTACTTTTAAGTCTATTATAGTAGAAAAACTTTCTGAGGTAAAATGTGTTAGACACAGTAATATGACTTTTTTTTGGATATATATTCTTTCCTCCCTTCAAACTTTCTCATATAGTCCTCCCTGATCTACTTCAAGTTCTTGGCCTCTTTTTAACCACTTGTTATTTTATTCCTACTTATTTTATTCCAATCTTTATACTGTTCATGTTAGCATGTCTTTGATGTATATATTTTTAACATAGAATGCATGGTAAGTCCATGCCCTTGCATAGTGAATGTAAGTGATATGTATCACTTTCTTATATATTGTACCTTGTAATCAGTCCATTTCTAAGTTATGCACTAAAACATGAATGCTAGGCATGCTTGGCAATTTCTTTCTGTGCCAACATTGTCTCTTCTCCATTTAGCAGGGTTTTCTCAGTTTTCCTAATGCTGCATCCCTTTTATAGTTGTGCTGGCCCAGAACAACAAAATCATTGTCATTGCCCCTTCATACCATGATGACTGTCATGTAAATACCTGTGTTTTGCAATGTTCCTATGTAACCCCTGTGAAAGAGTCATTCGAACTCCAAAGGAGTAGCAGCCCACAGGCAGAGAATGGCTGTTAGCACCTTTGCTAACAGTTTTTCTGAAATGACTGAACCAAATTTAGCAGAAAAGCACACAAGGCAAATGCAGTTAGGCCACATGTCTAATCCACGGGCACCATTTAAATATAGGCTCTACCCTGCCTCTGCCATATCTGTAAATTCAGCTCTGTAATCCACTTGTCTCATCCTGTGTTCTTACTTTTTTTTTTTTTGCCTCTTGCTTATGCAACATAGAAGCTCACTGCTAACTCTAGAGGCTTGGAGTTTCTTCTCAAAACTTAACATGTTTGTTCCTTTCCCTTTTAGCATCTTCTCAGATCTTACATGCATAGGAACTTCTTCAACCTCAAATCTAAAGTAGCTTCCTTGGTGGCCTTCTATCAGGCAGTGCTGTTGTGACAGGCCCATACATCACTGATAACTCCATTCAAAATAGTGATTCACTGTCCTTACCCTCTCTCCCTATTTATTTCTCTCACAGTTTTTTATTATAATCACATCTTATATAGGGAGATATGGAGGAAGGTTATAAATGATAGATCAATAGATGGATAAATGGATAGATAGATGGTAGATAGAATATAATAGATGACAGATACATACATACATACATACATACATACATACATACATTCATACATACATGCACAGAGCTCTTTATGGTTTGTTTACCTCTTAGAACATGAGTGTCCTGAGGGTTGTGGCTGTGAACCTATTCCCCAATAATTTTTATAGTTCATACCATTTGTGACAGTCCTTCTGAATGTTTCTCTTCTTCCCTTTCTTAGCTCCAGGCAAAGGATAGTATCTCTCTACTTTATCTATTACCAGAATCACAAAGAGCTAAAACATATATAATATATATGTGTATATATATATATATAACATCACAAGACATTAATATTTATAAACATCAGAGGTGACAATTCATATCAGCAAGTTGGATGCTAGAACAATACAGAAGACCTATTCAGGCCAAAACTCTGACATTCTACTGACATCTTCTTCCTCTGTAAAGTTGTATCTTTCCATCATAGGAACTTTTCATCTTCTCCTTGTTATATTAGATATAATTACTAAATCTGCCTATGTCCATAGGCTACAGTCATCAGAAATACCAGTATGAGTGCAGGAAATCCCTTATGAAATGCTTTAGAATGTAAGAAACCAACTCACTTCCTTCAATTAAATTAGGTGTTGAAGAAAACACTGTTGAAGAAAGGTGTTGAAGAAAAATTGAGTAGTTTCTGAAACTAGTGTGAATGCTTCCATATTAAAATCTGTAATGCTTAAGTCAGTAAAATATTATTAAACAGAACATTGCCAATTTTAAATTTTTAATGTTTTAAGAATAAGCTCTACCAAAAATTATTCATTAATTTGCCTTATTATAGAGATTGATAATCTAGAGTAAATTATAAATTCTACTTCTAAAATTATGTAATTGATGGCTCAGTGAGGAACTCATGTCCGTTTTTCTCCTTATGCTGGAAAAACTGGCTGTAACTGGCCTGTTCTATTTCACAGTGTTCCTTTCTTGTATAATTTAGATATTAGGACACAAGCATATTTTGTGTGGATGATGGCTTGTGCAACTTTATACAGCAACATTTTTGCTAAAGTTTGTATCAGGAACGTCCTTAGCACTCCAAATTAATATATAGTCTCTGAATCTAGTCAGGATATTAAGTCAAAATAATGATGGTGTTCTGTGTTGTAAGTTGAACCTCTCAGTTTTCATTAAATAAATTGGTCAGTTTTGTTAATGATTAATACATGACTAGAACTTAAGACATTGCCTCCTAAATAGAAAGTGTGAGGCGTTCAAAAGTCAATTCAGTGGGCAGTGGGATTGCTCAGCAGGTAAAAGAACTTACCCCCAAAGCCTAAGTTCCACCCCAGGTGGAAGCAGAGAAGCAACTTCACAAATATGGTCCTCCGACTTCCAACTGTGTGAGGTAGCCTGCATATACACATATCACATACACAAATAATAATAAGTAACTGATAATTATAATTTAATATCAATTAGTGTGTGCCCATACATTTTCCATAGAAAAGATGAAAAGTGAGCTTCCACACAAACAAGAAATCAGCCTTAGATAACAAAAAAAAATAGACTTTTTTTGCCTTCTCCCATAAGTGATGTTAGAGATCTAAATAAGAAGTCATAATACAGCCCTTTATCAGAATCCACGAGTCGACTACTCTCTGTCTTGCTTGTGTTCTCAACCAGAGTTTTGTGTAAAGTAAAGCAGAGAAAAGAGGTAGATAGGTAGGTAGATAGAGGTAGATAGGTTTATAGGTTCATTATAGATTCATGCATTGCATACACATTTCATTTTTGCCTTTGTATACTTGTGTGTCTCATTTACGAGTCTCATAAAGAAGACTTTTAACTTAATTCAGTACAGAAAATAATCACTGGAGTGTGGTTGACTTAACATGATCTATACTCTTAGAGAAAATTGACTGCTTCTCTCCCATTTGCTATGAGTGGCCAATAGATGCCTACCTTCCATCCTCGTGGTAAGATTATCTCTGACTTAAGCTTGCCTGGGTCTTGTACCTACCATCACAACCACAGTGAGTTCATATGTACAACTCTTCTCCTGTGTCTGGAAGACACTTTCTTGTGATCACCCATTGCCTCTGGGCTTTGTGCTCTTTCTGTCTTCTCTTATACAGTGATCTCAGAACCTTGGGAGGACAAGTAATTAATATCTCATTTAGGACTCAACATTTCGTAGAATCTTATTATCTCTATCTTGGCTACTTGTGGGTCACTGCATTATCACTATCTACCACAGATAGAAGCTTCTCTGATGTAGACTGAGGGATGAATTAATCTATGGGCATAATAATAGTTCATGACAAGTCATTTTAATACTACGTTCATTTAGCAAATAACAGTAATAGGTTGTGAATATTATCAAAACAAGTTACATTAATTTCTCATATAACTAATAATGAAAAAGAACAGCGTTGGAAGATGAAAAAGTGTATCTAGGAATATACTCAGGATTACAGAAGAGTTATGTTTTAATGACCATGTTATGGTGTTTGTCAACCAAATATTGATATATAATTAATTGATATATAATATAATATTGATAATATTGATATAATAATATTGATATATTCTTGTGCATCCATATTAACATATTTCTATGAAGATAGCTATGTGGTAGGAAGTTGAACTTTAATATATATACCTTAACATATATTTGTATATATGTACATATATATGTGCTTGTAAGATTCCAGCCTCCTTTCATACATTATATTGGACTATCATACTAATAGTCATCCTTCTCAAAATGAGGCATTTAAGGTTATTAATTTTAGTTTGAGATATTAGAGAACCATAATGAAAACTTATAGAGACTTGGGATGTAGAAAAAAAGCAGAAGTCTTTTCTTCTTTCTGATAAACCCAAATATAGGACACCTTACTTTGTATTTATCAGAGGTTGTTCCTGCCCCTGAAATTAGAAAAGAACACCATTGCACAAGAGTGACAGCAGATGTACAGTAACTAGAAAAATGGGTAGTTTTAGTACAGAGGAGAAAGGATCTGGATTTTCACATGCTAAAGAACTTAATAATATCTTGGAGTATAAGGAAAATAAATCATTGCTCATAAATATTTTAATTAAACATATTTATTTATGTAATAATGCATAAGTAGTATTGTCATGAGATCCATACTGCACTTTTACTTTAAAAGAAAATTGCATCAGGATTTCATTCATGTGAACATATAGGAGAAATAATGTATTAAACAAGAACCCAAAGACTAATCCAAATGATATTTGTAGGTGGGAAGACCTAGAAGATGGGAGGTGGCAAATGCCTGGGAGCTGACTGTGGCAGGAATTCAGCATTGTCAGCAGCCCAGCCCCAGCCTACAAACAAGAGCATGGCCAGCTGTAGAATATGATGTAACATTAGGTTCAGTACGGAAGCAGAACCCATAAGCTGGCATCAGGTCTTCAAAGTAATGATTGGTAAACATTACCCAGAAATTCCTCAATGTGCTCTAGTGAAAAGCATCTTCTTTTTATGCAAGTAATCAGAATGTAACCGTGTGGGATTTTGCTAATGGAATTGCAGCAAAGAGCTGCAGGAATTTGTGTACTTGTTACCTTCTCAGCAAGTTTCCTTTGGTTGCTATGACACTATGACCCTATTTTTATTTTATTTCCAAGATTTATTATCATTTAATATTAGAGTTTCTTAATCTCTGAATAGTTGTAAAAATATCACTATTACTTCAAATATAAGCAAAATCATTGTTAGTTTTGAATAGAGATATATTAACAGCATGTTCATTGTTGCGGAAATCAAAGAATATGTTAGCATTCCTAATTGATAGATTTAGCATAGAACACAGAAAAATGAAGTGATTAACTATACCACATCATAAAAATTCTCACTTTGTAAGGATGGTCACAATTTATGGGTACAGAATTATCATGGGCATTGTATCCTTAGAAATAATATGCTCACTATATATGACTGATTCTATAATTTATGAATACAAAGTTATCATGGGCATTGAATACTTTTAAATAACATGCTCACCATATATGCTGGGTTTTACTTTTGACAACCTAGAATTCTGATGTTCCCAAAGCCAATCTCTAAGATTTCCTATTGTTTTTAGCCATCCAGAATGATTCTCTCTCTCTCTCTCTCTCTCTCTCTCTCTCTCTCTCTCTCTCTGTGTGTGTGTGTGTGTGTATGTGACTGTGTGTGTGTGTGTGTGTGTGTGTGTGCGTGCGTGTGTGTGTGTGTGTGTGTGTGTGTGTGTGTGTGTATGCCTCTGTGGGCCACTTACTGAACCAGACATTCACTGATTTGACCAGAAAACCCCAGGAATCTTCTTTTTGCCTCCCTGTCGACACACAAATACTACGTCTATTAGATTAAACATGGTATGCTCAAGTTCTCATATGAGTATTGGAAATCAAACTCAGAACCCCATGGTTAGACGACAAGCACATGCTGGACGAGCCCCATCTCCAACAGCAACCCTCCTTTCCCTGTTTCCGTCAGTGCTTGAATGTGTCCTTGTGAGTTACTTCTTCCACACTAGTTGGTATTGTATTCAATAGAATCACTTTTGAAGTTAGTCCCCAGGATAGAACCTTCATGGTACCCCTAAAGTGTTTTTTGTGTTGCTAAAGACATATAGATCCTATCAAACAGATTTCATCCACAATGCAAGACTCTCGCTTGTTAGTATCACAGGCACCCTTTAGAGAAGTGGTTCTCAATATTCCAAATATAAATACATACATGTAATACATATAAGCACATATAGATGCACACATATCACACACACACACACACACACACACACACACACACACACACAAAATCTCTTTAGAACAATGGTTCTCAACCTACCTAATGCTGAACTAGTTTAAACTCTATGTTGCAGTGATCCCCAACCACAAAATTATTTTCATTGCTAATTCACAACTGCAGTTTTGTTACTGTTATAACAAATTATAAGTCTCTGATATACAGGATATCTGATATGAGACCCTCATAAAGGTATCATTCACTACCAAAGGGGTTACAACCCACAGGAAGAAAACTACTGCTTTAGAGAATTAAATGTAAATACTACATCATATTTTGACTCCTTCTCTCTTTTTCTTTCTCATTCTCTCCTCTTTTTTGACCCATAATGTTTCAAGCTAGATGAATGGGCTATCTATTGTCTGGATCTTGGTTTCCCAAGCAGTGTTGGGTACAGGTTCCATGTCATGGAGAAGACTCTAAGCCAAATCAGACATTGGCTGGATACTCCTACAGGCAAGACAGGTTGTATGACAAATGTTTTATAGATGGGTTTATGTCCATGCTTCTGCTTTGGTAGCCTGTAGAGTACTTTCCCATATCAAAGAGACTAGAACACAGGACTGAAGGCTGTACGTTGGCACCATCTCTACTTCTCCATGTTCAATATGTGGGTGTTGTGCTTGGCAGCAATGTCTCACTGTCCATTTGTAGAGTGCAATTCTTTTGACAGCCTGGATTGGTTTTGGATTTCCATGAGACTCCTTTAGTCAGCAACTCAACTGAATAAAAATCTTCCCTATCCCCATAGACCCTACCAGACTATAAGAGCTGGCCAGTTGGGACTCCATTTTCTCCATTACTAGGAGTCCTCATTAGGGTAACCTTCATAGACCTCAGGAAGTTTCAACTGCAGTAAGTTTCCACAACACTCTCAAGATTTCTCTAAAATTCCAGCCATCTCTCCCCACAATCTTTCCAAGTACCCCTTCCCTATAGCAGACCCAGCAGTTCCTGTCCCCTCCCAGCCTCTGCTCACTCATAAAATCTACTATTTCCCTCTCCAGGGCTCCATGCATGCCCCAGACCACTACTCATTACCAAACCTCTCTGAGCCTATGGATTGTAGTTTGGTTATCATGTACTTATATGCTAATAGCCCTCTAACTGAATACATGCCATATTTACCTCTCTGGGTCAACATTGCCTTGCTCAGCATATTGTTTTTCTGATTCCATCCATTAGCCTGCAGATTTCATTCGTATTTTAGCAATCGAGTATTACTTCATCATGTAACTACATTTTCCATTCCTCTGTTGAGGTACATCTAGGTTGCTTGTAGGTCCTGGCCATTATGAATAAAGCATCAATGAACATTATTGAACAAGTGTTCTTGTAGTAGGATGGAACATCCTTTGGGTATATGCCCAAGAGTAGTACAGTTGAATATGAGGTAAATTGCTTCCCAACTTTTTGTGGAACTACCATATTGATTTCCATAGTGGCTATGCAAGTTTACATTCCCATCAGCCATAAAGGAGTGTTCTCCTTGCTCTATATTCTCGCCAGCAAGATCTGATGCTTGTGTTATTGATTTTTCCATTCTACCAGGAATAAAATGAAATCTTAAAGAAGCTTTTATTTGTACTTTCCTGATGACTGAGGATTTTCTACATTTTATTTTAGTGTTTCTCAACCATTTTAGATTCCTGTGCTGAGAATTCGCTGATTAAATCTGTACACCATTTTTAATTGAATTACGTTTTAAAATATCTAGTTGTGTGGATTCTTTACATATTTTGGATATTAGTCCTTTATTGAGTGGGGAGTTGATTAAAAAGCTTTCCCTATTCTGTAGGCTGCTGCTTTGTCCAATTGATAGTGTCCTTTGACTTGCATAAGTTTCGTGAAGTCCCACTTATTAGTTGTTGATTGTATTGTCTGTGCTATTGGTGTTCTGTTTAGAACATCACCTTCTGTACTAAAATATTTGAGGCTAGTGCCTACTATCTCTTCTTCCAGGTTCAGTATGACTATTTCTATGTTGAAGTCTTTGATCCACTTGGACTTGAACTTTGTGCATGGTGATAAATATGGACCTATTTTTAGGTGATAAATATGTATCTATTTACACTCTTCTACTTACAGACATCCAGCTTTGCCAGCATCATTTGTTGAAGATGCTTTCTTTTTTTTTTCATTGTTTATTTCTGACTTCTTTATAAAACTCCAGGTATTAATTTGCTGTGTGGATTTATGTCTGGATCTTCAATTTAATTACATTGATTAATATGTCTCTTTTATACCAATACTCTATCAGTTTTATTACTAACCTCTCTAGTAAAAATCAGAAATCATGAGACCTCCAGAAGTCATTTTTTTAAAATTAGGAATGTTTTGGCTATCCTGGGTTTTTTCCATATGATGATGAGAATTATCCTGTCAAGGTCTATAAAGAATTGAGTTGTAATTTTATTGGGAATTGCATTAAATCTGTATATTGCTTTTGGTAGGATAGCCATTAATACGATGTTAATCCTACCAATCCTGCACATAAGAGATTGTTCCATCTTCTGATATTTTCTTCAATTTCTCTCTTCAAAGGCTTGAAGTTTTTATCATGCAAATCTTTTATTTGTTTGTTTAGAATTACACCAAAATATACTTTATTATTTGAAGATATTGTTAAAGGTGTTGATTCTGTAGTTGATTTTTCTCTTTTAGCTTGTTAAATCTATACAGGAGGGCTTCTGATTTTTTTCTTTTGAGTTAATCTTGTAGCCAGCTACTTTGTTGGACCAGTTTATCAGCTGTAAGATTTAGTTTCACTGTATAGTATGATATCATCTGAAAATAGAGATACTTTGACTTCTTCCCTTCCTATTTTGTATCCCCTTGATCTCTTTCAGTTGTCTTATTGATATAGCTAAGACCTATTTCAAGTACTATATTGAACAGATAATAAGAGAATGTACTATATTGTCTTGTTCCTGTTTTTAGTAAAAGTCATTTGCATTTCTTTCCATTCAATTTCATGTTACTTACAGGCCTCCTGTAAATTGCCTTTATTAGATTTAGTTATCGACCTTATATCTGTAATCTCTCCCAGGAATTGTTTATGAACGTTGTTGCAGTTTGTCAAAGGCCTTTTCTGCATCTAATGAGATGATCATGGGTGTTTTCTTCTTTTCATTTGTGTAGATTGTTGATTACATTTACTGGTTTTCATATGTTGAACCATCCCTGTATCTCTGGAAAGAAGCCCATTTGATTATGGTAAATGATCAGATCAACAATTTAAATAGTTCTATAACCCCCAGTGAAATAAAAGTACATTAAAAATCTCCTGAGTAAACTGGAAAATATCATCCTGAGTGAGATAACCCAATCACAGAAAAACACATATGGTATGTAGTCATTGATAAGTGGCTATTAGCCCAAATGCTCAAATGACCCTAGATGCACAGAACATGTGAAACTCAAGAAGGATGACCAAAATGCGAATGCTTCACTCCTTCTTTTAAAGGGGAACAAGAATACCCTTGGCAGGGAATAGGGAGGCAAAGTTTAGAACAGAGGCAGAAGGGAGCACCCATTCAGAGCCTGCCCCACATGTGGCCCATACATATACAGCCACCAAACTAGAAAAGATGGATGAAGCAATGAAGTGCAGGCCGACAGGAACCGGATATAGATCTCTCCTGAGGGACACAGCCAGAATACAGCAAATACATAGGCGAATGCCATCATTAAACCACAGAACTGAGAACGGGACCCCCGTTGAAGGAATCTTAGAAAGGACTGAAAGAGCTTAAAGGGGCTTGAGACCCCATATGAAAAACAATGCCAACCAACCAGAGCTTCCAGGGACTAAGCCACTACCCAAAGACTATAATGGACTGACCCTGGGCTCCCTGGGTGCACACCAGTGGAAGGGGAATCCCTTGGTCCTGCTAAGACTGAACCCCCAGTAAATGTGATTGTTGGGGGGAGGGCGGTAATGGGGGGAAGATGGGGAGGGGAACACCAATAGAGAAGGGGAGGGGGAGGGATTAGGGGAATGTTGGCCCGGCAACAGGAAAGGAATAACAATCAAAAGGTAAATAAGAAATACCCAAGTTAATAAAAATGAAAAAAAAAAAAAAAAGAAAGAAATTAGACGTCAGGAAAATTCCATAGGTTAGGGATACTGTGAGAATCTATGTGTTAATATGCAGTTATGGATGCTGAATCTAGGAGTTGATATGCAGGTTAGGGATGCTCAAAGTGTATAGACTATAAAAGAACCTTGTCATAGCCTAGGACAGTTTTTTAGAGAGCCCTTAGTTGGAAAGTAAAGCCCATTAAAAGTATACTTCATAAATACTTTCTATTTGAGAAGAGAGTAAGAATGCATGTCAATGTTTGAGTTGGGGTTGTATGATCTCCAACATCTAGGTTTACAAATTCAATTCATAAATTGATATGGGAGGTGGATAAATTAAGACTCTTCTCTATTTTTTATTATCTCAAAAACTTAACCTTAATTTTTCTCTCCTAATAACTTACACTAAAAATGTAAAATATAGTGATTAAAAAAAAGAAATGTAAATAAGAAATACCCAAGTTAATAAAATGGAGAAAAAAATAAAATCATGATCTGAGGCCCAAAGAGGCTGAAAGATTTAAAAAAAATCCCCTGAGTAATAAAAGCACAGCACTAGGTGGTTTTTACACACAATTCTACAAAGACTATCAAACAGTTAATGTCAAAGTCATGAGCTTAGTTACCCTGACATTCAAATCACATAAACCTCGACAAATAAATAATTACAGACCAAAATATATAGATGCAAAAAATACTCAATATGACACTTGCCAATCAAATCCATGAATTCTTAAAAATGGCATACATTTCTCCAATATTTGCAGCCATCTTGCATTTGACAGCCTGTTCATTCAGTTCATTTTCTTGTCTTCAAGCTCGTCGTGGATCACAGACTGAAGTGAATCTGTGTCAACTTGGCTTATGAGCAAAGTAAAACCTTTTACAAGAAAAACACTCTCAAATATTCTCTCCACCAACACTATTCTTAAGATTATTTTTCCAACACAGATATTCCTGTTCCTATAGGTAGAAAATTACTTCATCAGCTAGTCCTCTGATCTAGACTTCCCAGAAGCCCTTGAGCCTGACAGTACATGGGTTTCTGATGATCCCTCCTGTTTTGGTTGCAAAATGTGCTAATATACTTGTGATTTAAGGAAGGGACACACAGTGTATGTCTTCCCAAACGTGCTAGGCCTTCCACATTTAAATAACTGATCTTTCTCTATATCAAGCTTAGGGGAGAAGCCATCCAGAGTTACTTTCTTTTGTACCACAAGTTTTAAATTTTAGCAATGTCTTTTTATATCATATGACACTTCTAAACTAATATTTTGGTTTTTTAAATGAGTTAAACATTATTTATTTTAAAAAATAGAAGATTGCATAAGAAAATGTGTCATATTGATACTGAGCTGTCTAAAATTGATTACATACATATTTCCATATATTTTATTTTGACTTAAGTTGTCAGGTTACATGTCCCAAGAAGAATAAGCAATGTCCCTTACATAGCTAAGTTCCAAGAATGTCTAAGTCTGTAAGTAGCGTAAGTCCATAGCACAGCAAGCCTGCTTGACTTTTGTATAAATGAACCTAGCATTTCACCTCTAGTAACAGAGTTTTCCACATTTGGTAACAGAAGAACAGCACAGCTAGCATTCGGTTTAGTTAGACATCTGTACTTAATATCAAAGTTCCTAAGTGCATTAACCAGATTCAGAAGAAATACAGAAATACTAGGCCTATGGTGTCACTGTTATCTATGAATACTCATCTGCAATGAATGTGGGTGGAAATGACCAGAGGATAGTAATTTGCTCTAATAAAGATGCTGGGATTGCAGAGATCATTTTAGACTTCCTTAATGGCATGACAAGCAATGATAGCCAGTGCAGATCCTGCCCCCCACCTCTCAGTATAGCTACTCTACTTGTTTTCCGTTTGCTTGCACAAAATGAAAAAGGAAGGAAGGAAGGAAGGAAGGAAGGAAGGAAGGAAGGAAGGAAGGAAGGAAGGAAGGAAGGAAGGAAGGAAGGAAGGAAGGAAGGAAGGAGGAAGGAAGGAAGGAAGGAGGAAGGAAGGAAGGTAGATAGGTTAATATGGTTTAACTAAAATACACGAGGTATACCCTGGCACCTAGTGTGTCCAAACAGGAAAAATACAATTAGACTGGTATCATCAGAAATATCTGGACTTTTTCCACAATTGTGTGTCACATTAAGAACAGTTTAGGATCTCATGAAATGAAATATACAAAAATGAAATTATTTTAAAACAGAATTATTATTGTGATTGTTCAGACAACTCCAACTAGCACAATCAAATCATGGGGCAGATAGTGATCCGCACTTAGTGACATGACTCGGGTTATTCCAGCACACATGGTTTTGTATATGCATGGGGATGGGCAATTTATTCTTTTTGGCTTTCCCTATCTCAGATTTTACGAAAGATCATTTTCTTTCTTTCTTGTTGAGCTTGGAATTTTAGGGCTTGGGTTCTGTAAGTGGACATTCCTGTTGCTATCATGTAACAAAACAGGTAGAAGTTTATAATTTTAAGGGTTTCTTGTTGCTTTGAAACTACATCTTTCATCTGGGACTTAACATTTTCCAACCATTGTTGAACATTTGTTTCAGCCACAATAAATTTTTCACTCACAGGTCTTTTAACTAATCTTGCCCAGTCCCAGAGGTCCTTTGTGATTTCCAGAGCGCACTGAAGGGAGAAAAACACCATCTGCTATTAGCACATTTTCCTAAAATGAGTTACATTTTCCCCCTTTCTGTCCTTTGTTTTTGATTTCCAGGCTTATTCAAGAAATTGGAGAAGATTCAGGAAGATAATTCACACACAACAGTAGAAATTATAAACAGAGAGACTTTTTTAATTAAAGGAAAATTACCCACTAATAAAATGTTTGCAACCACTCTTCTTAAACCTTAAAATAGACATATTCTGCACAGACTAAGTATCAACTAAAACACAGTCTCTTGGAGATTGCCAACACCATGTGTCCTACTCACGAGTGATCCGCTGTGGACTAAACATTCTTATTTACAGAAGTGTACAGAAGTATTATATTGGATATTTTTCTAGCAGGTGTAAAGTTAATGTTGCAGACAGTTCCCATTTCCTTGAAAATTAAGTGTTCTGAAATTTTCAAAGGCAGGACAACAGTAGACACATATAGAACTCTGTTTTACAGATAAAACTTAAAAACTGTGCAAGCATAACATTGTACCATATTTCTTGGCTAATATCCACTTGTAAGTAAGTACATACCATGCATGTCTTTTGGTGACTAGGTTACCCCTCACCCAAGATGATATTCTCAAGTTCCTTAAATTTGCCAAAATTCATGATGGCTTTGTTTTTAATAGCTGAATAGTATCTCATTGGGTAGATGTACCATATTTTCTTTATCTACTCTTCAGTGGAGGGAAATCTACATCGTTTCCAGTTTCTGGTATTAGGAATAAAGCTGATATGAACATATTGAGCATCTTTTGATTATTTGGCCAGGAGTGGTATAGCTGGGTCTTTAGGCTATCCCTAAATCTATTGCCTGTATGTGGGGTATGTTCTATAGCTAGGCTGCCTTGTCTAGACTCAGTAGGAGTGGGAGCGCCTGGCCTCCAAAAGACTTGAAGTGCCAGGGTAAATTAGGATACCCAGGAGGGCCCCCACCAGCTCAGAGGAGAAGGGGAGAGGGGAAGGATTGTAGAAGGAGTGACCAGGCTGAGGTCAGTAAGCAGGATATAAAATGAATAAATAAAAAGTAAATTAAATTAATAAAAAGAAAAAATTGTGAAAGCATGAATGTTACCAGATCATCCTGTAGTACTGAGGAGAACAATAGAGGTCATATGACCATGGCAGTATTCATATAGTTATGGTAAAGTTTCTCTATATCCTGAGCATCCTATGTCTGTATTCTTGTCCGAGTTGTCACATCTGAGCTTACTATAATTCATTAATATTTGCCAGCATTAGTTCCGGTGCTGAAGCAGGTAGTATATCCCTTGTGCTTTATCAGGATATTCAAGGATGTTTTCCTGTGCTTTCTGTCTTGTGGCCTATTGTGTTCATAGCACAAACACACTTACAACTTGATAGCAATGCTTTCCAGTTACTCTAAAGGCAAGTCAGTGGTGTGCTGCAGAGGTCTTGTTATGGTGGAAATGTAAAACTGATACTTGAATATAAGTTCCCTGACTTCCTTCCAGAAGCTCGTTGATGCCTTCCCCCACTACAGTGTGTCCACTCTTGGTTAGTAGAAATGGTTAATAGTATGTTTCCTTAGCATGCAATAGAAACTACATTGAAAGAAGAACATAAATCATTGATTCTTCCATTGTTCTTGACTGGAAAACAATGCTGGGTGTAGGAAATCACTATTCTGGAGCTTTCATATGTTCTTATATTCATGATAAGGTTGTCAATTTAACTACTATTTGATACCCACAAAAAGAGCAGGAGGAAGGGGCCGATATTGCCTACTTGCCACGTGTTCCTGTGTGTATGTGTGTGAAGGGAAAGGGAAGCAAACAGAAGCCGAGGGAAAGACAGAATGGTATGTGCCATCATCTGAGTTTAAAGAAACAGTTACACAGACCTGTGCAGAAGACTGAACTCGTCCATGGAAGAGTACAGGAAGTGCATGTCCCTGAGAGGATGTATAAGCCCTTCATATCTCTGGTTCTTCCTACGTGGCTTTCTTATCAGCACTCTATCCTCACATCACTAACAGCAGCTCCTCAGTCAGATTGCAATTCCTTGAGTCTGAATTTGTTATCATGGCTTCTGCCCGGCTTTTTCCCTTCTAAGCATTGAATACTGTCTTTGCTCCTCGTTCTCAAGTTTCTGTTTATCTGGAATTATGATTCAAGCTAGACAGCCTGGAATATCACCTTTAATTCAAAGTATTTTCCCATAAATCTATTTCTGATTCTAGGTTCCAAGATACACTGACTCAGTCTCCGATGAGGTATATATTTTGCCTCTTGTTCCCTCTTCCTTTTGTCTTTCCTTTCCTTTCTACAAATCTTCATGACTTTTATTGATGTTTGTTTTTCCTCATAAACACAAAAGAAAGAAACCCTACTCAAGTCCAATCTCTCACATGTTAACCAACTGTGTTGTGCTGGATTTATATGACTTTAACCAAACAGGATATTTTAAATAGTTTATTTTTATTAAATTGTATGTCTAATGAATTGGAATACATTTTTAAAGGAATTGGCCTTTTGAATGCTAAGCATTCAAGCATGTGAGCTTGTGGGATAGATTCTCATTCAAAACCACCACACTTAGTGATCCACTGGGCTTCACATGGGCTGCAGAATGGACATGGGTTTGGAGATATGCATTGGAGCATAGTCATTCTGTCCCTGAAGACAGTGGCCTCCTGTCATCATCATGTTTTTAGTGGCAATCCTGGGAATCTATCTTCCATCTATAACTCTATGTTTAGGGGCCAAGTCTTGTGTTCCAACTTCTGTGGGTTTATCAATGTCAAGGTGATGCAGCACTAGTAAGACAGCTGTGATCTCAGCAATCGATCTTCATATTCTCCGTGTCCCCCTCTTCTGCAATATTCCATGGGCTTTGGATTGGGTGAAGTGCATACCCTGATAACAATGAGCAGTGAACTACCAATCGTCCTCAGCACCGTGAATACCCCAGAGTGTTTTAGTACATTACTGTAATTCTAAGGACAAGTTTCTTTGATTTAGTAGAGATGGAGAAGAGAGGTATTGAGGACAGATAACCAAAACTAAGTAAATGAAACACCACAGTGAACCTACAGGGATAGGCAAACAAATTGGAAAACAGAATAGAAAATAGAACTGGAATTTTGAAAGCTGTTTAATAGCATTCATACAAAAAAACCACTAGATTCATGTGCATAGATCCAAGGCTAGAGAGCAGCAAAGCTGTAACATAGGAAAAGAAAGTGTAAAAACTCATAGCTAAAACTACATAAGGATGCTAAATTTATTCTATATTTTGAATTAAAATGTTCTATATATTGGGAAAAGGTCATTTTGCCTCAAATCACCTGGAGACAGCTACAGCAGGAAAGCAGAATTACTTACAGTTACACGTTTAACTAAATGGATATTTTTATCTTATAATGAGGTAATTTTATAAATACCTTACAGCAGATTTCTTACTTCCAATTTCATTTTAACATGATATAAATGCTCTATAAACTATAGTATATTTATGACCTATTTTGTTTAGGGATTTGTTTTATCATTAATATAAATCATAGCCTGTGGTCTGATGTCAATGGAAGAGAATGTGTGGGCCTGAATAAACATGAGAATTTAATGTCTATTACTAAGTATCCTGAAAATTTTCACCTTAATAATAGAAACAGTATGTGTAACTAATTTTTTAAAAAAAAGTATAGAGGACTATAAAGAAATTTGTTTGTAAACTTTATATTTCAGATTAATTTATCGTAATAGCATAAATTTACATCTCCAATTGAAATGGAGTTAAACTCTTATCAAAATATCAGTAGCTATTTTACAGGTACTTATGTTGGCAAGCCTTTCCCTATGCAAGAGCACATCAAATGGTTACCCAACAGCAAGTAATCAATCTAAAAGCATGCATACATGTAATAGTATTCAGAAATCCTGCAGGTTATACTAAGGAATATATATGTATTCCTAAGTTGTATGTAATAAGAACACTTAATTAAAAAAGAGGCTATAACTTTCAGAGATTGAGCCTGGGGTGTGGTAGGGCTTATGGGGAGGAAAAGGAAAGTCGAAATTATGTGATTATGTTATAATCTGAAAAGTAAATGTAGATACGGATATATGTAACTGCAATAGCCCCATTGTTTCCTCATCTCTTCCACAATAAATGCCTTAATGTGTGCTCTGAAAAGGAGCATTTTCCACAGTCCAGAACATCCATATGGACACATTTCACTTACTCATTTTTGACTCTTTGAAAATAATAGAAAATTGTTAGATATCACAAAGAAGAAAGGCTATCATGACTTACCAGAACAAATGCTTTAGGACAGCAAAACTACCTCTAGTCCTCATCTAGGCTGTCTAGAAAATGTTGGGCGCCCATGATTTCTACTCAGGCTTTGCCTGATTAAAAATGGAATTTTAGGAGAGGGAAACATCTGTGGAAAGTAATGATAAATTAAAACTAAACATCTCCTCCATTCCAGTTGTTTTAATTATCTATTGTAACATTTAGATGATAGGTAGAGTAGATATGTCTAACATATTTTCAACTTCCTCCCAGGCCCAGTGTAGGCTGTATCCAGTCATCCAGAATTTGGTCTTCTTTCTTCTTTAAAACTTTCATGGATTCAGATGAAGAGTAGTGATCACTGTCTTGACAGCATTTGCTTCGCGGACACTTAGCCGCTAGCCCACTACCAACCCTAAAGTCTTACTGAGAATGTACCGAGACTGTCTGTTAGTATCCATTTGACTTGAGCTCAGCATCCCTTTTTTATATTTTTCTATTAAAAATCTAAGAAGACAATATCAAACTCTCCTTTTAAAATCAGTAACAATACTTACTATACCTTAAACCGCAGGTATTAATGTGATTGAAATGTGATTAATAAATTCTACAAAACACTATTTGTTATTTATGGATTACATACAAACGCATATGAAATGCAATGTAGCATGAACGGTGAAAACATCCCACTATGTACAAGCATCTGGATTTCTGTTTACCACATACAGAAACAAAATACAGGTATTTTTCCAAAGATGTTCTTTATCATGCCGGCAGGCTATTTTTGCCTAAACACCTGTGTTGAAATCTGTTTAAGCATTTTTTCCCCTTGAAACAGACTTCTCCCACCACTGCGTGCCTCATTCATCTGTTATTTATGTTATGACTAGGGTGTCAGCATCACTTGAAAGCTAGACCAAAACAATGATTCCTTAATTTATTCCCTGGTAGCTCAACGCCTGTAAATCATATTAGCTAATTAAATTCATCAGTAGTTACCTTAAAACATTCGAAAAACAATCGGATCACAGCAAGTGATGATAGATTGTGGGTTCCGAGACACCGGTTTGTTCTTCACAAACATCTGCTTTTAGAAATCGAAACGCTGAGTGATGGGCAGCCTAGCGCTAGCAGGCTATGCTGGGGGGACTGTGCAGGGACGGGGCTGGGATACTTGCCAAGAGTCTGGACTCTAGCTTCATGCAGTGGTAAGCACAGCTGGACTGGGGTCTACAGGCACCCTGCTGGCACAAACGTCAGCCTGGCACCATTAGCTCCCATGCCTTCTGACCGAAAGAAATAGACACAGCAGGAACAGCTACAGGGTATTCGCCTGAATTTTCATAGTTTCCCTTTTATTGCTCCACGATTTCTACAGTGCGTACGAATTTTTAAGTGTCGTTTGCCTTCACCCTTGATCACCTCCACAGTGATGCCACGTGTAAATGACAGGCAGGACAAAGTGGCGAAATACTTTGTATCGCAGTGTACTAAAGGGCAAGGAGTACAGACAGAAGCCCAGAGTCCCCTTGGAGTCTCATCAGAGGGTACAGAGTCAACCGGAAACAGAATTGGAATGGGCCACCCATAGGACGCAACTAGAATCTTAACAGTTGCCTTTTCCTTAGTGGATACACGTGAATAGATAGACGTTAAAGAGAAATACACAGTGGTTCCTTCACCCAGGGCATTTGAAAATAGTGTAGAAATCATTCTAAGGCAGAGCCTTGTGAGAGCTACCATTTCTTGTTATCAAGAAAAAGCTGTACACTTAGATTTCTCAGTGCCCTTCTACAGTCTTTAAAATCAGCCTGGAGAATGAAAAGACACATTCCCCGATATGACCGAATTAGAGAACTTCCTTTAATGTAGAACACAGCATTCAGTGGCTATCTTGTGGCAATTCACTCCGCAGTGTGGGCAAAGGAAAAGCAGAAATGTAGGACAAGACCTTCATAAACACGGCCTTCAGTGTGCCGCTGTATATCAAGCTGTATCATTTTAGGCTGTTAGAGAACTCTCAAAATAAATTGCTTCCTATTTTATTTATTTATTTATTTATTTATTTATTCATTCATTTAATTTTATTTTAATGATGAAAATTGGACCCAGGGCCTTGCTTATGCTAAGCCAATGCTGCCCCACTGAACCACAAGTGCAGCATCTGTACTAACTGCTCCAGCCCAGCTGTCTCCTCCTGGACCCAGCCCTTCTTCCCAAGGAAAGAGGGAATGGGAAGACTGTAAAAGCCAGAAGCACTATCCTGTTTTCTGGACACACCAGGGCACTTGCACGTGAGAACTCACACGAGTCATGATAGAGTACATACAGCCTGTGCAAGCTCACACCAGACAAAGCCCCAGCGTGCATTGAGAGGATGTTCATAAAGTCCCACTCCTACTGAAGAGCGGTTGACAATTGACAGCTGCTGGGAGAAGGAGAGTTGGGTGTGGGTCTGTGTGTGACTCTCCCAAGGATGGTTCGACACCCAAGTGTAGATGGGCAAGGCAGCACAGAGTGCCCTGGATAGGTTGGGGAAAAGAACAAGAAAAAAGTAGGCCACAAAGTTGGGTAGGGAGAGTGAACGGCTAGATAAGAAAAACTTGTAGGGTGCAAGGTGTGCTCAAAATGCATTGCATGAAATTCACAAACAACCACTGAAAATATTTAAAGATCATTTTTTCAACATTCATTCATACCAGCATCTTTCTTTCTAGACTTTAGAGGCTCTAGTCATCATAGGAGCCACTCATAGGAACATCATAGGAATAGCTCAGCTTTGAAGATGCTTTTTGGGAATAGTGGTATTTATGTCATCCAAGGTATGTACTTCATACCATGCATTCATAGCTGCATTACCAGGTGTTCTCTGATTACTGAATTGTATTTGTTTGTATTATAATAACATGTTCCATCACACTGAGTCCTGTAATTTGTCAGAGCTCTAAACATGACAGCATTCCACACTCAGGGCATCATCCTGGCAGACGAGTGAACATAGAGTATTGTCTGCATCAGGGCTGTCTGCAAAATGGCTCCTTGCCATATTTGATTTTACTACCAACTAGTTGCCGATCACTGGTGCCTGACAATTCACAAATCTGCTGTAAATATTTTGCAAAATAAAAATTGAATGAACAGACAACTCTTAATGTTGAGGGTGATTTCTTGCTAATCACAGTCAACTTCAAGAAAGGACAGATTTACATGTGATATGCCACATTAAACATCTAAATTCTAACCAACGGAACTGCCATTTAACATGGGGGGCCGTTCAATATATATTTTTATTGTGTGATTTATATAAAACATTTTATCATTACAGGTTACAAGTTATCTGACAGATTTCCAGTATTATCTAACTTTTGGCAGTATGAAAATATAAAAGTCAATGATGAAGAATATAAGTTTAACAAATATCAATCAAATGTGTTTATCATGTTCCACTAATTATGATCATCAATGGATCCTCAACTGTATAGCAACCATAGCTTACAATCCAGATTGTGGAAAAATACATTTTACATGAAATTATAAATAAATAACACATATTCATGTTCTCCTACATGAATGTGACTCAGTGGAAACCCCGGTTACAGAGGGCAGATTTTGGTCACGGTGCTACTTTATCAATGTGCTACCATAGGTATTCGTGACCACATCTCATTTTTCCTTCCCCAGCTGACTGAGGGCAATGCCACTCTTCCTTCTCCCAGAGCAGACATCCTGGGATGGCCACCTCATTTATTGTGTCATCAAGAGTGGTACAAAGAGTAGCTTTATATCAGTGAGCAAGAAGATTGGCTTTATTGACAAGGCTATAAACGTTCAAAGTATATGATTATACTGTTGATGGTCAACACAAAAAAACTGCCCTTCAAATCCTGCCAGGGATTAGAAATTCAGATGCTTTGCTGCCCAATGCCTATCAAAGCTTCTGAAGATTGCCTGCAAGATATTCTAGCCTTTAGAACATGAATGGATTTATTAATTTCATTTTCTGCAACATTTCTTGTAGAACACAAATCTCTGTTGAGTGTTGAGTGAAAAGAACAAATACGCACTCAGAAACAAATGTACACGTACAAGCAAGCATATGGATACATACCCAAACACACACACACATACACACACACACACACACACACACACACACACACACACACTCTAATACTTACATGTAGACACAAAAACTATATCCAAATTTGTATGCACATAGTCTCATGCATACACACAATTACATGTACAGGGATACATATAAACACACGTACACTCACACACAATCATACAGTGGACTTTACCAACAATATAAAATACATGCATACCCATTCATGCATGCATAGATATACACATATGTAAATATATATACATATATATACACATTTGTATACACACAAGCCTGCACATGCATACACACAAACACATACACACACACACACACACACACACACACACACACACACACACACATCATAGCCAACAGAGAAATTAGTGTGTGATTAAATACTACAACATGAACAATGTTTTATACTCTGGTTCTTTGAAACATGTTACTGTGTATATGGTCTCTCCCTTTAAACTCTCATAGGGACCATGGAGGTACTGGGCCTGAAGTCTCTTCAGTGTCATTCTATTCTATTTCATGCTGAACAGCCACACGTGTTTCTCTCAGCCCAGGTTTTTCACTCTGGTCTAATATCCTCCACCTCTCCTCTTTTGTTCCTGTGTCCCAGACCCTTTCCCCTTGATATTTTACGTTGGCCTAAGCAGGCCTGCCTCTTCTTCAGAATCTTGGGCCACATGTTTCTGCCTCCCCCTCTGATTCAGGTCTGTAGGTTTCACCATCTTTCCCAAAAGTGGGCTTAGATGTCACTCTTCCAACAGTGAATCCTTCCCCCAGAAACAAGTTTGAACAGCATCCTGCCTGCACTCCCAGCTCATTTTGTAGCTTTTTTGAAACTCCCTTACATCTTTTTCTTCAAATTATCTCTGCGACTTACTGTCTACTTCCCCTCAGTGGGAAGTTCAATCCAGTGGCCTCTGTTTTATGCATTCACTACCACCAGCAATCAGTTCTAGGTCTGGCCACGACAGGCATCCCGTAAATAACTGCACAGGAAGCGGTGAGGGAACGCCCTATGAGCTCCATGAGTAACTGCAGGACGGTCCATTGTAGGGCATTTATCGTAGCATGATGCAATGTTCACCTCTGAGATTACAGGGAAGGTCCACACTGCTGCTTGACCTCTAAGAGCGTTGAGTCTAGTCCCAGGAATTACCGAAGGGAAAACTGTAGTCAGCTCACAGGCAGTCCTCCAAAAGGAATTTATCCTGTACGCTGCTGGTGGGATTCCCTGCTCAAGCTTCCCAATGCAGGCTCCTTACATTCTATGCTAACAACAATGTATCATGTATTTCCTATTATCCCCAGCCAGGATAGCTCAGTGCATCGCGTTGCAGTGAACGTAATTCCTATAAAAATAAACTTGTGTGGAAGAAAGAATATCACTGATCTTCTTGCAGCAAATGTGTTAGAATAGTCAGAAAAAAAATATCATTAACTGAATTTTACTCTTTAGATTTGAAACCTTGTTTCCAGCTGAAATGTTTGTTTTATTAAAAAAGTAACCAATATAAGGTCATTGTATTTTCATTGATCTTAAGCCCAGTGTTTCTCTTGCTTCTAAAATAGATGACTTTATTTGATCTTCCTCTGCAAAATTATCAAACTATATGTAATTGTAACTGCTAACAGTTGGCTAGTTGGGTAAAACAAATCCAGACAAATACAATTTCTCTCTGTTACTTTACACTGGATACATATTTGAATATTCATACTTGTAAATTGCTCCAAAAACCAGCAGAAGGGACCAGATGTTTATTACCTTTCTCATATCATACTTTAACATCTGCATTTAAAACTTTTTTTCTTACAGTGATCCAAAACTAATTTCTGAAGGGCCTACCTTTTAGCTTTGTGTTTTGTTTCATGGCATAAAAAATTATCATAGCACATCTGTTGTTTTGTCTTAAAATAAACAACAAAATTACAAATATATTATTTTTTGTTTTATTTTTAGCAAATGTCCATTTAAATTTCTTCTTTATAAAAGAGGTGTATCTATGACTTTATCTATGTTATTTTGACTGTGAATTTATTTTATAATTAATAGGTGCTTTCAGAGTGATAATTTGTATTTCAAATAATTCCCCCTCCAATATTATATGCAAAGCAGATTGGTCTGTATGTGCTTTCTCTTTTAGATGATGTTTGTTTCATTAAATAATGCCTCTTCCTAGTCAATGACTGTTTATGTCACTAGTGGCCATCATTCATCATTGACCTGAAACTTCATTATGATTTTGCTATTACATGTATGAAAATATTAAAAGACATTCCTTCTAACATTTATCAACTGAAATACATTGTTGTTCTGTCAATTTAATTACAATACAAAGAAACAACTTAAATGATCGTATAAAAGAACTAAAATACGATTATTAGTTACAAACTATTTGACCCTGGAGTAGAAGTTCTCCAGGATCTACTGATTGTTCTGTGCTTTTCAATTGTGTTTGGGTGAAAGGCCCATGAATCATTTTTAGAGGTGATTAACTCTTGTTGGCTTTCTCTATCTACAGAAGCAGGG
This sequence comes from Rattus rattus, assembly GCF_011064425.1. NCBI lineage: Eukaryota > Metazoa > Chordata > Mammalia > Rodentia > Muridae > Rattus > Rattus rattus. The sequence continues at coordinate 108,764,815 of NC_046157.1, forward strand.
TAGTAGAGACTAAGGCAGAGGTCCTGGAGAATATCCAGGGATTTTACAACTAAGAGCCACCTATGGCCAATGCAATTATTAGAATAAAGGGGAAAGAAATTATTCAATAAACCCAGGTAAAGAAGCAGCTCACAGCTGGGAGAGGGATAGCTCAGAGGGGAAATGCTTAAATAGGGCATTTTAAAGAGGAAGCATCTGGGTCCCGAGGAAAACCTCAGAGATCCAAGAAACCAAGCCAGGAGTCTGAAAGATTCCTGACAAGATCAGTGACAGAGATGAAGACAATGTGCACAAATTCTAAGCTGTCTGTTTCACAGAGTGCTCTTGACAAGGATTTTCTACAAAAAGGGAATTTAGTTACTTTTAAAAAATGAAATCAGAACCTCATCTTACGTCTTTGGAGATGGAAAGGCAGGGACATAGCTTGAAATACGAAAGCACAGAGGCAGGCCAAGACATTCCGACAGCAGCGTGTAGACACTGTTGGTATTTTCTTCTGGGCCTAAGACTTGTGGTGCAGTTAGTCTGTCTGCTCGTAAGGATGCCTTTGCATCCAGACAGTGTTTGTGGTGAATTGACTCCTCTATTGCATTTTGCCTATCCCATAATTGTCATCATATTTTAACTTTTACTTGGCAGAGTCTGCACTGTTGCATTTGATATTTTACTCTCCATCCTGTTATATAATTTAGAACAATGGAAGTATCCAAAAAAAAAAAGCCTAGACTATACAGTCTGCTGAAATCTTTAACTGACTTTCCTATTAACTTTTCCAATTTCCATGCCGAAAGTGTTTCTATCGATATTTTAATTTCATGTGAGCGGAATGACAGGAAATAAAATGATTTCAGCAGATGGCTGCCACAAACTACACACTGCATTTCAGAATCGGTCTACAGAACTCTGAGGCTTGGCAGTATGTGGTAGATTATTTCACTGCTTGTTAATGCCAAAGGAAATCTGGCTGAAATGGGTGTGTTTTCGATTTAATTTATTCTCTGACTTTATTAAGAGCTACCAGACTTGACTTATTTGTGTCTGTAATATCCATAATAATCTAAATTTGAGAAGCTTTCCAGGTCCGTGTTTCCTATTTGTATAAAGATTTCATGATATCTAACCTTTAAAGAATAATTGATTTCGGGCAAATTTAAATATAGCTTACTAGGATATTTCTTTTACCTATGAACAGGCAGTTCATGTGGGTAGTGGCAACCCTGGAAATATGCATATATATAGTGTGTGTGTGTTCTTTCTCTGTGTGTGTGTGTGTGTGTGTGTTGTGTGTGTCTCTAGGAGTCACTGTCACTGTCTTCAGACACTTCATCCAGAAGAGGGCATCAGATCCCATTACAGATGGTTGTCCCTTCAGCTCTGTTTTAATCACCAAGTGCTTGCAGGCCATTGAACTCAGGACCTCTGGGAGAGCAGCTCTTCACTGCTGAGCCATCTCTATAGTCTGCCTTTATAATCTTTTTATTCTGAGTCAATATTTTGCATTCTGGATTCTCTTTTTAGCAAATATCTGTGAGGTTATCTGCCAAGTATGAGGGTGGAAAGCCCAAGAAATATGAAAGACAGACACAATGTGAGCACTGGTAGAGCCTAGCGAATCCCACAGAAGAAGGAGCAGTTGTTGGAATGGGAGCAGTTAAGGCTGTGGTAGTGCCACAGAATCTACAATGCGTTCGTTCTTTCTTTCCCTCTAGCTGTCAAGAGTAACTTAAAACAGAGTTGTTGTAATGGTTAATTTAGTTAATAAAAACCTAGAGCATTAAGGCAGTACAACTTTGCTTGTATCTATGAGGACCTTTTTCAGAGAAAGAGAGTGGATAGAGAAAGATCTTTTTAACATAGTTGTGGGCTGAATAGAAAGAGAAGAGAAATTCTTCATTTTGGATGCTTCCAGAACCTGCTCAGAGATGAGCAGGCAGCCTCCTCCTGCCACAACCATAACCTGGTCCCACTATACATACTATACCATCCGCTCCGTAATAGGCTGTATCATCTGAATTAATCCCTTCCTACATTGCTTCAGTTAAGTATTTTGTTAGCATACCATAAAACCTGTCTAATAGACATGCTCACAGGCAGAAACCCTGAGTTGGGTTTCTGTTAGGCTAGGACAAAGAGACAAGAGGATTAAAGGCATTATCAAGAGCATCCTGTGAATTGTAGATCGTAGGGCAATGCTCAGTAGAATAGACAATAAAGACAGATGGCAAGAAGGATGCAGGGGAAAAGAAGATGGATGGAAGATTGTAATGTTTTGAAGATCAGTTGCAGTGGAAGTATTTAAGATTGGCTTAGAACAAAGCTATGTGCAAAGCTCCTGGTATTTAAATGGAGCATTGAGAAAAGGAAGCAATTACAATCAATGCAAATCAAGGATAGGACCATTAAGATGGCAATCACTCAGAATAGCAGCTCATGAGGGATAAGAAACTGAAGATGGTGATGAGCAGCTCGCTGCAGTACACCAAGATTTAAATCACAAGCACACACCACTGTGCAGCTTACAGGCAATGGCATAAGGTGGGGTTAAATATCTTTCTAATTTTTTTTAAATTTCATGTGTATGAGTGACTTACCTCCATGTATGTCTGAGTACTACATCCATTCATAGCCACATGCAGAAGCCAGAAGAAAGCACTAAATCCTCCAAAACCAGTAATGGTTGTGAGCTACCATGTGTGTCCTTCAGAAGAGAAACTGATGCTCTTAAATACTGAGCCATCCCTCCAGCCCTTAAAATATCTATATTTTGGAAAAATAATGGTTTAAAACCATTACTGCTGAAGACAAAGGAAGCCTATTTTTCTTCTGACCCTGACTAAAGTAAGAACAAGAAAACCGTTGTCCATCAAGAGACTGTGAATCTAGAGAATTTCATTGTGTTGTATGTTTTGCTAGATCATGGAGTGTACAGTGCAGTAGTGCAGATCTAAATACCAAAGAAGTACAAAGACTAAGACAGGGAAAACACACAGAGGAAGATACAAGATAAATTCAGATCCACTAGTAACCATGACAGTAAATCAGCTACCAGATACTTGTTGTTTGAATGTGTCTCTAGGTCAGACCAAAAGGTAGCCAAGCAACGCACTACTGACTTGAATTTTAATATGTGGTCAAAGCTGAGTCTCATAGAGTTTTGAGACCTTGACACCCAACTATCATTTGCAGAAGCCAGACATGTTGGTGAACTCTAATGGTCTAGCAGCCATTGCATAGTGACCAAGAATTCAGGACTATGTGGGAAATAGTGAATTAGCCCGATCCCATGAGCTTTTTTTCTTTGCTGACACCAGCCTCATGACCTCAAGAGCTTCTCTGTGTATACTGAAGAGGATGGGAAGTTTGCTGGGTTCATATTATCTGTTTGAGGGATTTCACTATGGCTGCCATAGTGACCATAGAAGGTAGCAGCATGAAGAATAGCAAGACATATAAACTGAAGGTGTTAGACAATGAAATGGCAACTTCAGTACTATGAATCAATCTATAACACCAGGATATGAAAAGAAAGAGAAAGATTGAAGGAGCTGAAGGGACTTGCAACCCAATAAGAACAATACCAACTACCCAGAGCTCCCAGGGACTAAACCACTACCAAAAGACTATACATGGACAGACCCAGGGCTCCAGCTGCATTTGTAGCAGTGGACGGCCTTTTTGGCACCAATGGGAGGAAAAGCCCTTGGTCCTGCCAAGTCTGGAGGCCCACCCCAGTGTAGGGGAATGTCAGGGTGGGAAGGTGGGAAGGGGAGTGGTTGAAGCCAGGGCACACCCTTATAGAAGAAGGGAAGGGGGATGAGATAGGGGGTTTATGGATGGGAAAACAGGAAAGGGAATAACATTTGACATATAAATAAAAAAATCCAATAAAAAAAGAGAGTCAAAGTTTCTACGCTAACTTTGTCAATGAACGTGACATTGTTCTTCTTGTTAATAATCTATGAATTTACCTTAATGTGCTATTTAAGGGACAGAGTAAAAGGCAATAAAATGCTTCATGGGAATCAACATTGTTTATAGCAAAGAAAGTGCATTGATTAGTATCCTGGCCTTTGAACATTTAAAAAAGGAAATGGAAGCAGGGGACCTACAAACAGTCTGCTTTGTTACTTTGTTTAGTTGTAACTGGATGAGGCTCTTGCTCTGGGTCCCAGCACTTGCATGAGGAAATGGGTAAAGATAATAGATGATTGGAGCAGTGAGTCCACAGGGCTCTTCTCTCAGCATTTAGCTAGTCACTGATGCTTAAAGTACTCAGTAAATGCTACTTGTTTTTACTGAAATTATCTTACACATGTACACACACACACACACACACACACACACCCCTCACACTCCCCCATAAATGTAAGCCAGTAAAGCCAGCAACTCTGGGGCCCAAATTGACAGGTGTTTCCAGAAACAGTGCACACCAAGGAATGCTGGTCCTTGTATCGTGCTGCGGCTCTCCAAGATGCTCAGGAAACCTTCTTTTGCCAGAATATTTCTGTTACCATTTGACAGAGCTTGACTGGGTGGCAGGATTGTCCTTGGGTCCTGATCCCTTTTGCTGTTTTTTTTTTTTATCACCATCTGTTTCTTTCCAGACCCTCCATTTCTCAGCTGAGAAACGTACCTTATGTACTCTTGAATTTGCTCACGACCTTCCATTAGCAACAGAGTTGTCCATAATGTGTTGTCTGGGTTTCATCTCTTTCTGACTCACTTTTCTTTTCTGAGTCATCCTATAAATGTAATTTCTCAAGCCACGTGTGTCATCTGAGTGGGAAGGAAGGCCATTGCATGCTCTTTCTGCCATTAAACTGGCAGATTGTTGTGATTTCTGTGGCTTGTATGATTCACATGCACTTTTTCTCCTACAAAGGGTTGTCTTCCGTGAAGATGAGTAGGTGCTTCATTTGCACAATTTTGTGGCTGACAGTGTTCTTAATTGCTGTAGAAACCTCATTCCTTGGTTGGTGACTGAAATACATTGTTGTTGTCGTCAGGCAGGAGAGCAACCATTGCAAGAGCTAGTGGTATAAATAGAAATTCTGCACGTCTGTCAAAGCTGAGCTGGCATAAACCAGGTTCATGTCAGAATTTTTAGAATTGTTATGATGTTGCTTAATATCAGTTTACATCTCTCTGTTGGGATGTTTGCACGTAGATTTTAGTGCAAGTGTGAAGCAGAAAGAGGAAAATGGCAACACCAAACCAAACAATGCTGATTTTCTAGGATCTGTCTACCATCAATGTGTCTGTCTGTCCAGTCAGTCATCTACACCAAAGAATGACTTAGTGTAAATTAAAAGATAATACTTAAACAGTCAAAGTGAACTTATACGAACAAGACCTTATATAAATAAATCATTAGTATTAACTATGACATTTTATTATTTGAATTAGAAACAAGAGTTCCCCTACTTCCAGTTACCTAGAATACATGAAAGTGCTTTGAAAATCCTCAGTAATTATAATGCTTAACAATCAGTGGAGTGGGTGATGCTTCGAGGTTATTTTCTAAATATAAGAAGTTTCTCTAAGACTCCGAATCATTCTAAATTTGAGTCCATATTAGTAGTACTCATATTTTGCCTTGCGCTACTGTTGATATCCAGGTAGAGAGAACACAGCTTGAAGAAGCCTTCCACAGAATAAGTGGGTAGATATGAGTCCTCAGGTAATCCATGCGCTTTCATATGATGTCTTTCTATGTGATGCCTATCAACTTTGAATTCATATTTATGTCATGCAGCAAATAGTCCTAGAATCCCAAAGGGAGCCCAAAAACACTTGTTTGTTTTGTGTGTAGTAAATATTGTTACCTGGAATAGAAAACATCTTAGTTCCAATATCCATTGCTAGTTTTTACTATACTGACTGTGAAGTGATTCTCTTTAAAGATGTTTCTGGCCTGTATAACTGCAAGTTTGGCCCTCAATATAAACATCAAAAAAAAGAATTTGTGAACTGTAACGGTTTCATATATGTGTATCATGAATTTGGTTGCTATCATCTTGATCCTCACATTTTCCCTCCCCCATTGAACTCTCCCACCTTTTCCCTCCCACTTGTCCCAAGTACCATTCTCAAAGTGATTTTTTTATGTTTTAAAACCTGCTGAATTCTACCAGCTAATTTTTAAGTTAAAAGCCATGGTGGCATACTATTTAAAATATAAATCTGAGAGACAGCAAGAAGTATATTAGACAATAAGGAAAAAAGGAAGAAAAAGAAATTATGTAGCTTATAATCTCAAGAAATAAATAATTTTTAAACATTATCTCTTTCCAATCACGGCTCAAAAATGGACGTAGAGCAATTGCCTAGAATACATGAGCCCTGAGTTTAATTCCCCAAGGAATAAATCCTGACAGTAATAAAATAAAATAAAATTATATAATGTAAACTCTTAGTAGTAAATAAAAATGATTAGAAACAGTGTATATAATATTAAGTTTATTAATTTTATTAAGTATATTAAGTTTATTAAGTATATTAATATTATGCTGGATACATAACTAACATATTTTCATTGATGGGAAAGCGTCATTGTTTTCTAAGACATTTGTTAGGTATAATTACAGAAGTTTAGTAAATAGTTTGCCTGAGTCTAAGGGACATTTTCTTTATTGTACAAATAATGTTTTATTTTACTCTAATAAGACTATGGAAACTAAAGTTAGAGAACCTTTGTAATGTGATTTTGAACTTCTAGCATTAGAAATAAATAGAAAGAAAGAAAGAAAGAAAGAAAGAAAGAAAGAAAGAAAGAAAGGAGGAAGGAAGGAAGGAGGGAATGAAGGAAAGAGATTTTGAGAGATAGATTGAGATAGATTTAGCTAGGAAGACTAATAGATTAATTGATAGATAAAATGGATCACCACAGGACAGGGATTGCTTACACAGACACGGACGTGTTAAGTGCCTTTTATTTACACATCTTAAACTGTGCACTTTAAACATTGCTGGAAATATATCTCTTTTAAGGTTACTTTAGGACTAATATCCCATGGATGGTGAATCTTATAAAGTATTCAGTAATTTTCTGTGTCCTGACTTTCCTCATCCTACCTTTGGATGTCTTTACAGTTAGATTAACACATTTTAAAGAACTAGATGACTATGTGAGCAGAAGTGATTATAATACAGCTATTACAGTAGGAATATATATATATATATATATACTAGAATGCATCATTTAATGTTCATTCAAAGTAGATAGCTACAAATTATGCACTTCAGTTTTTCAACCCCAGTGTATGAAGAGACCACTTAATACGTCTTTAAGGATTTCTTCACAAGAAATTTTGCCTGTTGTATGCACAATACCCTTTATTAATTCCAGTTCTACATTTGTTTGTTTGTCTTTTTACATTTAAGATTCTTTATCTATAGAATGTTTCTTGGTAAAATAATCCTCCCCTCACACAGGTTGACAGGTAACAGAGTTTCTCACTTACATGTTGTTGCCCATTTTTTGAAGATGCTTATATAAGTTCAGAGATATGAATCAGAAATAAGATAACATACCATTGGTGAGCAATTCCCATGCCTCCTTGTCTATTTGTAGTTCGTGAGGAAGAATCCCAAAAGATAGAATACCCATTCTATTTGTGTATTTGCACATTTTATGTGTGCCTGTGATAATTCGTAATCCTTCAAACAGAATAAATAACTGTGCCTGGTAAATAGTTCTGAACCAGGAAGATGAAACTTTTCGTTATTACAGACATTAATGTGGGTACACTGCATACTTAACATTATTTGTATAAACAAAGCATTATATACATGCAAAGAGGAAGGGTAGGAACTATTTTACTTTGACATTCAGCCTCACTTCAAGGAAAATCAACTTAAAGGTAATGCCACTTAAAATTCTCAAGGGTTGGATTGTCTTCCACATGCTCAGTCTTGTAAAGAAAAGCAATCCTTCTCCAGGGACGACCAGAAACTGAAAGACAACAGAGTTGAAATAAATATTTTAAGATAAATAATTAGATATAAAATATACATCTGACATGTACTTGTATGAAACACAGTTAACACACAACCCAGAATCCTATCAACATCACTAATCAAAATGAAAACAGAGCATAGCTCCCACTTTATGAGAAAGGAAAAGAAAGAAAACGTTAGGAGAGATTCTAGAAAGATCTGCGATCGTAACTTGCTCTCTACCATCACAGTCCAGGAAATGCATTTCCTAGGATCTTCAGCTTGGTGATCTCAGCGGTGATCTCTGTAGAGACTGTTTGTAATATATTAGAGTTTTCAACACCAGTGTTAAATAAGATATTCTTGTCAGAGAGATGCACTGTTTTCAGGAGAAGAAAACCCACATGTCACAAAGAAGCATTGTCATTGACAATATTCCCAGATAGCATATCAGCTGCTGCCAAATAAACTTGCCAAACACAGGCATTCTCTCGGAGAGGAAGACCGTGTGGCCGCATAAGTACATAACCTTTCTTTCTGATGATGTGCTTTCTTTTCTTTCCTCTTTTTTTATTAATTAATTAGTTGTATATTTATTTTCATACTCCAGATTTTATTCCCCTCCTGGTCCACCCTCGGACTGTTTCACATCCAATACCTCCTCCTCCCACCCCACATTCCCCCCTCCCCAGTCTCTACAAGGATGTCCCCACCCCACCCACCCCACCAGACCTCTAAATGTCCTGGGGCCTCCAGTCTCTTGAGGGTTAGGTGCATCTTCTCTGACTGAACCCAGACCCAAGAGTCCTCTGTTGGATATATTTTGGGGGCCTCATCTCAGCCGGTGTATGCTGCCTGGTTGGTGATCCAGTGTCTGAGAGATCTCAGGGATCCAGGTTAATTGAGACTGCTGGTCCTCCTACAGGGTCGCCCTCCTCCTCAGCTTCCTCCGGATTTTCCTTAATTCAACCAGAGGTGTCAGCAGCTTCTTCTATTCATTGGTTGGGCACACATATCTGCATCTGACTCTTTCAGCTGCTTGTTGGGTCTTTTGGAGGGCAGTCATGATAGGTCCTTTTTTTGTGAATACCCCATAGCTTCAGTGATGGTGTCAGGTCTTGGTGCCTCCCCATGAGCTGGATCTCACTTTGGGACTGTTGCTGGACAATCTTTTCCTCAGGCTCTTCTCCATTTCCATCCCTGCAATTCTTTCACACAGAAAGAATTATGAGTCAGAGCTTTGGCTGTGGGATAGCAACCCCACTCCTCACTTGATGCCCAGTCTTTCTGCTGGAGGTGAATTCAATAAGTTCCCTCTCCCCACTGTAAGGCTTTTCATCTAGTGCCCCACCCTGTTTGATTCCTGAGAGTCTCTCACCTCCCAGGTCTCTGGAGGGTCCTCCCAACCTCCTTCCTCAAGAGGTTACCTGTTTCCATTTTTCCTGCTGGCCCTCAGGGCTTCAGGTTTTTTCTCCCACCCAATACCAGATAATGTTCGCCTCTCCCCAACTCCCTGTCCCTCCCTCCCTCCCCCCATGTGGTTGCTATCTTCTCCCTCCTAAGTGGAACTGAGGAAGCATACTCACTTGGATGATTTGGTTTGTTGACCTTTTTGAGTTCTGTGGACTGTATCTTGGGTATTCTGTACTTTTTTGGGGGGGGGCTAATATCCACTAACTATAGGCTTTAAGATTTTTCAAATTTAGTGGAATGTTACATTTGACTTTAAAGGTCATGTTTGTAGGAGTTGTACAGCCTGGTCTTCACATGCTTCCCCTAACAATTGGAACAGTGTGGGCTGTCTTTAACTCTGATGATAGCCATACAATCCCCTTCCCCTAACTGGACTTCCTAGTTGGGCGTCAGTGGAAGATGTGATTAGTCCTACTGCAACTGGGTGTCCCAAGGTGGGGAGGCACCCAAGGGGAATGCTTCAGTCCTGCATCGAGGAGGGAACAGGATGATTGTGGGACATGAAGGGAGACAAGGACCTGGGAGGGAGAGAGGAGGAGGACAGAAGAGGGAGCAGTATCAGGAACTGGAGGGGACTGGAGAGAGGTACAGAGAGTCAGGAAACCAAACAAAATTATGTAGCAGGGGGATGGATAAGAACTTGGGATAACCACTGGAGAATTTCTGACACCAGGAAAATGTGAAGTTCCCAGGGCCCAACCTGGGTGACTTTAGCCAAAATGTGCAGAGAAGAGGAAGATAGAACCTATACAGACTTCCTCCAGCAGATAGACATGACCCCTGGTTGAGGAATGGGGACACCCACTCATTTCAAAATTTTTAAGCCAGAAATGTTCCTGTCCAAAGGAAGAACAGGGACAAAAATGTGGAACAGAAACTGAAGGAAAGGCCAACTGAGGACTACCTCACCTGTGGATCCATCCTGTCTACTGACACCAAACACCCCAGGCCATGTTGTTGCTGTCAAGAGGCACTTGCTGAAAGGAACCTAGTGTGGTGAGGTCCAACCAGCCACTCACCAATGCAGATGTAGATGCTTGGGGCCAACCATCAGACTGAGTTCGGGGAACCTGGTGGGAAAACTGGTGGAAGGAATGGAGGAGCAGAGGGGGATTGCAACCCCATTGGAAAAATAACATAGGCTGGCATGATCACCCAGTTCTCCCAGCGACTAGACTACCAACCAAGGAGTGTACCTAAAAGGATTCATGACTCTGTAGCAGAGCGTAGACTGGCCTGACAGCAATGGGAGGGAAGGCCCCTCTTCCCATGGAAGTTTGATGCCCCACCATAAGAGGATGCTGGTGGGGTGGGGTGGCAGAGGGTGGGTGGGCAGGGGAGCACCCTCATACTGGAAAAAGGGAGGGGGAAGGCAGTTGTGGAATAGGGGATGGGTGGAAGGGTAACCCAGAAGTGAGATTTCATTTGAGATGCAAACAAATGGAATGAGTAGTAATAATAAAAAGAGAAGGAAAAAGAAACTCTAAGGAGAAAAAAACAAATAAAGTTTGAAATGAGAATTGTAATAACATATATTCTTTATACTGTGAGTCAGTGTACTAAAGTGTAAATGCAAAAAGGAAAAACCCACAAAACAAAGAAAAAAAGAAACAACTAAGACACTAAGCATACCCTCAGTATTATATTATGCAGAAATAATATGCACTAACAATCTTCATCCATTCTACAAATCTAAAGTATTTGGTGATCTTTTTCATTAGGGTGGGAAAGTATAACAGGAACCAGATCCATCAATTGGGGGGGGGAGGGAGGGATGGATGGGGAGGGGAACACCCTTATAGAAGAAGGGAAGGGGATAGGGGGCTTATGGACAGGAAACAGAGAAAGGAAATTGCATTTCAAATGTAAATAAAGACATATCCAATAAAAAAAAATTGCACTATGTCTGTGCTCTGGAATGCAAGACATTTCTTCCGTAATGGAATTGGTCTCCTGTGTGCACCATAACATGAATTATAACTTGTGAGAGTTTTCTTTGCCCGCTCTTACTGACTGATGCATAATTTAACTGAGTGGTACACAGGTCAGAATTACTGTTGAGAAAAATATGATTATCAACTATTGACTATGAGCACATTAAGTATGAAAGGTAAAATTAGAATAGATAAAGATAAAATATGGTCAAATCCTCTATTTTATTTTTTCTTTTAAAAAATTATCTACATATTTATTTATAATCTAAAATGCCGCCCCTCTCCTAGTCCCTTCTCCCCTTTGCCTCTGAGAGGGTGGGCCACTCCGGGTAATCTCCCTTCCTGGTACACCAAATTGCTGCAGAATTAGGTGCATCCTGTCCCACTGAGGGCAGACAAAATAGCCCCCTACTGCATGTGTACCATGGCCTTGATCTAGTTCATGTATGCTTTTTGGCTGGTGGCTCAGACCCTGAGAACTCCCAGGGATTGGCGTTTGCCTACGGATGGGTTTTGAGTTGGTCTGGTTATTCATTAGCCACTCCTTCAGTCTCTGCTTCTATTTCTTTTAGACAGGGCAAATTTTGGATGGGAAGTTTTGTGTGTGGGTTGGTGTCCTTTATCCCTCTGCTGAGGAGTCCAAATAGTTCTACCTGAAGATTCATCTCCTGGGCATATATCCAAAAGATGCTTCACCATACCACAAGGACACATGCTCAATTATGTTCAGAGCAGCTTTATTCATAATAACCAGAAACTGGAAGCAGCCCAGATGTACCTCAACTGAAGAATGGATACAGAGACCTTAGACAGGGGAGGCTTCCAGGAGTCAATGCAGGTGACCTTAGCTGAGATGCCTAACAATGGGTACATGAATGAGGCCACTTTTGATTCTTTAACTTACCTTAATATGTACTTCTATCTAGAGGAAAAACAAGCATTTAGATTTTCAAAGTTGAATATTTGTTGAGCTTTTCCCAATTTTCCTCCATTTTACTTTCTCCTCTAAATTCAGAAAGGTTGATGTCTGAGTTTTTAACTCCTTACTGACCACCAGTTGACATAGCTATAGGCTGGCTTTGGCAAAATAAAAGATAGTAACAGAGGAGAGGAAGGAGAAGCAAGTTTTCTGGACAATTCATATATGAGACCTGCTAGTTTATTCCCATCCACTCATCCTGTGAGGCTGGATTTACTTCCAGTGCACTTCTCCAAATTGTTCATTCACTCAGATGTGTTCAATTAACTCATCTGAGTATTTGAAACATTTGAATTCAATTTAAGAAAGTCTTCTACACTATATGAAGGAAGGACCACTGTCCTGTGTACAGTTCTGTGTGAGTCAACATGGCAACCCAGATAACTTGAACCTTTTTTTTTTTCAAAAATGCTTTAAAAAAAAAGAGTCCACTCATTTATCATTTTATCCTAAACCATGACGTGGACTGTAGGAAGAGTGAGAGAAAATGGCCTAGGACATTGTCACACCTGCTATCAACCCCCAATATATCACTAAAGAATTCTAACAAAAACAATGAATCAAATGGGCTTCAAGGTTGACCCCAAGTGCTAATGAGAGGTACTAAGGTGGCACCTGTTTAATGGACAGTCATTTAAAGATGGATCTGAAATTTGTTAAAGCAGTTCTGCATGAGTTCGTAGTCCTATCCAGTTGCTTTCTGGATACATGTGTTGAACAGGGAGTGTTTGTGTAAAGAAGACAGTGTTCTCATTATCTCTCCTTTGTCTGACTCATTATTTCTCATCCTCTGGTTTTGCTTGCATAAGCACACATACGGTTTAAAAAGACATATTTATTAATACCTATTTACTTTTACTGAGGCATCCTGTTTGCATTTACTAAGTTCTTTGAAACAATAATTTACTTTTTTATAAGTAATATTGCCACTAGGTGATCATAATGTATCTCATGTCTTTATGACATTATTATGAGTATCCTAAAACATATTTTATACTTCCTGCTTGATTATTTCAATTATATATTTTGCATTCAGAACATTGTTAAAATACAATGCAGCTATTCTTACATAAAATATTAGTTAAAGGGGTTGGGGATTTAGCTCAGTGGTAGAGCGCTTGCCTAGCAAGCACAAGGCCCTGGGTTCGGTCCCTAGCTCCGAAAAAAAGGAAAAAGAAAAAAAGGAAAAAATATTAGTTAAAATGAAGAAAATGTATTTAAATTAAACTCATTAGGGTTCATTCTAGAGAAACAGAAATCAGATGACAGCAAATACCCTTCTAAAATAAGTGAAACTTTACCTCTGAGGTTGTGTGTACTCTGACCTTGAATTCAGTCAAAAATGCCAATGAGGTCTGTACAACTTGTTGCAGTGTAAGTAAAGATGTAAGAATGATGGAGCTTGTGGGGACAACACAGTCTGCTTCCTGGAGATGCTTGACCCAAATTTTAGTGTGATAAATATTACCCCAAAGAAAATTGCTTCCTAAGAAAAAAATTGCAGATCATATGAAGCTCAAGCAGAAAGAAGACCAAAATGTGGACACTTCAGTCCTTCTTAGAAGGGAGAACAAAATACTCAAGGGAGAAAATACAAGGACAAAGAGTGGAACAGAGGCTGAAAGGCCATCCAGAGACTGACCCACCTGGAGAACCATCCCATATGCTGCCACCAAACCCAGTCATTATTGCTGATGCAAGGAAGTGCTTGCAGACAGGAGCCAGATATGGGTGTCTCCTGAGAGGCTCTGCCAGAGCCCTACTGATACAGATGAGGATGGTTGCAACCAACCATTGGACTGAGCACTGGGATGCCAATGGAGGAGTTAGAGAAAAGACTAAAAGAGCTAAAGGGTTTGCAACCCCACAGGAAGAACAACAATATCAATTAAACGGACCCACCAGAGCTGAGTACACATGGAGGAACCTATGACTCAAGCCACATATGTAGCACAGGATAGCATTGTCCAGCATCAAAAGGAGGAAAAGCCCTTGGTCCTGTGAAGGTTCTTTTCCCCAATATAGGAAAATACCAGGGTGTTGAGGTGGGAGTGGGTAGGTGGGAGTGGGAGCATCCTCATAGAAGCAGAGAGAGGGATATGGGAGGTGGGGGAAAGGGGATAACATTTGAAATGTAAATACACAAAATGTCCAAGAAAAAGAAAATTTAAAAATAAAAATGAAATAAAATTGCATGGAGGAATGAAGGACATTCTGAGCATTAACCACTGCACACAATTGTCAAATCTAATTAGTGCATTGGGAGTAAACGTAGACTAGATGGAGAGGTAATTTAAATCATTGGGAGCAAGATAAGAAATGACAATGAGATGGAAAATATAAAAATAACTCAGCAACTGAGAGTAAACATGAATCACTGTGAGAGGAGATGGAATGACAAAGTCTCCATGGAGAAGCTATGGATACCTGTGAGCAAGTGTCTCCAGCCAGTTTAGTAGTTTAAATTATATATTAGAACAGTGGTTTCTTAGTTATACCAAGGAGAATGAAAACAGAGAAAGAAAGAATGGAGGGAGAGAGGGAGGGAGGAAGAGAGGAGACAAAAGAAAATAGGTCTGTCGCATAGAACAAAGCAGGAAGAAGAAATATAAAATGGGTAAAATACTCATACATAATATAGTCATGTGTAAATAGATCTTGTGAAATGGGATTGACTGAGGGAAATTGCTGAAATATTAGTATCTAAAATATTTCTTGTTGGTGAATGAATAAGTGTACAAGAATAGTGATGCATTCAAATTTTAAAAGCCAAAATAAGAAGAGAGCATTGCCAACATGCTTCTGGAAAATAGAGACATAAAGGGAAATGGTGGGGCTGAAATTTTTTATCAATATTATGTAAAGAATGCCAAAATCAATACTAAAAGATTAGCATTCAAAGTCCCTTTCATTAAATATTTTTGGAAAAAAAATATGGAGAGAAGAGCCACACATCTTTGCTCCATCTTGACCTTAGGAGAGCGTTTTAAACATTCCAACTTAGACATTTTAAATTAGTCTGTTTCAACTGAGTTACCTCATAAATCTCATTGAACCCTAATTCACAGAAGTAATGAATAGAATGCAACCTAATATAGAGAATATAACCTAGAGATATTGACAAGGATTTAGTAGAATTTAGCAGAGCAGGGGAATTTGTTTCCTATTTTCTGAAGAGCACACATATTTGATATTATGAAACTCAGATGATGATGTTACAGTTTTCTAGGTAGTCAGATCCCAAGTGCCCATGGGTAGTCTGACCCCCAGCATGCAGTATAGCACACAAGAGCAGCTGTGCTTGATCTTGCCCATAGTCTTTCTGAACTCCACTGATGCATTCAGATGCTATTTTGATATCTCTCAGTCATTGGTATCTTCATTTTATCTTATTTGTTGCTCACCCAGAATAAAGTGTGTAGTCTAGAAGAGAGATAGTGGGAAATGGAAATGTAGATAATTTGAACCTTACATAGTTCTCAAAACAGTTTGACACTGACTCAGAAACAAAGATTATGTGTATCTTCTGAAAGATCCCACTCAATGTGAAATCTAGGACAATGAAACTTGAAACTCCTAGATGAAAATATAGGAATTACTCTGCAAAATTAATGTAAAGTTCACTCTAGATAACTGACTATAAGTAGTTAGTTGCTGCTGAGAAGAAACAAGGACAAGTCCCCTCTGCTTATTCAATGTAACATGATCATTGCTAAGCACACATACAGAGAAAGAACTTGATATAAACTCATTGAGTTCTGTACATGCACAGGCATGTGCGTGCGCATGTACACACACACACACACACAATTAAATAGAAAGGGAGACATAACAACAGAATCTGAGGAAATTCAAAAATATCATCAGATCCTACTATAAAAGTCTATACTCAACAACACTGGAAAACCTGGAGGAAATGGACAATTTTCTAGACAGATTCTAGGTACCAAAGTTAAATCAGGATCAGATAAACCATCTAAACAATCCCATAACTCCTAAAGAAATAGAAGCAGTTATTAAAAGTCTCCCAAACAAAAAGAGCTCACAACCAAATGGGTTTAGTGAAGAATTCTATCAGACCTCATACCAATATTGTCCAAACTATTCCACAAAATAGAAACATCGGGAGCACAACGCAATTCCTTCTATGAAGCCACAGTTACATTTTACCGAAACCACACAAAGATCCAACAAAGAAAGAGAACTTCAGACCAATTTCCCTTATGAATATAGATGCAAAACTACTCAATAAAATTCTTGCAAACCGAATCCAAGAACACATCAAAACAATCATCCATCATGATCAAGTAGGCTTCATCCCAGGGATTCAGGAATGGTTCAATTAGGGAAATCCATCAACATAATCCCCTATGTAAATAAACTCAAAAAATAAAAAACACATGATCATTTCATTAGCTGCTGAGAAAGCACTTGACAAATTTTAACACTCCTTTGTGATAAAACTCTTGGAAAGATCAGGAATTCAAGGCCCATACTTAAACAAAGTAAAAAACAATATACAGCAAACCAGTAGCCAACCTTAAACTAAATGGAGAGAAACTTGAAGCAATTTTCAAATTCATTTGGAATAACAATAAAACCAGGATAGCTAAACTATACTCAACAATAAAAGAACTTGTGGGGGAATCATCATCCCTGACCTCAAGCAGTATTACAGAGCAATAGTGATAAAAACTGCACGGTATTGGTACAGAGACAGACAGATAGACCAATGGAACAGAATTGAAGCCCCAGAAATGAACCCACACACCTATGGTCACTTGATCTTTGACAAAGGAGATAAATCATCCAGTGGAAAAAAAATAGCATTTTCAACAAATGGTGCTGGTTCAACTGGAGGTCAACATGTAGAAGAATGCAGATCGATCCGTGCTCATCACCCTGTACAAAGCTTAAGTCCAAGTAGATCAAGAACCTCCACATCAAACCAGATACACTCTAATAGAAAGAGTGGGGAAGAGTCTTGAACATATATATGGGCACTGGGGGAATTTTCCTGAACAAAAAAAACCAATGGCTTATACTCTAAGATCAAGAATCAGGGGGTTTGGGGATTTAGTTCAGTGTAGAGCGCTTGCCTAGCAAAAGCGCAAAAGCCCTGGGTTCGGTCCCCAGCTCCAAAAAAAAAAAAAAGAAAAAAAAAAAAGAAAAGAAAAGAAAAGAAAAGAATCAGCAAATGGGACCTCAATAAAACTGCAAAGCTTCTGTAAGGCAAAGGACAGTCATTAGGACAAAACAACAATCAACAAATTAGAAAAAAATCTTTACCAATCCTACAACTGATAGAGGGCTTATATCCAAAATATACAAAAAGCTCAAGAAGTTAGACTGCAAAGAACCAAATAACCCTAATAAATTGAGGTACAGAGCTAAACAAAGAATTCTCAGCTGTGGAATATCAAATGTCTGAGAAGCACCTAAAGAAATGTTCAACATCCTTAGTCATCAGGGAAATGGAAATCAAAACAACCCTGAGATTCCACCTCACACAGTCAGAATGGCTAAGACCAAAAACTCAGGTGAAAATAGATTCTGGAGAGAATGTGGAGAAAGAGGAACTCTCCTCCATTGTTGGTGGGATTGCAAGCTGGTACAACCACTCTGGAAATCAGTCTGGAGGTTCCTCAGAAAATTGGACATTCCACTACCTGAGGACCCAGAGGAATAGATAAAGAAAATGTGGTACATCTACACAATGGAGTACTACTCAGCTATCAAAAACAATGACTTCATGCAATCCATAGGCAAATGGATGGAACTAGAAAATATCATCCTGAGTGAGGTAACCCAATCACAAAGCAATACACATGGTATGCACTCACTGTTAAGTGGATATTAGTCCAAAAACTTGAATTGCCCCAGATCCAATCCACAGACCATATGAAGCTCAAAAGAAGTATGACCAAAGTGCAGATGCTTCAGTCCTTCTTAAAAGGGGGAATAAAAATATTCATAGTAGGGAATATGGAGACAAAATTTGGAGCAGAGACTGAAGGAGTGGTCATTCAGAGTCTACCCCACCTGGATATACAGCCCAAAACTAGATAATATTGATGAAGCCAAGAAGTACATGCTTACAGGAGCCTGATATAGCTGTCTCCTGAGAGGCTTAGTCAGAGCATGACAAATACAAAGGCGAATGCTAGCAGTTAGCCATTGAACTGAGAATGGGACCCCCCCTTTGGAGGAGTTAGAGAAAGGATTGAAGGAGCTGAAGGAGTTTGCAACCCCATAAGAATAACAATACCAACCAACCAGAGCTTCCAAGGACTAAACCACTACCGAAAGACTACACATGGATAGACCCATGGCTTCAGCTACATATGTAGCAGAGGATGGCCTTGTTGGGCACCAATGGGAGGAAAAGCCCTTGTTCCTGCCAAGGCTAGACCCCTCAGTGCAGGGGAATGTCGGGGACAGGGAGGGGAGGTTTTTGGAAGGGGAACACTGATACAGAAGAAGGGGACGGAGATGAGATAGGGGGCTTATGGCCAGGAAACCAGGGAAGGGAATTACATTTGAAATGTAAATTTAAATTATCCAATCAAAAAATAGAAACAAAATAATGAAAGAAAATGTCATATATTTATTACAAACTTTATCCCTGTTTGTTGCTGCTAAAAATTTGATAGTACCTCGGAATGGTCCTGACTCCCTAAGGAGAGTTAAAAGGGCAGTCAGTGTATAGCAGTGGCAAATATCAGGATCTCTCTTCAGTTTCCTTAGAGAGACCATGAGTACATACAGCCCTCTATGTTGTCCCCAGTCTAGTGTGTACCTGTTTTTACATCACTGCTAATCCGCAATATTTTATTTTTCCCCCAATAAGCCTAACAGAATTCTTGATTTCTACATTTCTCTCACTTCAATGTGAAAAATCCCAGGGTGTTTTCTACTCATCGATGACGATGACACACACCTTTGTCAACTTGAACGTTGATTTATTTTAATTAGTACACATTACATCATTCTTAACCAGTTTTCTCTTAAACAAGAAACCTGATAAAGGTTACATTTCAACAAGAATATGCATTCTATGTGGGACAGCAAAATGTACAGCAAAGAGAAATTGTATCCCCTCAGACGGCTCTCGTGAGATATATTTCAGTGTAACTTGGGAAAGAGACAGTACAAGACATGGACTATAAATCAGAATATAGCCCTGACAATGGCTGGTGGTGATGTGTTGTCTCTCCTTTTGTTAGACTGAAGAACTGGCTATTCTACAGTGCTCTTTCATACCCATGAAATTGTATTTTTATTACCAAATAATTGAATGGATAAAACTTCTTAAAATGGCTTCAGTGAATTCTCTTTGCATTTGTACTTGAAATTTCAGGTAGCAGAGTGTTTCTATGTCATGTGGTGTGTGTGTGTGTGTGTGTGTGTGTGTGTGTGTGTGTGTGTGTATGTGTGTGTGTGTAAGAGAATGTATTATGATGCATGTATGTGTCTGCATGTATTTATATAGTTTCTGAAGCCGAGTTTTACAAGGACATAAATTATTGACACAAATTGTGATCCTTAGCTCTCAATAGTATTTTTAAATAGAAGTTTTCCCATTCTTTCTGAAATATACATAAATAAATATACATAAATATGTAATTGAATATTCCAGATTCATGTTATTAACTTGTCATTAAATTATACCATATAAGGAGCAAGGTGGTTATTTGCTTAGAATGATTTTCTGAGAGAATGCATATCAATAGTTTGTTAGAAAAAATGATTTTATATTTCTAATACATTTTAGTATATTTCACCACTACAAATACTAAAATATTTTACTGAATATATATATATATATATATATATATATATATATATATCTTGATTTAGTCTTTAACTAATGTTATTTTAAAAAAGTAGAGGAAGTATTCTAATTACTAAAAGATGCTGTTTTCTTAAAGGCAAAAATCATTAGCAGATTTTTTTTATCCAGGTGAGTATGAAAATGCTGTGACAGTTCTGCATTATTTTTGAGTTCAGGGCATGTTAGGAAGTTTGAGATTGTAAAGAAGTAAAACTTTCCCTCAGCTGTCTTCAGCCTTCTCCAAACAGGTCACAAATTAACTTTCTTTAGAGGATGCCCTGGATCTGTTATCATATGAGGGTATATCCAAAGAGCCAAAAACTGGCACAATATGCTGTCTAGAAATTATTTTTGAACATTTCCCATACAAATGGCCAGTTATGAGAGCCTGGCCCTTTACACGCTCATTTATTGAGTGTAGTGCAACGTATGAACTCGGGACTCCATACATGCTCACCCAGTGCTCTAACACTGACCTATCTTTCTTGCCATCATACTTAAATTTTTATGATTCTACCAGGTTGTCCAGACTGTTGTGAATGTGCTCTGTAGCTTTGAAGTTACATGCACACACACACACACATACACACACACACACACACACACACACACACACACACACACACACAAACACACATCCTGTCATAGTCTCTATGCTGCTGGCTTTACAGGTTTATGACCCCCAGACCAAGCCTGTTCCTATCCTAATGTTTCCATTGTTTTTAAATCACCTTTACAAACAAATAAGGAAAGTAATTTGATGCTATAGTGCAGAAAATACTTTAGCTGTCTGTACTGGTGTAGCAAACCTGAAAAGAGTTAGCTCTCTGTTTCTGATCCAATGTAAGGAAGAGAGTCTGTCTTCACACTGTAGGAGAGATGCAAAGAAATGAAGCCAGTGTCTCAAGCCCTCTTCTATAGGTTCTAATCTTACCAAGAAAGAAACCCTCCCATTGCATAATCAGCTGTTAAGGCCTCTCTTGATGCTAGCATTGTCAGTAATTAAGTTCAAATAAAAGATTTATGGGGAATGTGATGTTTTATGTCAAAGTTCAACTCTTTGGAGATAGAATCAATAACAATCAGAACTGTAGGCTTATCTGTAAGGACTTCTCTAGATTAAGTTAACTGAGGTGGAAATACTCTTCAGCTGCCATGCAAGACTGAAGAACAAAGATAGCTGCAGACTAGAATTCCTCACTTTGCTTTCTGACTTCAGGTATGATGTGACCAACCACACCCTGATACCTTCAAGCCCCCCAGACTATTATGATTAGTAGTTCAAGCTGTAAGGGAAATAAACCCTTCTTTTCTTAAGGCATTTTGTCAGATGTTTTATTAAACAACAGTCAATACAGAGAGGACACATGTATGACACAGCAGGGAGAAAGTTGAAGATACAGTTTTATTCATAGATTAGGAATGTACAAAAATCCTCACAGATTGGAATACTTGAGTTCATCAAACAATTTGGAATGATTTATATGTTTGTTTGTAATAACCATGAAATAAACCCTTATTGATTAAAAAATACTTGTTTTGAAAATGTGGTGGTTAACTTTGATTGTGTATTTGCCTCTCTGAGTTTTTTTTCCATTTTTCAATAAACTGACTATTAATAAGCAAGGAGTATTAGCAACTCGAAAATCCTCAAATGTTAGAAATAACTTTGAGGGCACTTATATTGTTCCCAAGATGAATAAATGGTGCTAGTTAGTATAATAAAATGATACATAAGGGAAGTCATAAAGGATAAAGAAATGATGTGTACCTTTGATTTTAGTCTAAAACATAGATGTTAAAACAGCTTTGATAATCAGTATGTGGATATTAATATTTTAAAATTTATATTGTAACTGACCATAAAATTATAAAAATTGGTATCTTTTCTTATAAGTACAGAAATTAAAATAAAAACACTTCAATCTGTTCCATTGAAGAGGAACATTAAGCATATTCTTTGCCAATTTGTGACGCTCTAAATAAATGCTGTAGACTTTATGAACCATCTTATTTTTCTTGATCCCAGGTCTGGAAGTCCAGCATTGCCTGTTAGCATAATTGGGTCTATCTGGGTTTCTTTTCCTCACTTTATTCTCAGACTTTTCTTGGTACATGCAAGGAAAGGAGAGGCTTGTCCTTGCTTGCTAAGAAAAGTAGTAGTCCCATTGGTAGCCCTCATACTAAGGACCTCCCAAAGCATCTACTACAAATTAGGTTATACTATGGACTAGCCTTCGACATGGCTTTTTGAGAATGTATTGAGCATGTTTCTCTTAACATTTATGTTTGGTTTGAAAACCAGGCTGGACATCTGAAAATTTAAAATGTAAAGGAATATTGTCACATGGTGTGTAACGAGTCTACAGAACACAAAATGTCTCTGGTTCTCTGAAACTGCCCTTGTACATTGATTCCATAGTCAGGAGTAGTCAAAATAACACTATCTTGAAATATCCTTCAAATAAATGCCCTAAATATTAAAAACATGTAAAGCGTTCTCTATTTTACATGTGTAAAGATATAAAACATTTTTTTTTCTGATTTTACACATAAAACACACCATTACCAATGGAAAATTGTCCATTTTTTGGACACAATGTTACCCAAACACACACACACACATACACACACTCACACACACACACACACACACACACACACACACACACACACACACACACACACACACACACACACCTGGGGTATGCTGCTTTAATAAAATGATGATGTTGCGTTCCTATTTCTAACTCTTTATGTGTTCAATGGCTTCCCAAGTAAGCATTTCTTCACATTCTGTTTGTGATGACATTGACAGCCACACAAGAGCCAACTGCCCTACAATTTTCCTATAACTAGAAGAATGCTACCTCACATAGCCCAGTCCATTGTCAGCTATCATCAAAGGAATAATATATTCTTGTCTACGAATGCATTTTTATGTTATTGTTCAAATATATTTTCTAGTAAGTTTTATCATTTACATTCATATTTTATTACCAAAGCATTCCCAGTAGGTTTTTAAAAATAAGGGTATCAATGAATAAAATAGAAAACACTTGTATAATCCAAGGATCCTCCCAAAACAACACAAAATTTGATTTTTTAGCCATACATATGCTATATATCATAAATCATCCTGGCGTTTGTTATTTCTTTCATATAAATATGCAGGGCTGCAAAGCATACCTGAATGCCCAGCGTCCATGTGTACTAGCTCTACCTAAAATGAACCGGGGATCCACTAAGTTTGGTCTCCCAAGGTCTGGGGGTATATGCATACATCATGTATGAAACTAGCATGCTAAAATAAGGACTCTTCATGTGTTTGTCAGTTGAGATACGCTGGACGATGTAATGTACAGAATAGTATTAAATAAATTAGTAAAGTGGTAGAGATCATCATGGATTATAAATGGAAAAATAGAACATAAACTGTTCATCTATCAACATGATCGCAATTATACAGGGTCATTCTTTTTCTCCTCTTGTGTGTTTCAATGCACAGATTTTTATAATTTTATCATGAAAATGTTGGTTTCCTCTCCGGAGAATGGAAAGGCATACCTAAAGACTAAAGAAACTGTGAGTTTTTCTGTAGTTCTTTTAGCTCTGTTCACAATTTACAGTACGTTTAAATTCCAAGAACTAAACGAACTATGAAAGTTAAAATATGAATGCAGAATCAAAATAGAATTGTTTTATTGCAAAATGAATTGAACAGCCAAGATAATGTCTTCTACAGGAAACGTCCATTTGTCCTAAGGAAATTATGGCATTTTCTGTAGTGAGGTAGCATCTGCTCCAATGCTCACATAAGGAATCTAGCTAGTCTTTCTGCTGACCCTGGATAAATGCTTGCAGTGTCCCAGATGAGGCAAAGCTCAGGAAGGAGTAGTCAAGGCACCAACCTTTCTATCTCTGGATGGATACAGCAGTTCTCTACTTAGTAGAGACTTGGTAGCTCTACTTGGTAGAACTGTAGCTAGCAACCACCTCATGACTAATGGAAAAATTCAGCTGTAAAATTTGAAACAAATAACCAGTCCATGTGTTTTCCCATTTCATTGTTTACCTTTGAGATTGTATTTTACTTGCAATTTCCCCTTCCCTTTCTTCTCAATACACACTCCTGTATATCCCTTCCCACTCTACAAATGCATTGCCTTTATATCAGTGGTTAATGCGTGGATATACATATAAGTATATACATATATGCTCCCATGTATGATCTGCTAATAGACATTGCAGAAGATTAAAATTATGGCATGCTTTGATCTTGTCGTGAATTGAATCGATCCTGTTTTCTTGTCATGTTTTCTATTGGATACTTTATGTATTTACATGTCAAATGTTATCCCCTTTCCCACTCCCCGTTCCATTCCCCTCCCCCTGCTTCTATGAGGATGCTCCCACTCCCACGTCAACACTTTGGCATTCCCCTACACTCGGGAAACAAGCCTTGACAGGATCAAGGGCTTCTCCTCCTATTGGTGCCAGACAATGCCATCCTCTGCTACATGTGCGGTTGGAGCCGTGGATCATCTATGTGCACTCGGGTTGGTGGTTTAGTCCCTGGTTTCAAAGTGGTAGATAATAAATGTGGTCTTAAGTTCCTGTTGGATGACTGAAAGGTGAAGTCTGAGTTCACAATTGATATGTTCCTTGTATAATTGATTGTAAACATGCTTTAATCTCAGGTAAAGTTTCTTCAAAGGTCATTAGTTACTACCTGTTTTGTGGGTACATGGAGATTGGATACCCAGCACATATGGAGTTATGTAAAAATGTTTACACACACACACACACACACACACACACATACACACACACATACATATATGTATGTATGTACATATGTATATGTATGTATTTTACATATGTGCATGCAAAAATATTTGCTACATAGTAAATATTTTATAAATGTTCTGTGTAATGCTATTGCACATAAATAAAATCTTATTACATTGTAGCCCCACAGATTGCATTTTAAACCTTTTGTTTGATGTATTAACTTGATTTTTTGTATTTGTGTTGTGCTTGTGTGTGCATATGTACACTTTGCATCCTGTATGCCTGCAGAGGTCAGACGAAGGAGCCAGAGCCTGTCAAACAGCAGTTAGGGATGGTTAAGAGCCGCCATGTGGTTGTTAAGAACTGAACCCAGAGCTTCTGCAAGGGCAGCAAGTACCTTCCCTTGCTTAGACATCTCTCTCCTCCCAAAGGACACAAATGTCTTCATGAAAGTATTAAAGTTTTATCTATGTAAATTTGATAGAGCCCTTGTTTATGCATATTGCATTTGCTCCATAAAAATTTGTAAATTACTGTTCCTTAACACTGCCATAGCAATAACCTAAATTATCTTTCTTATTTTTTTCCATTTTTATTAAATTGAGTATTTATTATTTGCATTTCAAATGTTATTCCCTTTCCCGGTTTTCTGTCCATCAGCCCCATAGCCCCTTCCTCTCCCCTTATGTGGATTGGATAGTTACCAATTCATACCTGGAAAACATTGAGTCTCTTTACTGTTTATTTTGATGTTTATTAGGTTTTAATGATCCCTTTTCTAGCAAGTAATACGTTTTTCTAATTTGGATTCAAGACTACTTAAGATACCACGTATTTTAATCATGCATGAAAGATAATTAATTAAATAGACTAACACGAGGGCTCCTTATGGTTTGTTTTTGTTTAGTTGGCATTGTGAGAAGAGGTCGCTCTTAGCCCCGCTGGCTTGAACTCCTGTCCTTCCTTCTCAGTCTGCAGAGTGGTGAGAACAAAGGCATTCACCGCCACTCCTACTTGTAATCATTAACTACGTAATACCCTTGCCTCTCTTATGCCTTTAGCTCTGATTCATCCAATGCCTTTCTGAGTCTTGTACACGGTTATCCACATGGAACTAAGGAGAATGGTATGGTTCAATAAGTAAAGGGAGACTGTTAAATACACAACAACAGCATTTTCCTTGGTTTGGTTTACTTCTGTGTCTTCCTTTCCTTGCTATGTGTGCCCGGACAGTTCTGAAGCGCCTCTCGGCAGTCTGAGACTAAGGAGAGAGACCACGCACACTGGCCCACTGCTCACTGTGGGAAGGAAAATGTCTGTCCTGCTAGCATTTTTATTTTATTGAGGTTTTTCTAGTGATGCCTTTTCCAGGTTGGCCAGCACTCCTCTGTACTTTATTTTCTAGGATAGTTTTCTCCCTTTATTTCCTTTTCCCACTCATGAGATGGCTTACATTATTCTTTGTTGTATTGTAAACTGCAATTCTTTAAAAAAAAAAAGGGACAACCATGTACTCCTGTCGGAAAAGTTCATTTCTGCAAACTAACTTAAAAAATCTTCCATCCATTCCAGTGTCCTGGGAATTTATAATATTCCTTTTGTAAGCTCAATATAAAAACATTTGAACATACATTTTTAATTCACTGTAAAGCTTTTTGAATATTATAATAAATGTGACTATTTTCTGGTCACGTGTCATTTTAAGTGTCTATTTCTTACATATTCTTCAATGACTTCATTGCCTTTGTTTTATGAATGTCTGAGACACTTCATCTAAGTTTTTAATTTAGCATAAAGTCACTTAAAACCTTCCTATGTGATATTTTAACTTTTACAAATGGATGATGTCAAATACTTATATTCCACATATTATAATTCATGACTTTTGTTTACTTCATGTATTTATTGCCTCAGGTGTTTATTTAACTATTTTTTGTTTCTGTGGCCTTGCTCTTATACTGTTTATGCTAAATCGGCTAATCTAGTACACTTTCCTGTGTACATTTTCTCAATTTTACATTCCATGTTTCAATCTGAAGATTTTCTACCTAAACATTTTGTCTCCGATAGCCAGTCAACCACTTAATATGTGAAATATCATTTATAATTACTGTTTGAGTTGCCTTACAGATAAAGCCAACATTTGTGTCAGTACTGAGAAAGTTTCAACTCACTAGGAGTTTGTTGTCTCTTTTCCTTGTTGCAAATCATCCCTTGCTGTGTCTTTGCATTAAAAAAAATTACATGATATAATGCATTCAAGTTGGAATAAATGGCTTCATGGGCCAGCTGGTTTACAGGAATAATTCGGACATGGAAGTTCTCTCTAATAATATTGCAAGTTTGGATCTCATCAAGCTCGGCACAGTTAATTTCCAGCCTGCCCACGAATGGAGAAACGATCATTTATTGCTCATTTTGTTATAAAGTGAGCTACTCAAGCCCATGTCTCTCATGCTAGCACTCACAGTTGTTTCTCCTGCTAGAGCTTTCTGACATGTACAATATCTTTTGATTATGAAAACATATTTTCTGTTCACTTCCAATTGACTCCACTCTGTCTATACAGTCAATGTTTTCGTTAGCGTGGCTGGTGCCTGCTTTCTTTGTTTTCTTTCTACTTGTAGGGGATGATGTACCCAAAGAGGTACACGTCCTACCTCCAGGAGACTGTGTGAGTATATCAGAACAAGAAGGAATTAAAAACGAAATAGTGGTACAAAATGTGAGGCATTAAAATACTTTGCCCTACTTGTGAGTTGCCCTGAGTTCCTCGTTTAACCCCGATGCTGTAAATGTAGGTTCCAATCCTTTATGCTTCATCAAGGTGCAATCGTATGATATCTTGGGTTTATTTGTGATGCACTAGAGACTGCCTGGAAGTCAACAGTTCCTATGAAGGAGGCTTGATTAGTGTCCTGTCTATGACAATTTGCTAAGAGATATCTATCTAGCTCCAGATTTATACATGTATTGTATGAGCATCCATGTAGCGCTTTATAATTGACTCTTAATTAAAAACACTAAATCCTATACCCTGGCTTATTCGCTCCCTTTTACTTACCATAAACATTTCCTTGTCTACATGTATCAGTTTTCCCACTCCTCGTGGGTGACATCACAGTTGTTTAAAAGCTCTGATGCTCATGAATAAAGACACTTTCAAATCTCCTTGTGTAGGTTAATGTGTCACTGAAAATCTTAGACTCATGTCCAGGGAGGGGTGGCTTGATTTCTCCACCTATGGGTAGATTATGATCATTTCTGTAGAAAAGCCTTCAAACTATGAAAACGCAAAGGGGCCGTGCTGTTTCAAACCACCACCAGGAACAGACGTTTTCTGTTGTACCGTGGTCTGCTATTATAATATAGATTCTCTGAATTTTACAGGCACATGACTGCTTTATTTTGCAACTCTCTGACAGTGTACATCGTCAACCATCTTTTCCGAGGTTCGTTTCCCACCCCTACACCCTCATTGTCGGAACACTGTATCCAACCTTCTACATATTTCCTAACTGCTGATTTATTTTTCCTCATTGACATTTAAGAGTTTTTGGGTCTTGAAGAAAGCAGCCCTGTATCAGATATGCTTTTATAAAGCTTGTCAAGTAGGTGTCCTTTCTTCTCACTCTCTTGAAATCATGGGATCTTTCATTTAGCCTGCAAGGATTTTTCAAACTGATTGGAAATAATCAAATCACTGCTTGCATTAATAATTGCCATGGGTGTAAACTCCTTTGTGGTGTTTAGGCAGAAGCTGGGAGACCATTTAATATATTGTTTTATGAAAAAAAAGATATATCCATTTTCAAAATAGGGTTAAATATATGCTGGAACATATTGAACATTTCCTAAATTTCTGCAAGCTAACTACTTTAAAAATGATTTAGAGTGACAATGAGTCATTTTGAGAGGGCTGGTTCTTTCCATTCAGAGACACAACATCAACTATCGAAATATCAGTAACAAATATTAAAAGGAGTGGTATGTGGCTATGTTGATAAAGTCTTGCCTGGCATGTTCAGGTCCCCAGTGTATCATGAACCGGGTATGGTGGCACATGCTAAAGCTTAGCACCAGGGAGGTAGAGGATGGAAGGTCAGAAATACTCCCTCTTCCTAGACTAGATAGGGAACTTGAAGCCCGCCTGTGATACACAACCACTGGTATGAACATACTATTTAGAAGGCAGTTTTGGCCAACGTGACCATGTTCATGGAGCTTACACCACCCTGGGATCATCACATAGGTTTCTGCACCTGTTTACAGTATCAGACATGAATTCTGTCCTATGAAGCAGGCTTCAAATAGACTCAGAGTGCTTGGCTAGTCGACATTTTGTAAATATCTGTGAACTTTGAAACTGAAGTGTAAGCTTCAGAACATTAAAGATACAGACACTAAAGGAAATTCAGTTTAGAATTTCGCCTTTCCTACAAAGAGGCCTCAGGTTGTAGGATTACTGACAGCAGCCAACCATATCAACCAGGTTTAGGACCTGAAATTTTACACATTTTTCTCAAATGATGCTTTCCACCATGATTTTGCATTGAAGAAGCTTTGAGGACCATTAGATTGTTATTGTAAAAGTGGTTTTGCTGAAAAGAGTTTGTTCTTTCAGTAAAAATTAGCATATGTTAAAGGATTAAATTAAAGCCTATAATTATTGAAAATTCAATATAGTTCCCATGCCATGTGCTTGACAACTTGCCAAAAAATTAAATAATGTTTTCATTTATTATTTAAAAATTCATATAATGTGTATTTTTCATAATCATGCTCTCCACTGAGATTTTCCTCCAACTCATTACCCATCCAATTCATCTCTCTCTCTCTCTCTCTCTCTCTCTCTCTCTCTCTCTCTCTCTTTCTGTGTGTGTGTGTGTGTGTGCATGCACGCATGTGTGTTTCTCTCTTTCTCGAAGACAATGTATGCTTAAAAAGTGAAATCTTATTCTTGTTAACCAACTATACCTGTGAATGGCCCTGCCCTAAAATGTGGATAATATACTGATGTTATTCTATTGAATAAAACTCTTTCTTCCTCTCCCTCTCCCTCTCCCTTTCCCCCTCCCTCCCTGCATTAATCAAATTCCAATGTCTCCTCAGCTAGAGGAGGGTCGGTGTGCCTAATACTCTTCCTCAATTCTGGAAATTTTTATGAATATGCCAAGAACATTTAATGAACAAACTTATAGTGACTTTACTTTGGTAAACAAAACTTGGTATTTGTAGCATCTCAAATTTGACATCTATAGTTAAATGAATATTTTTCTAGTATCATAAGTCTATCTAGAGGTGGTAGCTGACTAGCACAACTTTGAAATCTTACAACAAATATTTTTCTTTGTTATTCATTTCACATATCTTTAGAGGCAGAAATCATGTCAGTAGCTAATGTTTTATTTTTTAATTTTATTTTCCTTGGATATTTTAAGTATTTACATTTCAAATGTTATCTTTTTCCCCCTGTCTCCCATTCCCCCTCCCTCCTTCCCCCTGCTTCTATGAGGATGCTCTCATTCCTACCCACCCACTCCAACCTCAGCGCCCTGCTATTACCTTATATTGGGGAAATGACCCTTCACAAGACCAAGGGCTTTTCCTCCTATTGATGCTGGACAATGCCATCCTCTGCTGCATATGCAGCTGGAGTCATGGGTCCCTTCCTGTGTACTCATTGGTTGGTGGTTTAGTCCCTGAGAGCTCTGGTTGGGGTCTGGTTGGTTGATACTGTTGTTCTTCCTATGGGGTTGCAAACCCCTTCTGCTCCTTCAGTCTTTTCTCTAACTCCCCCATTGGAGTACCCTTGTTCAATCCAATGGTTAGCTGCAACCATCCTCATCTGTATCAGTAGGGCTTTAGCAGAGCCTCTCAGGAGTCACCCATATCTGGCTCCTGTGAGCAAGCACTTCTTAGCATCATCAATAATGACTGGGTTTGGTGCCTGCATATGAGATAAATTCCCAGATGGGGCAGTCTCTGGATGACTTTTTCTTCAGTCCCTGATCCAGTCTTTGTCCGTGTATTTCCTCCCATGAAGAAAATAAAAAAAAACAAAGAAAGAAAATCAGCTATTCTAACAATTCTTCATAATATATGCATTCAGTCAACCTTGTTATCACAATTGGTCATGTATTTTGAATAGTTTATAATGACATTTTAATAACAGGAACAAAAGTAAAAGACATTTGGATCAAAAGTTGCCATCAAAAACAATTTAAGGCTCAAAGTCAAAGACAATTTCAATTTCTGATATTTAATTTTCTTTGATGAATACCAGTATAGAGGTTTATATGAACTTTACACAAAGTCATTCATTGGGCAGATTCTTAACAAATTGTAATTTAATCTTTTTTGACAATATTTGGCTAATATTCTGGTTTCTAGTGAGTAAAGCTCATTCTGTGCTAACTCAGTGACGCTGCCTAATTCTTTGTTTTACTACACAATGTCTTTTAAAGTGTGTTGGGGTTTTTTTGTTTTTGTTTGTTTGTTTAAGTTTTTCATCCATTCCAGCTCAGTTTTAAGTATGATATGGGCTCAGAGCCCACAATTTCCTTTTATTTAAGAGTATTTACTTTGTTAAGACAGAGTGTTCTTAGTTTCCAGGTTCTAGAATAGCAGGCTTATGCCACCACTTTCAGTTTCATGTTCTTGTTCATTAATACAATTTCTAGATGTTGATATTTCTTCAGTCCTCTTTATAAACCCTCCCCCAAAGACTGCATGATACATTTCATTTTTGTACAATTATGTATTTATTTACTTAGTGTGTGTATGTATGTATGTATGTATGTATGTATGTGTGTGTGTGTTTGTGTGTGTGTGCATGTATGTGTGTGTGTCTGTGTGTACATGTGTGTGTAGTGTGCTGGTACCATGACAACTATATGGAGGGACATCCTGCAGGAGAGGATTCTTTTCTTTCACCATGTAGATTTCCAGGAGAGCTCAGATTGTCTGCCTTGGCATTAAGTGTCTTTATTCAGTGAGGCATCTCACCAGCTCATTCCACAGTTTCAAATGAGTGGCGCCAAGGCCTGTGGAGTCTTAATGGAAAGGATTTGGCAGTAAAACGGGCCCTGACTAAACCCCCAGGTTGCCTATTAACACCTGCCATTACCTGCCATCTAAATGTAAGTTAAATAATCTTCCCAATTTGTATTTTGGCAAAATGCCACCATAGCAGATGGAACGGACTGTATGGAACTGGGAAATTATGCATATACATTTAATGCACGGACTGTGTGCATTAGTCCTTTCGAGGAACATCCGAACATCCTTCTGGTCTCTGCTTTTTTTATACTGTTTACACCATATGCCAGCACAGTGGGAGAGCCTTATCTGAGAGGCAACAGGAAACATGGAAATTGTTTCATAAAGTTATCTTATTTGGGGGAAGGAACAGATGAAATTCATTGTGAGTATACATGTTATTGTTTTGAAAATTGAAAAAAGCAAAGCATTTTAGAAATTACAGGAAAAAATGAAATTATGTTATGCAACCTTAAACTGTTGTCCTTATACTTTTTTTCATATCTCACCACATATAAACCAACCTGTGCACTACCGTCATAGTTCTGTACTAACCAAATTATTCTATTCTCTGTCATCAATCAGTTCTCATGTTTGCCAACCTCCAGGACCGTCTCACAGTTTCTCACTAAGTGAGGCATTAAATAAGTTGAATTTTTTGCTTGAATTCCAAAGGGTTGCATTTGTAATTATCAGTAATGAGGCTAATATTCAACCTATCTATCACCATTCTGAATCGGGAGGGTGGCATTTACACTAATGGTCACAGTAGAGGGCATGTTGAATGGAATAGCCTTCCCAGCCTTA
The DNA here is from genome assembly GCF_011064425.1 of Rattus rattus. Classification (NCBI taxonomy): domain Eukaryota; kingdom Metazoa; phylum Chordata; class Mammalia; order Rodentia; family Muridae; genus Rattus; species Rattus rattus. Next base: position 108,797,615 of record NC_046157.1, read on the forward strand.
ATACAAATGAGTCTGCCAAAGCTCTCAGCTCCACGGAACTTGGTCTTAGGAACTTGATGGTTTCAGAATTCCATATTTCCTCTTGAGTTCTTGAAGAAGTGATTGCAAAAGATCATTAAACATGAAAGGATTTGATCGGAGAAAATGTTCTTGTGACAACATCAAAATAATTGTGAAAAATAAGAAGGATTCTTATTTATTGGAATTGAGGAAAGAGAAGTATGAGTTTCTGTGGTTCTCTGATGTAATGAAGTTAAGCTAATACAATTCAGCAACAGCATAATGGAGTGCTTATAACACAGGAATCCAGAGATGCTGGAACGGACTTATTTTAACATTGGGAGCTGAGAAACACTATTGGTAACATGACCTCAGGGATGTAGTATTTCACAACTGCAATAGCAACTCCAGTTCTTGGTCAGTTACACTTGTAATTACATAACTCTATTCTCTCGGTCACCATAAACCTGGAAAGTGACTAATCTCTTAAAGGGAACATTTCTAGATAGGGCCATAACAAACTCAGGTGTACACTGACAATAGTGGTTCTACTTACATAAAGAGTTATTCTTCAATGTGAAATATTCATCCAGCCAACTTGGCTGTGCCTTCCGACTTAGTAGACCTCTCCAGAGCAGCAGAAAAACAATGTCACTGAACTAGTAAATGCATACGTTGAACAAAGAGATTCAATCAGTTGCTCAATCTATGATGATACCTAGATATTTTATTCAGAGCTATTGAATTCTATTTGAGAATGCATCTGGTCCAAGAAAGAAATGTTAATCTGTCAGACCAAGAACTGCCATGCAAAGAAGTGGATAATGGCTATTTAAACATGACTCAGAAGCACAACTTGGACATCCTGCTCTGACAAATCACCTGTGCCGTTGACACCTTTAGATCAAATTGACACAAGATTCTTAATTGCATTAAAGTACCAATTTATTGTCTTTTATCCTGGAAAAATAGATTTCTGAGCTTTGCTACTAATGTTTCAGATCTCTACCAGTTTGTCAAAGAAAGGAGGACTCTGAAGTGCCTCTAGATACCTCAGAAAGTATTGCAGGAGGGACAGACTGACTAGAATCTCTCCACGTATTCTCCTACTTTCCAGAAAACTGAGCTAGACTTTTCTTCCTTGTAACATAAGAGTTTCCAATGGCAAAGGGCTCAATTTCCAGTATGTAAGCACTTTCCACTCACTTTAGTTACATTTGTAATTAGCTGAAAAGTTTCACCCAACCAATGCCAGTTCAAAGTTACTAGAACTTTCAAAGGCATGGATTCTGGAAGTTGAGAACTGAACAAACTGGGGCTGACTTATCATATTTCTGCTATGTAACAACCCCAGTCTATCTTTCCTTAATTCATGAGAACTTTGGATAAATACAGATTTACTACAAAGACAAAGAAAGCAGCAGGTACACTATTGTAATCAGAAATAGTCCATGGGAAGATTGTGAGATTCACGTTCCATTGTAAGGAGCAGCTGTTTGGATCCAGTAGCAGGAGCATTGGTCCACATTCACCACTCTAGTAAAGTAATAGACATGTTTCTATTTCTTTCTCTAGTTTAGTTGGCACTTGAACATGGAGATTGGGAGGTAGAGACTAAATAACATACTTGTTAGAAGCTGTAGTTTACCCTTTATACCTCATCTGTCGGCTGTGGTAAACGCACCGTCTCTATAATCAGGTGCTGAAGAGGATACACATTAAAGCAACATGTTGAAAATAAGAAAATAAACATTTCTGTGTCATTAGCCCTTTCCGTTGTAATCAGGACAGTTTTTGGAGCATGAGGTAAAGCTATGCATCAAGAATTGCCCAGCAGAGATGTGTGGCTGACAGTCTTTCTTCATTGCACCTTAATCGATACATACAGGCATGTTGCACTGAGCTAAATGGCCACTGTCTGATGATACCCTGGACCTTTATTTCAAGACTGGGCTCCATAAGTCATCTCTGTTGGCTCAACCGCTACCAAAAATTTGAGGTTTAAGACTCCTTGTTTGAGTGTGTGTATGTGTGTGTGTGTGAGAGAGAGAAAGAGTGAAGTGTGTGTGTGTGTGTGAGTGAGAGAGAGAGAGAGAGAGAGAGAGAGAGAGAGAGAGAGAGAGAGAGAGAAAGAGAGGAGGGAGGTCGAGGGGTCGGGAGGATATCTCTGTGTGTAGATTTGTGTATCTGTATTGGTGTGTTTGTGTGTGTGTACATATTAAATGTGGAAGTAATTATAGAAGTAAAGATAAAGACAAGTGCTTCACCAGAGTCCCTGATTGTGACTATGAAACTTGCCTTACACTATAACTGTCACTTTCCACAGATAAGGCACATAGGGAAGTTCCCCGTTTTACCAGCAGTGCAGGCCAGCTTCTGAAGAAGAGCGTGGGGCAGCGCATCATTTTAACAAATCCAAGGCACCCTCGCCTGTCCTGCATCTTAGCTGTTCCCGTTTAGGTTGGGAATCTGGAGCTATTTGAGTAGCAGGCACTCATGACCTACACATATTCACCCAGTGCAGTATTTTTCCCTAATATTGGTGCTGTAGCTGAGGTATTTATGCTACAGGACTGCCTTTCCTCTTCAGATAAAGATAAAGTGCTATTTAAGAGAATTGAACCCGGTGTCGTGAAGAGCACTTTCTTGATGAAAGAAACAGCTTCATTTCCCTTATACCAAGAGGCTTGAAGAGATTTACACATTCTTTAGCATCCTTCAGGGGGGTCATGCATTAAGACAAAGCTGTGCTGTTTGTCTTGCTCCACTGTGGCCCAGATTGACCTAGAATTCCGGATGTTCTCAGGCAGTCCCTGGATTCCCTGGAAGCATCATTTTCCACCTCAGGCTCCTGAGTACTTGAGTCAAAGCCATGAGGGAAGGCATGGAACCACACTCAGCTCTGTTTTTATTGATTTGTTTTCTTCCATTTTGAGATGCCCATGACAGATATCGGGGTCTCTCACGTGTTAGACAAGTGTTCTATCACTGAGTGGAATCCTCGTCATTTTTCTCCTTGTTTGTGGCGTGATTGTGTTTCAGCTCTAAGAACTGAGTTTCTGACAGTCACTCGTCTTGTTGTGCTTTTTATCTTCTAGGACTACAATGACGAAATTCGTCAAGAGCAACTCCGGGAGTTGTCTTACTTGAATGGCTCAGAAGAGTCTGGCCGGGGCCGAGGTATTAGAGGCAGAGGGATCAGAATAACTCCCACAGCTCCTTCAAGGTACACGAGTTCTCACTCTGAGTGTATTAACAACAAATGATGGTGGCAGGCCTTTGCCGTTCTGCTCTGTCCTGAATCCAAATAGAACTAAACAGTCTCACAGCACAAGCCAGAAAGACTGGGAATTTTTAATAAAATCTGCATATTTGTATTTCAACAATGTAGCTAACAACTTGATGTAAACTCCTTTTTTTTTTTTTTTTTTTGGCTTAACAAATATCACTTGTTCTGTTCAAGATGTTTATACTATATGTTCCACGTGTTAATAATAAATATACATTGAATCTTGGTTAACAGAAGAACTAACATGCAGAACTAATAGAGTATTAAAGGCAAGTATCTCATTTACAGAAAGGATCTCACACACTGCTGTGATGATAAGAAATAGAGGGATCGATTGGGTTCAGAGAAGTGGAGAAAGAGACTAAAGCTTGGCTGGGGAGACAATTGAGACGAAGCCATTACCCAAAGCTGTAAATGAGCGTCACCTGAAATACAGAGAGACGCAGTAGAGAAAAGAATAAAAGTCCAAAGAAACATTTTCCAGATAATAGTTCACAGAAGTCTTAAATATACCTCAGGAGGCACAGGGTCATGGGAGCTCGAAGGGAAAATTGGTAGGCTGAGAGCTCGGTGGGCTGTAGCCAAGAGTGGTTTCCCAGTGCTGAAACGGGAGCTAAAGAGATGATGACATTTGGTTCAGAAATGAACAGGGAGTGAAGATTCAATGCAGAAAATGTTCTTTGAAGAAGTCAGAAACTAAAAGAATCCTGCACTGGGAATTTAGCCCTAGACGGTGTCCTAAAATAGATGACGGATGTTGGAAATTGCATGGGAGAAGGCAGTGGTGTTAATATTGCCAGGAAAGGACTGAGCGTACAAGTGAGAATGAGGCAGGCTCTGTGTGGGGTTTGCTACCGCCGGGATTGAAAGTCGGTTGGGAAAGAAATGCCACAAAAAATTAGAATCAATATGAGCATGACGCAACTGCAGAGCAAAGACATATATAGGTTCAGAAATCTAGATAGCATCCATGAGGAACAATTATGCTTTTAGGTCTAGGTAATTAAAATGGTTACCCACCGTTATTTACAGACATAGCCAGCATGTGTAATTTATTATCGACATGTGGATGTTTGAAGGTATTAAAATACAAAGCTCAGGAGTAATTATTACTGCCTCTGTCAGATCTGGGAGTATGCTCCTTGTGAGATACAGGCTTCTGGAGTTAACTCTCATTGTTACGAACAAATATTTGACATGAAACAACTTCACGGAGGAAAGAAAGGCTTATGTTGGTTCAAAATTTGAAGGGAATGTAGTCCACAGTGCTTGGGAAGGTGCAGTGGCTGGTGACTCATAGCAATGTGAACTTGTGACTGGAATGGCTTAGCTCCAGCTCTCTCAGCAGTGGACGGGATGGGGGTTGGGCTCTAAACCTCAAGGGCTGTCTACAGAGAGCTAATTGCTCCAGTAAGACCCGCCCCCCATCCTACAGATTCTACAACCTCCCAGAACATCCCAGTGAGCTGGATACTGCATGTTCGGGTACCTCAAATGCAAACGATGACTCCCAACTCAGGGAAGGTGAATGGCACTTAACAGAGGTCTTTATGTTATTATGATAACATAATCTTGTCTTCCCAGTCATTGTGTTCGAAGCAGGTACCATAGCTTTGGATCCTTTATGTCCTCGGATCTAGGCTACTGTTTTGTATATTTAGTTCACATGAAATTATCTACTCTTGGCTTGGTAAGCTAAGAATTTTAAAAAGCTCTGCCAACCCTCCTATTCTTCATTCCTAAAGCTCATTTTCTTCCAAGAAGAAAGAGGCAGTTTGATGGCCATTCAGAGCCAGAAGTGTAACCCGCACCTCCATGCAAAGGCACGGGCAAACACCGTGATTGTCAGTATGCCAAAGGTCATCATGTTCCTGAAAGCTTTAGTGGCCCTGCTGATAGCAGTGCTTTCTAGAGGCCAACTTTCAGGCATAATACGCAGTGAAATAACCATGTATTTGCCCAAAGACTACAGCCAAACAGCCTTTCTAAAGGTTTTAGAATGTTATAGAAATGGATGCATCCTTTGATCTCATGCTTTTGTTCAGATCGCTTTTGTGTTAAGTCTGCGGTACGGAACATTCAATCAGCCTTCTCATTGTTGAGCACTAATTCCACAACCCTCGAGTTATCATGTAAAAATATGTCAGTGACGGCTCAGGCTCACCCAGTGGAGGCATGCAGCATGCTGATAAATCAGGACTGTGAAGCTTGACCTAGTGTAACTACACAATGTCATCATTCTGGTCAGAATGTCACATTGTATTAAGATGTTTTCCTGGAAATCTTACCACACTGAAGATCACTGTCAATAAACCCAAGCATGGAAGCAATCAATCTACACACACACACACACACGCACACTCACATGCACACAGAGAGAGAGAGAGAGAGAGAGAGAGAGAGAGAAACAGACAGATACACACACAGAGACACACACAGAGACACACACAAAGACACACACATGCACACACACACACACACACACACACACACACACACACACACAAGTGCGTAGCCAACATGGCACAGTTCAGACAATACGCTGGTTTGTCTTTCTAAGTTTGGAATGCAAACAAGATAGACTTTCATTTTCTGTTTCCATTTTTCTTTCTTTTCAAATACTATATTAGAAAACATCAAAATGCATTGCATGAAACACATTGATTGCATGGATTTTACTGGAACTAAGTCACAATATTTAGAGACATGTATTTTAATATGACTCAAGCCACTTTACATATTATATATCTATCAGGAGTAGAGACTGATCTGTGTGAAGGCAGTGAGCCGAGAAAGTCATTTCTTGTCCACATGTCACCACATCTGTATCTCACCAATTTCTTCTAGGGGCCGTGGGGGTGCTGTTCCACCACCACCACCACCTGGACGAGGTGTTCTTACCCCTCGGGGGACCACTGTGACCCGCGGAGCTCTCCCAGTGCCCCCAGTAGCAAGAGGTGTCCCAACACCTCGAGCCCGGGGCACAGCAGCGGTCCCAGGATACAGAGCGCCCCCACCTCCAGCTCCTGAGGCTTATGAAGAGTATGTAAGTACCCCGAAGAAATCAGCAGCTGGGAAGGGTTAAATTTACCAATTCTGAAGGTAAATGCCAGAATGTAATTTTAATTACAGAACACTAGTGTGATTTCCAGCAGAAGGTAGGCCAGGGATCTACACGTGAACGCTCTGAGAAAAGCTTTCATTCATGGACCTCATTGATGTCGGGCATGTGACAACAGCATCTTGTGTGTGAAGAATCAAACTCTACTGAAATGTGCCTGTCTTTAAAAAGTTCGATTAGCTTTCAAATTGGAAATAATTACAAATTATTATAAACAGGATATGAATCATCATACGATTAGAGAATTCACTAATAAACGTGAGGGGGAAAGCTGATAAAGATGTGAATCATGCCGCTAGCCTCCCACTACCATGACTTCCTTTTTCATTCACTATTTTGAAGATATGTGATTGGCATCCTGAACTGAAATGTAGAGAGTAAACAGGAAATGCAGTATCTCTAAGTACTGTCCTTCCATTCCCCTCTGTCTACAGTATTTTCTCTTGGAAGTGGGGGCAGAACTCGACAGTGTCCACTCTTCCTCCTTAAAAAGTCCCAGTGGCAACTAAAGTTCTGTTGCACAAGAGTTCCTCCTGTGGCACACATTAGTATATTGGGCTTGCTTATAGCTTCCGTGATGAAGGTTTTTTGTTAATAGCATGAGTAACCCAAAAGCAGCCACACTGGAAAGTGTTCATCCAGCATCGAACGTGATTTCCTTGTAACTGCCTAAGTAGAATCCTCTTCCTCAAGTTCTCTTTAGGCTGTGTAATCAAACCAGTACCCCATGGCCCCATGCAATTAGGGCAGAATTGCATATAATTGGCTACAGGGGACTGGATATTCAGGTGAGTTTCCAAGAACTCTGCCCCTTCCTTCTATGTCACCATTTAACAAGATCGCCTGGACTGTCTTTTACAAGCAGATACAGCTGGTATCATGAATGTAACAGTTAGAATTAGAATGAGGGTGGGAGGGGCAGAGATCCAGGGTGGGAGGGGCAGAGAACCAGGGTTGGAGGGGCAGAAAACCAGGGTGGGCAGGGCAGAGAACCAGGGTGGAAGAAGAAAGACCAGCGTTCAGTTTCAGGTCCTGCTGACTGAAGGTGTTCAGCAGGAGTTATGGCTTTGCTGTAGAGATATGATGTGCACTCTGACAATGAATATTCCTAAACACCTGTAGACATTGCAAGTGCTGTATGTATTGAATAATTATAGGACTGTAGGTAGTGAGTAAAAGTGAACCGCCACATAAAATAACATTCCGTCTTTCTTAATACCTTTCAACTATGGACTTTCATAATCTGTAGATGTTTATATTTTTGTGAATTATCCAGGCACCATTGACTTTAAATAGCCAATAACCATTTGACCTTATGTTATTAAAGTATAAAGTTGTCATTGTGGGAAAGTTCACGAATCTAAATTACCATATGACATCAGACCTTAGGAATACTTGGACCAAGGAGCTAGGACACTGGCGTGAATCTTTGTCCCAACTCATCTTTGTTTTCTATGGAGAAACACTAGTTTTTAGAGGGGAGAAGTATCAGCTTGGCAAGCATCCACTATTTCTATAATAGCACAGCATGGGTAACAGGAAAGTCTGGGCATACACAGGTTTTCTTTTTTAATCTCTTAAGTTATGTGAAAGCCTATCACTGACTATATTTTAATGTTTTTGTTGTTGCTGCTAAAACTAATTGAGCGGGTGCATACAAGTTTCAAGTAAGTCTGCTAAGCCTCTACTGGCAATCTGTGTAGCGCCAAACAGGATGGGATTATATGCAGGGATGCTGCTCTGGGCAGTACTTTGAAACTATTGATTCCCCTTTAAGAGGTAAGAAAAAAAAAAAGTTTAAGTGTCTCAATAACAAAATAATAGCACCATGCTGAGGTGATGGTGAAAATCTCAAAGGAGTTCTTAACTCTCAGATAAAATTTCTCTGAAAAAAAAATGGTTCCCTCTATTATAAATCACAGTGTGAGCCAATTCCCTCCCTACACACACCTTCCCCTGCTGAGCGTCAGCGGTAAGTTTCCAGCCACACAGAATGCATGTAGGTAATCAAATCCACTCCAAGCAGCTGGTCTGACAAGAAAGCACTTACGGTAATTGAGACTGCTGTTTTAAGATCATCATTAGGGTGTGCGTGCCTCTGTGTGTGTGTGTGTGTGTGTGTGTGTGTGTGTGTGTGTTTGGAGTTTCTTACATATCTTGACTTTAAATATTTTTAAGCTTCTCTTTGCTAAACTTCTTCAGAGTAGAATACACCCACTATTTACAGATCCATCATCACAACTGAGGTAAATTAGGAAAATTGAAAATTGGATTTTAGCAAAAACTCATAGAGAAGAGAATAGTAACATAATCGGATCTCCCAGAGGCTAACCCATTGGAAGAAGTGAAGTAGAACTTTTGAAGGTACAGCCGGCTCCAATCATGGTATATTAAGTCACGCGGGCTGATGCAGATGCCACCAATGAGTTACTATTTTAGTGAGAAGAAAACAAGCTTAGCGTTGGTTGTTTTCAGTCTCCAGAGGCTCTGCTATTTTCCCTTGTAACACTGGTCCTTCTCTCAGTAAAGAGCACAGCAGAATCCTTCCTAGTGATGCCTAGTGATGCTCACAGAGAATACGCACCTGTACACACACACACACACACACACACACACACACACACACACACACACACATCCTGCACTTCATCTTCAGCCGGATGGTGCCTCAGTCAATATTCAACACATCTTCCTTTTCCCTTCATGAATTCCTCCAACTGCAGATAACTGGCTGGACAGCTCCAGAAAACCAGTGCTAGAAATATGCCACCTACAGAGTTTGGAAAGACTTTCAGAAAATTGTACCATTCTGGGAGAGACGAAGCTGGTCCAAAAATCACCATCGTCTGTGGGTTTGCTGTGCAGGGCTCTCTACTTACTTCAATTATTAGAAGTCATCGTACCTTATTTTTTCCCAATTGTAAGATTTTACATATTCCAAAGACAGAAAACATATCTTAAATTTGTCTTGCCAGTTCTTTGTAAACTACTAGGTAGCAACAAGGGCACTGGCCTACTTATTTTATTTTTAGAAATATTATAAATATATATGTGTCAAAGCATATACGCATACTCTGTTAATATTAAAGTGATAAGAACAGAGAAGAGCAGAAAATGCATGTCTAATTAGCAATGCCCACGCTCCAGTAAGAGGAATTGCCATTCACAGCTATGGGTGTTTGACAATGTTTCTAAGGCGAGGATGATGGGCAAACCTTTGAGAAGCAGAGGGAAGAGAATCACCATGAACAGGGAGTGGTAAAGGGAGAGTCAGGGAAAGCATCTTCATGCAGGTGTGGAGAATCTGAGAGAACAAGCGAGCGAGACAGCCCATTAGACAAAGCCCGTTTTCCAGTGGGAAATGGGGCAGGGGAGTGGGAACAGAGGCAGTCTTTGTAACTTTCTGTGATTTTAAAAAAATAAAATAAAAGGAAAGAAGGAAATAAATAAAAAATAAATCTACCTGCAGGTTTCAGAAAAGATGAACTAGTTTTTGTGAGAAACATATGATTTTTTTCCAATAGTTTTGGGAGAATAGAAAAGAGAACGAAAGCAACAAAAATTTAGAATTCACATTTTTAGGATTGAAAGTCAGAGCTAGAGATTACCCCCATTGAATTTGCAGCTATGTGTGTGTCTTAAAACATAGGCCCTAATATCCTGAAAGCATATTTCTCAAAGATTCTATCCATTTACTCACCAATGTCAATTTTGTCTATACCCTTCTCAGATGGGTATCTATTCTTTTGATTATTTTGCGTCTTTGAGTTTTGATTTCAACACCTATGAAAAATCCTAAACACAATAACTTCTTTTTAAAAAAAAGGAGAAAAGAGGACCAGTGGAGAAGATTTGGAGAGCCTCATTGAGACATGACCTGGCATGATGGAGGGTTAGGATTAGATGTAGTTAACAGGGCAAAAGAAAACTGAAGATGACAGCACCAGTCCAGGAAGCCAGCAGATGCATATGTGTAGTGACGCAGGGAGAAAATGAAGCAGTTTTCACAAATCCTGTGCTCTATGTGTGCGGAGAATCAGGAGTGTAGCTATTTGGCTTCCTGAAATATTCTATTTGTGGGAGCTGGGTATCACTCTTGTTCTGCTGTAGAAACCCGAGGAATGCTCTAGCACGCCACCTGGTGTCCTGTCACAGTATTCACGTGCAGAGATCTGCCAGCTAGAATGGCAATGCTGGCCCAGGAAGCATGTGTTTATAGGAGGTTTGAAGTCTACTGGTCAGAATCTCTCCTCTGGAAACTCTTCATATGATTCAGCAAAGCCCTGAAGAAAGAGAGGTATACAGAAACAACAAAGAGTTGTAAAACACCCACGTAAGGAGATCAGTGACATCACAACAATTTTTCTGTCACTGAAGATAGAAGAGAACCTCTATAGAATTTTTTATTATAAAATCACGTTTATGTTAGAAGCTGGTCAGAAACTATGCTTTGAACAAAAGCAGATGGGTGTGGGGTGATAACTCAATGATAATGCATTCACTGCTCAGGCATGTGACCCAAGATTGGATCTCCAGGTAAAGACTTAAAGCCAAGCACATAGTGCAAACATCTCCAATTCCAAGGCTTCATGGAAAGAAAGGAGGCACACTCAAGAGAATCCCTGAAACACGTGAGAGCAGCTAGCTGGCAGCCTGTGCCTCAAACAAGGTGTAAGGCAAGGACTCATGCTCAAGACTCTCTCTCTCTCTCTGTCTCTCTCTCTCTGTCTCTCTCTGTCTCTCTCTCTCTGTCTGTCTCTGTCTCTGTCTCTCTATGTCTCTCTCTCACACTCACACACACACACACACACACACACACACACAGGAGTAGGAATCAAGAGGGAGAAATTTTAAGGAAGGGAACTAAGATAATGCTTTGTGGTTTTATAATATTTCTAAAAACCACATGATCATCTCATTAGATGCTGAGAAAGCATTTGACAAAATGCAACAGCCCTTCATGTTAAAAGTCTTGGAAAGATCAAGAATTCAAGGCCCACACTTAAACACAGGAAAAGCAATATGCAGCAAACCAGTAGCCAACATCAAACTAAATGGAGAGAAACTTGAAGCAATCCCACTAAAAAATCAGGGACTAGACAAGGCTGCCCACTCTCTCCCTACTTATTCAATATAGTAATCGAAGTTCTAGCCAGAGCAATCAGACAACAGAAGGAGGTCAAAGGATAAGCTTTTCTTAAAATGCTGCTGGTTGTGATTTTTTTCAAACAAAACGCACTGGTGTTTATTTTATATCTATAATTCTGTGATTTTTTTCTAGTAGAATGCAAACCTGTATCTTTTAAAGCTGCACAAAGGCTCAATCCATTCCTATAGAGATAAATCTATGCAACATTTATAGAAAGACGAATGTGTAGAGATAGGACAGGGAGAGGTTCTTTAAAGGAAACACTGCCTGTGCCTACAAGGTGCATCTGCGTTTACTTAGAATGTCTTCAGCACTGTTGAAAAGCCACTGCTTATGGAAAGTGGTCCATTTTGTAATAATTTTGAGATAAAGTGAAGAGATAAAGAGCATACAATTCTACAAAATTAAATATTGCTCATACATATGTGCCTATATCAACACTCATAACATATATTCTGGTGGAGTTAATAAAAGAAGTCTCCTTAGTTATTTGTAACATCTCATGCTTCTCAAACACATAGGGCCATTTTTTTTAAACCACTACATATTTTCTCCAAAGGCTAATGCCCAGACATCAAAGACACATACCAAAGCACAAAAGCAAGCAGGAAGAGGAGATATTTAAAATTCAGGCTGACGCTACATGAGAAATTTTGGCTTAGTATAATCCATCATGTTAACCTAATTTAAAACATGTATCCTGACAAATTTTGAGAGCTTCTCTTTTCGTCTGTCTGCACCAAGCCTATCGGCATTCTGGCCCATCCTGTCATCCAATTCAGCCTCTGAGGTATCCTTCCAGGAACTATGAGAGAACTAGAAATTTCACTGATAAATCAATAGTCCTTAAAAGTTCCGTAAATGAGCTCAAGTTGCCAGCTCCAGTTTCATGTGCACAGAGAACTTTTTGACAGGAGAGGGAAATCAGTATTAAATGATAATTGAAATCAATTCTTGTGCCATTCGTGGAAGGGGAGATTATGAGTCTGATCTATAATGCATTTTGAGGGCAGCCACGTATGATGGTTTCTGTGTTAATAGCCAAGAGCCTTCACCCAAAAAGAAGAGACTTTTATTAGATCCTCTAGATTGGATATTTGTTTTCCATTAGGCATTCTTGTTAGAGTTTCATGCTTTAGTCTCTTCATATTAGAGACTAATTTACCAGAATGCATTGCGGGATTCTGTTTGTTGAAATGTAAGTAATATTTAAAATAGCCAAGCCACGCAAGGTAAATGGATCGTGTTGCAAAGGTATGGGCTGGGGGTCATATCACTGTGGCTCTGAGTTCAGAGAAAGTCGGTGCTATTTAAGCCCGACTATATGGATTACTTCCACAAATAATATTTTAAAACTCATTCTTTAAATGGAACTCTTACCAAGGACTTGAAATCTGAGTCATGTTACTGATGTGGTAGATTTCAAGTCAGTATGGAATAAACAAGGATTCTGTTGGCAATGACACTGGGGATTGCATCCAAACCTCTCTCTGAAAATGATGATGATGATGAACATCTCCTAAAACACAGTGACAAAAACGGATTTTCTCTCTTTGGCCCTCTTTACAATGGCTGCTAGTTACTGCTACCTCCTGGGAAATACTATGTCAAATGAATATAATATTGAAGTCTTCTCCAGGCCCTGTTATAATCTTTATATGAATCTTCTATGGACAAGGAGAGGAGGACAAGGATGAGAAATCAGGTTGCAGTCTGGAGTTTAGGAGGTTTATCGTTAGTTTTGAAAATTAAATTCTCACTCTGTCTCATAATGCTACTATAATAGAATATTGCATTAGCAATATTAGTGTATTCGCAGTTGTGTTACTTCCACCTTTGGTTCATGCACATGGCCTCAGAATTAAACATGAGAGAAAGGGTTTTGGTTTGAGTTGCTTCCACAGGTGTTCTCACAGTCTCTGCATGTCACAAATAATAGGGTCATACTTTTGCCCGCTTCATGGTAAAGCTGAAAACTACATCCAGCCAGGACCTAAACCTGAAATATCCACCACAGGTTTATTTCGTTTTATGAATAACCCCAAACATGCAGAACTCTTTTGAAGGCTGTGGAACCTTCAGAGGGAGTGGTGGACTGAAGGAAGTAGATCACTAGAGCCCTCAAAGGCTGTGCCTGCCTGCGGGACCCACTCTCAGCTCTCTGCCTTGTATGCAGCACTGAGGTCTGAGCTTCTCTAGTTACCATGAGTTCCCCCTCACGGTGATGATGGACTGCAGACTAGACCATATATATGTGTGTGTGTGTGTGTGTGTGTGTGTGTGTGTGTGTGTGTGTGTGTGTGTGTGTGTGTATGTATATATATCACAAATGACAGAATATTAACACACACATGCACACATACACACACAAACTCACACATGCATATAGGGACCCATGATCCCCTCCATCCATGCTAGAGTGATGGTTGGATTGATCTTGTTCAAGTCCTTTTGGTTACTAGTTCCTATGAGTTCACTAGTGCCGTGGTTCTATCATGTCCTGCGGATACTATCTTGCAGCAGTTCAAATACTGTTGCTAGTAGTATTTTAGAGAAAGTTATCAAAAGGATCTCCATTATGTGACTCATATAACCCCCCCCCTTAAATAGCAATATTCCTAGCCTATCTAAAAATTAGAGACTGTTCACTAGGAGCACAACATATGGAATTGTTTGGGTCTTTCCTTCAAACAGATATATCAGTGATGTAGCCCAAATGTCTCTCGTTTGTGCATGTTCCCCCTCCAAATTCTGATGTTGTTCTAGAAGATACACATGTGGGCACATGTGTGCAGGAGCATGTAAACACACACACACACACACACACACACACACACACACACACAAATTTCTTTCCAGCTATTCATACCCTTAATAGACACTATCTTTATCAGCGTAGCCCCTTCCTGAAAGAAGGATTTGTGGAAATCATCTGAGGCTATCCTTGTCCAGGCTGGACAGATTATGAGCTCACAATGCTCTTTCAGAGTTTCAGAGTTTCAGATCCCAGTACCCACACAGGGAAGCTCACAACCACTTGTAACTCTAAATCTAGAGAATATGATGCCCTCCTGGGGTCTTGGTGGGGGCCCCCATGAAGGAACATAAGCATAAACAAACACTACACCTATACATATAAACACATAATAATGTTAAAGGAATGTAATCTCATACAGTATATCGCTCACTTTCTCTAAGGCTGCACCCATATAAAAGAAGTTCTGTAGGCCTGAGCATAATGCTATGTAAAGGAGGAGGAAAGCAATAGAGAGAAAAACATGTTTTTAACCAGCTTTCTGGGGAATTATTTGATAGCGAAAAAACTTGTCCTTTCTATTTTAAACAGGAAAAGACTCTGTGCTTCATTTCTGTTATTTACCAAAGGAATCTATTCTGCTTACATTACAAAGGGACATGGAAACCCTTTAAGCATCCTGTCTGCAATGGACCAGAGCCACACATACAGCGCTCCAAATCTATTTTTCCTTACATCTGGATCTTCCTTATTACATTCTTTTGTATTAAAAATATACCCTTCAGACTTAAATGACAGCATCTGATAGTTTTCATAAACTATTATGCCGCAAGTATCATTCTGAAATAGATCACTATATCTTTCCCTTTCCGAAATACTACCTCCACTGAAATTCATTTACAAAATGATAAGTGTCACTGAGCTGTATCCCTCTCCTTTGTCTTCAACCCTAGGCCTCCAACACGCTGTCAAAACACAGTTTTATCTTTTATCTCCAAAACTGTTTAAAATGTTTCCTGACTCTACTGACCATGTTTGAAATACTGCAATTACTCAGGACCCTGCTGCTTAAAAAGTCCCCCTCTCCTACAACCATGTGTCTATACAGCTCTCATCAGACAGCCCCCAACCTAGAATCCTTATTTGCTTTCTTTTCCTTTCTTTTCTTTCTTAAATTCTATTCTTTTCTCTGCATCTGTTCCTATCTGCTGCCAGAGGAAGCCTCTTTGACAATGACCGGATAGGGTACTGATCTATGAGTATAGCAGAAACCCATCAGGATTTATTTTATTCATGTTCTTTGCAGCAGTAGTATTGAGTTTTACCCTATGTCTCTGAGCTATTTAGCCTCTGGTTCTTGGTTACTCAAGCAATGTCAGACATGGGTTCCTTCTCTTGAAGTCGACCTTCGACCAATTCAGATATCGGTTAGTTATTCCCACAAACTGTGTGCCACCATGGCCTTTGTGTATGCTGCATGAAGGACATATTATAAATCAAAAGTTTTGTAGAATTGTTGGCTTCCACATTTCTCTTTTGGTAGCTTGCATAACAGCTTCTTATAACCAACAAAACATAAACTTAGGTCTCCATGTAGGTACCAGCTCAACTTCTCTATGTTGAATGAGTTGTGTGAGTGTTGTCCTTAGCAAAGGGGTCCTGGTGTCAGTTTGCAGAGAGCCACATTTGCCTTACAACAGGTTAGATTGTTTGGGTATTTCCAAGGAATACCCTTAACCAGCAACTTAAAATGCACCACGAGAAGACTATCTTAGGTAGCAAAACTAGGTAAGACTCCTTATTCCCTATTACCAGGAATCCTCATTAGAATTACCTGTATAGATAACAGAAGGTTTCCTCAGCACGAGGTTACAAAACCACCCACAAAATCTACTCAATTCCAGTTGTCTCCTCCACCACTGTTACCTTTCATCCCACCTACCCCCTCACTATATCCCCCACTCCCATCCCCAACTGCACCTAGTCTATATGTAAAATGCCATCTATTTCCATCTCCCACAGAGATCCATGAGTCTTCTTTAGACCCTTTCTCTTTACCATATCCTTTCTATGTCTATGGATTATAGTTTAGTTATCATTTACTCACTGGCTAATATCCTTATTTAAGTGAATACATACCATATTTATCTTTGCACCTTAAGGAAGGTTAAGAGGGAGTTACATCACCCAGGATGAATTCTTCTAGTTCTACCCATTGGTCTGAAATTTCATGATGTCTTTTTTGTAACAGCCAAGAAATCTCTATTGCATAAATGCATGGCATTTTTTATCCATTATTCTTTTGAGAGACATCTAGTTTGTTTTTAGTTTCTGGATATTATGACTGATGCCACAGTGAACGTGGTTGAGCAAACATCCTTTTGGTAGGTAGGAGCATCCTTTGTGCATAACCCCAAGAGTGTTATTGCTGAATCTTGAGGTTTGTTGACTCCCAACTTTCTGAGGAACTTTCTGCCATATTGATTTCCATAGAAACTGTACAAGTATGAGAGTCAATATGTGATTTAACCTGTTGTCATATTTTGGTTGGTTGGTTGGTTGGTTGGTTGGTTTGCAAACTTGAATACCATTGTGTTTTGGGCGTAATTGTTAAGAATAGAAATACCGTCTTAGTGGATTTTTTATTTGGTGACTGTATAGTGTCTTTTCCTATCTCTTTTTATTAATTTTGGTTTGATACCCATTTTATTAGATATCAAAATGGGTAGAGTGGCTTGTTTCTTACATTCATGTGCTTAGAATATCTTTCCAACACTTTACCCTGAGGAAATGTCTATCCCTGATGCCAGGGTGTGTTTCTTTGATGCAGCAGAAGGATGGATTCTGTTTTTGCATCTATTCTGTGTTGTTTGTTTTCTTGACCTGCTCAGCTGATGAGTTTATAGAGAATGCCTGCTCATGCTGGAGGCTGGGTACTGAGATGAGATGAGGGTACAAAAGTTGGAGAAGAAGGTTTTTGTGATCTTTCAGGGGATGGAGTCAAACAAGAAAGGGAAACCACAACAGATATCCAGCTACAGAGCAGTAGATGAGATTTGGACTTGGGGGAGTTGGTTCTCGGGAGCAATAAGAGAGACTTGGGTCTAACTTTAGTCTGCTTATTTCACAGGGAGTAAAGGCTCTTGGGTTAGCAGGGGTGCATGCTGGAGCTGGGTGTGGGACAAAGACACAAGTTGGGAAAGGGAGGTTGAGAGGGAAAGGCTTGTGGCATTTTTAGGCAATGTGAACAGGGGTGAGGAAAGACTGTAACTAGTTTTCCTTGCACCTAGGGATAAGACTAGGATATTGGATCTCAGGGAACAGAGAGTTGAAGAAGGTCTATAGGCAGTCTACGTGGTTATCTCCTGAATTGCTTTCTTTCATTATGACAAAAATCTATAAGGTGTCATTTAGTTTTCTCACTGATTTTCCCACTCAAATATTAAATTTAGGTTAGTTTTCCTAAAATACTCAATTGATTGTGTCACTTCTTTTTCTTCCACACAACTTTGTATTGCCTAAAGGATGAATTCCCAACTCCTAGTTTTGCATGGATATACTTTAAAGTAATAAACATAAAAATATAATGACTGTGGTAAGTACCTTGTGCTAAAAGATTTCTTCCTTTCAAAGGATATTGACCAAAAGTAGAAACAAAGTAGATGCACACAAAAAGAGAGCAAACTCCAGGTCTGTACTGTAAGCAGCAATTTTACCATTCTTCATATATTCATATACAGTTTATCATTTACTAAACACATTTTATATAAGACACTTGCCAAAAGCAGAGCCAATGAGGGATGAAAAACTACAGTCAGACTCCATACCTCTTTATTGCACATTAACATTTTTCACACAAAATCTCACAGCCACGATAAAAGTAGGAAGCAGAAATCTTTTTCCACCATTATGGAGTTTTAAAACTAAACTTTTTGGGAACCCTGGTGCACGGAGGCTCCCGGAAGAGGCGGCGCAGATCTTCCCGGTCGCTGCCACCGCGGAGAGCCCGTGGGCAGAACCCCGCGAGCGAACTCGAGCCTCGGGGCCACAGGTAAGACTAACTTATCTGCTGCAAGTGACTTGCCTGGTGGAATCGGGACAACAGAGGCAGAATCCCTCTAGGACCAGGCACGCCCTGTGTTTACGGAAGTCCCACACCCCATGGATCCCGCCAGCAGCTCTCTGCTCCCAGAACCCGTGGGAGAGATACCTTACTGCCTGGTGGGTGGGCACTCCTGAGGCTGCAGAGCGGAAGAGACCACCAACACTGCCCACCCTGCCCACATCCCTGACCCAAGAGGAAACTGTACAAGGCCTCTGGGTTCCTGTGGGGGAGGGCCCAGGAGCAGCAGGAGCCCTGCCTGAGACACCGCCGGAACCTGAAGGAAACAGACCGGATAAACAGTTCTCTGCACCCAAATCCCATGGGAGGGAGAGCTAAACCTTCAGAGAGGCAGACACGCCTGCGAAACCAGAAGAGACTGCTCTCTACACACATTACTGATTCCAGAGGAAAACACCGGAGGCCATCTGGAACCCTGGTGCACGGAGGCTCCCGGAAGAGGCGGGCGAGATCTTCCCGGTCGCTGCCACCGCTGGAGAGCCGTGGGCAGAACCCCAGCGAGCGAACCTCGGAGCCTCGGGGCCACAGGTAAGACTAACTTATCTGCTGCAAGTGACTTGCCTGGTGAACTCAAGGCACAGGTCCACAGGAACAACTGAAGACCTGTAGAAAGGAAAACTACACGAAAAGCAGAACACTCTGTCCCATAACTGACTGAAAGAGAGGAAAACAGGTCTACAGCACTCCTGACACAGGCCCTCATAGGACAGTTTAGCCACTGTCAGAAATAGCAGAACAAAGTACACTAGAGATAATTTGATGGCGAGAGGCAAGCGCAGGAACCCAAGCAACAGAAACCAAGACTACATGGCACCATCGAGCCCAATTCTCCCATCAAAACAAACATGGAATATCCAAACACACCAGAAAAGCAAGATCTAGATTCAAAATCATATTTGATCATGATGCTGGAGAACTTCAAGAAAGACATGATGAACTCCTTAGAGAACAAGTAGAAGCCTACAGAGAGGAATCGAAAAATGCATGAAAAATTCAGGAAAACATAAATAAACAAGTAGAAGCCCATACAGAGGAGACACAAAAATCCCTGAAAGAATTAAAGGAAAACACAATCAAACAGTGGAAGGAATTAAAAATGGAAATAGAAGCAATCAAGAAAGAACACATGGAAACAACCCTGGATATAGAAAACCAAAAGAAGAGACAAGGAGCTGTAGATACAAGCTTTACCAACAGAATACAAGAGATGGAAGAGAGAATCTCAGGAGCAGAAGATTCCATAGAAATCATTGACTCAACTGTCAAAGATAATGTAAAGCGGAAAAAGCTACTGGTCCAAAACATACAGGAAATCCAGGACTCAATGAGAAGATCAAACCTAAGGATAATAGGTATAGAAGAGAGTGAAGACTCCCAGCTCAAAGGACCAGTACATATCTTCAACAAAATCATAGAAGAAAACTTCCCTAACCTAAAAAAAAGAGATACCCATAGGCATACAAGAAGCCTACAGAACTCCAAATAGATTCACCAGAAAAGAAACACTCCGTCACATAATAGTCAAAAACACCAAACGCACTTTGAAAATAAGGAAAGAATATTAAAAGCAGTAAGGGAAAAAGGTCAAGTAACATATAAAGGCAGACCTATCAGAATCACACCAGACTTTTCAGAAACTATGAAGGCCAGAAGATCCTGGACTGATGTCATACAGACCCTAAGAGAACACAAAAATGCCAGCCCAGGCTACTGTATCCTGCAAAACTCTCAATTAACATAGATGGAGAAACCAAGATATTCCATGACAAAAACCAAATTTACACAATATCTTTCTACAAATCCAGCACTAAAAGGATAATAAATGGTAAAAGCCCAACATAAGGAGGCAAGCTATACCCAAGAAGAGGCAAGAAACTAATCGTTTGGCAACAAAACAAAGAGAAGAAAAGCACACAAACATAACACATCCACGTATGAATATAACAGGAAGCAATAATCACTATTCCTTAATATCTCTCAACATCAATGGCCTCAACTCCCCAATAAAAAGACATAGATTAACAAACTGGATACGCAACGAGGACCCTGCATTCTGCTGCCTACAGGAAACACACCTCAGAGACAAAGACAGACACTACCTCAGAGTGAAAGGCTGGAAAACAACTTTCCAGGCAAATGGTCGGAAGAAGCAAGCTGGAGTAGCCATTCTAATATCAAATAAAGTCAATTTTCAACTAAAAGTCATCAAAAAAGATAAGGAAGGACACTTTATATTCATCAAAGGAAAAATCCACCAAGATGAACTCTCAATCCTAAATATCTATGCCCCAAATACAAGGGCACCTACATACGTAAAAGAAACCTTACTAAAGCTCAAAACACACATTGCACCTCACACAATAATAGTAGGAGACTTCAACACCCCACTCTCATCAATGGACAGATCATGGAAACAGAAATTAAACAGAGACGTAGACAGACTAAGAGAAGTCATGAGCCAAATGGACTTAACGGATATTTATAGAACGTTCTACCCTAATGCAAAAGGATATACCTTCTTCTCAGCTCCTCATGGTACTTTCTCCAAAATTGACCATATAATTGGTCAAAAAACGGGCCTCAACAGGTACAGAAAGATAGAAATAATCCCATGCGTGCTATCGGACCAACACTGCCTAAAGCTGGTCTTCAATAACAATAAGGGAAGAATGCCCACATATACGTGGAAATTGAACAATGCTCTACTCAATGATAACCTGGTCAAGGAAGAAATAAAGAAAAGAAATTAAAAACTTTTTAGAATTTAATGAAAATGAAGGTACAACATACCCAAACTTATGGGACACAATGAAAGCTGTGCTAAGAGGAAAACTCATAGCGCTGAGTGCCTGCAGAAAGAAACAGGAAAGAGCATATGTCAGCAGCTTGACAGCACACCTAAAAGCTCTAGAACAAAAAGAAGCAAATACACCCAGGAGGAGTAGAAGGCAGGAAATAATCAAACTCAGAGCCAAATCAACCAAGTAGAAACAAAAGGACCATAGAAAGAATCAACAGAACCAAAAAGTTGGTTCTTTGAGAAAATCAACAAGATAGATAAACCCTTAGCCAGACTAACGAGAGGACACAGAGAGGGTGTCCAAATTAACAAAATCAGAAATGAAAAGGGAGACATAACTACAGATTCAGAGGAAATTCAAAATATCATCAGATCATACTATGAAAGCCTATACTCAACAAAACTTGAAAATCTGCAGGAAATGGACAATTTCCTAGACAGATACCAGGTACCCGGTTAAATCAGGAACAGATAAACCAGTTAAACAACCCCATAACTCCTAAGGAAATAGAAGCAGTCATTAAAGGTCTCCCAACCAAAAGAGCCCAGGTCCAGACGGTTTTAGTGCAGAATTCTATCAGACCTTCATAGAAGACCTCATACCAATATTATCCAAACTATTCCACAAAATTGAAACAGATGGAGCACTACCGAACTCCTTCTATGAAGCCACAATTACTCTTATACCTAAACCACACAAAGACCCAACAAAGAAAGAGAACTTCAGACCAATTTCCCTTATGAACATCGACGCAAAAATACTCAACAAAATTCTGGCAAACCGAATCCAAGAGCACATCAAAACAATCATCCACCATGATCAAGTAGGCTTCATCCCAGGCATGCAGGGATGGTTTAATATACGGAAAACCATCAACGTGATCCATTATATAAACAAACTGAAAGAACAAAACCACATGATCATTTCATTAGATGCTGAGAAAGCATTTGACAAAATTCAACACCCCTTCATGATAAAAGTCCTGGAAAGAATAGGAATTCAAGGCCCATACCTAAACATAGTAAAAGCCATATACAGCAAACCAGTGGCTAACATTAAAATAAATGGAAAAACTTGAAACAATCCCACTAAAATCAGGGACTAGACAAGGCTGCCCACTCTCTCCCTACTTATTCAATATAGTTCTTGAAGTTCTAGCCAGAGCAATCAGACAACAAAAGGAGGTCAAGGGATACAGATCGGAAAAGAAGAAGTCAAAATATCACTATTTGCAGATGATATGATAGTATATTTAAAATGATCCCAAAAGTTCCACCAGAAAAGTACTAAAGCTGATAAACAACTTCAGCAAAGTGGCTGGGTATAAAATTAAATCAAATAAATCAGTTGCCTTTCTCTATAAAAAAGAGAAACAAGCGGAGAAAGAAATTAGGGAAACGACACCATTCATAATAGACCCAAATAATATAAAGTACCTCGGTGTGACTTTAACCAAGCAAGTAAAAGATTTGTACAACAAGAACTTCAAGACTCTGAAGAAAGAAATTGAAGAAGACCTCAGAAGATGGAAAGATCTCCCATGCTCATGGATTGGCAGGATTAATATAGTAAAAATGGCCATTCTGCCAAAAGCGATCTACAGATTCAATGCAATCCCCATCAAAATACCAATCCAATTCTTCAAAGAGTTAGACAGAACAATTTGCAAATTCATCTGGAATAACAAAAAACCCAGGATAGCTAAAACTATGCTCAACAATAAAAGGACTTCTGGGGGAATCGCTATCCCTGAACTCAAGCAGTATTACAGAGCAATTGTGATAAAAACTGCATGGTATTGGTACAGAGACAGACAGATAGACCAATGGAATAGAATTGAAGACCCAGAAATGAACCCACACACCTATGGTCACTTGATTTTTGACAAAGGAGCCAAATCCATCCAATGGAAAAAAGATAGCATTTTCAGCAAATGGTGCTGGTTCAACTGGAGGTCAACATGTAGAAGAATGCAGATCGATCCATGCTTATCACCCTGTACAAAGCTTAAGTCCAAGTGGATCAAGGACCTCCACATCAAACCAGACACACTCAAACTAATAGAAGAAAAAACTAGGAAGCATCTGGAACACATGGGCACTGGAAAAAATTTCCTGAACAAAACACCAATGGCATGCTCTAAGATCAAGAATCGACAAATGGGATCTCATAAAACTACAAAGCTTCTGTAAGGCAAAGGACACTGTGGTCAGGACAAAACGGCAACCAACAGATTGGGAAAAAAGATCTTTTACCAATCCTACAACAGATAGAGGCCTTATATCCAAAATATACAAAAGAACTCAAAAAGTTGGACCAAGGGGGAGACAAATAACCCTATTAAAAATGGGGTTCAGAGCTAAACAAAGAATTCACAGCTGAGGAATGCCGAATGGCTGAGAAACACCTAAAGAAATGTTCAACATCTTTAGTCATCAGGAAATGCAAAATCAAAACAACCCTGAGATTTCACCTCACACCAGTGAGAATGGCTAAGATCAAAAACTCAGGTGACAGCAAATGCTGGCGAGGATGCGGAGAAAGAGGAACACTCCTCCATTGTTGGTGGGGTTGCAGACTGGTACAACCATTCTGGAAATCAGTCTGGAGGTTTCTCAGAAAATTGGACATTGAACTGCCTGAGGATCCAGCTATACCTCTCTTGGGCATATACCCAAAAGATGCCCCAACATATAAAAAAGACACGTGCTCCACTATGTTCATCGCAGCCTTATTTATAATAGCCAGAAGCTGGAAAGAACCCAGATGCCCTTCAACAGAGGAATGGATACAGAAAATGTGGTACATCTACACAATGGAATATTACTCAGCTATCAAAAACAACGACTTTATGAAATTCGTAGGCAAATGGTTGGAACTGGAAAATATCATTCTGAGTGAGCTAACCCAATCACAGAAAGACATACATGGTATGCACTCACTGATAAGTGGCTATTAGCCCAAATGCTTGAATTACCCTAGTGGCCTAGAACAAATGAAACTCAAGACGGATGATCAAAATGTGAAGGCTTCACTCCTTCTTTAAAAGGGGAACAAGAATACCCTTGGCAGGGAAGAGAGAGGCAAAGATTAAACAGAGACTGAAGGAACACCCATTCAGAGCCATGCCCATACATATAGAGCCACCCAATTAGACAAGATGGATGAAGCAAAGAAGTGCAGACCGACAGGAGCCGGATGTAGATCGAACCTGAGAGACACAGCCAGAATACAGCAAATACAGAGGCGAATGCCAGCAGCAAACCACTGAACTGAGAACGGGACCCCCGTTGAAGGAATCAGAGAATGAACTGGAAGAGCTTGAAGGGGCTTGAGACTCCATATGTACAACAATGCCAAGCAACCAGAGCTTCCAGGGACTAAGCCACTACCTAAAGACTATACATGGACTGACCCTGGACTCTGACCTCATAGGTAGCAATGAATATCCTAGTAAGAGGACCAGTGGAAGGAGAAGCCCTGGGTCCTGCTAAGACTGAACCCCCAGTGAACTGGATTGTTGGGGGGAGGGGGCAATGGGGGGAGGGTGGGAGGAACAACACCCATAAGGAAGGGGGGGGAAGGGGATGTTTGCCAAATGTACAAAAGAAAAACTCAAGTTAATAAAAAAAAAAAAAAAAAAACTAAACTTTTTGACAAATATGCCAGACATGGGTCTAGAAACAGGCAGATAGGTCTGTCTACAGAGCTAACATGTTATTCAGAATGAACATGCAACAGACAAAATCCAGGGCAGCCGATAAGACTCCTAAACTAAAAGTAAATCTCATGGGTACAAATCTGAGTAGAAGATGTGAGAGCGAACTCCAACCGCTTTGACAGTATGTGATTTTTTTTGACATAACTTATCCATTGTGGGAAAAGTTGTTATGACACCAAATAGAAACCTTATTTACCTAAACATCTGCAACGTTTAGGGCCAGTGGTAACTAACGATTCAGTGTTATTTTAGGAAATTGTGAGACAAAAAGAAAAACAAACTAAGGGGTGGATGTAGTTTTTAACACTGAAATAGCAAACAAAAGGAGACTCTTAATGGTGTTTCTATATCAAAGGAAACTAATCTAACTTCATATTTACTGTGATCTATGTGGTAACAACTTTGTTCCATGGACAGTATTACCATTCTAAAATGAAAGAAATAGGAACATGAAAGATTTAACCTTAGGACAACAGTAAGAGTACCTAGTCCATAAGCAGCAGAGCCAGACTGTGGGCAAGAAGCCAGGGGCAGAGCTGATGTCTTCCAGGCTGTAACGTGATGGCAGTTAATACAGAGCAACTGTTTGTCTGGGTGCTGCTCCTATGACTTACGTTATGCCTTGAAGTCTTATAGACACAAGCTTGTGTGCAGGGAGAGCCTGAGTAACCAAATACATTGTCCAAGAAACCAGTCCCAGAGCTGAGGTTTAAGCCAAGTAATCAGCCTTTAGTCTCCATTAATTTCAGTGCATTATCTAAGGACAATCATTCCCAATACAGACTATGTGGAAATAAGAGAGACAGGACACCACAATTTTCAGACTCACCAATTTTCAGAGAGGACAGCCTTCACAGGGTTATTGTCTTTTCATGGGCCGTTCACCCTTTTCCTTTACATGTGCATGTGACATACAGCACACGCTAAACTGTCCACCACCATAGCAGGCTTACAGCAAAGGGGGAAGGATGACCTAATGCTCAGCAGAGCTTCCGAAGGTAATGCGCAGGTGAGTGCCTTGTTAAATGATAAATGAACTGGGGTACTCCTATTTTTTACCAGAACGTAGGGACAGTAGTGCGGACAGCCTAAGAAACCACCTCTTTCTGATGATAAATTCACCCACGTCACATCACTAGAGTGCTCTGGCCCTGCCATCTGTAACAATCTAGCATCGGGAGGCACCGCCAGATAAATATTCACACAAGTGTACCGCTTGTATTCTCCCGAAACAACCTGTTAGCAAGCATCCTTTAGACAGACTCAAAATTTAATGCTTCCTTTAAAAAAAATGTATCTGGCAATAAAAACACTGTGGAAATTGATCTTGCTATAAAATTTAGCACCTTAGATTTGACATTAAGGCCACTTAGAGGCTTCCACCATCAGTAAGGCAGAGAAGCAACAAATGAGTTTCAAGGAGATGGTGCGGAGGCCCCACAGTGAGAAATGGCAGCATTGCACACCCAGGTCTTTCACGTGAGCCATTCATTTGTCAACTGTCATTTGTCGACTGTCAGTGCACTCCACATCGCATGTGGGTAAATGATGGTGTGATGGTGCTCTCTCAGGCATTTCTCTAAAATCAGAACCTGATTGTTCTGTCTCTATAGAAGACCAGCAGGGAGATATCAAAAACATATACCAAATAAAATTTAAAATACCATCATCTAATTAATTAACAGTTAATAAAACAGTTTAATTCATAATCAGTGTATCAATTATGTATTAGTAAAAGTTAATTAATAATGAATAAGTAATTATTAGTCTTAACATTGGAGACTTAAAATCGAAAATGATTGTATATTTAAAAAGTCATGTAAAATCAACTAATTGAAAATCAAACTAATTATCAAGTTATCAAGCAAAGGTAAAAAATTCTTCTCTGTGTTTGCTGACTGTTAGATGGCTGACTTTAACGGCATGTTATAGGCGTGTTACAACTTAATGGAAGAATAAATTCAATACTTGGTTGGAATATGGCGATTGTCTTGAAGGTTCACATCCAGACAAGACCAACCCGTAGTTGTATTGGAATGCCAGATCAGGATGTTCAGGATTCTTTCAATCCTATCATGAAGATCTCAGATCCTGGGATGGAGTGCTGGGCAGGCCTTCTCTCCCATGTGGATCTCTGTAATCTTGTAACACACAGATTTCTCCACCACCCTCGACATATGTGCAGAGAAAAAAAGCAAAGAAACATAAAGAAAGTTTTCACCAATGCCGATTGGTTAGATGGATATCTGAATAAAAAGTATTTCCATTTGAGAGAGATCTAAATAAAATTAATTAGATCCTGATCTACAATTAGACGCTAAAATTGTATATTGCATGCAAGCTAATTTCTTTAATCAGTCTGAATTCCCATATAATTTACCTGGCAGAAGTTGGTAAATATTAGATCCTGTCAAAAACTTAACTCCCAATGTTCAATGCCACAAGAGATATTTTTAGTAAATATGTATACTGACTGTTCTTTTATATGTCTAATAGTTCTTTTATGAAAAGAAAATTCATCCTAATGAATCAACCGTTCTGCCATATTACATTATATAACCAAAGACAATTTTCCAACCATTAAAAATGCAAAATCTCCATTTGTGTGACATTATTGTTGCCATTATTCTCCATTACTGTGAAAAACTTATAAACACAATATAGTTGTTATCATTAAAATATAAAGATTAAAGATTAAAATGTTCATAAATTGAATGCTGATAAACTCACATTGAGAACTCACATTGTAACTCTGAAAGCCTCATTTGGCCTTTGCAAGCATCTCTCCTCCGCCTGGGCAGTAACACTTAGCACTGAGTCCTCACAACCTGCTTCTTACATTTAGCTTGACATCAACATATATGTGCCTAAATGATTCTCCTCCAGTGCGTGTCTTCTCAATGTCTTCTCACGTGCGTATTCCATGAATGAGAACTCAATCTATGTGTATTCTTTTCTTTATTCGGTGATTCTACATTCTTGTAGGTAATGTCTTCTAGTTCTTAACTGCTTCTCTCTTACCCGCTTCCTCTCCTGCTAAGGGTATGGTCTTTCTGCAGGGGAACATGAACAGTTTCAGTGTAATGTCTCCCTAACATTATCTGGTGGCCATCCCTCAGGGAGCTGTGGGCATCGAGAGTCCTCATGACCCATGATGAAGTGTTGATGGGCCCGACATTGCGTATATCTTGAACAGTGATTTTCTGAGCACAGAGAGCCCATATGATGCTCTGATGTCTCTTACTGAACACCTCCATCCACTGGTTCCCACGTGCTTTCAGCTCCTTTGTGGTTCTTCCTGAGCCTCAGAGGGAACAAAACAGATTCATCATTTAAGGTTTAATCACATCTATGCATGTAGCAGAGCTTGTCCATTTTCACTGATGTGTGTAGCAGATTTTTAAAAATATATCATCGTACACAAACATTGGAACAGTCTCCTATTCTTGCTCTCTCTGTGTCTCTCGCATCTCTGTCTCTGTACATCTGTCTCTGACTCTCTTCCCACCTCTCACACAAACACCAAACAAACACAATTTTGTTAATAATAGTACCATAGACATACTTTGTCATAAGGAATAAGAGTGTTCAGATTTCTTATTTTTTAAGCAAGTATACTCTATTACCATAGAATTTTCATCCACATTCTTATATCTCAGCAAATAAGATATCAATTGTACTGTAGTAATTATTTGCATTTATTATCAATAATATTTGTGAAATTTTTATGTATTTATTGCCTGTTACTTTAAATGCTTGTTTGATTTTTGCACGTTTTTCTTGGGGATTCCTTGCCTTTTGCATAATAGGTAGGATATTTCTCTATGAATTCCAAGACTCTAGATACAAAATTTTTATTTCTAATTTTTGGTTATCAAATACTGTCACCGGCTTATGAGTTTATCTTTCCACTCTCCTTTGTGATACTAGGTAAGTAGAGAGTATATTTTAAATGTTAGACTTTTCAGGAATTTTTATAGGACATAATTTTCTTGTAAATAATTTCTCATTATAAGATACTAAATTGTTTAAAGTATTGTAGATGCCATTGTTTCCTCCAATATTAGTTTGCCATGGTATGCTTACAGACTTGGACTCCATCAGCCCCACCTTATAATTTATTTACTACGTCAGTGAAATGTACTGAACATCTATCATTTCTCCACAGATGTGAAAAGCTTGCTTTGTTCTAAGTCAGGACTTCTGATATGGATACATCAGTTTCCCAGTCTCCAGTCTCTGTCCTAGCTTCTGGAGGTCAATAGGGCACCAACTTGATTTTGAGATTTGGATCTAATGTCTAGTTATGCAAGGGGACTTGGCTAATCCTTACATCAGTTTATCATAGTACCCTGTGGTTTTGTTTCCTTACACATAAGTTGGATTTAATTTTCTGGGAACGAATTTGGTATCTGCATGATTTTGAGAATGCCTAATACATAGGCTATGTACTTAGTTTGTTTTTAATTACCTTTAATAATATGTATGTATTTCTCTCTGTAAGTTTTAGGAGTATATTATATTTTATATTTTATTGTTTTATAACTGATATGTGATTTAAATGATAACTCAATTATTCCAAATGTTCATTTTATTATATACCCACTTATCCAAATTCTGTATTAGCATGATCACAAAAACACTGCTTGAAAGACCTAAATGAAGTTACTTGACGAGTATGCTGTCTATCAAAATGGCTCTGCTATATATTTACACAGTTTGGCAATATTTAAACCTCCCTTAGAGAAACACTAGGAGCTCAGATACCTTTCATCATAATGTCCATTTCACATTATATTTTTGATGTTTTTCAAACTTATTCCTAATTTTATAAAATGAATGTTTTATGATTTTTTCCACAGTCATCCATGTTTCCCTTTTTCCTTTCTTCTTGACATTGTCTTACTTATAAACCTTTGGTGTTGCATTTTTTCCTCTTAAGTATTTTTGTCTTTCTTTTAATAGTAACTCTTTCCCTTAGGCATAGTGGAAATTAGATTCTTAGCACCTACCTGGTGCTATTAACATCTGTGTCATCACACACTTTAATCATATGATATTCCTGGGTATTTCCTTTATTTCATGTCTGTTCACTTGTATAATTATATGTAATAAGAACACATGTACTTGTATACATGATATTGTATGTAATAAGTATGTATATATATCTACTGAATCTCTTACCCACAATACTTCAAATAACTTTAAGGAGGATTTTTTCATGCTTTCCCAATCATTATCTGTAGCTGAAAAGTCTTAAAATGATCAATCCCTAAATTTTCATTTTTCCACATACATACACACATGCATGCAAACATGTACATACACATGCATACATATGCACACACATGCACACACACACACACACACAAAGTTTGTAGTGAATTTGAAGTTATAT
Organism: Rattus rattus; assembly: GCF_011064425.1. Lineage (NCBI taxonomy): Eukaryota > Metazoa > Chordata > Mammalia > Rodentia > Muridae > Rattus > Rattus rattus. Next base: position 108,827,972 of record NC_046157.1, read on the forward strand.
TGCTAGCTTACAGTGCTCACGTTGTTTCTAGAAGACTATGACCAGTTATATACTCCTTGTATAGAAACTAGTTATTATGTGAAAAAAATCTACAGTGAAAAATTTAGAAATGATACATTTCAGTATTAAAATCTAAACTCAAAACTTGTTATAGACTGATTTCACTCTATCCAAAAAAAACATAGTATGTTTAATCTCTCTATATGCTTCAACAAAAACTCAGCAGAACATCCACTTTAATGATGTTCCAGTAAGTTAAGAAGTTATTGTTTCTCAAGTAATCAATAGATCAAGTGGTGCTGCGGATTACCTTTTCATAAAGTTTGAAGTGGTTACCTTGGCGACAGTGTAAGCAGAAATACAGGGAGAAGGACTGTGGAATGCAGCTCCTTGCAAAGACACAGACTGACATCATGGATTTATAGCGGTTACAAATCTCTGCATTGCATGTGCACACATATGAGGGTGTTAACGGAGAGGCATGGAGAAAGAAGACACTCAGGGTGGCCCCGCCTCTCATTGCTGAACTATTTACTGTTCACAGATTCATGGAAAGGGGGAAGCATGGCTTTCAGGTGTGTACCCATTGATGACCCAACCAGACTCCAGTGGCTAGGTCCAATCCAATGGTCACACAGATGTCTCTGGCTAAATGAATTAGTCCTCATGCCCCCAAATCAAGTCATCAATCTTGGAAAGGGACCAGTAGGCAGTAAGGAGTAGAGTTGATAAGAATAGAAAGGAGATAAAAGAGGTAGTAGGAATAATCAGAATATATTAATAAAATCATAAAATAAAATTACTTACACAAAACACTTTAAATATTTCATCTAGAATGCCTTCTTAAAGAAGATATATTGATTAGAGCACACATAAACCTATTATTGAAGTGTAAGCAAACTACAATTTGCCCGTTTCTGACTATTCCATTGACAGTAACATCAGTGGAAGAATGACATTCAGGATCCATCAGGTCATAAAAGAAGATTGTTGAGCGACATTGTTTCATCTTCGTAATTACATCAGGGATTTTTGCAGTAATTTAGACAGAGACAACCATCCTATAAGAGGTCGATGAGCTGTGTATGGTAATGCACACCTGTAAACTTCGCCACTGGAAGGCTGATGGGGGAGGAATGTAAGAGGCAAACCTGAGCGGCATTACAAAACTCCACTTCAGGAAAAGGGAAGGGCAGTAGAGAATGTAAAACGGAAATACATGATTTGAATCAGGGCTCATTCAACTGAATCAGTGGTTGAAAATCAACAAAACATGTGCAACTTTATTGCCACAATGTGCAAAATAAAAATTCATGGTGTGATGACAAGTCAGTCATCCTTCAGTGTTCCAGTGGATCCACATTACTGAGCCCATGGCAACTCTGAAATGCCATGCAAACAGGGTAACGTGACAATAACATAGCAAACATGACAAAATTGCTCAAGATGCCTAGGACTGTACAACAAATTTCGGTTTGTACATTCAGCAAGATCACATTGATTAGATTCCTGTCAACTATGGAGTAGATATCTCATGAACACAAAGGGTTTTGTTTGTCTGAAAAATCCTCATTATGTAGTAAGAAGCTGTAACAAGTGATTTGCATGCACACTGGCATTTCCCTGCTGGAACTTCAGAAGATCATACTGTTTGATCGTTTTCAAAAGCTACAAAAGGAAGCTCTGTGTGAATAAGTAAGTTGTGAGCATTTACTCTGGCAGTAAGATCAGTGTGTAACTAACATGTCATTTCCTCAAAAGTGTTGAGAGTAATTTTACCTGTTGCTGTGGTTGTCCAATCTTTGTGAAAGTTACCTAAGTAACTTCCATTTGAAGCCATCTTTAAAACAGCAGTGATAGATAAAGGGGTGACTTCCATTATATGGGACATAATAAAGTCATGGAAAAGAGAATTTTTAAATTAGTCTGAATTTTTAATGTTGAATTTTTGAAAGGTAAAATTCATTGATTTTTTTTAAATATATAATTCAGATAATTACTGAATCCTTGAGTTTCACAGAGAAACTTCTAGACCTCTTGAAAGGCTACCTACTTGATTAATGTCTGTTCCACTGTATTATCATTACTGGAATTACTATGATTATAAGAGTAAGTATGCCCTAAAGCAATACTACAGTTTTTAATATATTCTAATCCATGCAGGGCTCGTCAGTACAGTATTGAGGAGAGATGGGGGGAGTTGTCTTTTATAACTGGTCTCATGGTCAGGATTAATAAACTGTTTCTTCTTAAGATAGTCTATCATTACCAAGTGTCAAACTAGGAGTGAAGCAGCTACTGAATTATCCTGCAGGCTGCCCCCTACCGCCAGCACTTCCACAGTGAGCAGTGACCTCTGTCAGTGCCTGTGAATCATAAAGCCACCGCTGTGGATTTTGAGCAGAAAAATACACTTATCTGCCTACAGAATAGCAGGATGAAATATGTTGGCTTTAAAAAGCAAGACAGTCAGGAGTCTGAGAATAAGAAATGTTCTAAATCTACCTACAGAATCCTCTCTCTTCTTCCCAGATCTAAGCAGGAAGAGAAAATCCCTAAATACCTAGAAAAATATTTCTCAAAATATGCACCTTTTAAATATACACAAAATGGTTTTTTGAGGTAAATTAAATTACAAAATATACAGCTAATACATAAAGAATTTTGAAGAAGATTCAGCCATATTTTCTCAGAAAAATAAAAAATAAAGATCATTGCAAAGATAGGGAAATGCATAAACTTTGTTTTGATGACGGCAGGTGCAACAAAGTGGCCAACATATTAATCAAGCTTAGACAAGGAAGAGACAAGTCACATGACAGAGATCTCCAGGCTGGCCCTACGTACAATATCTAGATTGAGAAAGGCAGACACAGATGACGTCCCGAAGGGAGAGTGAATCAAATGCAATTATCAGACACTCTGAGAACAGCAAAAATAAGCTGTGCAAAAAATGCACATGATAACAGAAAAGAAAGGTGTCAAACCTAGAAATACTTGGATGAGGCACCTACATACGGTTCAAGCTGAATGTGATATCCATGCTTGTCTTTTTGTTTTGATGAGAGCAGAACCTGACACAAGGGTTTGAGTACAAATAGTTTACTTGAGAGAAAATTCCAGCAAACAAAATCAAGTGTGAGCTAAAGGTGAGAAAGAAGGAAAGCACTATTGTGACCCATGACTTGGGTGCTTAGTGTGGAGACTAAAGACTGTGTCTCACTGGGGACTCTGCAAGAACCAGGTAACAGGAGCTCAGAAATTTCTCATAGAAGTGTAGTGTAGACGTTTGTCTATGGACTGTGGCTGTCAAGAATCTGAGTGTTCTAGTGCCTCTCAGGTGTGTCTGTGTTGATAGGTTACATTTTCCAGTCTCCAGAGAAAGTAAACAAAGAAGAACAGGTACTTATTTGATAGTAAACTCAGCATGATGAAGTGAAATCAAGTGTATCATGGTATTATAGATCTATATGAAAAGGTAGTTACACACACACACACATACACACACACACACACACACTATTATGCACAGATACGAACCCTATAAAAATGTTACCATTACTGCTAAATAATTCATTTCCAAAAGGTGTATAAAAAATTAACAAAAACCAAAAGATATTTTTAGAAGAGAAATTTAATTCCAAAAATTTATGTGCCAAATATTAAGCCAAAATACCATATATAGAAGTTGAATCAGTGTTTATCCTGATACCTCCATGCATGATATGGAGATTGTACACTGTGATATTCCATAAAGATTACATTCATTTCATAGTCTTGATTTTGACTTTCATGTTGCCCTTACTGTAGAACCTCCATGGTCTTACAAATTCAAGCAATTCTTTGGGCTGTCTTTTGTTTTTCTTTAATTGTTATTGTTTTATATGTATGTATATTGTTTATATATACACATACATAATATATGTATACATGCATAATATATACATAATATATAAAATACAATATAATGCACTATATATATATCAAATACATATGTGCATATATTGTCTGAGGGATACATTTTTGTAGTTGACTACTTGGTATTGGATATCCAGTTTTGGAGATTATCCCTGGGAGAGATGATTTGCCCTTTCTAAATAATCATTAATTGCCTATAGCTTTTCATGTAGGTCTGGGACCTTGTGAGATTTCTCCATTCAAGTCAAATGACATTGTCATTGTTCAGACCCTGTTTAGGCCGTCATATTGTCAAGATACCATAGATGTAGCTACCCTGTCACATAGAATTCACTCTCATCTCACAGCAGACATCCTGGTCTCCTGGCTCTTACAATCTCTCTGTCTCCTCACCCTCAAATGTCCCTGTACCTTTGGTATAGGATTTACATTGTAGATGTACTGACTGTGGTGGGGTATTTGTGCTGTGGTGAAACACCACGAACAAAGCAACTTGGGGAGGAAAGGGTTCATTCAGCTCAGGTACATCACCATTCATCTGCAAAGGAAGTCAGTACAGGAAGTCAAGCAGGGTAAGAACCTGGAAGCAGGAGCTGGTACAGAAGGCAAAGCAAAATACTGCTTACTTGCATGCCCCTGTGGCTTGTGCAGCCTGCTTTCTTGCTGAACCCAGGACCACCATCTCTGGATTAGCTGCACCCATAAGAGGCTAGGTCCTTCCCTATCAAATATTAATGGTAAAAATGTCCTACAGCCTTGCCTACAAACAGATAATTTTGAGGCACTTTCTCAATCAAGGCATACTCTATTCTAATGACTCCAGTTTGAGTAGTTGACACAAAATTAGCCAAAATACATACCTAATGGTCAGTTGTTCTCTATAGTGTGAACAGTTGTCGCTCTCTACAATAGTATCTATCTGCTGCAAAGGGAAGTAGCTTTGGTGAAGAGTAAAAGCTATACTTACCTATGTGCATTAAGGTAAACATTAAGAATGGACTTAGGAATTATACTAGTTTAGGAAAGTGCCAGTTGCAGGTTCTCCTTTAGGTTTCTTATTTTTGGCAGTCTTGGGTAGTTCACAGGTATGCATTTCCTCCTATTGGGTGGGTGTTCAGTCAAATTAGATAGCTGTTGGTTATTACCAAGATATAAATGTCACTATTCCACTGTTAGGGTTATCTTTCTATGCTGGTCCTTGTGGTTAATAATGTCACAGCTTGGTAAGAGTATTGATTGCTTTGTCTTTCTAGGAGACGTAAAAAGCATTTTCCAACATGGTAAGAGCTAGTCCTCAGGAAGGAGGTACCTAAGTTAGTTCCCGTACAACTTCTCCAAGTGCTGACTGAAGTGTGTGGTGTCTTCAGCATGAGGGATTTACCTTCAGTTTCCAGGAGGCAACCAAGGACAACCGCAACAATTCAGGTTGCCTTATGGGAGTTTCTTAGATTCAACTGACCAACAGCTCGAAAAGAGATTTTCCATGCCTGGAAGTTGGCTTCTGTTGGCTCGAATATGCCCTGTGGAGGAAGCATTACCATACCCTATTATAATTCCATATATGTGTGTGGATATCTACACATCTTATTTTTAGGTAAATATCAAATAACAATATTCCTGGAGGTTTTTATCCCCAAATATTCTTAATGTGATTTACTCCTCCTTCCTCCCTCCCTTTCCTTCTGGCAACCTCTCTCCCAGAATAAGCTCCCCTCTCTTCTAGTTTTCACCTCCATGGCACCCACAAATTGCTATTTTCCTCTCTATTCCACATCCTCACCCTCACCTCCAATGTTTCTCTGCTTTTCTGGATGCTGTGATTATTCAAGATAATATATACACATAACATCTAGGTTAGTCTTCTAGGATTTGAGATCATTCACCCAGGGTAACATTTTCTAGCTCATTCGTTTGGCTGCAAATTTCATTTTTCCTTACAGTTGAATAGCATTCTATTTTATGGATGCCCTGCACTGTTTTATTCTATCATACTCTAATTTTTAGATGATTTTCATAGAGCATCTGAAACCTGAATTTGTTGAGACACAGTACATTTCATTTCCGTGTTAACTCTTCTCAGCGTTTCCTTAATCATTTCCCAAGGATAGCAAATTTATCTGCTATTAGTGATTGCTTTGACCTTTTTAATTGCGGTTGGGTAATATCAGAAATAATTAGGAGAAAAATGTATGTAATTGGTGGTAAAGTCAGTGTTAATCTGTTTTACATTTCCTTGATTAATCGATGAAACAGACCTTTTCATAACTCTTTACTAATTACAGTACTTCTATAAGTCCTATATTACTATTCTAACTCTGTCTGTACAAATACACATTACATCATAATTCTTTGACATAGTTGCATATGTGGAATGAGACTCAACCTCCTCATGCATCACAATTATATTAGTGTGCTTAGGGTAATGTGACTACATACCACAGACTGATACTGTAAGCAGTACATTAGAGACGGAGACGACCTCCAAAGGGTGATGGTCTTTTGAGCCTCAACCATTAACTTCCAAGAGGTTCCTTCTGGGGACTACATTGTCTCTTTCCTTTATTTGGTCTAGGTCCTAATCTCTTCTGTTTATGATGATACCACTCCTCCTATATTCAAACTTCCTGTGAGATCTCATTTCACTTTGTTAATATCCCAGTTTTAAAATACAGCCAACTTATGAGATTTTTCTCCTTTAGTTGATCAACATAAAATATTGGTTAGGATAGTATCCTACATTATGGCATCAAAATCCCCACTCCAACAGTAGAAATAGGATGTGGGGTTTTTATTACTCTTGTTATTATTATTATTATTATTATTATTATTATTATTAATTTGTAGAGTGGTTTGGGTTCAGTTTTTGTTATTGTTGTGTGTGTTTGTGTGTGTGTGTGGTTGGGTTTTCTTTTTCATTGCACCAGAATAGATTTTAGACAAAGAAATAAAATACATGCATTCTGTGGTTCACACACTACAACAATGTAAAGAAGAAAAACAAATGAAGTATACACCTGAGACAAATAGCCTTTTCTGGGCTCTGGAGAGGACTACATGTGATGCCACTGAGCTCCTTGGCATTCTGAGGTGGAGACTGGAAAGGTGTGTCATTCAGGAGGGGTTCTGTGTTTGAGAAAGTGATGTACAGGCTTCTGAGAAGCAGTCCTGGTATATATGGCACAATCTTCTTAGTGGTTAAGAAGTCAGACATGGGAGAGTCCTGTTTCCAAATGACAGAGTCTATGATCTTGTTGGTTCTCAGTGCTACCCCAGCCTCAGTCTTCCTTAAACATGTGGTACACCTAGATTAAGCCAAGTTCCTTATTCCATAGCTGACTATTAGAAATAAATCTAGATCCTTCCATTGTAATAATCTATCTTCCCTAGGGAACACGATTCCTGTGTATTCTAAATACTTTTTCTGTTAATGTGTTCGACAATTTCCCACATGTATGAAATGTATTCTGATATTTCCCTTTCAACCCTTTCTTATGCCCTCTATATCTATTAACCTGATTGCTTCCTGCAAGTCCTTTTCCAATGTTCATGACTTTTTGTGACCTGCTGAGTTTCACCAAGGTCATATGTTGGACCATGGGTGCTGAGGTTATCCACTGTTAGATTCAATAATTGATACCCATTTAAATTTGGGGATGAACCTATCAAACAAGAGATGTCTGATATCCACTTTTAAGAGTGGCTTATATAATTTGACCCTCACATGCTTAATCAGCATTTCATGACATAATAAACTATAAATATTATTAGCTGAATCTTTCAAACTATAATTAACTAATTTTTATCTTGCTTATCATTAACTGATGATATTAAGCTTTTATTGATATGCTCAATAATATGAATTACTGTATTTTTCTTCAATTCTCATATTTTCACTTAGTTGTGATTAACAGTAGAAACGTCAAGATGGTCAAGAAGACAGTTTAAATAGGACCTGCTAAAATATTAGCAATGTCATTTTATTCAGCTGGAAATGAAAATGAAATCTATATGAAAATCGATGAAACTGGAAAACACTATTGGAAACAACTTTAACCCAGGCTCAGAAATATGAATACCATATGTTCTCACGTATGGATCCAAGCTTCTAACTGTTAGGTGTATGTATCCAAGTGGGAGTAACTTGGATAAAGCCGAGGAAGCCAGAAAGGTACCCATATGACTGGGGGAAAAAGATTTTTACAAAAGGGGGTGGAACATGAAAAAGCCAACCGGAGGAGGTGTGAGTACCGGGTATAAAAATGTACAGCAGAGAACAGAGAAGTGGGACAAGGGGAGGATGCAAGTCAGTGAGCAGGAATCAACCAAAGTGAAATAGGTACAAACACTCACAATTAAAACATATTATTTGCTTTTTAAAAATGTTAGTTGTGATACACCGAACGGATGGCTTAAGACTTGATATCCATGTTGATTTTATTTCATATTCCCAGGGAACCCATGAAACAGATTCAGATCTCCATGCTTCTCTGTAAGAGGCTCCGACTCAATCTGGCCACTCAGGGATTAGGAGTTAGAGAGGTTCAAATTTAGACTAGACTCAAATCTCAGGACAGTAAAGCCTAGTCTCACAGACATTGAAGCCTAGATTTTAGAAGGAACTTGTAAAAGTCTTGGTATATAATATACCTGTGTTCTCTAGACTGAAGACATATTTAGCTAACTGAGATACTGGAGATCTTGTCTAAAGCAATGTAGATAGTATATCCTAACACCTCTATCTTGAACAATAGACCATGGTACCCTGCAGCATCCACTGCACAGCATGCCAACCGTTTGCTGACATGAGGTTACGATTATTTCCAATAAACCTTAAAACACAAGGGAGATCTTAAGAGATCTTAATCTACTATAAAATGTGGTAGAGGCTGGATCATGGTGCGTAATACACATTAATAATGTTTTATGAATCTCGTTGAAAGCTCCTTCTGTGTCTTTGGGAAAGATTTAGCTTAAAAAAATTCCCTGAGGGATATTACTCATCAAACTATTAAAATCTAAAGTCATTATTAAGGGCATGTATATTCTCTATCTAGGAAGTTAATGTTAAAATAAGTTATTATTAATAATCTAAAGGAAAATCTGAAAGTATTCATTATTCAGAGTTCATTAAAGAGATTTCCAATTAGCAAAAGAGTCTTGGCATATCTTGTACTTTTTTATATATAACGTCATTCAAAAGAGAATGAATTTCATTGTATAAAATTACTGAATGAGCTAACCCAATCACAGAAAGACATACATGGTATGCACTCATTGATAAGTGGCTATTAGCCCAAATGCTTGAATTACCCTAGATGCCTAGAACAAATGAAACTCAAGACGGATGATCAAAATGTGAATGCTTCACTCCTTCTTTAAAAGGGGAACAAGAATACCCTTGGCAGGGAAGAGAGAGGCAAAGATTTAAACAGAGACTGAAGGAACACCCATTCAGAGCCTGCCCCACATGTGGCCCATACATATACAGCCATCCAATTAGACAAGATGGATGATGCAAAGAAGTGCAGACCGACAGGAGCCGGATGTAGATCGCTCCTGAGAGACACAGCCAGAATACAGCAAATGCAGAGGCGAATGCCAGCAGCAAACCACTGAACTGAGAATAGGACCCCCGTTGAAGGAATCAGAGAAAGGACTGGAAGAGCTTGAAGGGGCTCGAGACCCCATATGTACAACAATGCCAAGCAACCAGAGCTTCCAGGGACTAAGCCACTACCTAAAGACTATACATGGACTGACCGTGGACTCTGACCTCATAGGTAGCAATGAATATCCTAGTAAGAGCACCAGTGGAAGGGGAAACCCTGGGTCCGGCTAAGACTGAACCCCCAATGAACTAGATTGTTGGGGGGGAGGGCGGCAAGGGGGGGGAGGATGGGGAGGAACACCCATAAAAGAAGGGGAGGGGGAGGAGATGTTTGCCGGAACCGGAAAGGAATAACACTCAAAAATGTATATAAGAAATATTCAAGTTAATAAAAAATAAAATAAAGTAAAAAATTACTGAATGATGTTTAAAAAGAGAAATTATTTTAATAAATAAAATATGAGAGTTAAAATGCAATTTTAAATAAGTAAATGATTATTCTTAGGCAAACATTACCTAAATCAATGTTAAAGATTCAATTTAACACATTATTTAATGAGGGAACTGGCGATATTGTTTCAGGTCTAGAAATCTTAGAAGCTAAGAGGCTTTTTATAGGCAACTTGCTCAAGAAGCATTAGGAAACACTATAAATCATCAGTTAATTAAATGCTAACTGGTTAACTTCTACCAGATCATCAGTATGTATAGCAAACTCTTTCAGTGGGCAGAAATTATTTCATTCTTTCCAGCTATACATTTGGCTTCACCAACAAAGGCATCCTGGTTAACCAAGCCCATCACTAGAACATCTCTAGGTTCCTTGCTCCTGGGTACTCCAGGAAGGCTGCACTGCCCCACCCCCATTTTTGTCTTAACTTATTGTATTTTTTTTCAAATTAAAATTTCTGATAAGGACTGATAAGCTTACCTTAACTACTCACATTTATACCCCCAAATAATTCCTGGCCACTCTTCAACATACTTAATGGAAGTTCAAGATGTAAATAACTTTTTAAACTCATCTTCACATTTGCTAACTGTGAGAGGGAAATAAGATAGCTTATAGCATAAATAAGAGGGATATGAATAAATGACAGCTGAGTTTCAAAGCAGTCCAGGGATTTTAGGTTTTGGGCACTAGGAAAATGCCTCAGGGTAAAAAAAATATAATATAAAACTAATTGGAGAATGGGATGTATTGAAGCCCTAGAACACCCTTTTTAAATGTAAACTTTGGTATATTTGTCTTCATTTGTTAATGGTAAGTTTTATGCACATTAATCTGCTACCTGCATCTTGACTTGCCTATGTATTAGGTGACCATGCTTACTTTTCAGATTTGGGCTATGGAAGCAAATAAATGCAAAGGAATGAATCAATCCTGTAAGCAGCTGTAGGAAGTGTGGGCAAAGGGACATCTGCATTAGAATTAAGCCCTTCCGAAAGGCTTACACCTCAGACCTCTTGCCTCATTCTGTGTTCACCCGCCCTCTCTAGCCCAGCATGGCATGATATTGAAGCAGTCACCTGCTTCACCCAGCTGGAGGAGCTGGTATGGCAGCAGGTGTTTAGACAGCTGTTTAGCAATCTTAGCAAGAGTATGCCTGGAGTACTCCAATACGGAGAGAAATTACTAAAATCTCCAAAATACCAATTGCTAGAAGAACTGTGGTTACTTAGGAAGAAATCCGCAAAAGCAAGATTTTCTGATGCTGCTTAAAATACATTGTAGCTTTTGATATAAAGTTAGCTGGTTTGTGTGTCTTGTTACTGAATAACACACATGTATATCATGAGTTAAACTGTTAGGGAATAAAATTAAATGTAAAATACTACTCAACCCAGAAATCCTGTCCATCAAGTGGTAGAAAGAAGACAGTTGTTTTATTGACTGAATTTTAAACCTGAATGTGATAAGGATCTCATATGCTAATGAAAGGAAATCCATACTTGCTATAAGCAAACAAATAAGATTCATGTCAAGTATTTCTAAGCAAAACCAAAGACCCCTTTCAACGAAGAATGCATTAAAACACCATTGCTCAATTCTAATTTTGCAAAACAGAAGATAAAATTTGAACCATTTTGCAACTCATCCAATTCATAGAACAGTTTGTTTTAAATGATCATAGATATTTTGTATGATTAACATTTTGTTCAGTGTATGTTTATAATTAAAATACAATTATCGGGATAAAATATAATTATAATTTATATAATTTATATTTTTATTTATATTTCAAATGTTATCCCCTTTCCTGATTCCCATTCATAAACCCCCTATCCTACCCCTACCCCCAATTAAAGGTGATTCTCAGCCTGTGGATTGTGACCCTTTGGAATCAAATAATCTTTTCACATGGGTTGCCTAAGACTATCAGAAAACATATATTTACATTATGATGTATAACTGTAGCAAAAGATTTTTTTTGAAGTAGCAATGAAAATAATTTTATGGATGGGGTTACCACAACATGAGGAAGTGTATTAAAGAGTCACATCATAAGGAATGTTGAGAACCACTGGTTTCAATCTTATAAATATGAAGAATTTAAATTATATCTCTTTATATACAGAAGATATTACCTATATAAATATACATATATAGAGACTACAACATACTGTAACATACGTTACAGAGGAAACTATATATACCAATTTTTGCTTCTAGCTTTTCCAATGGGGACCCTCTAAGTAGGACGGATGTAATGGCACATTCCAGCTCAAAACCAATTTTATGACTTGTGTAGAGGAATTTTAATCAAGCTACATGGTTGATCTGGCAGGGGATCACATCCAAAAACCTTCTAGATCTAAATCTATGTATGATTCAGCCAAACATGCCCTGAATTATAGTATGATTTGGCTTGAATATAGATATGCCCTTAATACCTACTTTTAATCCGTGACAGTGAAAATAAAGTTAGTTTGAAGAAGGGAGCAGCCACATTTGAAAGTGATGTCTAACTGAGGGACAGACAAAGCGATGACTCGGAGAAAGATTTGACAAATGAGTCAGAGATAGGACGTGCCCAACTCACACAAGAACAGCATAGGAGAGAGATGCAGTTTTACAGAGACAAGTCACAGGGAGAGACAGAACCAGCCAGAGAATAAGGAGGACCCAGAGGATGAGAAGCAAGTTTGAACCATTCAGCTTCGAGAGAGTTTGAGCCAGAACAGGTGAGTTAAACCAGCCATCGAAAAAGAGCTAGAAAGTGTGATTTTATTCAAAAGTAAGCCTCTGAAATAACATTAGCAAATATGGTTCACAGCAGGTCTTGGGGTAGCTGAAAGATATGATGCAGAAGACACAAAGCCTGCGTACACCACATGTGCTATGAAAGTTGAAGGCACTGTGGGGTAATAAAGGTTTCAGCTATGGCTTAGGTTTCTACTATATGAAAATTTCTACTCTAAATTTGAATAAGCATCATACTTGATAAGTAGTCTGTTTCTTTTACTCTTGAAAAGAAATGGTAGTTGAAGTAATAGTAAGGAAAATAGAAAAGTATGCCCCTGGGAAAGACTTACGTACTTCAGACAAGGACAGATGGAAAAGTTTGCTCAGATTTAGTCTTGACGCACTCACCACCAAATACTGCATGAACCCAGGGCAGTTAATGAGAAAAGTTCTCAAATCACACAAGCAACACTTGAACTCAATGATGTTATGAAAATATATTAATACTACTTAAAATTAGAATATCCTCTGCCATATGTATGAGCAGACTTGTAAATCCTGTATAATATGTGTGATTATCTCCAAAACCCACACCTTTTTTTAATGATTTGTGTAGGGAGTTATGTGTCAGTTACGCCTGTGTTTGATACGTACATTCTATACAAATCCAAAATCGTCATAGTAAATAAACAATGGCACATGTGATTTTTAAAAATAAACATTTAAAACTAAAAAAAATTGATGTTCTTGTTCATTGAAAATTTTTTCACACAATATATTCTAACCATGGTTTCTCCTCTCTTAATTCCTCCCAGATCCTCCCAAGTACAAAACACCATCTTCTTTCGCCCTCTTTAGAAAGCAAACAGGGAAATAACCACAAGAAGCACATACATAACACATATTAAAAATGCATTAATCACACAAAATCTGAAACTATAATGATCATGCAGAGTACTCATATTGCATAACTCATTGCAGATTTCTTACATATATGTATATATTTTAGGAAGCTTCTGAAGTAATTGATTTTCAAACGTCCCACCCCCTCATGTAGCCTTGAGTGTCTGCCAACCTCTCCACTCAAGTTCTTTGCATGCCAAAAAAAAAAGTTCATCAGCCTCCAGTGAGAAAAATACAAAACATGTAATTTCAACTGGTCATATTGGGGTCTAATGTTTAATCTAATGCGTCCAACATTGGCTGAAGAGTGACCAAGTGCAACACGCAATGTCATAAACTTTAGGAAGTATGGAACGAATGAGTCAAGGGAAAGGAATATTCAACTCAGCTGTTCAGTGGAGCTGAGAAATAACTGAGTGGTAGATCACTGGTCTATGAGCCATGCAGCTCTCTTTCATCCTCACAATAGGAAAGAAGAATACATAGAGTGGGCGCCATGATTTACATGTTTTCAAAATGGAAAGAAATTGACGTAACAGGAAGAACGTCTAGATTTTTATAGATAACAAGAATATATTTAATGCCATTAGTTTTACCCTTTGTTAATAATTTCCACCTTATTTCTAAGTTGAATTTCTCTTTTGGGCCATGAACTATCTTGTACACGGAGGTTAAAATGCAAAATGCCAAGGCTCTTGGTGGCAGGGAGCTCTGGTGTTACCTGACTATATTATCAGTCCTAGAACTGGGTCAGCTATTAACAGGAATGCTATGAACCTGGCCATCAGTTTCCACAAAGATCACAGTGGGAGTGTGTAGGAAATTGAGAAGAAGAAAACACTTACTGGTCTAAAATAAAAGGTAAATATAGAAATGCAATATGGGGTAGAAAAGCCACAGAAAGCAAGGTCTATAGTGAAAATTATACTGTATAATCAGTGGGAAACTGGTATTTGAAGAGAGGAACACCATACGGGGTTTCTCTTGCTGAATATTAAAAGTGAAGGATAAATTAGAGAGGTGAGGTGAGAGGTTTGATGATTCCAGTTAACAGATCATTTCTATACTCCCAGGGAAAGGTAATAATAGGTTTTGAAAAAATAATAATATGAGACCTTTAAACTATATTGATTTCTGCCTGTGACCCAGTACCATATTTCCTGAAGCCAACTGGGATTATTGGAATTGTAAACTAAAGACAGCTGCTGCTGCTGCTGCTCTTCTTCTTCTTCTTCTCAAAAGAATAAGTTTTAAAAATACAGATTGAAAACCAAGTGAATGACCATTATTTTCATTATCTGTCAGAAAAAAATATTGTTGCATTGCCCATGTTAAAACAAAATGCAATGAAGAACATCTGAGGTTGTAGTAATAAATTGTGAGCCATAAGTGTATAACGGATCAAACATTACCAAGATATTTTAAACCTTGACTATTTGATAAAATGAAGAGTAATGATTAATGTGAATATGCTTTGAAATATATTACTGGAAGTCACGTGAACATGCGCTGAAATTGTAATTACCTATCAGTGCTTTTGTACATACAAGTAACACAGCGTAGCATTCCCCCTTTAAAGTGTCTCAGGGATGTTTTAAGCCTATTCACAACCACTGACAGTCTCATTAAAGACCAGTAGCTTAACTCTCAGTAGAAACTTCTTTCTCAACAGTGCTCACTCCTCTGCTTCCTAACCTGTGCTGATCTTCTGTGGGCCTCTGTTGCCCATCTGGTCATTTCATATATGGAGAATGGAATGACTAGGGTGTCTGTCTCTCACACAATGTCTCTTGTGTAGGAGGACATCATAGCCTTTTGTTCCACACAATAATCTATTTTACAGGTATGCCACATTTGATTTTTCCATTAATCCGGTGATGGACGGAAGCGTTCTTTCAACTTTGGTGGTTATATATAATAAAAGTTATAAACACATATGTACACTTTTTATTTGGTGTAATGCTCCCAGTTCTGTGTGTGCGTTCCTAACATCGGCAGTGTGATATCTGCACTTATCTATTTACGAAAGCACCGGGTATATTTCCAAAGTTGCGGCTGCATGTTATATTTCCGTCAATGGTGCATAAAGGATTCCAATTTCTCCACTTTCTCGTCAGCACTAGGAATGGACAAGCTGTTAGTAAACCTGGCAGCACTTCAGTCTGTTTCCCAGAGTGGGCTTTTCAGATCCTTTAAGAGTCCTTCGCACAGCTCCTAGCTCATGCGAAGCAACTGGCGCTTGCTCCCCTCTCCTGTGAAATGTGGGTTGCATGCGCAAAGCTAATGTCATTATTCAAAACATGTTTCGGATATGAGCATCTGTGTCCCTTTGAGTAACAGAAATATGTGTCCCCCAGCTAGGATACTGGGCTCTGTCAGTCTCTACAGCAGTAAAGTTTTGTTCTTCAATGTGTATGTTGCTGGAACAAGGATTGGATGGATACCTTTTGCTAAACTGGTATTCTGACCTTGTTTTGTAATAGGTTCCATTACAAAGGATCTTAGTATCCTTTAGGTTGGGCAGCTAGGAAATCCCACTTTCAGTTAAAACCCAGCAGGAATCAGGTTGCAATCTTGCATGTCGTAGAAGTCTGTAGGACACAAAGTCAGGTGTGTATTGTTGTGCAGTTAAGAAAATAAACAATGTATATTCTTCATCTGTCAGTCTCTGGGGAAAGGAGCAAAGTCTGCATCAAAGCCCGGGTGATGTGATCATAAATGAGTACAATAGCTGGTGATGGCCTCAGAGCCGGGACATACAACAGAATAATAGGAAAGGTACTCAGGCTTTGCACTTAGTAACTAATGAAGAAAATAATAGTTCCATCTTCATGTTAACGATAAAAAACATCTCTTCTAGAAATTGTATTGAGGGCCAGGCCCTTAGCAGAGCAAGTATTGCCTAAGATGAGTATGTTTTATGACAAATGCTGCCTGTGCTTTTAAACATTAGCTCTTGTGCATGACTCACAGGGGTGTGAGGAAGATGTAAGGTATGGGACTCATCTGGGAAGATGTAGTCCATCCTGTCCTAGTTAAACGCATCAAAATGAGCTCACTCCAGAGTAGCAGGGCCAGCACCACGGCCCCCAAGAACATGCCAGTATCAACTGATCGATTTGCTAATAAAAGCAGAGCATGGCATTAATCCTTGTAAAGGCACATTATTTTGTTCTTTGTTGCCTTATTTTAATATTAAAGATGAGATTGAACACCTGTGGCTGATATTTAATACTTTTGGGGTTCTTCTTTCCTCCACCATTCTCCATTGTTTTCCCACATGCTCAATGCCCTAACACCCTATAACAGGGGGGAAAAAAGTAGAAACGAAAGGGGATAATATTATTGTTAGACTACTTTCTGCTGAGGCATCAAGATCCTCGGGGCAAGTTTGATCTTCAAAGTTAGAATAACTAATTTTATTTATTTATTTATTTATTTATTTATTTATTTATTTATTTATTTATTTATTGTGCCTGACTACTTGCAAGCCAGGACCAATAGCAACCAACAGCAACCAACAAACAACTAAACCCACCCTGTCTCCCAGGGCCCTAGCATTTCTAGACCTTTAGAAAATTCCCCAGAATTCCCAGTGTCACACAATTATGGAAATGATCTGCTGCTGTCAAAATCACACCCCTGCTAAAGCAAGAGCCAAATCATACTCAACGACTGTGGGCAATTCAAAGCAGCCCATATCCCACACTGGGATTAAAATGAAAACGTATTCCATGCAATATTCTGTGTTTTCCAAGGAAAGCAAAACTCCAAAATTGTCACTACAGGGATCAAATTTTTTTATACCACAAATAATTTCAAGAATTCTTTACAGAATATTTTTCATGTGGAAAGAAAAGCATGGCTATAGAAATACACCCAAGTCTCACCCCCAAAGGAAAAAAATACCTGATCCATACATTGTTTTACTCTTTTTAGACTTCTTAAATACTAGTAAGAGAGATTAATCTGAAAAAAAAAGAATAAGTTAAAGTTCTGAGCTAATAGCTGTCAGTTGCAGGCCATTAGATAGTAGGTTCACCTTAAAAATGAAAGCGAGGGGAACACCCATATAGAAGGGGAGGGGGAGGGGATAGGGGAATGTTGGCCTGGAAACCGGGAAAGGGAATAACAATTGTAATGTAAATAAGAAATACCCAATTTAATAAAGATGGAGAAAAAAATGAAAACCTACATAAAAGTAACATTATATATTATAAAAAAATAGAACTTAACAAGTTCTATTTAGGAATAAGATAGATAGATAGATAGATAGATAGATAGATAGATACATAGATACATAGATACATAGATACATAGATACATAGATACATAGATACATAGATGGATGAGATAGATGTATATGATGTATATGTATATATAATATTCATTATATATTGGCATATGTATGTATATATGTACATGCATACATGTATGTTTTAATTGTAATTGTTATATTATAATAACAATTGGTGGGGAAAGAGAAAAAGAGGTCAAGAATTTGAAAGAAAGGGAATGAGGAGGAGTATGGTAATTTTGAAAGAACTAGAAAAGTTGTGGCAATAATCGAATTTCAAAGATAAACAATAACACCAACCAACGAAGACACTTGCCATTCCTTGGTGTTAGTAGAACTAACATACACTGAGGTTATGAGGCTTTGGTGTGCTATCAAGTCCAATGTAGATTCCAACTTATTTTGATTAAAAAAATTAGCTTTTATATGTAATTCTAGAATAGCATGAACACTCATGAGACTGGTAGTTCCTGGGGGCCACTAAGGTCTCCTGACTGAGCTTCGTGCCTCCATTTCAGTTTTTCAAGGTTATTTCCTATGTTAGGTCTTGGGTGGAGCCAAAGAGTAAGTTTGCCCCTCCCACACATAAGCAGAGTAAGAATCACTTTTCTCTTTGATTAAAACTTCTGAGCCTCATCAGCTCTTCGGAAAGGCAATACTGAGGACTGACTTGTAAATTTGCTCCAGTAACATAATCAAGTATGCCCACACTAGCCCATGCCTGAGACAAATGGTAACATGCACAGGAGCTGTTAAGTAAGACCGGTTGGTTCCTTCACAGAAGACAATGTGTTTTGTCTCTACCAGGAAAATGCACAGGTGGTCATTGGTGATGCGGTCAGGGTGACCTCCAATATCAATGAATAGCAGTGGCCTTTTGATGTTTATAATGTTTAAGTAGTCACATGTTAGTGCTACTTTAAATCGTCCATTTGGCATTTGAATCCTCCATTAAATTATACCACTGCATAAAAGGAAAATGGTCACACTTATTTACTGTGAAAGTAAACATTTACATGTTCTGTCCTACACTAAAATTGGGTTACGTTCTCCTCATACTAGGAAACTCTTGCCTTCTGCTTGGGTCTTCATTGTCACCATACATTGACCTAAAGAGTAGCTCACAGTGTCTGTCTGTTGGTATGTAAGAGAAAGATGGTTACCAGGGTGAAAGGGTTGTGCACGTAAAGAACTATGTGCATTTGCTTATATTTTAAGCATGGCTAATATGGGGGGAAATGTCGTGCACTTTGAATCATTGTGTGCACACTTATTGGTCGTGCTTTGTCCTTATTTAGTGATAGTTTTAGATGTTCAAACTTATGAATTGCTCTGTCTCTGTCTCTGTCTCTGTCTCTGTCTCTGTCTCTCTCTCTCTCTCTCTCTCTCTCTCTCTGTGTGTGTGTGTGTGTGTGTGTGTGTATGTGTGTGTGTGTACTTGGTGCATGCAGTACCCACTGAGAAAGGCATGGATCCTCAGGATCTGGACTTATAGAAAGTTGGGAGTGCCATGGGGAGGCTGGGAATGACCCAGGAACCCTGCAAGAACACTAATTCTCTTCACTGCACAGCCATTTCCCCAGCCCTTGTTCTTGTTTTAAGTACAATCGATGATGATTACTCAGAGTTAGACATACACTTCGTTAATTCATTTTATTTGACATATAAGACGTCATTATAGTCACATCTGCCATGGCATAGAAGCACTGTATCAGTTCCAAACAAAGTCTTCTCTTATTGCTCAATAGAAAGAGATCTACACTGCAAATAATCTATCTCTGAGCCTAGAAGTGTTAAAAAAAATTGAATTGTATCTGCAGTGTGTGAAGAACTTTAAACCTCTTGTCAGTGCCAAGTAATTAGAGTGTGAATACTTTGGTCTCCTAAGGTAATAAGATGCCAAGGTTCAGCCTCGGTGTGAAGATGGTCTTGAGAATGGGATGGGAGCAGTGCTGATTTAATAATGATTCAGATGCAGTGGTGGATGTGAGCTGTCGGTTCATGTGCTTTCTCCTTGAGGATTCTCATCATTCTGCCTTCCTCTCCTTTCTTCCATCTCCCTGTTTGTTTTTTCTTTTTGATTTTTTTCTTCTCCCTACCAGAGAGACTGAACCCAGTCATTAATTTACTACACCTACATCAACAAGGCTTTGATTATTGTTAATAATATTTTTACAAATCCTTAAATTTACATAAATTTTATGAACTCAGAATCATAAATTTCAAACCATGCTTCCTTAAAACCGAAACTAAATACAAAGCAAAGGCACGTGTCCTTATAGGTTTACACAGTCTGTTCTTCACGGTAGCTAGGCACAGCTCCTGTGGTTTGCTGGTACAGCAGACAGCAGTCTTTAGTGACCGTTGTCATGTAAGAACAGAAATGTGGCAGACTACTATAGTTAAACTTATTTCTTACAATGTTTTAAAATGGATGCAAGTAAAGCTAGCTCACTAGTATCTCTGTAGGCATTGTCATCTCCAATCCTTCAAGTAGCCAGAACTAAGCACTAACTACATGTCTTCTACGTCATCTTCTAATTCTCTAATCTTTGTTACCTCATCCTGGCAATTCCATGGCCTCTTATACTCTCCTTTTAATACAAGCCTTCCTCCTATAGACAAGTCCCTCTGTCACTTACTTGCTTTTTTATAGATTCTTCCTTCTTTTCCTAGCCATACCTTTTCTTCTTGAGACCCCTTTAACTCTGTCCATGATGTTTCTAAGTTCACCTGGGCTATGTAATGCAGCAGTCATTGAACCAGAGAATATGCATCTCCTCAAAATTCCAAATTCAGGGTCAAGTCTCACAATAAACATTTTCTACAAAGGGCCATGTAGGCTTCTATGGCCTCTATGGTTATGCTGTCTAGATCCTTTCCCAAAGCTCTTAGGATCCATCGGAAGGCCTGTTCCTCATCCTCTATATTCTCATGATCACCTTCATTCCTTGTTCCTGAGAACTGCATCAGTTTCCTTTATTATGGAGTGATTAGCTCTGAGTAATGGGGGAAGTATATTCCCAGAAAAAGAGATTGAAACTAAAACAGAAGAGACTGTAAATCAGTTTAAGAACAACAGCAACCACCAGCTCACGTGGGGATCCGTGGGCTGGCAATGCCCAGGAACAGGAACTGTACTGCACCTTCCCTTACATAACCATGTCAGATTCAGCAATAAGATGATTTCTGGTAATTTGATTTGATTATTATTAATCTGTTGTACATGTGCGTGTTTGTTTTCCATCCATGATTTCTGTCTAATAGATGCGATGATTACTTTTAGTCAAACTGATGATCTATAAGAGGTCATTGTAGAGAGGTCATAAACATCCCCTGTATCTCTCTAGTTAATTATGGTATTAATGGCCAAATAGACATTGGAGTCATTTGTTGCATATAAGACAGAGTAGTTGAGGAGTTTTCATTTCGTGGGCACATTTCTCTTCTACATTTTTTAAGATGTGTGTCTCTTAATTTTATCTGTATAAATAGATAATAAAGCAAAAATAATTTAAAAACTTAAAAAAGGCATCAATCTTGTCTTCCTATAATTTTGCCCTATAGGTTGTTTCATGCAAGAAAATGTGACTTTTTATTTACTCTGTATCTGTCATATTCTAACCAAGTATCACATCCATTGGAGTACATGCTCTAAGGTTTCTACACTGGCCAGAAGAATGCCCACAGAGGATACAAGTCCAAACCTCTTGGATTAGCTACATTGCACTAAATGAAATGATGGCTAATATGAGTCCATATTTATTGACAATTTTTGAAACAATATTTTTGTTTATTCTTTGAAAACTTATTTGAACAGTTTGATATAATTCACCCTCCACAAACTTCTAACTCACCAAAGCCCAACCTCCTGTCTTCCTTCTGAGTTCATGTCCTAATTTTATTATCACTAGTCACTATCTAAGCTTTTACTAGAGCAATAAATCTCCCAAGTAGCTCTGATTCCACATGACAGATAATAAAAGGAAAGTGGACCAGAGCATGACTTCATGCCCTCTCCATTCCTCCTGACTGACATGACTTTGAATATAAGTCAAATAACCTCTCCAATAGCCTGCTCCCATAACTAAAACTCAAGGACAACAATACAAAAGCTTTATTACTACTCATTTTTGTGTCATCCTGATAAATATCTTCAAGTATCCATTATTTTAATATCATATGTCCAGAAAACACTGAGAAACTATATGATGGCCATCAGCTTTATAAAATGGGTTAACCAATTCATTACAAGACCGTAATATTATTGTAGTTGACCTGCTTATGTTTATGAGTCTTAGAACACATGTACTACATCACTAAAACAGTGCCTTTCCTTAGGTATATAACGGAAACCACTCACATTTATAATGACATTATGTGCATCTAAGTTTAAAGGATAAGTTCTTATAGTTATATAGTATCACTTACTATTCAAGTTATATTTTTAAAGATTAATTTGTTTGTATTGCGTCCATATGAATGTTTGCCTACATGAATTTATTTGTGCCATGTACATACGTCTTGTCTGTAGAGGCAAGAATAGGGTATCAATCTGTTTCCCTGTAACTAAAGATAAAAGATGATTGTGGTCTTCCATATACTGGGAACTAAAACTTGGTCACATATGAGTAGCTAACTGCTTATAAACACTGTCACTGATATCTCAGTTTTACATCTCCCTAGGGGTTGTATGAAGTATCAGCAGGAAATTCTAGATGCATATTCATAGGCAAATGGATGGAACTAGAAAATATCATCCTGAGTGAGGTAACCCAATCACAAAAAACACACATGGTATGCACTCACTGATAAGTGGATATTAGTCCCAAAGCTTGAATTACCGAAGATACAATCCACAGACCACATGAAGCTCAGGAAGAAAGATGACCAACGTGCAAATTCTCCAGTCCATCTTAAAAGGGAGAACAAAAATATTCACAGGAAGAGATACGGAGACAAAGTTTGGAGCAGAGACTGGAGGAATAACCACTCAGATCCTGCCCCACCTGGGGATCCAGCCCATATACATACACCAAATCCAGACAATGTTGCTGATGCCAAGAAGTACATGCTGATAGGAGCCTGATAAAGCTGTCTCCTGAGAGGCTCTGCCAGAGTATGACAAATACAGAGGTGAATGCTAGCAGCCAACCATTGAACTGAGAACAGGGTCCCCATTGGAGAAGTTAGAGAAAGGATTGAAGGAGCTGAAGGGGTTTGCAACGCCATAAGAACAACAATACCAACCAACCAGAGCTCCCAGGGACTAAACCACCATCCAAAGAGTACGTGGACAGACCCATGGCTCCAACTGCATATGTAGCAGAGGATGGCCTTGTTGGGCACCAATGGGAAGAGAAGCTCTGCCAAGGCTAGACCCCCACCCCCACCCCAGTGTAGGAGAATGTCAGGGCAGGGAGGTGGGAAGGGGTGGGTGCTTTGGGGAGAACACCCTTGTAGAAGAAGGGGGAACACCCTCGTAGAAGAAGGGGGACGGGGTTGGGATAGGGACAGGAAACCAGGAGAGGAGATAACATTTGAAATGCAAATAAAAAATCCAATAAAAAAGAAAAGGATTATAATTACATAGTTAGGTAGTAATAGAATATAATTAGTAGTGCTTTATTCAAATACAATTAATTTATACACACTATTTACATGTTTGAAAGATTTATTTTTATTGGTTTAATATTATGTGGTATTTATGTTTATGTCTGTGGGGGATGTATGCATATGAGTGCAGGTGCCTGCAGAAGACAGAACAGGTGTCATATCTCCTGTAGCTGCAGTTAGATGTGACTCTGAGCTACTCCATGTGGGTACTGGGAGCTTGTTCTTGATTGCTGAGTCACCTCTCCAACCTCTAATTTTTATATTAAAAAAAAATTAAACAGAAAAAAAAAGTTCTAAGGCTAAAGATATGGGTCAGTAGTTTTGATCTCACTGAGGATTCAAATTTGTTTCCCAAACCACAGATTCTTGTAATCTACTTGTAACTTCAGTTATATCTAAGAGATCCAACTGTTCTATACTTCACAGACACCTAAAATCACATACATGCACCCCCAGAAACACAATGTACCTTTACATAACTGATAAACAAACTAGTAAATAAATAAATAAAACCAAACTAAAGTGAAAGCTAACAAATTCAAACTATTAGATCAATATTCTTCAAGTTTTCAAAATTAGATTCCTAAGCTGAAACTTTTTAATAAAAATAAAGACTGTGATCAATGAAGGCATGATTCTGTCAAAAAGATTTCCAGTCAGGAGTCCAACAAATACATTGCATGTCCCCCCTCTTATTCTTTGTACGTATATAAAAGAAATAAAAAAAATTAGAGAACAAAAAAGGTGATAAAAGGGAAACTAATAAGGAGGAAAGACAGAGCAGTGTGTAAGTGGAGAATAGAGAAAGAAAGCATGTCTCTATGTCTCTTTCTGTCTGTATCTCTCTGTGAGCCTCTGTCTCTGTGTTTCTTCTCTCTCTCTCTTCCTCCCTCTCCCCTTCCTTCCTCTTTCTTCCCTTCCTTCCTTTGGATTTAACGTTTACATACTGTGACATAATAATTCAGAACTATGTTTGTTTAAGACTGTTATCCCACTCGAGAATCTACACATAGCAACTTAAGATCTGGACATCTAGATTTGTTATGCTTTTCTCTTTAAACAAAGAATGGGGAAGAGAAATAGAAGGAGAAATGACATATATCAAATCTTCTCAACAGAAAATTTATACTCTTTTGTAAGGAATTTGCAAGACCTAATCTTGAGAAATTTGTTAGAAAATTATAATTTTTCTTTTCAATTAAATTACTCAGTTTTTAAAACATAGGTTTTCATTAAAATACAGTATTATTTGAAAATCAAATGTATTTTTGGTGCAGATTTTCAATTGGAAAAATTAGATGGTGAATACCATTAACAAGCCGAAGTTCGTCTGCTAACTAAAGACAGTGGCATAGTGATGTTCGTGCAATGGCTTGGAAAGAGCCAAGGGTAAATGTAAATACAAAACATGCCTTTAAACCAGGAGGAATATGCTTTGGAGAGTATTTTCTACCTCAATTATGATAAAGAATATTAAACCAAAATTTAAACTACCAGAGTTGAAAGAATTCATTCTCTCTATGCTAATTAGGTTCATGGTGCTAAGTGATTGCATTTACATGTTTGCTTTGTTAATGCATGTCCCTGAGCCTTATATTTAAGATGCTGATTAAACACACAATTTGTTTTTAAATAACTTGTTTGTAGAAAATGAGAAAGAAAACCCTTTGTGGACTTGGATTCCAAAAATTAGAATACATCTGGCCCCTCAAAATGGATCTGATTAATTCTACCTTAGGAGCATTTTGAAGTCATTAATGTTTGGTAACATACACATAAATAATATATGTGATTTAAACGGCGAAACAGAAATACTCCTGAGGTGAACGGAAGGATGGGTGAAGGTTATGTTTGCACAGAACATGAAAGTATAATGATTTTCTATTTAGAAACTTTCCTATGCAGAGCAAGCCATCTGTACTGATGACGGTTGGTCCATTTCTATCATGAATTGGTCCATCTGCAGCCATCATTACCAACTCCAGTTGTTTCAACGCTCCTGGGACATCGTCTGAAAATTAGAAAATCATTCACATGAAGGGTAGAGGAAAGTGAAGGAGGAAGAGATACTTTTAAAATGTGCTTTTAAGAGTTCTTGAGCTATATTATGTTCTTTCAGAGAATGGTAACACTAGTCTATAATCTCACCACTGGAAAATAGAGACAGAAAGATCAAGAGTTCAAAGCCGCCTATGCATGTTTGAGGCCATTATTGAGCTAATTGAGACTCTGTCTCAAAAATATTAAAAATGAAGGTTCTTTTGATTCAGGAATATATTTTATTGAAGAGCTTTATTGGACACAGAGTCAATATCACTACAGTATATTTCAGTGACACCACACTTGTCCTTGGAGGAGCTTTTCATGCCCTTAAAACTTGTATCTCTACTACTTCTAGTGATCAATAGTAGAGAATTATATGTTGCAGGTGGGTTTACTGGGCATCTAAAAGGAATGTTACAGCTTGCCTTGCTGACTGACAGGCCACCTTCAGTGAGTTTTTTGTTTTTTGTTTATTAACTTGTTTGTTTTTGAGTTGCAAACATGGTCGATCTCAAACATGTGGCACAGGAAAGTAAAACATTCTAGGGTAAGAAAAGAGAACTTTTTTTTTCCAAATGTACTATGTTATTTGGACATGCTGATAATTTCTTGGCGTAGATTTTGGCCAACAGCAAAAGCTGTGAAAAGATTCGAGGATAAAAGATTTAGATAATTTAAAAAACGTCACTCAGACTGGAAAGTATTGTTACCAAATTCAATAGCTTTGTGCTATAGGCATCCTTTATTGCAATGTCAACAGTAGCACTGCAAACTGTAATTTCATAGATATTCCCAGATATCTAATGTAAAAAGGCTGCTTATTTTCCCCTGTAAGTATCTATTCTTCTAAAAGCCATTGAAATAGTGAAAAGAGATGGTGTTTTAGAAAAAGTAATAACAGACATCATATTGTAACTGCTGTCTTCAATTGAGGACAAGCATAAATTATGTTCTTGATGAAAGAATATTATATATCAGCTTTACATGGAGCCCACTAGAGACATTGACTTAGTTTATAGCCAATTGTAAGTCTTTATTCCAGACTCTAGGACTCCAGCCAGGTATCCAGATCCCAAGTATACTCCTGCTTGTTTAAGGTAAGGGGATTTTAGAGGCAACAAAACACACCCTGGTATCTTACTAAGCAGCTGAAGGAAGGAGGATTTGTGTAAGCAAGCAGTAAAGCAGAAGCTAAAATAAGCAGTTAGCAGGAGGGGCAGGTTCTTACAAGCAGGTAATTTAACAGAAGCTAAACTGAGTTAACTGAAGTATCTTAATCTCAGCTTCCAAGAATTGAGTTGGGTAATTTTCCACAATATTCTCCATCAAGATGAAGAAAATCAAATTCTAGCTAAACCTGAAAAGCCTGAGCAAGAATACAAGGTAGAGACTCTCTTTGCTACCTGGTCTTTTCACATCAAGTTACAAATAAATAACTTCAGTCAGTTTATAATGATTATGATGGTGAAAATATAGACTCACAAACAAATCTTCAAAAGCACTTATAAATGCTTTCTTTTCAATACGTGTACATTGTGTAAAAAGCCACTGTTTGATCACAGAAGGCCATTTGACACAGAAAGCTATTATGACAGCATCATGCACATGTTTTCCATTCATAAGGCAAATAGTATCAGTATTTAGGGCCACATCTATCTTCCACTGTATCTTTCTTTAATTGGACCAATGTAAAGGATGCGGTCATCCATCAGCAGTTTTTACTCAACATCAAAGTGTTATTTCCCTAACAGTTACTTTACCATTTAGCCATTCTTTGAGCTAAGTATTTTAAGATCTCCTTTATAGAAAACAGATTCAACAGCTTCTCAAGACAGATAGGACAGCCAAACTTTCTGGTGCCTGGCTATAGTCTTTATCATATCATTTAGATAAAATTATATGAAACTCTCGATATACACACAAGAGAAAGAAAACATATAATATGGAGTTAAACAAACCTTACTCTAAACATGACGTATCTTCAACAGCACAAATAAATAATGTAACCCATTTTGTATATTTGGACCTAAGATTGAGGCTTTAATCGGAAATTGCCCTTCTCAGATAAACCTCACATTTACATTAACTCTAAGTGGGAATCTCACTCTATATTCCTTTTAAACACCTGAACCTTTGGTTTTTACATAGGAACCACATCGTCCGTAGATGCATGAGCTAACATTTATTACTTTAGCATTGGGTTTCATAAGAACTCAACAATTCAGGAAATCCAGAGGCTTAGGCAACAAGAAAGAACTGGGTATAGGAGATGTCTTCCAGGCCTGCCTTTCATGTGAAACATGCATGTTTATTTATTAGGACCAGTCACATCTCCATGTAAAGTTCACAAGATTACCTCACAGAAAAGATAAAATTTAAAGAATGCAGTATCTCAATTGAATACTTGCTGTGGTTTTCATTCTTCAAATTCAAATGTTGAAATCGCAATGTTTGATGTGATGGATTTTTGAAAGGGGTGCCTGTGAGAAAATAGAGTTTTGGTGGTCTTGACGGAGAGACTTTTGTAAATTATATTATTATTTTTAAATTGCTTGTTATATATTACTTATATATTTTATTATGAATTACATGTTAAGTATGCATCCATAAAGCCCCCAAAAGCAAAATGTACTTTCAGCATGTCTAGGCTAGTATTTGTCAACTGGACACAAGTTGGAATCATCTGGCAATAGTAGCCTCAATTGAGAAAATGTCTCCATTATATTGTCCATAGGAAAGTTTATGAGAAAATTAGGATAGAAATTGATGTAGAGTCAGAACTCTGAACTCAACAGGAAAGAATAGGTAATTGAATACTTTCTCTTGATTTGCCAAATAGAAACAGACTGGACTTTTTGAACATAACTTTTACCTAATAATTTTCATATACATTTCATAATCGTGCCTTCTGTGTGTTATTTACTATTATGAAACAAAATCCTTCTTATTTAGAAAAGAAAAGGGGAATTGAGGTTTGATCTGTTCCTGTGTATTAATTCTCAATTACTGAAGGTCTAGTTGCTTACAAGTGAATTCTCACATTCCCCAGCATTTTTGTGCAAATCTTATTCCTTAATTTAAAATCTATTGGTTAAATAAAATGGCTATAGCCAATTACTGGAGAGATTAGAGGTAGGCAGTTTTTGATTTACCTGGTTGGGGTTTACAGAGGAAGGAGAGGGGCACAGGAGGTAGAAGAAGCTACCATGAAAGAAGACTGACAAGACAGATGATCAAAATGTGGTTGCTTCACTCATTCTTTAAAAGGGGAACAAGAATACCCTTGGCAGGGAATAGGGAGGCAAAGTTTAAAATAGAGACAGAAGGAACACCCATTCAGAGCCTGCCCCACATGTGGCCCATACATATACAGCCACCCAATTAGATATGATGGATGAAGCAAAGAAGTGCAGGCCTACAGGAGCCGGATGTAGATCTCTCCCAGAGACACAGCCAGAATACAGCAAATACAGAGGCTAATGCCAGCAGCAAACCACTGAACTGAGAACAGGACCCCGTTGAAGGAATCAGAGAAAGGACTGAAGAGCTTGAAGGGGCTTGAGACCCCATATGAACAACAATGCCAACCAACCAGAGCTTCCAGGGACTAAGCCACTACCTAAAGACTATACATGGACTGACCCTGGACTCTGACCTCATAGGTAGCAATGAATAGCCTAGTAAGAGCACCAGTGGAAGGGGAAGCCCTGGGTCCCATGCGAAGACTGAACCACCAGTGAATGTGATTGTTGGGGCGGGCGGTAATGGGGGGAGGATGGGGAGGGGAACACCAATATAGAGGGGGAGGGGGAGGGTTTAGGGGGATGTTGGCCTGGAAACCGGGAAAGGGAATGACAATCGAAATGTAAATAAGAAATACTCAAGTTAATAAAGATTAAAAAAAAAAAAGAAAGATGATTGACCATGAGCATGTGGCCAGGAAAAACAGCAAGTAATAAGGGAAAATATGGCTGAGAAGTAAGTTAGAACAGCATTACAGTTTATAAATAAAATACCTAATTTGTCTGTCTTTTATATAAGCTAGATATAAACTCAACTACAAAATTCTAACTAAGAAACAGCACATAGTAACTTGTTTAATTATAGAATTTGTAGGGCTATATTTACAAATGGAGTTAATTTTATTATGCAGAATTTTGATATCTCTTCACTGAAATTATCTTCTCATAAATTTGGGATAGTTGAAGAAAAAAGAAAATAAACCATTTATTTAGCTAGAAGTCTTCTTTCTTCTGATATATTGGGACAGGTTGACTTAGTTGTCTTTTACTGCTGCAAAGAGATACCATGACTATGACAATTCTTCTAAAGGAAAATGTTTATCTGGGGCTGGCCTACAATTTCAGAAGTTTAGTTCATTGTCGTGGAGGGAAACACAGCAACATGCAGACAGACATGGTGCTGGAGAAAAAGGCTGTGAGTTCTTCATAACCAGTCCTTTCCAGAGATTACTGAAAAGAGTTCAGTAAGTGTGGAAAGGGAAGAAGTCGTTCCAAATAGAAAGGATGAAGCAACCACGGTGCTAGGAAGCCTTCACAGTTCTGAGATGTGAAATTATCTGACCTGGGAGGTCCACTGTTCTGAAGGTGCTGTTCAAACCTTGGCCAGGGAGAAGAGAAAGAGCCCTGCTGGCCGTAGAGATTCAGCATCCATTGGTCATCTTCCCTCATAGAAAGTTTTTCAATGTGTCCTCTTGTCCTAGCCTTACAGAAATATGAGTCAAAATCAATCCATGTATAAAAATGCTCAAGACAAATTTTATGTAAATATACATAAATGAGAGCAATATTTACCAGAGCAGATCGGTCACTATGAGTAGATGCACAATTATGGTAGGGTTCATGTGTCAAAGTCAATATGCATACCATCAATCATGAAGACAAAAAACAGGTTTCTTCATACAGAAACACTATTTTCACAAGAAAGGAAATGTGCACCTAATCAGGTGACAATTAGGAAATATACTAATGACTATAAAATCATTTTTTATGAAAAATGTCCCTTCAACACAAATGAATTCAATTTTCATATCTAAATTATATCCTTTTCCTGTACCCTTTTTAGCTAATTAAATAATTTGTCCCCTGATTTTATCTAAAATAATTTTAATATTAAAATGATTATTAAATCAAATATATAATAAAAATGAGGCTGAAATTTTTACCAGGTTAAAAACTGTAAATTTATAGATTTAAAACTGTTATAACACCTGCCTAGTTTTAAAACTAGCAAATATTTGGTTGTTTTACAATAAGCCACTTAAATATCATAATTTATCCCTATTCCCATTTTAAAACTATGTAGAAAATTTGATTTTTATAAAATTTAGATTTCTAGTAACTGTTTGCCATTTATATATAGGCAGCCTAAGCAACCAAATATGGAGTACATTTGACTGTCATGTTAAATAACCAAATGAACTAACCTTATTAATAATTTTCTTTTTACTTCTCATATAGACAATTGTATTTGCTAAATGGAATTAAAAGTGTATTAAATTTCCTGAGGAATTCCAAAGTGGATGCCCTACAAACCTTTTCTCCTTGTGCTCTGATATACTCATAAACTGAGTCCTATGCTTTCAATAGATATAGACAAGCTGAATAAAACAGTAACATAAACTTTATTAGAGCCAGATTTTTTCACCAGTATAAATCTTTTATGCTCCTTAAATGTTCTTTTATCATTGAAAGTCATGTAACTTTTGAGTTGATAAAGTATCAAGAAATTGTCTTCGGGGAAAACTAAAAATGAATTTGACTTTGCATCACCAAATTTAGTAAGGATTCATATTAAACATTTCTAAGTGATCTGTTTCGAGATTACAGGGCTGATAATTTAGAGTATGTTTCTTCATTGGGAAACTCACACTATTAATTTTATTGGTCCCTAGTTCCTTAGAATTAATTTTGTGATCTCTAGGTTTTGTGCGGCTACCTATGTTTGAAAAGTGTAAATTTTAACAACCTTCACTTCCAAAACAAAGTCATCCTAAACACACACAAATACTTAGGAGGCAAGTTGTAGATTATTCAAGGAATCAATGGTTTTCCTCAACACTCAAAAAAAAAAGAAAAGAAAAAGAAAAAAAGGAGGAAGGGAAACCACTTTCAAGCAATTATCCCAAGGATTAACAGAACCATAAAAGTAAAATGGTTTGTTTTACAATGGATGTCATGTTTTGATAGCTGTAACCCAGATGAGAACAACATTGGAGAAAAAATATTCGTTTTCTGAGATGATTCACTGAGTCAGTTTATTTTAGCCATCAGACAAGCTAATCCCAACCGGGCTCCTAGAGATATTTTTACATGAGAATATGAAAGACAAAACTATGGTAATTATGAATATCAAATGGTATTGGTATCAATGAAAAGCAATGTGAAAAAAAAATGTCTCGTTCCTTGGGATTCCAGCCTAAGTGGCAGCCTAGAAGGTGAACGTGGGAAAAGGGACAGAAAGTACTGGTCCACAGTCCTTGGTAAAGTCAGAGAACTTACTGGAGAAAAAAGGGATGGAAAAACCTTGAAGTCTTAACCCAAAAACATGTAAATAAATTTTTAGAGTATTTTCAGAAGTTGATATTATCCTAAAATATAATAGAAAATCATTAAGATATTTAAAATATTTTTAGAGGAGACCTTTATATTTTGACTATAGTTTAGAGGAACTGATAGAGTAGAAAGCACTTTAGGATGTTAAAACATTGACCAAAACATGGTATAATATGTGGACATAGGTTCTGTGAAGGGAGAAAGTTAGGACATTGACAAGCTCTAAAGAGCACATTAGATTGATTGTGTTCAGGAGCATGCGTAAAGAAAGGACATCAGATTCCAAGAGGATTCCTGGCTGTCAGACTTGGAAAGCGGTATTATTGGCTGAAATGATCTTTCAGAGTGAATAGTGAATTACAAGGAAGAAGGTGAAGTCAGTTTAGGGCACAGTTTCTTGAGAAAGACTTACAAGTCAGCAGGAAAAAAAGTTATGTAATCAATTAGCATTGTGAAATACAGGTCTAAAGTTTGTTAGAAAAAAATGATTAGAGGCCATAAAATAGATTCATCCATAGACAAGTTATTAAAGTCACAGAAGTAAATGAAATTATTCTGCTTCTGAATGAATTTCAAGAAGTATGAAGACAGAAAAAATAATGAAAACACTCAAAGGCATTCTTATTAATTTTTGGAAAAATTTTATACAATCTGCCAGTTCTATTTTTAACTAATAAACCAAAAAAGTTTTGTGGATTAATTTATAGATTAAAATATTCCAAGTGCTTGTAAAGTCTTGACTAAACCACTACGTATTGATTCTACAAACAATCCCTAGTTTTTCCCTAACTGCAATCCACTGTATTTTTGAAGGTAAATAAAGAAGAAAATACTTGTCTTAAAAAGTGTCAATGTAACAACCAAAGTATTGGAAACACTCGGTAGTTATTGAAAACTTTAGCTGAAATAAATTTATCAATTCGAGGTCTTATAGATTAAAAAATGAAAGAATGGAAATTTAACACCCATGAGCCTACTTAGGTATAAAGATAATGGAACATGTCCCAAGAGAAATCATATGCCAGAGATGGTCCAGGAAGAACGTTCTGAGATCTTAAGAAGTTGTGGGAAAATGAAAGCCATTTATTCCAAGGCAGGTGATTCAGGGAACTAAGGAAGAGGACGAGTTTAATTGATTCAAATTAGGCAGGGTTCTCCAGAAATACTTGAGAATCTTAAAGAACAAGAGAAACAGTAGACAAGATTAAATCCTGAATGTCTGTTTAAATAGTTACCTCATACTGGTTTCTTCATTCTGAGTAAGATTCTCTTTGTTCAGCAACTATAGTGTAGTCAGTGCCAGCATGATTGATAGGAGAGGAAGATAAAGACTACCACAGTTGTCTGCATCACGTTTGTCTCCAGTTTGTCTGTGATTACTGCCATTTTTATCCCGCCTCCCCCCGCCCCCCACAACTTCGGTTAAAAACCACAGTGCCTGTAAGTAGATGAAGTAACTGTGCTCCTTATATGGGGAAGAGACCATAAATTCTGCCAGTTCAGATCCATACATTTCCATTAAAGAAGATATAGGTACAAATGGGATGCTAAAGAATACTTAAGGATGAAAATTATTCCTCATAGAAAGCGTCGATTCGTGTGATTCTCTGATTAGTTTCTTTCTCCAAAACAAAATTAGTTTTCTAGAATCAAACTTCCCTCATGACACGCATTTTTAAATTCAATTAAATGCTTAAAAGAGTCCTGCTGGTTTCTATGTAGTAGACACGAGTTTAGCGAACCATATCCCTTCCCTATTAATTTTTAATTTTGAGGCTAGCCCCTGACAAAAAAAGTGGTGGTGAGCTATGTTTCTCTGTTTCTTAGCCGTTCTTTTAAAATCCATTAGAAAAGTCTTTTGCTCATCATGAGCCTCTCCAGGCATGATACGGCATAGGCTGAGTTATCATCAACCTATGAGTTGCATGAAGACTTTCTAAGAAAATACATATATGAAATACCTATATCTAATAAATCATTCTTTACCAGCAGCTAGTTTTCTTTTTGTCAAATTTACATAAAATGTTTTGGATATTCAATAACATTCCATCTCGATGTGGAAAAGCACATTTCAAAAGAAAGTCTCCCTTCATAGCAAATGAAGCCCCTCATGACACATCTCCATTTAACTCTAACTGCTACTCCAAGTGTTGTCCTGCACAGGAAGCAAGGCTGTGGAAACACACTGCCTGGGGCTTGCCTCTTGGCCTTTTGCTTTCCAGGTTGGCCAAGTTAACAATCTTCCTGTGCGTCACCCGTAAACAAATGGTCAAACGTTTGGCGGCAGCCCACACTTTCGTGTTGTAGAAAAAATGCACCCGTGCTTATTCCTCACAACTCAGGCCCCCAAATGTCCCACACGTGGCTTGGATTGCTCATGCACAGATCTGGGCTGCAGAGTTTTATTCTCTCATTTCAACTGGAACTTGTCATTTGTGAAGAACTTTCCCTCCGCAGCCTCTAGATGTATCTTAACTTCAAAGACTTTATATGCATTTATTTTTGTGGGTTTTTTTTTTCACATAGGATTGGGAAACTGGAATTTTTCCTTCCTAAGCAGTGAGAATAAAATCTAATTTATCCTGATTTTCCTATTTGGTAGAAAAACAAAACGCAAAAACAAAATGTGTCTGTGGATCTTGTTTAATCTCAGAAAGAAGAGTGTTTTCAGTTGTTAACGGGTAGGCTGTGACATCATGGTGAAAAGACAGTGTTGATATTGATTATATAGAAATCTGTGTCTAGCATTGAAAGAGGAAGAATAATTCTGGACTTAACTAAGAAAATAAAGAAAGCAAAGAAGAAAATAACACTTGAACACAGTGGACCCTTATGTGATTACATATCTCACTAGAGTATATTGAACTGGGATAAATAATATGATGTGAAACTAATGTTTAAAAAGTTTCATTTCAATTATTTATCGAAACTGGAATTCAT
The DNA here is from genome assembly GCF_011064425.1 of Rattus rattus. NCBI lineage: Eukaryota > Metazoa > Chordata > Mammalia > Rodentia > Muridae > Rattus > Rattus rattus. The sequence continues at coordinate 108,863,059 of NC_046157.1, forward strand.
TGAAACTGGTATGACCTCTCAACTTTTTATTGAACCATGCCCCTCCTTTGACCTTATCCAAACAGTCATTTCTCTTAGATCATTGGTATGAATCAAATTATTTTATATTTCAAAAATTAAATGTTACCAAGCTTTTGATGGGGCTAAAAGTTTCTCAAGTACTAAAATGAAGAAACACATTACAACTAAAATACACATCATTAAAACAAGCAGAAATTGAAAGCATTAAAAGAGGGGAAGAATATAGAGGAGAAACTTATGCCAATTATATTCTAATCCTACTGCAGAATGTGTGTTTACTCAAGCATCTAAGTGTTTGATAAACTAATTCATATATAAGGGCAGTGTGTGTGTGTGTGTGTGTGTGTGTGTGTGTGTGTGTGTGTGTGTTAGCAAACCATCAATTTATTGGGACATCTGAGGAAAAATCAGTAAGCAGAACAAGCATGGGAAAATTTTGCTAGGCAAAGAGTGGTATAATCTTTGCTACATATCCTGTCCATGTTTCATGCCTAGAAGCTCAGTGTCATTTCCTGTCTACAGTTTTTAGATCCTACAACTTCTAGTATCCACATTCCCAGAAATTTGCTGAATGTCATAATGGTTACATTAGCCATCCACAAAAGAGGTTCACATTTCTAACAGCTTTGTGTGCATACGCCCCTCTATGCGTTCATGTTTCTCACTGTGTTTGCACGTACGTGTGTGTGTGTGTGTGTGTGTGTGTGTGTGTGTGTATGTGTGTTTGTGTGTGTGTGTGTGTGTGTGTGTGTGTGTGTGTGTGTGTGTGTGAGTGAGTGTAGGGCACATGTCTTCTTAGGTCAATCTCAACCTTATTTGGAGGCATGGGGTCTCTCACTGAATCGGGAGCCCAGTGGCTATACTGGCTAGCTAGCAAGTCCCCAAAATTCTTTTGCCTCTACATCCTTGGTGTGGAGATACGGGCACCTACAATCATACCTGTAGATTTCCTGAAGCTTAAAATTCAGATGCTCATGCTTTTGCAGTCAGCAATTTGCCAACCGAGCCGTAGCCCAAGGCCTCTCCACAAACCTCTTTTCATTTCTATTATGCAATGTCAAGTAGCCTGATGAAGGAATATGGTCTGATATACTCTAGAATTATATTTCACTGATCCCATATCCAGAACTGCCACACTGAGACCAGGATCCTTTGTCCACCTGGTGCCCATTCCATGGTCTCCAAGTGGTGTCAAACTGTTCCCAATATCTTACTGCAAGAGCTGTCTTTTCAGGCATTTCCACTCCTTACCTTCCGACTCCATAATGTCACACTTCAGAAATTTAGGTACACTTGAATTCCCTCTCTTCATCCCTTGTCTGACCTCTGATCCTTATATCATCTCTCTTTCTTTAAGGTATTTCCTATGCATAATATTTTGATTTTTAAGAGTTGAAGAATTTTTTAAGAGTAATAAATCTTATTTGGGAATATTAACTCATGTGAAGGGCAATTGAGTGGTGTCTTAACAGACCTTATCTGTGTAAGCTCAGTGTGAAATGTTAAGTAGAATTTCTGTGTAAATTGTGTAGTACTTTTAGGGTTCTATAATGCAAGACTTAGGTTTCACGATGGAAGATGATGATAATGCCTTAAAAATAAATCATTGTCTTTAATCTATGAACATTGCCAATCAAAATATAACCCTACATACACAGAGCCTATCAGGATAACAGAAGTCTAATTGCACAGAGTCTGGCCTATCACCAATGTTTTAACACTTGATATATTTTCCATTCGATTTGTTCAATAAGGCCAGAGTTAATTGATTTTCCAAGTGTTAAAATATGAAAATCTGCCTCCATTAAGTGGAGACTGTGCTTAAATGCACCGATGACTTGTAAGTCTATGTAAAGGTCACTAGGATGAGATTTCAGGGCACTGTTTACAAATCACACCTCTGACTTGGAATTAATATGGCCAATAACCAAAAAAATAGCCAAACTACTGTTTCATAACAAGAAATGAATATATGAAATTTAAAAAACCCACAAAACCCTTGAAATAATATTTAAAGAGACATTTTAAGTCAACGTATGATATCTTTTCAAATGTATTGTCATTTGTTTCTTTAGAAGAATTTACTTTTTTGCATAGGTAAAATGTATGTCATAAACTAGTAGATACTTATCTTACTATGACTGATTGATTGATTGATTGACAGATTGATGGATACAGGGCTACCATTTGTGTGTCATGCTACTGTGGAACAGCAGGGCATTTAATGTGATATTTTGACAATATAAGTGACAAATTAAAGACTATATCATTCAACCTAATGTGTATTAAAATTGCATTAGACTCCCATAAGAGCACAAAGGAATCAAAAGCTGTAGTTTTTATCTTATCATTTTCTATGGGCTATTTTTAACTTGAACACTAGCAGCGGTAATGCTGTTTTTCATTACTGTCAAAAGTGATTCTCTAGAAATATCACTTGGCATGAGAAATGTCATTCAGGGAGCAGTATTTACGTTCTTGGTAGAAAAAGGCTGTATTTTGGACTTTTTTTTTGAGGAGTACTATATATCATCTACAGTAGATTTTATACCTAGAGAGATGTCCCTAGTTAATGTTTCAGCAAATACTGCCACAGCCTTCCTTCATCCTGGGACTGAGCTATTTGTTCCCAATACAAGCACCAGAAATGGAAATTTGCTAACTAATTTCTAGGAACTATAGACTAATCACACATATACATACATATATACATACATACATACATAAATGCATACATGCACATGAACACGCACATGCATGCCAGCACACACACATGGGTTTAGTAGAACCCATACTTTTGAAAGGAACACTTTGCTTCTCTGTACACAAAAACATTAGCAAAGAATTTATGTGGAAGGGATCTAAAGGTCACCTGAAGTGAAAATGATGATTTAATTTTGTTTTATTGCATAATTGACATTCTGCATTTTAATAGATCCATTCTCTCACAATAAACCAACCTGTCTTTGAGATATTGTATTTAAACTCATGATTCTGATGTTTTTTAGAACCACAGATGTAGTGGCAAGTTTAAATACAGTGCTTTGGTTCCTGGTGGGTTGTGCTCCCAGCCACCCATCCAGGACCTCTTTGGATTTGAGAATGAAAGAAATACACACACACACACACACACACACACACACACACACACACACACACGTCAATTAGTTTTTGACATGCCTTGACTAGCTCAAAGGTTGGGCACTCCTAAACCTTCCCCTGATAGCAAACACTCCCTTCCAATACTCCTGAGAATCCTAAACCTTCCCCTGCTATTGTAAACCCAATCAGGAAAGTGGTCAGGGGCTATTTATGGGAATTCTTACATATCTGGTTTGCTTTCTCTCCTGCAGCTCCTAAGTTCCATCCTTCTCTGAGTCATGATAATTCTCTCTCTCCTTCCTTTCTCCCAGTTCATAGCCCATGTAAATCTAAAGGTCCCACCTCAGTCTACCTAGCTAATGGTTTAGGCACTTTACTGGTTGATCAAAAACAATTTGGGACAAGGACCTTCAGTGTTTGGAAATGCAGATTCCTGATTTGGGGAGACTGGATTAAATCAATGCATTAGAACCTATTCTCAACACATTGAAATAACTTATCACAAACCAGATCGTAAGGATTCATTTGATCCAAATTCTTGGGCCTGTTAGTCTGAAACGAACATCAACAGGCACATCCTTGAGAGTCTGGCTAGAACTCTCCCCTGCTCCTCACTGGCACCTGATTTTATGATCGCTCCTTTGTATTCATTCTCTCACAGCTCAGTCACTCCTGTCCTCTCCATCAATCAGCATGTGTGTTCTCTTTGTGAATGAGTCTATGCCTACTGTTCCTCTTCCTATAAAGATGACTCCAATATTGGGATAAGACACCATTATCTTCTAACAAAGGTCATGAAATTCTATGCTGTAGGGATCATTCCTTTCCCTCGTGTTCATTTTTATTGACTAAGGGAATAATTCCAAACCCTGAAACTGTAAGTTATAAGGTCACTGTATACTTCTGAAAGATCACCCAAAGCCCGTTACATTTGCGAAAGCCATAGGAACATAGGGATTAACGTTATTTGGTGAGATAAAAACATTACTTCCATTGTATCATTTATGCTTCCAATAGTTACTGAACCCAGACAAGCCAGCACAATTTAAACTGTACATCAAGCAAAGTCATATTAATGTCATACATAGGAGTTTGAAAATTGCTGATCAGCTTAGGAACTGTATTTGTTCAACTGGATTTCATTTGTGTTGTATTTTCACATCACACTAACATATGGGAAAACAGCAGCTGAAAATCCTGACCTTTATTGAGTGAAGAACTTACTTTACCATGAAGAAGCTATGTGACAGTTCTTGGTCACATGTCTTTAAAAATCATATAATCTCTTGTTTCAATAGGACTTGAAAATTTGCCAATGTAAATTGTAATCCGGTCCCCCTTGAGAAACTGGTAGGCTTATTGATTGCTTATGTAAACCCTGTAGTACCACCAGAATAAATGCCGTATCTAGCTCTGTTCACACTGATATCGGAGTGTGGGATCCAGACCCAGTGTTCCATCAGATTCTAAACAGTTACAGTGAGAAACAAGACAAAGAGGTAACGATGCAAGCTAAGTGCTTAGTCTACGTAATAGGCATAACATTTCTTGGTTAAGACTAAGTAACCAAGTCATTCCAGAATATTCTAATGTTATATTAAGTCCTGTGGTGTCCAACTCAACTGATGCTGATAAAAATAAAAGCAGTTCTGCTGGCAGGTAAGCATGTGCAGTGACCCGTGCACTGTTAAAGACCCACTCATACAATACTACTGTGATCTGAAAAACAGATAAACTGAACCTAATATTTGTGGCTATTTTGAAAACGACCTGCGTAAACTCTTTCAATAATTCTTCTCATGGTCCATTTTATATGAGCAGCAGTAATAATTAGCAGTAATTACAGTTGTATTTAGTTCAGGAATCCTTTGTTTACAGATTCTGACCAATTCCTAACAATTCCGGGATCTCCCTTCTGGCTGAGAGTGATAGGCTACTTTTTTAATTGTAAAATGACAATTCTTCGTTTTAATACCTTTTTATTTATTCTTTCATGTTTTTTTACAGTTCAGACTGTATCCCCCTCCTGGTCCACCTTCTGACTGTTGCACATCCTACCCTCTCCCTGTCTCCACGAGGATGTGTCCAACACTTCACCCAACCAGATCTCCCCACTCCCTGGGACCCTAAGTCTCCTGAGGGTTAGGTGCATCTTCTTGGCCTGAGTCCAGACCTGGCAGTCCTCTGCTGTATATGTGCTGAGGACCTCATGTCAGCTGGTGTACTGCCTGACTGGCAGCTCGGTGACTGAGAGATCCAGGTTAGTTGAGACTGCTGGTCTTCCTGAGAGAGTGCCCTCTTCCCCGGCTTCCACCAGCCCTTCCCTAATTCACCCACATGGCTCAGCAGCTTCTGTCCATTGGTTGGGTGTAAAAATCTCCATCTGACTCTTTCAGCTGCTTGCTGGGTCCCCACAGAGGGCATCCATGATAGATCCCTTTTAGCAAGCACACCACAGCATCAGTAATAGTGTCAGCCCCTGGGGCCTCTCCCTGAGCTGGATCCCAATTTGGGCCTGTTCCTGGACCTCAGGCTGTTTTCCATTTTTGTCCCTGCAGTTCTTTCAGATAGGAACAACTCTGGTTCAGAGCCTCTGACTGTGAGATGACAAACCCATCCTTCCACTTGGTGCCCTGTCTTTCTACAGGGGGTGGACTCCACAAGTCCCCACTCCCCACTGTAGGGCATTTCATCATTCATGAGATAATGACAATTCTAAACCTATATTTTGACCATGAGATAGAAGAATAGATCTCCTAACAATCTATGTGCTATCTGTCTGATGACAGAAAACAAGCAAACTCTCATCCTAGATCACGTTTCCCTTTGTAGTGTATATCATTTCTATATTATCCAGAAACGTCTTTCATAGTCTAATTCTTACATTGCTATTTCATTCACCTTATAAATCATACATTCCTCTAACTTCCTTACTCCTCAATCTGCTTTTGTGTAATTATTCAAATTTACATGCGTATATGATATTTAAACAGTTCATGAAACTTGTGAATCATGTTTTTAGCAAGCTAAATTGGATTATGAGTGAGTCTCAAATAAAATAATAAATGTCTTTAAGGAATTTAAAATTGCATGCCTGTGATACACATGAAAATTATCAGTGTAAGGGGAAACATGAATTGTGAGAACAAGTTAGGAGCAAAATGTTATAGTTAATTTTCAAGGGCTAGCAGGATACCAAGATCCCTTTCACACTGTAATAGGTACTATTTGTTTCTTTGTAACGAATTCTTAAAACGTTAAAATAGTTTTAATTTTGCTTCCTTTTTAAGGAAATTTTATTTCATCTCCATTGTTTTTCAACCTGTTTTATAAGACAGCGATTACTTTTATATTTTAAACTTTAGTTCTACAGTTCTTTGTGTAAAATATATTAAAGATTGCTGTGATGACATGGTTTTCTTTAATAAGAAATTTAACAGTATACACAATTAAGTAATATGCAAACTGACTAATGGATATGATTTTCTCATTCCATCACATGAAGCTGATCTGGGGTAAGTCACTTAAAATTTATGTCCTTCATTTTCCTCAGGAGTTGCTGGAAATAATCAATCTGATGGTTCAAATTAGTCATTAAGGTATAGAATTTAGTAAACGTTGTATCTGGGGTATCACATAGATTTACTAAGTACAAGAAGGTACTCATAAAGTAAAGTGCCACGTCGTAAATACTTTTTCTAGTATATGGAATGCAAAGATACACCGGAAACCATAAAGGAACACGAGTTGATTATCTGGAACACACAAAACCGTAGACATAAAATGCTCAGTCAGTGGTTCTTAACCTGTGGGTCGGGACCCCTTCAGAGATTGCAGATCAGATACCCTGTACATCGGATACCTGCATTGATTCTTTACAGTAGCAAATCTACAGTTATGAAGTAGCAATGAAATAATTTTATGGTCGGAGTTCACCACAACATGAGAAACTATTAAAGAGCACTAGTATTAGAAAGGTTGAGAACCGCTGCTTTGAGGTATTCTAGAAAGCTGTTGTGAAGAGAACATCTTAACGTTCATGTCACGTGCACCAGTATTAAAGCAGGATGACGTATTTTCATGCAGAATCCTGAAAGGTGCGAAAACGTTTTCCCGTTGCTTTGAGGCAAAGGTACCCACTGCATTGATTTTCATAATAAAGCCTGAAAACTACAACACCCTTTAGGTACACAGAATGGTACGTGGTGCTAAAGGACGTCTCAGAGGAGAGATAGAAGATGTCAGATTTGTTACATTGGAGATGGAGGTGGGGGTATCAGTTCGATCAGGCGCTGAGTAAGAATCTCACTGGAGTAATACATACAACTTTGCGACTGTAGCTATCTGGTAGAAGACAAGAAAGAATGTTAAATGTCCTTAAACTAGACAGAAACAAACAAAAAATCCAAACACAGAGAAACCGGATTTAACAGATCATTGTGAAGCAGCGGTTATCGGGAAATAGGCATAGAGCCCTTTGCCTGAGTAACCTCCAAATACCTTCATGCTTTGATCTTTAGACTATGATGAATTATTCACCCAACTCCCGCCTAGAAGAGGCTTACTTTTCTCCCCCGTAAATGTTTTAGAAAGCTGTTTTCTCTACTTAGTATTAAAGTATTAACAACTTATCGCTAACACTTTATATTATTTTTAACTTTCCATAAACAGTTTCCTTTTAATAATTTATCCAAACACACTTCCTTTTGTGGGGGAGGGACGTGCTCACGCGTGCATATGTGCATGTGTACAAGTGGAGGCATAGGACAACCTTGTCCGTGTCCTCCTCAGTAAAGCCAGAGACTTCCTTTGAGATGGGGCGGGTCTCTCTTTCACCTGGGGTTCACTTAAGCTGGAATACCTGGTCAGCAAGCCTCAGGCACCCTCCTGTATTTGCTTCCCTTTGCTGAAGGAAGTGTAATTGTTTACATAGTTTCTGGGGACAGAACTCGGGTCCTTATTCTTGCAAGAAAAGCTCTTTGCCCATTAACTCAACATCTTTCCAACTCCCCCCCCCAAATTTCTCATCTATGCTATTGCAAGTATTATTTCAAACATTTGTTTTATTGTTGAGATATTGTGATACAAGCTATATCCTGTATGTAGAAGATATCCTATAATTTATCCTATAATGCTGAATGGACTTTTCTTTCATTCTGAATCTTACTTTAAAATAACCAAAAATATTTAATGACTGATATATCAGGGTATCCCCAGTATTCACACAGCTCAACTTCTAGTTACACTATAAAAAATGTTACAACATTTAATCATAATTTGGAGCGATGAAAGAGAAGAGCATGTCAGCTGGATCTTGATGAGAATGTGTCAGAGAAGCTCACTCACATTTGTCAGGTAATTTTGAGAGCCTGACATTTTCTGGGCGCAATACTTTAACCTAAGAGTGGTTTGCAAAGTTTAATAAAAAACTGTTTGCAAACTGTACTAGTTTAGATATCAATAAAACATTGGCTTTTGGAGTGTTTGTAGTTTTTTCCCCCCTCTGTATTATTGATTTGACATCAACCCAGAAGAAAGCAGGAGTCTGAAGGTCAACGTTGCCTTAAGATATGTTGCAGCCAACAATTATGATAACTGGCCCAGACATTAGAAAAACTAATCATTTCAGCTTGTGTGGAGTAATCTCTTCTTAGCTGAAGAGTCGCCCATGTTTCTAGCGAACCAAATGTCAAAGCCTATACTTGGACAGTAAACTAATTGGAGGCAAACCTCATTAAGAATTCTGGTTGCAGTAATAGCTTTTCTTCAATTGCCACTGCTGTTAATGAGAAGCACAACGGAAGGCACATTACTGCGCCCACAATTTGTTCCATTGATTTATTATGCTTGCTCTGCCGCCATCTACATGCAGGGACTGCAAAGCAGTTGTCTCCTATTAGTGCATTTTGACTTCTGCAAACAGAGTGAAGAAGACGGGGGCCTCAGTGTGACAAGCTACTCGTAGTGGTTTATCCTGCCATCCAGTGAGATACACAGACTGCAGTTGAGATGAAACTTGTATTCAGGAAGTCATTCCTTACAGGTCATTTTTACTCCAGCTCTGGAAATGAACGGATACATGTTTCATTTAGCAAGCTGCTCCAAATACATGTTTATGTCAAAGGAAACTGAATTTCATTTAACCTTTTTTCTTGCATTATTTTTTTTTTAGGAAAATGAATTCATCTGTTGCTTCATCTATGTAAATACCAAGCAAGAAAAAAAATCAAATTTAATTTTCAAAGCATCTAAGCAATGAGATATTTTCACATTCCTGTAACATCCTGACTCATTTAAAACCATAAAGTATCCAATAGTCCCTTCAGTTATAATTACAGCCACTGAAATAAAAACATTTGGACGGTACCTCACGCAAACGTAAAATACCTTGGATGGAATTCATTTCTCATTTGTCTGTTTTATCAGTGCCTATCCTGAATGAGACCCCCCACACCTCCAATAGTAGGGCTCTGTGGCATTGTTCAGATGTATATTTAGAGAGAAAATAGATCAGGGACATTGAGCAGTCATGATTTCCTTTTGGTGGGTGTTGGTCAGTGTTTCGGAATCCTATGTTGATGCTCACTGTCATGGTGACTGTGATGGTTTCTAGGGGACAACTACTTAGTAGCATTTTGGACTCAGCTTTGCTTATAGCTTAGTAAAATGTTTCCTTTACTTGGAGGCCCATTTGAATATTCTTAAATTCATACTAACTGATGTATATCAATGTCTATATCTCTTTAGTAAATACACGTGAAAACACTGATGGTCCCTCAGGAACATTTTTTTATTGTAGCATATGTAAGATTTACAGACAGTTTTCAATAATAGTTACACTGTCACTACTACCTTTTACTCCAAATATAGGATGAAAACCATGCAAAGGATACACTTGCCAGTAGATAAACACAATCTTGGATAAGATACCCATGGAGTAAAATGGTGGTCTGCTCTGTGTGGGCACTCAAACAGTTGTCTATTTCAGTAGCTGAATGCAGCTTTAATTCTATTTTCCCAGACTCTCCATGACAGGACAGTTGATTGAATATTGTTACCCAAGAGAAACCGCTGTACACCCACTCTGTGGTGGTGCATCAAGTATATTCATATTTGATTTGAAAACATTATGTGGTATATCATAAATTTGCATTATTTTGGTCAATGGCAAAAAAAAAGAGTTTGAAGTTTTATAAGCTACTTACTGTGGTTCCTTAAAGAGTTGAGTGCCCTTGGACAATGTATAGCTGCTTACTAAAGGCAATGGCATTGGTGCGGTGTAAATGTCCCCGAAGTTACTGATAATTAATGTCTTGATCAGCATGGATATGTTGGACATTGAAGAGCTGAGAGGATGTGAGATCTTGTGGGAGAACATTGGGACGTGAGGCATGGGAGGTAGTTACAATATGGCTCCTTGAACTTCTAATAGAGGATAAAAAAAAATGAAGCCTGCTCCCAGCTAACATCCTTCTGTTCTTGTTTGAGATATGAGCTCTTTCCCTGACATACCCTCCCACTATGGCATCTGCAGTCTACCATGAAGTCCTTATCAGAACTAACCTCATCTTCAAAGCTGCTCTCTGGTTTTCTGTTAATAAACCTATGTAATCTGAGTCTGTTCATCTCCTGAAGAAAGGAGTTCCAATTATTCAATGGCTTGAGGCCTACAGGCATCCCTGCTCAGATTTAAGGAAGGAGAAGATGCTGTGTCTCAAATGAACGTGTTTCAGTTCTACATTGTGAGAGGAATTGCTTGGTTTTTAAATCTCAGTAGAGACATCACTGCATCGTTTCTTAGAGAGAGACTGAAGGGCCACTTCTTGATTCTCGTCACAAGTGGTGTTTTGTTTTAAATCTTTCCAGAAGGCTTGAAGATTGTTTCTGTCCTATAATGTTCCCTGTACCTGTAACGAGATGATGTAGAGATGCCAAGAGCGGTGCACTGACTCTTGTAGGAAAAGTTAAGCATATGCAATGATTATTATTCAGTTGAATACACAAATATAAATATGAGCGTGTGGACCTTGTAATAGCTCCAAAATTAGTAGGCTTTTAATACGTTTGCTTAGAAGGATGCTCATAAAGTTTCTTACTGGATGAAACACTGGGAAAGAGCTTAATTCACTACGCATTAATAATTGTTCCTTCATACTATTTGGCTGCCTACAAGAGAATCCTGCCTTGTGTCTGCAAGCAACTGATGAATCGATTCATTCTGAGTCCATCTCTCATGGAACAAGCACAGAGCCAATTGCAGAAAGAGAAAATTAACAACAAACCACACATGTTCCAGGGTTCGGGAAATACAATTTACCTGTAAAAAGAAAATCAAGTTCTAAATTACATGTATATACTCATAGAATAGAAAGCTCAAGCCAAATCCTCTGCAATTTTCTTTCACTAATACCTGCCTTTGTGTCAGTCTGTAGAGACATAGCTGTATCCTTACACATCTCTTCCTCTACCTCCCTGTATCCTCTCTTCTGCAAGCACACATGCACCCCCACACACAAAAACACGCATGCACATGCACATGCACATACACACACACACACACACACACACACACATACACACACACACACACACACACACACAGCATTGAAGACACATTGTCTCCTCCTTTTCATCCTTCTCAGAACGTGGAGGTGGATGTATGAATGAAGCTTTGCCTAGGATTCTCTCTCTTGCTTATTCAAATTTTGGTCGAGGAATGATTCACCAATGAATAAATGAGAATGAGGCATTCATGTGGACCAAGTCCACAAAACTGACAAATAGAGTAAAATATAAAATTGTGTTCAAGATAGCAAATGCACCATTCTCTATGCTGCTGAAGGAACTAATAAGTCACTTCTAAAGTATTGTCCTGGATGTCTCAGAGCATGCAACTTTTTTAGGTTTCTTTGTTTATATGTGCACCTCAACTTTATTGCCTAGTGTTATAATTTTGTTCATAGATGGTAGACAGGAATTCTTCCTTGCCACATCAAAATTCAAACTATCCCAATATGAAATATGAGCAAATACTTCTTTTTTAAAAATTGGATTGTTTTTATTTACATTTCAAATGTTATCCCCTTTCCTGGTTTCCTGTCCATAAACCCCCTATGCCTGCCCCTCCCCCTTCTTCTATGAGGGTGTTCCTCCACCCACCCCTTCCTACCTCCCAGCCCTGACATTCCCCTACACTGGGGGGTCCAGCCTTGCAGGACCAAGGGTTTCTCCTCCCATTGGTGCCCAACAAGGCCATCCTTTGTTACATATGCAGCAGGAATCATGGGTCTGTCCTATGTGTACGCTTTGGATGGTGGTTTAGTCCCTGGGAGCCCTGGTTGGTTGGTATTGTAAGTTTCACTTGCCCCACTTTAAAACAGCATTTTTATTTGTATGATTGTTAAATTAATTCTATCACCTTTCTATCATCGTCTGGCAAATTACCACAAACTAAATGTAATGTTAAGGTCATTTATTATCTTACGTTTCTGTATGTCAATAGCCTTGACAAGACTCACCTGGCCTTTCTATTCCACATCATATAAGAATGAAGCAAAGCTTTCTACCAGGCTGTTCCACATGATGCTTGGGTCCTGAAAAGACTTTGAGGCCACAATTCTTTTCTGGCTATCACTAAGTCATGTTGTAGTCTAGAGACCATCTCTGTTCTTGAATTGTGCCTTTATCCCCTTCTTCAAAGTCGACACCAGTAACTGAATCCATCTCCTCTGTTGAATCTTTCTGACTTTGTCTGATTTAAATTAATGTTTAAATCAAAATCTTGGATAATGTATCTTCTGCAAGGGCAACTGATTGGGAGCTTGATTTATTTGCAAAAGCTGTTCTTTTGGTGGCTAGATTGGTAGTTGGTTGAATAACTCAAAGAAAGTATGTGCTTGCTAGTGAGTTGGAGTGTTAGAGATTGATATGTAATTACACATGCATTAATAATTATTCCTGTGTAATCATCTCAGATTATGTTGCAGAACAAATTAAAGAAGAAAAACATAGCTTGGCTCATGGTTCAAGGTATTTCAATTCATATGCTGTGATAGGATTTTGGATTTATTTATAATCATGAGGAAATGATGTACAGGTCATATGGCAGATCAAGAAATAGAGACTAATTTTCCAGCCAGGCCCTACTTCCTAAAGATTCCACAACCTCCTAAATAAATTCTTCCCAGCTGTGTAACAAGCATTTAACCCTGAGACCATGAAAGTACTTCAAATTTAAACCAAAACCATGCCTTTGATGAGGATGAAACAGGATGAAGCACTTAAAACCCTACTGCCACCGAAGTGTGTTTGTGGGGAAAGAGGAACACCATGTTCCTGCTTGCTTCTGTCACCATTGGTTTATCACCACGTTATCACCACAGGAAGAGGAGAAACAATGAGTAACACCTGCAGTTCTCCACTAGCCAAATGTGGACAAATTCAAAAAAACCAAAACACTCATCGTTTGAACGCTTTCTCTGTCAAAAGTAATCCAAATGGATTTCAGTCTGACTGGAGAAACATGGAGCTGATATGAATCCTTTTTCTGCTATGTTGAACACCATTCATGTGTTAATATTTAATTTAAGTGCTATCGAATGCCCTAAATGGCTCTCACTCTCCCCTTCCCTCCTTTCTTCTATCCAAGATTAGCCAGACAACTTTTGTGAATTGTTTTTGCTCCCTTACAGTCTTCTGATTCTAATATATTTTATTATTTATAGACTACTCAGATACAAGAATGTCTAAATCCCCAAGAATTATATAAAGTGAACGCCATTTCATGTGATATAATGTGTATGACCTGTGGATGAAGTTTAACAGTAGAAAAACAGGGAGTAACTGTGAATCTTGCCTTTGTATCATTGTTCTGTGTCAACATAGGTAAGCGTTTGTCATGAAAATGAAGCATAGCAGGTAGACTCATGGTGTTTTGGCGTGCAAGTTAGAGGACTATGGCAGAAGGCATCTGGGAGTTGAGGAAGTGCAGATCTTCATGAAAGCAGTCGGTATCGAGATGTGAGTCCTAAGACAAAGTATCACTAAGTGTGAGAAATGAATGAAATAGTCTGAAAACCCCAAAGAGAGAAAGTATTGGATATAATGAGCTAAAAGAGGGATCCTCTCAGAGGAACACAAGTCAAAACATGAACTCCCATACCAGAGTGCACGATAGAGAGTTCTACTCACAAAAACTGTATACATCCCCTGCCTGTGACCAGAGTGGAACTCATATTTGAAAAACAGAATAGATTCAATTAAGTTGCAACAAGGGTCAGAGTCATCAGAATTCTAAAAACCATATCAGAGAATAATTTTTCTTTTATTAGTTATGATAAAAGAGAAAAATGTGTTATGGCCTGTATTCTACAACCATACAACCACCAGCGCAGGACAAAGCAATTTTGATAATGATTTAGAGACATGGGCAGTTTATGAGAAAAGATTTGAGAGACTAAAAACACCAATATAGAAAGGAACATTTACAACCACCTCTTTAGAGTTCCTTGTATTGGGATTAGAGAGATGGCTCCATGATTAAGAGATTAATAATTCATTAATTATTAATTAATGTCCTTGCAGATGTCCCAGGTCAGTTTCCAGAGCCTCTACCAAATTTCAGAACCATCTGCAACACTCGCCCAGAAAATATGATACCCTCTTCTGGTCTCTACTGTTGCTTGCACTCATGTGTACATATGCCCACCTAGATACACATACATACATATCCTTTAAAAGATAAAATGTAGGGTTGGGGATTTAGCTCAGTGATAGAGCGCTTGCCTAGGAAGCGCAAGGCCCTGGGTTCGGTCCCCAGCTCCGAAAAAAAGAACCAAAAAAAAAAAAAAAGATAAAATGTATTGCAACTCTGTTAATGGTAAGAACTGCCTTTGAAGGAACATTTTTCAGAGAGCACTACCTCATGTCACTAAGTGACATTAGACTGGCATTCAACTCATAGGGATCCATCCCATCTCTACCTCCTTCTAAGTGTGATTGAAACATCCTCACTTGGGCCTTCATTCTTGTTTAACTTCTTTGGGTCTGTGGTGTGTATTATAGGTATACTGTACTTTATGGCTAATATCCACTCATCAGTGAGCACATACCATGCTTGTCCTTTTGCATCTGGGTTACTTCACTCAGGAAGATATTTTCTAGCTCCGTGCATTTGCCTGCAAAATTCATCATGTTCTCATTTTTAATAGCTGAGTAGTATTCCATTGCATAAATGAACCACATTTTCTGTATCTATTCGTCCATTGAGGGACATCTGGGTTGTTTCCCACTTCTGTCTATTAAAATAAAGATATGAACATAGTGGATCATGTGTCGTTGTGGTATGGTGGTTCATCTTTTGGGGGTATGACCATGAGTCATGTAGCTGAATCTTCAGGTAGAACTATTTCCAATTTTCTGAGGAACCGCCAGACTGATTTCCAGAGTGGTTGTATCAGTTTACAATCCCACCAGCAATGGAGGAGTGTTCCTCTTTCTCCACATCCTTACCAGCATGTGCTGTCACTTGAGTTTTTTGATCTTAGCCATTCTGATTGGTGTGAGGTGGAATCTCAGGGTTGTTTCGATTTGCATTTCCCTGGTGACTGAAGTTATTGGACATTTCTTTAAATGCTCCTCAGCCAGCCATGGTTTCTTTATTGAGAATTCTCTGATTCTGTACCCCATTTTTAAACTGGGTTATTTAAGTTTCTAGAGGCTAAGCACTTGAGTTCTTTGTATATTTTGAATATTAGCCCTCTATGGGATGTAGGGTTAGTGAAGATCTCTTCCCAATCTACATTTTCCCATTTTGTTTATAGAGACAGTGTCTTTTGCCTTACAGAAGCTTTTCAGTTTCATGAGGTCCCATTTGTCAGTTGTTGATCTTAGATCCTGGGCCGTTGGTTATCTGTTCAGGAAATTATCTCCCATGTCAATGTGTTCAAAGCTATTTCTTGCTTTCTCTTCTATTAAAGTCAGTGTATCTGGTTTCATGTGGAAGTCCTTTATCCACTTGGACTTGAGCTTTATACAAGGTGATAAATATGGATCAATTTTATTCTTCTACATGCAGACAGCCAGTTAGGCCAGCTTTCTTTTTTCCATTGTACGGTTTTGGCTTCTTTGTCAATGGTCAAGTGTCCATGGGTATGTTGGTTTATTTCTGGGTGGCTAAACATTTTATTTTCCTTATGATCATGGCTATAGTTTACATGCTCAGGGCTCTCATAATACACAAGTTTATCGCATTTTGATTTTGTGCCTTCTTTATAGCATTTGTTTGATTAGATGTTTGGTGTTCGGTGCAATTTTTATAAGAAGGTTTGTATTTCAGATTCTATTTTGTAAAAATAATATTTTAATATTTAACAAAGTGAATGATATGCAAAGGAAAGTGTCACAGCTCCATGAACTCAGCAGCCACATTAACTCATTTGATTTACTCAATGCATTTTGAAAAAATAAAACAATGTGACTTTCTCTCTACAACTCTATAATAATTACCTGACTACCACTCCTTAGAAGTCATTTGTTTATTTGGTAGTAAGTTTCTGCTTAAATATTTATACTTTCATTCCATCTTCATATATTCACAAAAAATGTTTCTTAATAATTTGAACATGTCTTATTTGAAAAGCCTGATTCTGTGCTCTCATGAACATACATTGCCCTGCATTCTTTAATATTTTATATATAGCATCCTAAAAGACTTTTAGTTTAATTTTTATTTCTATGTGTGCATGTGTGAGGGGCCTGTGGAGGCCAGATCAGAGTGTAGGATAGCCTAAAAAAAAGAGACCAAGGCAGTTGTGAGCTACCACTGGATACTGGGATCTAATCAGCCGTCCTCTGAAAGATCAGAATGCATTGCTAACCTGTGGTCTAAATTGCTAGCCTCAGATTTGACATTATTAATTTTTTTTACTGATTTAAAGTCTTTATAATGAGTGTGAGAATGATTTCAAAGGTTTTCTTTTTCTGTATAAGCCTGTTCTCTGAGTTGTTACTAAATACAGCATTCACCTCCACTGTCACATAACAAGTTAGCACATAGACATCAGCATGCTCGTCATTCACTTACATTTATTCCTAAGTTCTTTTACTAGGAACCTCTCTTTTGTTCATCCACAAATAAAGACAACTGTAAAATATCAATCACTAAATCTTTGATTATTTGTGTTTGTTCCTTAATTAAATGTAGAGGAAACCCACATTATTGTTCTTAATACCCTGTATTATTTTCTTGGTGCTTCTTGAATATACATATTTGCATGTGAATTTGGGGATGTAATACACATATACAAAAACCATATACCTATTATAATTTCAATTAAATTGTGTTGTATTAACAAATTAATTTAGAGAATTGACATTTCTAATATTGAGTTTTGGTCTATTATATTTCTTTATTCAAATTGTTCCATATTAGTTACTTTTTCTGTTGCTGTGAAAAATCCTTATGACCAAGGCAACTTAGAGAAGAAAGATGTGAATTGGGCTTACTGTTCCCCATGGCTACTGTCCATGATGATGAAGTAATGGCAGCAAGCAGCAGGCATGGAAGTCTGGGCGTCTCACATTTTAAGCACGACAAGCAGGAAGAAGAGAGCAAACTGAGAATGGTGGAAGGTTTTAGACTTTCAAAGCTCACTCTCAGTGGCAAACTTCCTGCAGCAAGAAGGCACCTCTTAAATCTGCCAAAATGGCACCACCAGCCAGAGGCAAAGCGCTCAATCAAGCCACCACATGCTCTATGTTCATGACTTGCAAATGCTCCTAGTCCCACCAGTCAAGAATAAAAGACCACTGCCCCAAGTGGCAGAATTGGAGCAAACCTTGTTTACAAAGGCTGCCTCCCTCTAAGGCCTATAGGGTTCAAGAGATGGGCATTGGACATGGGGAAGATGAGAATTTCATAGCTCAGGAGCAGATGGTTACTAAATGAACGTTTCAGCTGCCAGATAGGCAGTGCTACAGAAGCAGAACACGAGCATATCCAGATAGTCCCTGAAACAAAGACATGGTTACAATGTGGCTATAAAAAGTGATCATAGCAAGGTGATCATAACAGTCTCCTAAAACAAAGGCACGATTGCCATTTCCTGGATCAGACAGAATAGAATCATTTGTAGTTCAGGTTAAAGGTAGATGTGACGGTTTGAATATACTTGACCCGGGGAATGGCAGTATGTGGAGTTGTGGCCTCATTTGAGTAGGACTGGCCTTGTTGGAGGAAGGGTGTCACTGTGGGAGTGAGCGTTGAGTCCCTCCTCCTAGCTGCCTGGGAGACAGTCAGTCTTATCCTTACTCTCTTTGGATCAGGTTGCAGAACTCTTGGCTCCTTCTCCAGCACTCTGTCTACCTGGATGTTGTCATCTTTCTTGCCATGATGAGAGTAGGCTGAACCTCTGAACCTGTAAGCCAGCACAAATTAAATGTTGTCCCCTATAAGGGTTGCTTCGGTCATAATGTCTCTTCTCACTAACTAACTAAAACAGTGGAGTATAACACAATCATTGAGGAACAGAAATGAAATAATGAAAAGGAATGAACTTAGTTTCACATTGATATTAGAGGGTTTCTAAGCCCAAGATTTTAGATTTCAGGGGAGATGACTTTAAGGATTTCTAGTTTTTCATTTTCTATTGTTGGGGGTTCAGTTAAGCACAAATAGCTTATTCAATGCACACCTCTTGACTGTACATTGAGGACCACAATAAAAGAACTCAGGAACCTAATTGTGGTACCTGTCAGTCTTTAAAGCAGGCTTTTTAATAGGGAAGAAAAAACAGGTTCAAAGTTTAAAAGACAAAGAGAGGATCAGTGCAACATTTTGGCTTACTAGATGGAGTATTATCAGCTATCTTTAAGATGATTGGTCTTTCACTGATAAGTGGATATTAGCCCAAAAGCTTGAATTACCCAAGACACAGTCCACAGACCGCATGAAGCTCAAGAAGAAGGATGACCAAAGTGTAGATGCTTCACTCCTTCTTAAAAGGGGGAACAAAAAATATTCATAGGAGGGGATATGGAGGCAAAGTTTGGAGCAAAGACTGTAGGAACGGCCATTCAGAGCCTTCCCCACCGAAACTAGATAAGACTGATGAAGCCAAGAAGTACATGCTGACAGGAACTGGATATAACTGTCTCCTGAGAGACACAACCAGCCAGAGCATGTCAAAGATAGAGGCGAATACTAGGAGCAAACCATTGATCTGAGAAATATCCAAAAAGAAATAAAAAATAAAAAAATTAAAAATTTTAAAAAAAGGAATTAGGAAAACTGAAAAAAAATGATGATTGGTCTTGAGTGAGGTGCAAGGGGTGGTAGACAAGTGGTGAACAGGGGAATTTCATAACATTGAGATAATAGAGCATAAATAATTCAACCATGGCTTTTTTGCTAATTTGTAGCACTCTTCAGTGTCAGCTATTAATAATTACATATGGAAAGTGGAGTCTGAGAACCTGAAATTAATTTCACCTTAAATTAGCAAGATAGAGACTGAATACAAAATGGCTACAGTTACGTCAAAAGGAGTAGACCTCTACATCTACTTCAAAATAGTCATCCTGAGTTTTTCATCAGCAACAACAGACTATGGTGATATAATTAATATCAAAGTTCAAATTATACATGTAGAAGTAAATGCATGAACTCTACCATGTAAAATACAAGAAAAGTATTTAATATCATTTTTATTTTAAAAATATTGATGTATCATTAATCCAATTTTGAAGTAATAAGAGTGCAGATAGAAATAATTTATTTCAAGGATGCATACAGGATTAAAATATTCAATAAAAACAGAAAGCCTATTTAAGATAAAATAATTGTATCTTACAAAAATTAAAATTGTCTAATTTTAGTTTGCAAATGCAAATGCACATTTAAATCTATAGTATATGGAACAAAGGAAAGGACCAGAGGGTGTAATTAAAATGGTCGTATGTGTGACTTTTCAAAAAGCATACACTATTGGTAACTTTGCCTTTTCAGAAGTTAAGTATGGGAATCGTGGCAAAATAAAAATTTAATAATTTGGAGAGATAAGTGAATAAAAATTTAAAGTATAATTTTCCATATTATAGAGAATGAAGACTGAAGAAGAATTGCAACTCTATAGATTTAGGAAGAAAGAGTCTACACGTGGTCCACGAAAGGCAAATGAAAATAAAAACAGATGCAAAATTCTTAATGCACATCAAGTATTAGAGTAGCTGTAGGTTTAATGTTATACCAAAAGGAAGCACATTGGTCCAACATTGAAAGCTAATGTATTTCACTCTATTAGTATTTAAGGACTACTCTAGAATAAATAAAAGTTAAAGGAGAAAAGAAGAAACAAAAACAAGAAAAAATCCTACTGCTGCAGACACAAATTTTTTAGGCCAAAAAATAATTCTTAATAAACAGGACCATCTTCTGATTCAAATAGTAGGAAACAATGTTATAAATATATAAATATGTATATTGAACATACTATATGTTGAATATACACGATACATATTTTAAAAAGAGGCCGGTGTATATCACCAAAATGATATTGTCTTCCTAACAACGCATATAAAAATGAAGGTGAAATCAATAGCCCTATATAAATAAAGGTGCTAACATGACTTGAAGGACGGGAAACGTGACTAATCCCGTAGCTCTCTTAGGAGCATTTCAGTTCTGGACTCTAAGCTTTTGGAGCCACGTCAGGTGAAACACTTCCTAAAATGGAAGCTGGTGTTTACACAGACTCTCCCGCGATGCAGGAGCGGGGGGCAAATTAAAGTTGTTTATGCTGGATGGCAAAGGCTGGCGAACCACCCTGAAACGGTAAATTACTGAGCACGATTCCTTCTCAGCACAAACGAAAAATATCCAAAGTGAAATATCGGCCACTGCATCGGGCAATGGCAGCTGGATAGATGGTTAATCCTAAGACCACGTGGCGGTTTGGTTTAAAAGTCAAAAACGGAATGAACCTGGCACTAGAACTGACTGAAAGAAAGAGCTGCCATTCTTTCTCTATAACTTGTTGTTTGGCATCTCTCCTCAAGTCGGAGTTATTTTGAGGATCGGGTGGGAGACTCGGGAGGAGCTTTGTCAGGTGAGCTGTGGTTGAAGATTCATTCCTGCTGGTTTGGTCTGCTGTCTTCTTCCTATGCTGTTGTTCTCAGAAAAAGTCCTAAGTAAGGCATATTGTGAGAGCTGTGATTAATTCCCCCAACAACCGCGGCTTTAAAATGCACACACTTAAACATCTTTCAGACCTAATGCATTAGAAATCTTGTTGAAACTAAAGGGCAAATACTTCCAAAGAAGTAAAGAGTGGAGCAAAAGAAGCATGGTGACGACCCAGTGAGGAACGCTTACCTACATTTTAAGTTTAAAGAGACTTATTGTATTGCTCACGAAGACATCTTTTGGAAAGGACCCTTAAATAGGAAGCGCATATGTCATTTCGGTCAAGATAATCTCTAACCTTTCAGCTTCAAAATGTCACTGTTTTTTACAAGGGGTTATGTGCTTGAAATAATGGAGTAGCCTCCAACCCAACCTAACCAGGTGAATATATGTATTTCTACCTTTGGAAAATATATCTGAGGAATTTCACAGAACTTTATAATAGGCCCATGAAATTCTGTAATTCATGATCATTAATCAACACCATCATGCTGTTTTAGAAAGACAAAGTTACTGAACCGTTTAGCTAGCTGCACACTTTTTACTTATAAATTTAGTCTAGGCCACAGTATGAAAACAAACTTTCCCTCATTCCTTGCTCTCTCACATTGTAATCTACCTATTTCAAATGAATGGTGCTTTTATGATCATCCGTGTTTTCCTTCTCTCTTTGTTCTTCTTCATTTTTAAGACAATATGATATCCAGAGAAAGCCATACACAGTATCCAATGTTTTGTGCTTTTATTCATTCATTGATTCATTTACTTACTTACTTACTTGCTTGCTTGCTTATTTTTACACTCCAGATTTTGTCCCCCTAGTGGTCCACCCTCCGACAGTTCTACATCCTAGACCATCCCCCCAACTCTATGAGGATGTCCCCACCCCACCCACCCCACCAGACCTCTAAATTTCCTGAGGACTACAATCTCTTGAGGGTTAGGTGTATCATATCTGACTGAACCCAGACCCAGGAGTGCTCTGCTGTATATGTGTTGGGGGCCTCATCTCAGCTGGTGTTTGCTGCCTGGTTGGTGATCCAGTGTCTGAAAGATCTCGGGGATACAGGTTAATTGAGACTGCTGGTCCTCCTACAAGATTGCCCTCCTCCTTACCCTCCTCCAGCTTTTCCCTAATTCAACCACAGGGGTCAGCAGCTTCTGTTCATTGGTTGGGTGCACATATCTGCATCTGACTTTCAGCTGCTTGTTGGGTCTTTTGGAAGGCAGTCAGGATAGGTCCCTTTATGTGAGCACCCCATAGCCTTAGTAATGATGTCAAGCCTCCCCTTGTGCTGGAACCCACTTTGGGCCTGTCACTGGACCTTCTTTCCCTCAGGCTCTTCTCCATTTCCATCCCTGCAGTTCTTTCAGACAGGAAGAATTAGGGGTCAGAGCTTCGGCTGTGGGATAGCAACTCCATCCCTAAACTGATGCCCTGCCTTTCTGCTGCAGGTGAACTCAACAAGTTCCCTCTCCCCGCTGTATGGCATTTCACCTAGGGTGCCCCCACCCTACTTTGAGTCCTGAGAGTCTCTCACTTCCCAGGTCTCTGGTACATTCTGGATGGCCCTCACAACCTCCTTCCTCCCAGGTCACCTGTTTCCATTCTTTCTGCTGGTCCTCAGGGTTTCAATCCCTTTTCCCCACCCAATACCTGATCATGTTCCCCTCTTCCCCCACCCCTATCCTCATCCCTTCCCCTGTCCCTTCCTCCCTTCCCCCTTGTGGTTGTTTTCTTCTCCTTCCCAAGTAGGACCGAAGCGTCCTCACTTCTGCCCTTCAGCTTGTTGACCTTTTTCAGTTCTGTGGACCATATCTTAGGTATTCTGTACTTTTTTATTTTTTTGGCTAATATCCACTTACTAGTGAGAACGTGTCCCACAACAGAAAAATGGGGACAGAAATTGTGGTTCATTTGCACAATGGAATACTACTCAGCTATTAAGGACGAGGACATTCTGAGTTTTGCAGGCAAATGGATGGAACTAGAAAATATCGTCCTGAGTGAGGTAACTCAGACCCAAAAGGACATGGATGGTATCCAGTGCTTAAAGTAATTTGTATTGCTCTTTAAGAGCAGTGACAGACAATCATGTGAAGAAAATGAATCTCAGTGGTTGTCAATGCAGTATAGTAGAGCCTTTACTACTTCATCCTTATGAGGATTGAGGGAGAAGAGTGTGCTCATGTAGGTTCCCTTAGTTGTATGCACACACACATGCACACACGGGGGGACCATCTTCTAGTTACACACACACACACACACACACACACACACACACACACACTCATGTCTTCTAGTTACAAACGTACACATTATCTTCTAGTCTTATACATACATGTCCATACTTCTATTTACATGCATCTTAAACTATGTCTTTTTGCGAACCAAACTCCAACTTGAAATTTATTCTCCTAGCCATAAGATTGAGGAATTACATAATTATGACAACTGAGCCATTTTCCTGTAAAAATAGCCTAAAGCTTTAGATTTGTATGTTATGAAAAATCTGCAGCAAACACTAGTCACGTCTTAAAGCAATTTAAGTTTTCTTTTGGCTAATGCTATATAGAGAGTACCTGGACATAAATTTTAAGTTTCTTTTAGAACAGTAATGCTGCAGTTTTAATCCTTACATATTGCTATGCTTATGACATATCACTTTTGAATTTGTTTATACTTTCCTATTTAATTATTTCATATAATTTTGACTTTACCTTTTCGGCCAGATTTGTTTCTTTTTCTTTTACCAATATTATGTCCTTGAACAGTCTTTCCTGCTCATCTTCTTTCCATCTTGAACACTCAAGATTTGCTTTTTCGGTTTATTTTAGCTAGTTGCTAATATCCACACGCCCCCATGTTTCGGGTGTGTTTCCAGAAGATCTTTACTAATGACAATAACTGCTATCATCTTCAGAATCTTACAGATGAGAAAGCTAAGGAACAGAGTGTAAGAACATGCTCTCAAGCGTCAGCATGCTCAATAATTATCCCAGTTCTAAGAATCTGAGTTCAGAATCTTGTCTTTCCCATATTACATATCATCATTGTTAATTGCATCATGGTAAGCCCATATAAAATATGTTCAATGAACACAAACTGTATGTGTCCATTTTGAGCATCATGACATAGAACCGTAATAATGGTGCAGGACTCTTCCTCATCCTCACAGCTGAATATTCTGCATAGGTTAAAGCCAATTCAGCCCCAGTAAAACTTGTAACTGAAATTATTATCCAGAAGTCAGCCCCAACAAATCCATCGACAACTCTATTCCTACACGTAAGACTCAGGACCATTGTGGAAGAAGGGTGTGAAAGATAGTACGAACCAGAGAAACATGATGTCTGCTACTAGATTGCATGTCCTAGAAATGTCAGGGAAGTGGTACTCATGAAGTCTCAGCCAAATGCTTCCTAAACAAGGCCTGAAGAAGAACAACTAAAAGACATGCTACCATGTAAATGAGGACTTTCACAAAGTCTCAACTCTACACACCAGAGGAATTCTGATCCCTGGACAATTAAGCTTCTTCACAGAGGAGTACATCAGTTAGTTATCCAATACCAAATGGTCAGCATGGAAAACATACATGAGGGTAGCATTATACAGACTGAGCAGTCTATAATTTATATATTTATGAATGAGCCTTGTGCATGTGGGGTGTGTGGGGTGTGTGTGTGTGTGTGTGTGTGTGTATGTGTATGCGTTCCTGGGTATGTGATTGTGTACCCAGTGATATGTATGTGTGTATAGTAACTGTATATGTGTATCTGTGTGCGTATGCATGTGTGCCTGTGTATTTGAATATATATGCATGTATGTTATAACAAGAGCAACAGTGGTAGAAGATGATACAGATTGGAAGGAGAAGGAAAATGATGCGATTATATATGGATTTCAAATAATTTTAAAATGAAAGGAGACTGGGCATTTTCATTTTAAATAACATTAATTTATTTGTAATCACACAAAAATCTTAGTTTTATTTAACTAACACATATCTTTTATGAAGCCAACTCGGAATATTGTGAAAGATTGCATAAATACATCCCAATTAAATGTTAAATGTGTACTAACAAATTTTCAGAGTAGTATTTTGCATAATTAAATAAAGCTACATTTGAGCTCCAGCTGGCGACAAATAGAAATTCATTCTTCTTCTCATTAAGATACAATGATACTGAGAAAATAATTGCTTTAAAATGGCATCCATCCTATCACCATCAGAAATGAAGCCTCTCCTAACTGCTAAATATACTAGGAATTTTCAGTAACTTACCGTTTCTCAGTATTTCTGTTTTAGCCATAGACAATATAGGTCAGAGTAGAAAACAATTCAGTATGTCATACACAAATGAAAATTAACATTCTTTAACCAGCCATATTTAACAGAGAATTTTATCTTGTAAGAATTGTAAATCATCACTTTACCCTTATCTGTTAATAGTCATTTTTTCACTTAGATTGAGATCAAAATTATTTATAACGAATGCACTAGTGTGATTCCACTAATATTTTCGCGTGCCTCTGATAGTGGTAGATTGTGTTGTGCTGTATGTACCTGTGTATTAGAGTTCAGAACTATGCACAGAGTCACTTTGTGCTCAAATGGTTTAGTATACAGACTTACTACTTGGGTTTGCTGACCTGAGTAGACCTCATTGTAAACATGATAGCTAAAATTCCAGTCTGCTTCAAAATCTTACATAGAAAGGTAGCAAGGACTGTTATTCCTGAAGGCAGGCAAGAAAAACTTTCTCAAAGGAATCTGTATAAAATAGGAAACAGAAAGTTTCTCATTCATGTTGAGAGCCATTGCACAACTTAGGACCTAGACCTTTAGGAAGAATTATGCATGCTTTTGATTCATCATGGCCCAGAACAATTGGCAAATTGGAAGAGAACAAAGGTAAGAACTTAATTAAAAAAAGAGAAAATGGCTTAATAAGAATATTTTTGGTTGGGAGGGTTTTATCTAGGCTTTACACCTCCACATCATAGTCCATCACTGAAGGAATTCAGGACAGGAACTCAAACAGGACAGAACCCCGGAGGCAGGAGCTGATGCAGAAGTCATGGAGGAGTACCTCTTACTGACTTGCTTCCCCTGGCTCGCTCAGCCTTCCTTCTTAGAGAACCCAGGACTACCAGCCAAGGGATGGCACCACCCACAATTGGCTAAGCCCTACCTCATTGATCACTAATTGAGAACATGCCTTACAGCTGGATCTCAGGGAGGCGTTTCCTCAACCGAGAGTCCTTCCTCTCTAATGACTAGTTTCTATCAAGGTGACACACATAACCAGCCTGCACACTGGGGCAGTACTAACTAGATCCTCCTTGGCCTCTTAGAATTCACTGCAATAAATCTAGACCATGTGACAACACATCTGATCATTGGATCCAGGTTGTCTCTAAACGATTGTTAAATTATGCACCCATAAATGATGGTGATATGGTGATGATTTTTTTTTGCCTTTTCTTTTGAAGCCAAGAGGCCTACACTGAGTAACGAACTGCATTGTATGCTTATCTTTTTATTTGATCTCTTCTTTGAGAATTTCATAAATACATGTGTAATGCATCCTGATTACTGTTTCCATTGCTTGCTCTCAACTCTCCCCCATCTTTATCAGCCTCCCACTATGAGTACCTTTCCCACATTCATGACTTTTGGTTTTGTTTTATATCTATTTTCTGAGCTTATCTATGACAGTGTCACCAAGGGTTTGGATCTGTCCTTTGCCACTTGGTGAGTTCATCAGTTGACCCAAAACTGAAGATAATATCTGCCCTTTGTCCCAGTATCTATTAGAGTTCATAGCTCAGCAGGGAGTTAAGGTGAACTGGCCCTTCCTTAGGCTAGCACTGACTATTAGCAGGCCTGGTCTCTAGAGCTCTATTGAAGGCAAATGTCACTGTCGGATCTGCTGCATGGGCTTCAGTCTACCCTAAGGAGAGTGAGTCCATGGTTTTCCTCTGTAATGAAAAACTAGAAGTCTTAAGACTGCAAATTATATAAAGTCTGGAATAGTGTCTGTCATGTGTGATTCTTCAGAATTGCAAGAAGATTAAAAGCTGTAATTATGGTGAAAATCATAACTAATTTCATACTAGATAGAGATGGACATCTTTTGGCAATTAAATTTATTTCTAGAAATGTGCAGCGAGATAGATGAGGTCAAAGATTCATGTGCACAGATGCTCGTTACAGCAGTATTTGTAACAGTCAAGTGTTGAAAACAAACTAAGTATCAAAGAAAAGTAACTGGGTAAGATAAACCGTTGTGTATTTTCAACCTCACTTCCTTCCACGGCAGAAGCACTCTGAATGCAACCATCTTGTCCAGCTGCACATTATACAAAAGCAAACTGGATTGAGGCACAATTAAAATTATCTAAAATCTCTTATTTACGATCCTGTCAGACACATAACTTTAAGCATAAGATTCTGAGCA
Source organism: Rattus rattus (assembly GCF_011064425.1). Classification (NCBI taxonomy): domain Eukaryota; kingdom Metazoa; phylum Chordata; class Mammalia; order Rodentia; family Muridae; genus Rattus; species Rattus rattus. The sequence goes on from NC_046157.1 coordinate 108,890,831, forward strand.
ACTATATTAAAGTAAATTGATATAAAAAGAAATAATAAAATCTCTTCTATTTATACTAGTTTTGCATTATGGCAGGAAATCATATTTACAATAACTTACTAAATGTTAAACAATTCTGCAACAGATTATGCATTCCTAATACATATATATATATGCATTTATATGTGCATGCATACAGTCATACATGTTTGTGAATATGACTATGTCTGTCATTGTGCATGAATGTCTGTCTGTCTACATTTATGTGTGTTTGCTAAGCAATACTGAGAGTCAAAAACAATATTCAAACCCTGACACTTGCTTCTAGATTTAATACTTGAACCCAGAAAACTGTCTATTTGAAAGACTACCCCCTCAGTTACTATTCCAGTTCAGGACCTCGACTGGGGTTTATAACAATTCAGTTATTATGATGTAAATTCTCTCCGCTCCAAATTCCTTACTTGTGAAACCTACCTAACAATTGTTCTGTCTACTTTCTAGCAAGTTCTTTATAGGAGTATGTGTGGTTTTTTTCCTAAAAATATTTGATAATATTTATCAATGATTCTATAAGATTCTAACTTAAAATTATTGTTAAAGAAAAAAAGTATATAATATGACCATGAGTCATGAAAAAAAAACTGTTTCACAGGGGACATAGAGGATCCAATATGTTGAAGCAATAGGACCGTTTTCAATACATAACTTAATTAAGAATATCAGGTTCTTGTTTTTTAAACTCTTCATCTTTCTTACCCTAGGGGCCTCTTTCTTCATGCTGTCTTTCACATATAAGAACTAAGTAAATGAATGCTATTGAAAAGCTACTATAAACACCTCTTCTTGTCATAAAGTGAACTCCTTATATGAGATCAGAAATCTGTTGCCAAGAACCAGCCTCAGCTTGGTTGGGGTTCTTGAGCAAGGGATGTTTGGGAGCAGCAAAAGAATTGACTTGAAGTCAATGATGGGCGCAAGCTGTCAGTTCTGTGGTCTGCTTGAGATAGCTCTCTAGACAGCTCTCTAGGTATAGCTCATGGGTCTTCTGACCAAAGTGAGAAAAACTGCTAGAAAAATTCCAAAAGAATTCTAATTGCTCTTGGATTTTCTGGCCAAAGTCAGAAAAACCTGCTAGAAAAATTCTGAAAGAGCTGTAATACCTCTCTGAATAACTCTTGGGTTTCCTGCTAGAGAAAATTCAAAAAGAGTTGTGTTAGGTGTCTTAGAAGCTTTTGGTTTTCTGACCAAAGCCAGAAAAAGCTGCTAGAAAAATTAGCTCTCCAAGCAGTTCTAGCTCTGTCAGACCAAACCCCAGTCTATTTGTTACATATCAATTCGGTCATTTACCACAGATTCCCTTTTGATTATTCTACAAGTAAGCATTTTATGATCTTATCCCCTTTATGCTTACAAAAAGACATCAAGTATATATATATATATTTAACACAGCAAATGAACTCAGAGATCTGCCACCTTTGTAAACACAAACAATAATCTTAACTGGGTGGGATCCCAACCTGAGACCACTATCCTCTCACCTCCTGCTGCTTCTTTATTACTTGAACCATGAGCCTTGTTTTTTAACTATTCCTTTCCCCCTAACGACTCATTAATGCAGCATCTCTGGCTTTCTAGGTCTGTGAAAGCCCTCATACAATTCATATTGCATCCTTATATTTTGCATACTTGAGAAATTATATATTCTTGAACTTCCTTCCCACAGTCTTAAGGGATGTCCTGAAGGTCAGAGCATTAACATTTTGCTGAGGAACATTAGACACATTCGCACTTCTCAGAATCATGCTGCTCCTAATTATCATGGAGTCATTAACCTTGGCAGGGAAAACATTTCCTGAAGGAGAAGCGTGCAGTAAAAATATATATAATTATACACAGAAGCCTTATGCAACAGTCAACACTCATTTAGGCCCACACTATGCTGTCCCTGCTTCAGGGATGTGTGTTTGTGTGTGTGTGTGTGTGTGTGTGTGTGTGTGTGTGTGTGTGTGTGTTTGTGTGTGTGTGTATGTGCGTGTGTATGTGTATGTGTCTGTGTGTCCATGTATGGTGAACATTATGCATGTTGTCTTGATAAATTTTTAGCCTAGGATCTAGTTAGTAGCAAAGTAGCATTAGTTGCTGTGTCTGCCTAATAATCTGATTAACAAAACCATGGGACAGAAAAAAATATAGTACTTTGCCACTTTGTAAAAAGCAAATTTATCCCATGTTATAACTATTACATAGTAAAAAAATAAATGATACTTTTCATATGATGACTAGAGGTGAGGAAGGAAAGCAATAGGTTTTCATTGCTGTCATTTTACAGGCTGCTTATTTTAAATACACATGAAATGTAAAATAAATGATTCAAATTCTTCATTAGTGATAGAATATCTTTTAAATTTATAAAATATAAAGTATAAATGAATAAAATATAAAAATATATAAATATTTATATAAATATAAATAAATAAAATTTTATATGTGCATAAATTATATAATATATAAGTATGAATTACATAATATATAAGTATAATAAATTAAAATTTGTTATACAAATATTTATATAAATAAAAATACATATAGACAAAGAAATGTAATACTATATAATAATTAAATACATAGTAAGTAAAATATGACAATATATAGGTAAATAAAAATAAAATATATAAGCTTACAGACAGTCAATATAGTTTGTCTTTGAGTGTTCTTGATAGCAATGACACAGACTCATATTTTTCTTTTTTCAGACCCAATTAAAGACCCAATTTTATTTTCAACTTAGTGTATTTGTGAGATAAAGCCCTAAAAATTATAATGATCGCCTCTAAGATTTGTACATTCTAAAGTGATACGCAAATTTCTATTTCCCTAAAGAATGAGAATATTCCTTTCTCACATTATGCATAATCCTCTTGATGAGGTAAGAGGCAAGAGTTTTCTTTTATAATGTGCATGTTCACACTTTTTTTACCCCCCCCCCTTCGGAGCTGAGGACTGAATCCAAGGCCTTGAGCTTGCTAGGAAAGTGCTCTACCACTGAGCTAAATTCCCAACCCCCACCTCACACTTTTAAAATTTTTACTCTTTTTTACCTTTTCCAGTTCATAGTTAAAGTTTCTATTGCTATTATGAAACACTACGACCAAAGGCAACCAAGGGAGTAGAGGATTAAGTTTGCACTTCCACACCATTGTTCATCACTGAAATAAGTCAGGACTGGAACTCAGTCAGGGCTGGAACCTGGAGGCAAGAGCTGGTGCAGAGACCATGGAGAGATGCTCCTCACTGGCTTTTTCTTCCTGACTTGCTCAGCCTGATTTCTTACAGAACCCAGAGCCACTAGCCCAGGGGTGGCTTCACTCATAATGGTGCCACCACTAACTGAGAAAATGGTCTATAGCCGCATCTCATGGAAGTATTTTCTCAGCTGAGATTCCTTCCTCTCAGATGACTGTAGCTTATGTCAAGTTGATAGAAATCCTGCCAGATCAGTTTCCAACATGTCAATTTCATACTCTTCAAACTCATTCTCTCCAGAAATTACATGGGTAGTATTTCAACAATACTGTTCCTATTTATTTATTTCTATTGACCATATCCCTTGTCATTTAAACCATTACCACATATTATATTTTTTAATAATATATATTTAGGATGCCAAGATGTTATATGATAAAAATGATATTGTGGAGACAAAAATTCCCCATGTATTTTAGAGTTCCTCGCCTGTGCTGTTTTTCTGTAGGATCATATTTACTTACTAGTTCTAAGTGGTGGAAGTGAATGTGTCTGTGCGTTGGTTGAATGACAAATGCAGTTCTTGATGAAGATCATTAAATGGGAATAGAGAGTTTAAAGTTCTCATGCAGAGCTGGTGAGGTGATTCCACAGGTCCAGACATTTATCGTCAAGCCTGGAAACCTGAGCTCAATCTCTGGTGCACACATGATGGGTAGGACTCCCACAGACTGTTCTCCGATCTCCACACCCATGGCATTGACCCAGACATACAGCGTGCCCACAGCAGCATGCACTTACACAGAGGGTAAATAAACAAATGTAATTTTTAACCTATCCAATCACTGTGATGATGAGAATAATAAGCACATTTCATATTCTGAAAGGAAGATATAGATCAGAACACAATCTTAAGATTATTGAAATGCTAAAACTCTTTAAGGATATGCTTGTCTTCAAATTAAATAATGTATAACTTAAACTTAATATAACTCTGCATCCAAATATTAATGTCATTCTAATATGAGTAGCTATTTTCAAAAATTATTCCTGGCTCAGAAGCCTGCATTTATTACTGGATTTAATTTCAGGGTTATTGTCTTACAGAGCTTATTTTTTTAATTGAATAAAAAGAAACATCCTTAATTGAGACATCCTTAGTTTGGTTTTTCTAATGCTTTAATGAACTTTGGGAGTTGTGATTTAATTGCTTCAGTGATTCATATTTTATATTTTAAAGTACTAGTGCTTAATATTTGTCAAGTAAGTGTAGTTTACTCTCAAAAACTATTGATAAAAAGATGGCATGTTTTTTTCCCTAAAACGTAGTAGTTCAGTTATTTATAGTATGACTAACAGCAAAGTCCAGGCAAATGTATTTTATGGTATCTCTCACCCATCTGCTCATTTTATTGTTGTATGTAAAATAACAAAGTCATTTTAATGACTAAATACATATAAAGTATCTTTAGTGAAAACAGTTTACTAAAAAAAAAATGGATAGTCTCCCCAGTTATATGATTCCATTTCAAAATAAAAATTTATTTACTTTCATAATTCAAATTTATTTTTTATTAAACCTGAGAAAATAAGACTTTTAGAGTACACTACATGAAATTTGATGCCAGGGATTTGTGTCCTGTCTTTTAGTAAGTAGATGCCCCATGCAAACCACAGACCTCAGAGAAGGGCTCAGCCTTCCGTGGAGACTGACACAGAGGGTGTGCACTGCCTGACTGCATGTGCTGGCCGTAATGGAGGAGGTGTACCTGGTTAAGGAAAGAAGAGACATCCTAGAAGAAGCAGCCATGAAGATGCTCAGGGAATAAATATGATTTTATTAAGATGAAGACCAAACATTCCATTCTCTTTAATAAATACATTTCAGCCTCTTCCAAATAGTCTATAAAAGCTTAGTGTACATATAACTGAACATCACTGCATTTGCATTAATAATGGAATACAGCATGTGCTTCCACAGAGCTCTAAGATTATCCAATGGCTGGTCTGATTTCATTTGCCTTTATAGCTATGGTAATGAGTTCATACTGAATATACAACCAGAATAGCATTGCTAAGATAAAAATCAGAATATTCATTTATTTTACTAAAATTCTTCAATGACCTTCTGTTTACTGAATAAGTCTTGAACAACTGTTTTTAATACTAATGTCTGAAATAACTGCTTTAAGACCTTCTCTTGCAAATATTTTGTTTCATGTCTCTCGATAATGACTGTAATCTCATTATTAAAGTCATTATTAATAACTAGAAACATTATTAACGTTTTGATTAGCTTATCTCTTACACTGAAATAAAATCCTTCTCCCTCTAACTGTAGAAATATATTATCATTGCCTTTCTACTCCTGACCCTTCTGTTACGACTTTATGTAAGGTATACTTATGTCAAGAGGAAATGTAATAATTATTCAGCCATAAAGAAAAAAAAATGAAGGCTGAAGACCTAGTTCTTATAAGCAAATTGTTCATAGCCAATGCAATTTTTCTCTTTTCTGAACTTTAGTAGTTGAAGCAATTGTGCTCTTTCATACCCTTGATGTCAAATTCCTCATGCATATGTTTGCCATAGTTCTAAGACTAAGACTTCCTTAGTCTTTAGCAATACATCTGGTCATGTGACTTGTTCTATCCAATATAATCTAGTGTAAATAAAGTGAAGAATATCTTGACTCCTGCGTTCTTCCTCCTCTGCCTCTCTCAAGGCCAAAAGACTGTGGCCTGAAAAGCTATCTAATCCAAGACACCCAGAGACAAGTGGGCCAACCTGATTTGTCCAAACATATATAAACCTAGATATATATATATGAATAGTATGAACCTATATTTTCCCATGAGAGAGGACTTTTTTGCATTTTCTCTACACTAGTAGCTCATAATCTGAGCATGAACTTTGCCATTGTGCCTAATCAGTACATATTTTCTGAAGAGAAAGCCTATTTTAATTCATTTGAGATTGGTTTGTTGAAAGTCAGATTTATTCAAATAGTTAAGACTGAACCATCATAAAATTAATTGCCTTGGGACTACAGATATAATAACATAGATGAAAGACAGATTAGATAGATAGATAGATAGATAGATAGATAGATAGATAGATAGATAGATAGATAGATGATAGATAGACAGACAGACAGACAGATAGATAGATGATACAAAGACATCTTACTCTCAGCCTCCCTACCTGATAGCAGACACATCTAATAAGGCAAGAGTTAAACCAGCCACTGCCTTACTTGGACAACATCTCCACTGCTATGGAAACTGAGTCTATGGATAGATGCCTTACTGCCTAGATGGTAACTTACAAGCAAGTCAAGGTGCTATAAGTCAGTCGGCACAGTCAATACTAGGCAGACTGATTTCCTTGCCAATGACAAACTGGATTTTCAGCTGTAAAACTCCAACCTGAAACAAAAGTAGGACACCGGCTTCTTTGTTCCCTAGTAGACATACATTTAAAGTACAGTAAACAGCTGATAGGGGTTTACCCAGCACCAGGGATAAATCTACATTTTATCTTTGCCAGTAAGGTTCAGGGATTACAGCAGGAGATGGGGAAGAAAAATCTGGACGAGATAGAGGATTAGGAAATCTGCCCACAGGGCATCTTCACTGGTTGCCTCAATATGAGTACTTAAATAAGAAGGGACCAAGGGCAATACAGCAGATATGCTAATGTAGGAGGGGGGAAATCATGGGGGCGGGTCCCAACCCTAGACAAAGAGTAACTGGCAACTAAGGAAAGCTGCTCACCAGAAGTAGTCTGTTGTGGATATGTATAACTATAGGGGGGAGGGGAAGGACAGGAGGAAGAGACAGGGCTTGGGGGAAGGAAGAGGCGATGAAGGAAAGATGATGAAGATAAAAGATATCATTGTATTTCAATTTTTAAAAATTCATTATTATTATTATTATTATTATTATTATTATTATTATTATTTAGAAAAAGTATCCTCTTCCTAACATTGCCTGATACGATATTTTTGATTTGGCACATATTTTAAGAACTCAAGGTCATGCAGACTCTTCCCGGCCACCATCCATTTACCTTCCTTTCCTGTCAAAGCTGTCAGTGTGAGAAAAGCGTAGGCAAGCGTCCTTCTGTATCCAGAACTTCGGTTGCAGCTATCGCCCTCAAGACTTTAATGGAGAAAGCAGAATGACGGACAAATTCTAACTGGAAAATACTAATTTTATTTCATTTCTTATATTTTTTGTTACTTTGATGAATAAATTTAATAACAACTATGGAAGTGCATATCTATATCTAAGGATCTTCTCAAGCAAATTTATAAAAAAAAATTATTATACTGAATTTGAAGGTTGTACATCAGTAAAGTTTGTCAATTTACTGCCAGGTATAACTTCACTGTTTAAAGTTATCAGTGATGTTTATGCTTTAAATAGAGAGTACAGTTTGTGGTCCAATGATGCTTTGAAGAATAACCTGTAATTAAACAGAAGTGTAGACTTTTGCAATGTCCTAAATAGTGAAGTAAATGACTCCTACCAAGTTGGACTGGAAAATACATTTTTTTATCTTCTAAATAATCTAAAATTTTAATTCTATTGATAAATATATTTACATTGCATTGTATAACAATTTTCTTTAACAAAAAATATCCAAATACTTTTAAATATGGTGGTAGATGCAGTTAGCAATATGAATATAAATATTTGTATTTTTGGTTTCTATTATTCATATATTGGAAAATAATTCCATCTAACATGGAGTCAAGAATTACTATAAGGATAGTTTTCATACATATCTTAGAACTCAAACTACCTTTGTTGTGTAGAAGCAGACTGAAAGAGACGTTAGAACTTAATAATTAAATATGATTAAACATTCTTTTGGGGGAGTCACTGATTTTCAAGTACAGGCCAGTGGGTTATACAACTTGGGTTATATCAGTTTAGAAGTTCATAATCTTCTGTCATAAAGGAAATTGAGAAAGACCATTTATGCCTCATAAATGAGATGGATGCTTTCCAGGCATGAAGACAGTTCTGATGAAACTAACTTGTCAAACAGAAATGCTCACTGACCACTACAAAGTAATCAGTGATGCAAGCAGCTTGTATCTTATATGGACAACAGCGGCTAACAACACTCATGGGTGTGCTTATGTCAATACCACCAGGCAAGAATTAGACCATTACCACAATTATTGAGGCAGATTTGAAGAAAGCTTTATTAAATACTGGCCAGGACCATGTACACCAGCCAGGTTTGTATCGAGGATTCCCATAGCATGATGTAGCAGAATTAATCAGAGGCTTATGAAAGGCAAAACCCATAGTCTGAGTACTCCCCACTTTTATCCAGTCAGAGACAAAGATACATTGGGATGTCTTCCTGCCTGTCAGCAAAAGCACGCCCTGTGCAGTTGGGGCAAGCAAGCTTGTTTACAGAAGAAAAAATACAAGGTGGCTTATCTTTTTTAAAAATTTTATTTTTCTTGGATATTTTATGTATTTACACTTCAAATGTTATCCCCTTTCTTCCCTCTTCCATACCCCTTCCTCCTCCCCCTTCTTCTGTCTTTGGGTAAGTTGGACTTACAGGTGAGAGGCATTTTTGTTTTATAGATCACTTAGCACAGTAATTTAAATGAGGGACTATATTAAAGGGTCACAGTGTTAGGAAGGTTGAGAACCACGGCTGTAGGTAATCTCAGCTGCTCTGAGCTCAGGATGGCAATGGCTATTCATGCATGAACATTCCATTCCTTCTTCTACCTTTTATATCTTTTATGATCCTTATCCTATAATGTTCCTTGAGCTTTAAAAACTTCAATAATTATTGATTTTCCTTCATTTCTGGCTAATACTTGAGCCACTCTGTCAGAGCAGGAGTCATTTATTCTGAATACTTTGCCCAGTTGCAAGTCCTGAAGACAACCTACAAAAGCAGTAATCTGTAGAATAAATAGGAATGTTTAGAAGTTATTTAATAGGGTGGAAAAAAGCAATAGGAATAATATTTCCACTAGGGCCTATATCTTCCCTAGCCATAAGATTCTATCCTGGCTTACAGTACAAAACGCAGATTCCTTTCTTTGCAATGTCACTTCAGTCCAATTGTAAACCCAAGCTGTTAACATCCATCACAGCTATTGTGAGACATTATTCCTGGGAGATATGAACAAATGTCTTCTAAGTCCAGGTAGGAAATTTACCATAAATTACATTCCCAGTTGGTGAATAAATGAGTATTTTGGGATTTCTTACAAGTATATGAGTTAGGGACTGTTTCCAGAAACATAAATGACTAAATGACAGTGGCATCACCAGAAACCCAGCCCAATGTAGGTGACAACTTATAAAAGATGGAAACCTGGAGCAACCTGTATAGCATAAAGGCAGCTCAACACATTGGACATCAGGAAGCTCAGATGGTCTGAGGCTTTTCCAGACAGCAGATGGGTCAGAGAGTTTCCCTCAGAAGTTCTCTCTCTATATATATATATATATATATATATATATATATATATATATATATATATATCACATACATACACATGCTTGGGAAGGGAAGGTCTACAAAAATTTTTCAGTTTCAGGGACTTCCTGAAGCTATTAAATCGTTTACTTCCTATGCTTTAATAAACATCCCACTGGAGGATAGAATGCTTTACCTCACTTTAAAATACCCTGGGTCTTAGCAAATTTCCATCTAAGATGAAATAATACATCTTGCAGGAAAATGCTATAAGACATAGCTGTGTTTGTTGTACCAATATACGCATCTTGCCTGGCGAAAGACTTCTGGGTTAGAAATATTCTGACATAAGTAGTTAATAAGTAGAAAAAAGACAGTCTAAATAAATATGTGTTGAAGACTTTTTAATTTCATTAAAATTCTATAAGATAGATACTGCATTATATATTAAAATGTGTAATATGAATTAATATATTTTAGTCTCCGGTGGACAGCAGGATGAAGGGATAACTCAAATGCTTGCCAATATCCCCAGATGCCAAGTAAGCAAACTACCTACTTTCGATTCTCAAAGTATTTAGACGCTTGAGTGTATGCCACTGAGCTGGTTAGCAGGAAAGGAGAAGTCACTATGGAGACGAGCTTGACACAATGGTGATCAGCCAGGAAATAAGTAGCAGGTTGTTGTGGAAATATAGTCCCAGAAGCAATAGCCAAGTTGAAAAGGGGTTGAAGTCAAGGCAAATGAATTTGTTCTTTCCAAGTATTTAAGCCATCTTGTATAATATCTTAGCCTTTAAACTCACTGAGCGTTGATAGTAAAGATACAGTCTAATTCCCATTGATATGGCATGACATGCCCCAGCAGCATTGATGGTAGAGGGAAAGAAGGAATCGATGGAGATGAATAGGCATGAGTATGTGTTCAGATTACACAGTTCTAACGTGAAGGATTTGCGAGATAACGTATGACTTCGGGACACTTTTAGCAATTGCTGGTCAGGCTGTCACATCCAAGGGTCTGTCTTTGGAGCTTATCATTTTATTGGCTTTGCCCATTCATTTTCACATCTGCTATACACTATGTTTTTGATGACAGTTAAATCTTAGAATGTGCTGTGATTTGAGTAAGTGTAAGTAGGGTCTTAGGGAGATTCTTGTCCCTCTGGGTTGTTGGGTTACTTGTTTGTTTGTTTGTTTGTTTGTTTGTCCTATCTTACACTTTAGAGAAGAACGCATTTAGTTGGGTAATAGTGAGTGTATGACATCAAAAGTGTGCAAAGTCTTACACAAGTACAGCAGGTAGTTTCCCTAGCCCATGTGACTTAGATAACCACACTGCTTAGTCTCTGGACTCAAATAAATCCTATGTTTCTTGCAGCTGCTATGCATATATTTTGGTAGTTGCTCTTACTTCAAAGACAAACTCCACGAAAACACTTTTAAACTGACATAAAAGTAAATGCTTATAATTGTCTTATATTTGTGGGATGTTTGTATTGGCCACTAGGTAGAGTAGGACCTGAATCACGTACCGTTGTGACGACCGATCCTAAATGAAGAAGGCAGAGGCATACAATTCCTTTGAAGTCTCCATCACCAGATAACACAGGCATCGTAGGCAATTTTCACCATATATTCATCTGTCATGAGAATTCCACTGGTTCCTCCCTTTTAAATTCGACTGTATTCTCCCCCAGGTGAAAACAAGTGCTATTCCCAAGGGTTTCCCAGGGCCAACTGGCGCACTCTGTGTTCATGTTGATTTGAAGAATTTTGCTTCATCCTTTTTTGTCCTCTTTTGTTTAGACTTTCTTCCCAAAGTAAACCACTGGGGACAGGAAGATAGTGATGTAACATGATGGAATTCAAACCAAGTCTTCCAAAGTTGTCATCTAACACCTACAAGTACACCAAGACCTATGCACACCAACACTCACACGGGGAGAGAGAATTTGATTATATATATCAATAGTTTATGCATCTGGAAGATAAAAATGAATAAAACACTCAAGTTTTATAAGTTTTATATTTGATTAAAAAGAAAGTGTTGTTTGCTATCAGACTAAATTAAAATGTATGAAACTTTCAAAGTGTTTTTTAAAAACATGTTATGTACATGATCATGTCTCCTCATTGTCAGTAAAACAGACAAAAGATGTTGAAGTGAAAAGTTCAAGGGTTTCAGCAATATAATCAATCCTTCAATTACCCAAGAACATGGTGCTTGGTTTGAGCTCAAAAGCAAGCATATTCCTTCTAAATTCTTTAGTGGCTTAGTCAAAACTTAAAACTACTAAGTTCGCTCATTTTCAGTTTTCTGTTGATAACTAATAAATGACTTTTTGAAGGTTATTACATTTAATGACTATTTACTTAATCTGAATTTTTGAATCTTAATGTAGATTTCTGCTTGGTTATTTTTTTAATATAGTAAGGTGCACTAGTATGATACAGAAATGTGAGTCACTAGGAAGTGTTTATTTAACTAGTTGTGAAAAAATTCATGAGGTATCATTCTCTTTAAAGGGCAATAATAAAATGACTTAAACTCTTTTTATCATGGGAGTCTGAAATAATTTTCTCCTCGCAGACTTAAGAGACAGCAACACTGTCACTGGTTTAATTTTGATGCTACATGGCTCTAATTGCAAGACAGCATACACCTTTGAATTACACCGCATGGAAATGTGGTCCATTTTCAACTGCAAAAGGGAGAATCCTATTAACCCAATACTTCCTGTCTTGAGGATGACTTTGTCTAATTTATGTATTCCTATGTATTTCTTCTATTTTTGGAGCCTATAGCTTATGTTTCTATTCTCTGTCATAATGAACCTTATGAATATTGGACAAGTACTCTGCCACTGTTCTATACCCCAGCCTTGGTGTGAACTTGGTTGGAAACTCATATTTTCTGCCAGTCAGTACGGATTCTGCAGGAAATTTTGGACTTCCATCCTGTCTATATTGAAAGCGATATTTTAAATTCTTAACAATAAATTCTAGGACCTGCATATACTGTCCACAGTGTAAAAGCTAAATAACAACAATACTAGAAATCAAGGTATTAATACATAGAAGCTAATACTGAGTTATTTATATGTACCTCAATGGCAGAACACTTGCCTGGTATCACAAAATGTGTGTAAACATTTGTTAGCCGTTTATCCAAGTAATCTCTAATATTAACTGCAACTGTTTGGACTTTCTATAAGCCATCACCATCCCAATAATGACACAGAGACCTTTTGCTAATTAAGAAAGCTTGGCCTTAGCAGCCTCTCAACTAGCTCATCTGAGGAAACCGATGAGCTAGTTCTCAGATTACCACAGGGCTTGTTAGTTCCCTCTCATGTGAATCCCAGCCTTCTTCAGTGTTCCAAGATGAATCATTTGCCGCTCTACTAGAATCCTCTCTCTTCTAGATGTTCCCACCTTCTAAACCTGCCTCAGCTCATTGACCATAGGATTGCTTTGCTCTGCTTTGTTTTGCTTTACTTACATGCGAGGCTTCCATACAGTGCACAAGCTCTCATCTCAGTAATTAACAGAGCCCTTTCTGTGAGCAGAGTCGGGGAGATACACTAGAGAGCAGAACAGAAGACAAATACCAGCTGCCTTGAGTTTCAGTTCCTTTTATTTACAACCCTATTCTTAGAGGTCCCTTTGATTTTTTTTCCAGCTTGGTTTCTAGTCTTTCTTTTGTTCTGGTGGATGTCACAGGCAATGACAGAATTGTGAAAAGAAGGAGCTCACGTTGCTATGTATTAGAAAGACTGCTTTGCTACACAGGACAGAGTAGATCACAGGGAGAATGTAACTGGGAATATAGAAGGAGCAGACATGGCTGGAGAGGGCCTCCCCCTACTCCATGTGCTTCTCCCCTCCTTCTTCCTGTGGGCCTGGCATTTGAAAGCTGAGGACTTTGAGAATGGAAGTATGCATATAAGGGTTAAACAGAACCTTCAGCTCTGTGACATAGCCTTCACTGCTCCTGCCTGCAAGACTTTGCATGCTGATTGTTTAGAGCTGGTACCCTTGACTTTATTCTTTTCTATGTATAACACCACAGTGTCGGTGGCTGAGAGTTAGCCTTGTTTGGTTTGGGATATACAAGCCAACAACAACAAAAAAGAAAAGCCAAGTCTGTTTTGTAACAAAAAGTTGAAGATAAAAATGTCTTCTTTTCCTAAGGCTGAATCTCGGAGTTGATGAAGCAAGTTCTGGATTTAGGCTAGAATGGTCACTAACATCTCTGAACAGCCAGAAGTGAACACACTCTAGTTACAGCCACTCAGGAAGCTGAGATAGAAGAATGGCGAGAGCCCAGGACTTGGAGAAACCATCTCAAGAATGAGTGAAGGAGTGAATGAGAAAGCACAGATATTGAAAATTATACTTTTTATATTTTAAATAACTTTAAACATGATTTCTAAATAGAAGGACATTACACCACAAAATACATGGTTATTAATTTCTCTACTAATTGTTTAATATTTGGAATTACATTTCATTGGTAATAATAGCACTACCAGGGAGACTGAAGTTCCCTTGGAGACTTCTTAGCATCACTTTAAAATAATTTAACAATGCAGCCTGAAACTCAAATACAAATCTATTAGACTCTGAAAGAAAAAGCAACAGTCCCCACAAGCTAAGAATCCCAGCAGCCCCTAGCAGGGAGACAGACAAAAACTCAGCTTCTAAGTTAACTGTGGAAGGGAAAAGGATGAGGAAATCTGATGTGTCAGGAGAGTGTGCCAAGGCGCTGATCCAAGTTCAGGGAGTACTCCATCCTGGGCTTTTGTGTTTCAGAGCAAAACAAACAAACAAACAAACAAACAAAATACACCATGGTCCAGACAAATAGAAATAAAGCTAGGTATGGCAGTTCATACTTTTATTCCAGCATGGAGGAGATGTGTAGGGCGGGGGTGGGGGCAGGGTTCCCTTGCATTCAAAACCAGCCTGTCTAAATAGAGTTTTAGGCCAACCCATAATATACAGTGATACCGAGAGAGAGAGAGAGAGGAAGGAGGAAGAGGATAGAGAGAGAAAAGAAAAAGAAAAGGGAAAAGAAAGACCATAGAAATGGTTTGTGGGTTAAGAGTACTTACTACTTACTTTTTTTTTTTTTTTTTTTTATTAACTTGAGTATTTCTTATATACATTTCAGTGTTATTCCCTTTCGGTTTCGGGCAAACATCCCCTCCCCTCCCTTCCTTGGGTGTTCCCTCCTCCTCCCTCCCCCATTGCCCCCTCCCCCCAACAGTCTAGTTCACTGGGGTTCAGTCTTGGGGACCCAGGGCTTCCCCCTACCACTGGTGCTCTTACTAGGATATTCATTGCTACCTATGAGGGTCAGAGTCCAGGGTCAGTCCATGTATAGTCTTTTAGGTAGTGGCTTGGTCCCTGGAAGCTCTGGTTGCTTGGCATTGTTGTACATATGGGTCTCAGCCCCTTCAAGCTCTTCAGTTCCCCTCTGATTCCTTCAACGGGGTCCTATTCTCAGTTCAGTGGTTTGCTGCTGGCATTCGCCTCTGTATTTGCTGTATTCTGGCTGTGTCTCTCAGGAGCGATCTACATCCGGCTCCTGTCGGTCTGCCACTTCTTTGCTTCATCCATCTTGTCTAATTGGGTGGCTGTATATGTATGGGCCACATGTGGGACAGGCTCTGAATGGGTGTTCCTTCATTCTCTGTTTTAATCTTTGCCTCTCTCTTCCCTGCCAAGGGTATTCTTGTTCCCCTTTTAAAGAAGGAGTGAAGCATTCACATTTTGATCATCCGTCTTGACTTTCATTTGTTCTACGCATCTAGGGTAATTCAAGCATTTGGGCTAATAGCCACTTATCAATGAGTGCATACCATGTATGTCTTTCTGTGATTGGGTTAGCACACTCAGGATGATATTTTCCAGTTCCAACCATTTGCCTACGAATTTCATAAAGTCATTGTTTTTGATAGCTAAGTAATATTCCATTGTGTAGATGTACCACATTTTCTGTATCCATTCCTCTGTTGAAGGGCATCTGGGTTCTTTCCAGCTTCTGGCGATTATAAATAAGGCTGCGATGAACATAGTGGAGCACGTGTCTTTTTTATATGTTGGGGCATCTTTTGGGTATATGCCCAAGAGAGGTATAGCTGGATCCTCAGGCAGTTCAATGTCCAATTTTCTGAGGAACCTCAGACTGATTTCCAGAATGGTTGTACCAGTCTGCAACCCCACCAACAATGGAGGGAGTGTTCCTCTTTCTCCGCATCCTCGCCAGCATTTGCTGTCACCTGAGTTTTGATCTTAGCCATTCTCACTGGTGTGAGGTGAAATCTCAGGTTGTTTTGATTTGCATTTCCCTTATGACTAAAGATGTTGAACATTTCTTTAGGTGTTTCTCAACCATTCGACATTCCTCAGCTGTGAATTGTTTGTTTAGCTCTGAACCCCATTTTTTAATAGGGTTATTTGTCTCCCCTGCTGTCTAACTTCTTGAGTTCTTTGTATATTTTGGATATAAGCCCTCTATCTGTTGTAGGATTGGTAAAGATCTTTTCCCAATCTGTTGGTTGCCGTTTTGTCCTAACCACAGTGTCCTTTGCCTTACAGAAGCTTTGCAGTTTTATGAGATCCCATTTGTCGATTCTTGATCTTAGAGCATAAGCCATTGGCGTTTTGTTCAGGAAATTTTTTCCAGTGCCCATGTGTTCCAGATGCTTCCCTAGTTTTTCTTCTATTAGTTTGAGTGTGTCTGGTTTGAGGTGGAGGTCCTTGATCCACTTGGACTTAAGCTTTGTACAGGGTGATAAGCATGGATCGATCTGCATTCTTTTACATGTTGACCTCCAGTTGAACCAGCACCATTTGCTGAAAATGCTATCTTTTTTCCATTGGATGGTTTTGGCTCCTTTGTCAAAAATCAAGTGACCATAGGTGTGTGGGTTCATTTCTGGGTCTTCAATTCTATTCCATTGGTCTATCTGTCTGTCTCTGTACCAATACCATGCAGTTTTTATCACTATTGCTCTGTAATACTGCTTGAGTTCAGGGATAGTGATTCCCCCTGAAGTCCTTTTATTGTTGAGGATAGTTTTAGCTATCCTGGGTTTTTTGTTATTCCAGATGAATTTGCAAATTGTTCTGTCTAACTCTTTGAAGAATTGGATTGGTATTTTGATGGGGATTGCATTGAATCTGTAGATCGCTTTTGGTAAAATGGCCATTTTTACTATATTAATCCTGCCAATCCATGAGCATGGGAAATCTTTCCATCTTCTGAGGTCTTCTTCAATTTCTTTCTTCAGAGTCTTGAAGTTCTTATTGTACAAATCTTTTACTTGCTTGGTTAAAGTCACACCGAGGTACTTTATATTATGTGGGTCTATTATGAAGGGTGTCGTTTCCCTAATTTCTTTCTCCGCTTGTTTCTCTTTTGTGTAGAGGAAGGCTACTGATTTATTTGAGTTAATTTTATACCCAGCCACTTTGCTGAAGTTGTTTATCAGCTTTAGTAGTTCTCTGGTGGAACTTTTGGGATCATTAAATATACTATCATATCATCTGCAAATAGTGATATTTTGACTTCTTCTTTTCCGATCTGTATCCCCTGACCTCTTTTTATTGTCAGTTGCTCTGGCTAGAACTTTGAGAACTATATTGAATAAGTAGGGAGAGCGTCGGCAGCCTTGTCTAGTCCCTGATTTTAGTGGGATTGCTTCAAGTTTCTCTCCATTTAGTTTAATGTTAGCAACTGGTTTGCTGTATATGGCTTTTACTATGTTTTAGGTATGGGCCTTGAATTCCTGTTCTTTCCAGGACTTTTATCATGAAGGGTGTTGAATTTTTTGTCAAATGCTTTCTCAGCATCTAATGAAATGATCATGTGGTTTTATTCTTTCAGTTTGTTCATATTATTGATTACGTTGATGGTTTTCCATATATTAAACCATCCCTGCATGCCTGGGATGAAGCCTACTTGATCATGGTGGATGATTGTTTTGATATGCTCTTGGATTGAGTTTGCAAGAATTTTATTGAGTATTTTTTGCGTCGATATTCATAGGGAAATTGGTCTGAAGTTCTCTTTCTTTTGTTGGTCTTTGTTGGTTTTAGGTATAAGAGTAATTGTGGCTTCATAGAAGGAATTTGGTAGTGCTCCATCTGTTTCAATTTTGTGGAATAGTTTGGATAATATTGGTATGGAGGTCTTCTGTGAAGGTCTGATGAGAATTCTGCCTCTAAACCCATCTGGACCTGGAAGCTCTTTTTTTGGTTGGGAGACCTTTAATGACTGCTTCTATTTCCTTAGGAGTTATGGGGTTGTTTAACTGGTTTATCTGTTCCTGATTTAACTTCGGTGCCTGGTATCTGTCTAGAAATTGTCCATTTCCTGCAGATTTTCAAGGTTTGTTGAATATAGGCTTTTATAGTAAGATCTGATGATTTTTTTGAATTTCCTCTGAATCTGTAGCTATGTCTCCCTTTTCATTTCTGATTTTGTTAATTTGGACACACTCTCTGTGTCCTCTCGTTAGTCTGGCTAGGGGTTTATCTATCTTGTTGATTTTCTCAAAGAACCAACTTTTGGTTCTGTTGATTCTTTCTATGGTCCTTTTTGTTTCTACTAGGTTGATTTCAGCTCTGAGTTTGATTATTTCCTGCCTTCTACTCCTCCTGGGTGTATTTGCTTCTTTTTGTTCTAGAGCTTTTAGGTGTGCTGTCAAGCTGCTGACATATGCTCTTTCCTGTTTCTTTCTGCAGTTTCCAGCACTCAAATCAAGTGGTTCATAACATGTGTAGTTCTAGTTCCAGGAACTCTAACACTCTATATGTGCACACACATGCATACACATACCCCCCCACACACGCACACACACATAATAAAATAAATTCTTCAAAATTTCTTGAAAATTTGAAATAGAGAGGAAGAACTCTCCCAAGAACAGAAGTGGGCTAGTGAGCTGAGGAAGGAACCCGACAAGTATCTGGCAGGCAGTGTGTGGCTCTTTAGAGCGCCCTCTCCAGTCTGGATTTCCCAGGCTCCCTCATGCTCCATGAACCCCAGAAAGGAAAAGTTACACCTTCCTTCTGCAAACTAGCTTTATTTACATTGCTCTCTATGTCGCTTCCTCGATCCATACTCTACTGCCACGGAAGATATTATATAAAATGTTCATAGTGCCTAATAGAACAAACAAATCTTAGAAAAATTACGGATAACTTTACGCGACCAGAGCATCCAGATGTAGTTTGTATGAATCCCTATCTACACTTTACAAAACAGGAAAGTGTTAAAGTCAAAACTCAAGTACATGCTAATTTGGTTGTGAATTCCATAAATCTCCACAGCATCAAATAGCAATGACAGCATCATTTAGTCCACATGTAGATATTTCATGGAGTTTCCGTCAGTAAACGTAATGAACCTGAGCTAAGCGATCTCCATTTGACATTTATAGTGTTAGTCTCTAGACAAATGGTGTGAAATGCCTCAGCACAAATGGCATGCGATTCTATTTTCTAAATATGCAAGAACATATGAGCTGCTTTGCAAAAGAAAAAAGAATCTCCTGGATTAAAAAGAACCATTAGAATTTTGTAAGTTGATATGACCAGAGTCTCATTACAACAGAAACTAAGTAAATACTGTGTCCCTGGTATAAAGCCAAACAGATGTTTATAGAGACCGCTAAGCAGATGTGTAAATATGTTCTAAACTGTGTAATAGTCAGAGGTGCCAGCCACCTTCGGACTCAACTGCCCTGATTAATTACCTAGGCTGGGCCCTGCAACTGGCAATACCTCTCTCTATAACACATGCAGACACGCATCGTACCTGCATCAGCTTCTGCACTCATCAGGCATTAAAACGTCACCTAAAAGACAAAGGAAATAGCCGGACCCTTCAAGATGCCGCATTGTAAGGGTGGAATTTAAACAGAAGCTGAGAAATATCTATAACTAAGCAGTCCATGCCTGCCCTCTCTCCAAGCCCCCATCCCTCAGCTCCAAGCCTGCAAGGCAATCTGACAAGTACTAAATCTTCTTCCGCCAGATAGGCTCCTCCTCTGGCTACCCCAAGGTTTCAGCCTTTTCTTTCTGTTACAGGAGAGTCCTGGGGAAACTCTTAATTCATTTGTGTCTGTTCTTTCAATAGTCAGATAGTCAAAGAGATGGGCAGAAGTGTCTTCATAGAATATACTCATTCCTGGTGACTGGTGGACTTACATAAAGACACAACCCAGTTGGTGTTTCATTGGTCACCATACAGCTTCTTCGCGGGCATCCTTCCTTGGGCCTCTGCTTGGTTTAATGAAATCGAGAAATTTGGGGACTTGTTCTTTTATTTCCGTGGTTGCAAACAACCTCTTTATGAGGCAACAGCATAGTTGTTTTAGAAAATGAAGTGCACATTCACTGAATTTTCTCACCTATACTTGAAAAACTATGGTTGTATATGATTAAATCAACAAATTAAAAATAACACTTAAAACTGCTGGGTTTTAATATTACGAAAAATTAATTTAAATACATGTTACTTTTCGAAATAACTTGTGGCTAGGTAAACAGGTACAAGCCAGCTGAATCCTCTAGAGTTTGTCTGTGAGCCTTACCAGATGCTCAGATCTTTAAAAATAAAGTTTTCAGGGCATGAACTATAGCACTGGTGTTCTTAGCCTGTAGTTTCCACTAATTTGGATCAGCAAACCCCTATCATGGGGATACCTGTTCATTGCACTGTGGGCCTGAACTGAGAGGCTCAGAGCTCAGTTATGCTAATAGAAGAAATTGAAAAGCCCATGTATTTTCAAAATAATTTGATGTTTTTATAAATTAAAAAAAAAAGTATAAGTTACCTACTGGGAACTAGTGGCTTAGTGACTGTGAGTATACTTTGAAGGAGATTTGGTTCACTTTCAGGATACCAGGGTCTAATAGGCAAATGAAAACACTGATTTACACACACACACACACACACACACACACACACACACACACACACACGTTTGTGTGTGTGTATGTATTTATATTTAACATTATATATAAAACTTTAAATAAAGAATTACAAGCAGTACATTAATTTTAATATTTTCATGAGTTTTAAATTACCAAATGTGAGAAAGTTCAGAATTAATGTTGAAACTTTTCATGGATACAGCTAGAAGCCTACGATACCAAGGGAGTGGGTATGGTGTCCTCATTTTTGCAGAGGCATTAAGAAGTACACAAACACTTCCCATTTACATAGAGGACAAGGAAAGAGCAGTGTCTAAAGCAGTGAGGTCATGGGAGTGCCCATGGTGAGCACTGCTGTGTGCATGGCTCTCCTTGGGACTCACCAGCCCGACAGAGCTGTATGCGCAAGCTTACATTACCTAACAGGTAGGATGGGTTTTTCCCTTAGAAACAAAGAAGTGAATAAGGTTATTTTTTAAATCCTTTTTTACTATGCCAGATACAGTCATGGTAACACAACTAAATTTCTAAAAATAATTTTCCTCTTTATTAATGTGTATCTGTGTGTATTTGCCACGTATATCAAAGTAACTACAGATGCCAAAGGAGGATATCTGGCCTCCGAGTGATGGTATTACAGGGTTTTGTGAACTGAACGACTTAGGGCTTGGCAAACCAACCCTAGACGTCAGAAAAAACAACAGGCATTCTTAACCACTAAGCCATTTCTCCAGGCCCAGGGCTACACTTCATGTTTAACTTTAACTCAATTTAGGAAACTTACTAATGCTCGTGTACGGCATTTTGTACAGATACAAAGTGAAAGGGTATCAAGAAGTTTGTCTATCCACATGTCAAGGTACAGAAAGGTCACAGGACAAAATAGAACAGCTCCAAACTTTGGTTTCTCTATAATTCCCACAGATTGGCAGAATATTGATGGTATAATGTGTACAAACAGCCTAGGAGCTGTGCATGGAAGATAGTAATAATAAAATTTATACAGAACATAGAAGCTTAAGTGTTCATCCTTGATGAAGGAGAGAGACCCGATGCGGTTCCAGCCAGAATGAAAGTAACTCGTGCTTCTGACTAAATGTCATAAATGTGAACACCACATAGCTTTTCACCTACTGAAAACAACCAAAGCATGCAAGCCATGCAGACCAGCATGCAGGGCTGACCATCTGTCACTGAAGCACAATGATGGTGGGAGAGGGGGGACAGGTGAGAAGAATCTTTTAATTAACCCGTGGTCCTGAAGAGTAGCCAGACCATGACACACAGAGAAGAGTAACATGGGTAGCTGGAGGAATCCTGAACTTAAAATACAGAGCTGAGTCCAGGAAGACCAATTAGATGGAGGCCCTTAAAATGTTAGGCAGGAGCAAGAGGCACGGAGAGAACTCCACAAATCTGCAAGGTATCATGTGTGTGTGTGTGTGTGTGTGTGTGTGTGTGTGTGTGTGTGTGTGTGTGTGTGTGTGTGTGTGTGTGTGTGTGTGTGTCACGTGTGCAAGATAGAGAGACTGTGTGTGCAAGATAGAGAGACAGACAGATACAGAGAGACAGAGACAGAGACAGACAGACTAAATAGCCAAGTCTCAGGATACAGGGTATGGAAACATTGCAGACATCATTGTCCAGCGTTCACATAGGGCTATGAATGCCCGCTCACAGTTGTACTGAAAAAGGACACTTGCTATTAATAGTACACTGCACTGCACACCCATGGAGGGCTTACTAAGCAGCAGGAAATAATGAGAAACTATCACTGCCCCCCACCTATGGAATATGAGGTGCAAGACTAGGAAGAAACATATCTCCATGTAATTAAGCAAAATCCCAGAGAAAATCTTAGAGCCCTTATGTGAAAATGAACTGTGTCCAGCTACCCACACCTACAACCCATGTGGCAGAAATCAACTAAACATTCCAGACGTGCAAAAGCACAAGCAAAGCCTGATGCACAATAAAGAGATGAACTGGCTGATCAAAACGGACCCAGAGCTAACGTTGTGTTTAATTAGTAAACAGAAACACTAAAAGAGTTGTTAGAGCAGTATCTAGTCGTTCAGAGTCAAGACACATCAGGGAAATACAAATTATAATGGATTTGAGATTTCTGTCTATTCCAGTCAGAATAGCCAAGATCAATAAAACAAATGACATGAGGCGAGGGCAAAGATGCAGGGAAAGAGGGACACTTACTTCATGCTAGTGAGACTGCAGACTGGTACAGACACTGTGGAAAGCAGTGTGGAGGTCTCTGGAAAATTGGAAAAGAAGATCCAGCTACACCATACTTAGGTGTGTGTGTGTGTGTGTGTGTGTGTGTGTGTGTGTGTGTGTGTGTGTGTGTGTGTGTGTGTGTGTTGCAAGTAACCATGTTCACAGCTGCTATATTCATAATAGCCAGAAATTGTAAAGTGTCAAGATGTCCATGGATCGATTGTAAAAGCCAGAGGAACCACATGGCTCTGAGGAAGGCACATCTTCCAGCCACAACAGGGTTGAACATAGGAGTCCACAGAGACAGTGACAGCAGAAGTTCAAGTCGGAGAAAATAACATAGCAAAGAGAAGAGGGCAAAAAGTTGCATTTCAAACCAACAGGATGACGTTGATATACATTAATTGTACTTTAAAAAAGCACAGCAAGACAAAATAACAGAATACAAGAGAAGTGTCTGACAATGTCTCCATCGGAGCAACACTGGGTCCATCAACCGTGCTCCAGGGCCCATACTCTGGAGCGGTTGGCCACCCAAATGTACTGCATCTTATATGTGAGTGCTCTGCTTCGGTGTCTGGTGTTTGTATGTTCTAGTGTTTGCGGGCTTTGTTGTCTTTTTTGTTTTCTCTGTGGGGGGTTAGGAGTTTTTTTTTAAGGGAAAGAGCATGAAGTTGGTAGGTTGAAGTTATGGAGGACCTGGGAAGACACGAGGGAGGGCAAAGACCATAATCAAAATTTATTATGAAAAATTTAAATAACAAAAAAATGCACTAATAAAAAAGTAAAGCAATAACCAGAACAGAGATAAAAACTGAACTGTGTAAGCTGAATTGACTTAGTAACAGGTGAGGCATTGTAAAAGGAAACATTAATTTCCTGTATATTGAAAAAGAAAACTATTTGTCACAAAGTCTAGCAAGGAAAACTAACAGAATACAAGAGAGTTTCTCTTATCACTTCAAGAAAAAAAGTAGAGAAGAAAAAGAGAGTTGGAAAACATTTATAAAAGGTGATGCCTAAATATTTTCAGTTTTTATGAAAAGTCTGAAGACTATAGTGTCAAAAGGCTCCATGCTTCTCAGCACCAGATGCATGAAGAAAACCATCAGAACTGAGTGGATCCAACTGCCAATAAATAGAGCATCTTCAACATCATCAGAAATAAATTTGCATTTGCGCAGGGCTACAAGGAAGTGGATAATGTCTATAAAGACTTCTCTAACAAATGACATGTGGACAGTTACAGAGTGATTTCTAATGTTCTGAAAGAAACGAGAGAGAGAGAGAGAGAGAGAGAGAGAGAGAGAGAGAGAGAGAGAGAGAGAGAGAGAGAGAGAGAGCACATCAGCACCAGCTTGCAGGTCTGTAACTTTAAGAATGTCTTTCAGAGATGAAAATGAAGTAAGCACTTATTCAGACATACAAAAAGCGGAAATCATTTCATCAGCCACAGTCTGAAACTACAGAAAACATTTTAAACAGTTCATTAAGCAGGAGTAACACAGTCTGCTAGATAAGAACGTGCATCTACACACAGACAGAACAGCCCTGGGAACAAAGTCTACATAGGGAGCTCTCGGCAGCCAAGAGGTCCACATTTCTATACTCAGCTACGGAGGAAAAGCATGTAGAAAGATCATTCTGTCTGTATTTAACATGTCATTTTTTAGCCATTGCCTAAACTACATACCCAACTACAGAGAATAAGTTAGTTCAGAGATGACTTAAGCTGATAGTGTAGGATACAGTAAAGGCTATGCTGTCTACTATTGGAACTTGAGCATCTAAGCACACAGGAGTTCTGGAACTAAACCTCCTAAGATACAAAGGGATGGCCCTGTCACCCCATGATAACTGATGTTTAGACAAAAGTCATAGTAGTGTTTCAGAGCATAAGAGACAGAAGAAAGTGAACCATATCACAAAACCCTGGCAGTCCATGGAGGAAAACATGGAGGCCAACTGAAATAAAACTGCTAGATACTAAGTATAGGATTAAAACATCACAGAAGACAATCAGAAGTTACACCAAAATATTTTATATTATTTGTGGCTATTCTGAAGGGTGTTGTTTCCCTAATTTTTTTTCTTAGCCCATTTATCCTTTATGTAGAGGAAGGCTGCTGAGTTGTTTGAGTTAATTTCATAATCGGTCACTTTGCTGAAGTTGTTTAAAACCTGTAGACATTTTCTGGTAGAATTTTTGGGGTCACTGATGTATATTATCAGCAAAGAGTGATAACATATTTTTAAACAAGTGATAATACCATTTTTTAATGTTTTGGTGATCCCAGTTATAAAATGAACATCCAATTTGCAGGGAATCAGGGTAAAAATGTATTTTTTTCTTCTTTTTTTTATTGGATTTTTTTTAATTTACATTTTAAATGTTATTCCCTTTCCTGGTTTCCCAGATATAAGCCCCCTATCCAATTCCCTTTCCCTTCTTCTACAAGGATGTTCCTCTCCACATCCACCCCCCTTACAGCCCTCCTGACATTCCCCCACCCTGGGGGTCCAACCTTAGCAGGACCAAGGGCTTCTCCTCCCATTGGTGCCCAAAAAGGCCATCCTCTGCTACATATGCAGTTGGAGCCATGGGTCAGTCCATATGTAGTCTCTGGATAGTGGTTTAGTTCCTGGGAGCTCTGATTGGTTGGCATTGTTGTTCTTATAGGGTTGCAAGCTCCTTCAACTCTTTCAATTCTTTCTCTAACTCCTCCAACTGGGGTCCAGTTCTCAGTTCAATGGTTTGCTGCTGGAATTTGCCTCTGTATTTGACATGTTCTGGCTGTGTCTCTCTATATCCTGTTCCTGTCAGCACACACTTCTTAGCTTCATCAATCTTATCTAGTTTTGGTGGCTGTGTGTGTGTGTGTGTGTGTATGTGTGTGTGTGTGTGTGTGTGTGTGTGTGTGTGTGTGTGTGTGTGTGTGTGTGTATGGCCTGTATACCCATGTAAGGCAGGTGTGAATAAAAAGGCTACATATGATGTGGTCCCACTAAGAAATAACAATGCAAGACAAATAAACAGAGATAAAAATTAGACTGTTACTTGGGGTCCATATGTAATTGCGAGTACTATGATAGGTATGCAGGGAGGAGACTTAATGGGTACAAGCCGGGTGAGAGATTGACAGAAATGCTTAAAACTAATTATGCAGTTGTGTGACTGATGAGTTGAGAATTGTAAATATTAGATTATAGTATGTAAATCATATTTCAATGTGTTTAGAGAAAATTACACTGGCTATATTATCAGAAAACATTAGTGTTGCATAAAACAGCAATGAAGGGAATCCTTTAATATATGTGATCAATTAATAATATTATCACAGCTGGACTCACTGTGCAGGCCTGTAAACCTAGAAGAAATTGTGACTAAGTTTTGATCATAAGTTCAAAACATGCCAGCCATGAATGTTTAGTCGTCTAATAACAAGTCTTCACAAGCCTTCAGCAAAATAGTAGAACTGCAATGAGAAATTCTTGAGTCAGCAATCATAGGAAGAAATTTAATAAGTCAGTAGAACAATGGAAAATCATCAAGAATGTAGATAGCTTGAGGAGCGCTGCCAGCTCAGAGAAACTAAGCTTACAGAATATTCCAGCAATGGGTAGCAACATATGTGCATTATGTTCAGATGGGCATGGAGCAGAGCAGTAATGCACATGGACTACTATTCAGTTATAAAGAAGAATGACCACTGAGGGATGCTAAAACAGAGATGAGGCTGAAAACAGTTGTGCTAAGTGAAAGGTAGACATTGCAAAGGGACCATTCTATACTATTGTGTTTTAGAGAAAATGAGAGAAAAATGCAAGCTGATTACAGTAACAGGAAGCACATATTTATGACTTGAAATTAGCTCATGGTAGGACTTGGCGAAATCCTTCATATTCTCTTTGGCATATTGACTGTACTTGTTGTTATGCTATAGTAATAATTATTTGGGGGTTTCCACCCCACCTTTGATCATTTAGTTCTAAGATAAAAGACACAAAACCTTTATATTATATTTATAATAAACCGTAAAAGCTTATTAGAGCTGGGCAGGTATCAACGCTCTAAGCTATTTACCTACTTCCCTATCAACAACCCCCAGATATGACTTGAGCCGTTCTTACTCAGACTGACCTGCACTCATGGCCAGTTCTCACAGTTCCTTATCCTGTAGCATCTTCCTCTCTCCTCTCTCTTCTCTCTCTCCCCTCATGGTCTCTGCCTCAGATCCCAAGCCCAGGAAATGAAGCCCCGACTACCTCTCTTCTGCCCAGCTGCAGGCTGTAGGAATCTTTTTTTTTTCTTTTTTCTTTTTTTTCCGGAGCTGGGGACCGAACCCAGGGCCTTGCACTCGCTAGGCAAGCACTCTACCGCTGAGCTAAATCCCCAACCCCGGCTGTAGGCATCTTTATTC
The DNA here is from genome assembly GCF_011064425.1 of Rattus rattus. Lineage (NCBI taxonomy): Eukaryota > Metazoa > Chordata > Mammalia > Rodentia > Muridae > Rattus > Rattus rattus. Next base: position 108,918,133 of record NC_046157.1, read on the forward strand.
AACCAATAGTTTCAAATTAAGGAGCAAGGTCATGCAGCATCACTTGGTGTGCGTGAGGATTTCCTCGTCCCTGGGGACAACCACACCTAGGGGATCAGTATTTAACATTACAATACACAATACACACTATGTAGCAAGAGACCAAACCTCAACAGCACTGTGCAGACTTTTTTTAACCAACTATATATTGCAGAGATTTTATGTCAAGTCTAGAAGACACTATTTCAGGCAGGCATTCTGGTCCTCTCACTCTTAGAGTATTTCTACCCCCTCATTCATAATGTTGCATAAACCTTACGTGTAGGAGTTGTGTCTGGATATAATAATTGGGATTGGGCACAACAATCTGTTCTCTGCATTTTGACCATTTGAACAGTTTCCATCTGCTCCCCCAATAAAGCTTCTTTGATGAGAGATGAAGCCTACCCTGATTTATGGGCATAAAGGTAAGTATTTAGAATGCAGTTAAAATTAGAATGGTTTAAGAAAATGGAATTAGTAGCGTCTCCCCTTGGATTTATTTCCACTCTACCTAACAGTAGTTGGTTAATTTTGCAGCAACAGGCATGAGTCTATCTCTATGAGTTGGCCAGTTAGAAAGATTTTACATTGGTTAGCCGCAGTGTAAAAGTGACACACAATTGTAGCTTTAGGATAGCTCTCTGGGCAGGTCATTGTTGCGGTTCATACACTTTACTGCCGTTTAAGACTATTGATTGCTTCACCCTCAGCAGCATGCATAGAACTTGCAGATATGGCAGGTTCTCTTCAGCGAGGAGGCTTATAGCTCACTTCCGGGTGGTCTTCTTCAAGTTCCATGTCTGAAGAGTGTGGCACCTTCAGCAAAGAGGTCATATCTTCAAGTCCTGGGAGGAAACCAAAGACAAATGTAACAGCCTACATTTCTTGAACATCCTCCTATCGCTATTGACCAATAACTCAAATGAACATGTTTCCGTTTTTCCACTTGGATTTTTTGATAAGTAGTCTATAGTTCTTGGGTGAACATTATTACCTCATGTGAAATAGCTCCACTTATGACAACATATTTGTCTGCTAACTCATATATATATATATATATATATATATATATATATATACATATACATATACATATATATGCTCTTCCATAGAAGTAGGTTCCTACAGATGTGCTGGCAAGTACGTGCAAACAGTCAAAGAGTGAATCTTCCTTCTTCCAATGTCCTTACGTAGGTAGGCCTCCAACAGAAGGTGTGGTCAAGATTATAGGTGTGTACCACCACACCTGGATCTAGGATTTGCTTTGTCCCAGGTTGACCTTGAACTCAGAAATCTTGCCTCATTCTCCTGGGATTAAAGGCATATACTACTTTGTATGGGCCTAAGATTTTCATGGCCACTATGTCTTAAATCTCCATGCCAAGATCTAGATCAGAAACTTGTGTCTTCCAGCCTCGGGACCTGGATCACCAGTGAGCCCTCCAATCCTGTACTATAGTTCATTCCAGATATAGTCAAGTTGACAACCAGAAACAGCCATTACATACTCTTAGCTTTTCTTTGCTCATGCATTGATGACTTGGCCTGTCCAAGCTGACACTAAGAATAGTTGATTGGGTAACATAAGTGCTAATGTCATCAATGGACCAGATAAATGGGCTCTTAGGAGGTAGGACCCAGGGGTAGACAGAAAGAAGAAAATAGAGTTTAGCATTGAGGTATATTGCCTGTTTTGTTCTCTCCCACTTCTTCCCCACCCTCTCCTTCCAGATTGTTTGCAAGGTATGAGCTAAGTCACACCTTTTTTTTTTTTTGTCATTATTAACTTGAGTATTTCTTACTTACATTTCGATTGTTATTCCTCTTCCCGGTTTCTGGGCCAACATCCCCCTAACCCTTCCCCTTCCCCTTCTCTATGGGTGTTCCCCTCCCTATCCTCCCCCCCCATTACCACCCTTCCGCCAACAATCACGTTCACTGGGGGTTCAGTCTTGGCAGGACCAAGGGCTTCCCCTTCCACTGGTGCTCTTACTAGGCTATTCATTGCTACCTATGAGGTTGGAGCCCAGGATCACTTAACCTTGTCCTGCCTTACTACAAAACAGAAAGTGACAGAAGAATCTGGGCTGGTACCCAAGCTGGGATCATTCGAACCAAGAGATAAACATGAACCTTTCTCCCTTCTCTTCCTGCAGTATTTTACCACACCTATGAAAACCTGTTCTAATGAGATGTATGGCAACTGATTATCAGGAGTTCTATAACTTAACCAGGAAAAATCCTGTTGTCCTTAAGGCCAGAACTCCAAAATGAAGGCATCAGGGCACTGCATTTTCTCTCTGCATGTTGTGAGACATCTTCTGTGTTTGCAACAGCATTTCAAATCTGGATGCATCACTCCCATTCTCCATCATCACATGCACTCCTGTGTGTCCTCTTTGAGCACACCTGTGTTGCTCTCAGGAAACATTTAGGTGGTATTCATATCAAGATCTTCAATATATTTACATCTGGAAAGCAATTCTTTTCTAAATAAAGTGAGGTTTGAGGATTCTCGTAAGCAGATGTGGACACACCCACCCAAGGTGATTGTGAGCCTGCCTCACGCCGTTACACACTTCTTCTGTGGGGTAGAACAGAGGTTTGTGCATTTCTTGTATCTCTCCTCTTTCCTACCTCCAGACCCTTCCCCCACAGCTCTAAGAGGAAAACAAACATCCTCACACCACATACAAATGAGCAAAAATCCTATTCACTAACTCTGCTAATCTGCTAATTTGCAATCACGGTTCCCTCCTTAAAGGTGTTTATGCCTAGTTTACTAATTAGATTTACATGTCCAGAATACCACATTTTCAAACTGCAGGAGTGGCGTTCCAGTAAGGTGCTTTCACAGGCACACAAGCTCTAATGACAGGAAACACCCAAGCTAAGCTGAACTGAGCATAAACCTTTTACGAGTTTGAAAAAAAAAAAAAAAAAGAACTGAAGCTGAGCAGTTCTTTCTCCTCAGCTTGTGACCACACAGTGGGTCTAGAAAGAAGGCCCAGTGTGGCTATGTTCCCTGCCAAAAAGAGGATTCCTGAAAGACAACTGGAGGGGAGACATAGAAAGAAGCTCTGAGGAAAAAAGTCAGGGCAACAGCAACAGCCGGCAACACTAGTATATTATTGTGTGTGCCTTGTTATTGGGAAAATTGGGACTCCATAAATTACTCAAAATGGAGAACCCCTTTCAGTGGGGCCTTAATCTTGTTACTAAAGATCTTTTTAGTGGACTCAGAAGAAGGTTTGAGGACAATTTTATTATTAAAATTTGAGAAGGAGACAATGGAGCAAGCAAGGTATACGCTTTGGCAGCTCCCTGGAGAAGAGAAACAAGAGAGAAAGCCATGTTTACTTAAGTTTTAATGCAAGAGGAGTACAGGCAGGTTCAGCAGTAGAGTCCCACAAGCAGCTGCATGGCAGACTGGAACAGGGTCAGAGAAAACAAGTAAAAAGCTCAGAAGTACAGGAAAGCAGGCCAGGGCTTCAGCCACTATCTAAAAGAAAAGGATAGAAAGAGAAAGGAAAGTTATACATTGACAGTTGAGACCCAACAAACCGGCAAGCCCTACAATATAGGTAAATGTCTGCATCTAGGAAGGGTGAAGGCTTCTGGGAACGAAAAATCCTTTCTCATTAACAGAATAATTAATCCTTCCCTCCCCTCAGCATGCTTTCTGGTAAAGTAGATTCTTTGTGGGAGGCAGGACAAATGTTATGATTTCACTTTTCTTTCCAGTTGAATAAAATGATGTGTAGATAAACCACATTTCTTTTTCAATCCTTGTTGATGGGAAGGTGGGCTCATTCTATTTCCTAGATATTGTTTGACTGGGCAGTAAACACAGATGTGCAAAGTGGGTGGCATGCAGACTTGGAGACTGGGTATTTGATCCCTAAGTATGCATCCAAATATAATGATAAAACTGTAGCCATGGCAGTCTAATTAGACTTGACCTTACCCACAGCATGAGACCTGCACTGCCTCAGAATCTCACTTATGTTTACTTCAAAGTTGTTGTTTATTTTGCCTTTTTGACTGTTTTGGTGGTTTTTTTTGTTTGTTTTTTGTTTTTCTTGTTGCTTGGTGAGCAGTTTGTTTTATTTTGCTATGTTTTGTTGTTACTTTAACTCAGAGTCTAGTTATGTGCACATGCTGATGTCTTTTTTCCACAGTAATGAGACCAAATTCAAAGATAAGGCTCTTAGGGAGATGATTGATTTGAAATGCAGTTTTTCTGACCCCTGAAATAGCTCAGTAAGGCACTTGCTACTGAACCTAATGACCCCTTTTTCAAAACAACTGACCTCCACACTCATTCACGACTTGTATCAACACACACACACACACACACACACACACACACACACACACCACCACCACCACCACCACCACCACCACCCCCCAACACAAGAAAATTAATATAATTTAAAATTTTTCAATTTAGTCTGTCCTTAGGGGACCAAGGCTTGCATTCACCCTGAAAGACCACCAGGGTGGGGAAGACCCCCACTCAAATCTCGAGATGACGCAACCACCACCCCCAAGAACTCACGAGAAACTGGTCTTGATGTAATAAACAAGAGGTGTATTTGAGGAACCAGAGTTCTGGGGACGACACGTATCTCACACAGGAGACAGAGGAGTCGACCCCGAGCCCAGTTAGGGGAAGGTATTTAAAGGGAAAATTACATAGGCAGTTGGCAACAGTCACACAAAGCAATTTCATTGGTTGGTTTACATTGGCACACATGATCTAACTTGGGCTCAGTTCAACTCTAGGCCACCCTGCTTCTGGGGCAAGCTGACCCTAGTTCTTGTTTTTCTCAGGACTGTTGAGTCAGGCCTTATAGAGGCCAGATGGTTTGTGGTGGCTATAGCCAGGCTACATCCCCAAAACATGTTATGTTATTCTTTGCTGTGAGGTGCACTTGTCCTCACAGCAGGGTCAGTGGGGGATAGTGTAAAATCTTTATTCTTCCAACCCTAACCCCTGTAATAAATAAATGTAATTTGAATTTTTTAATGCAGTTTTTAGGGAGTGTCCTGATTTGAGAACATTAAGGTCCTTAAAATGAAAAAGGATTAAGACACACAGGAAAGGTCACATAAACTTAGTTCAGAAAAGCAAACATTTCTAAAGCAGAGAGAGGAGGCTCAGAGGAAGCCACCCTCGCGACATCTTACTGGACACTGACTCCAGATCTTCAAACCACCTAGTAGTAAAGAAAGCTGTTCTCAGGCATTTATGAAGCAGTAAATAGATATGGTTAATCTTTACTTCGCCAGATGACATCCAGGCACAAACACATCTAGATGTTACTTTCCTGTATCAAAAGCATGTAGGACTCAGATGGCACTCAAGAGTTCAGCCTAGCACTGATGGCCTTGATCCCTTTTCTCTGAGCATCTTTCCTCTGTGTGTCACATTGTAAGGTCTTGGCTTCTATAATGAGGCATATGCCCTGTGAATGACACAATGTTGTTTTCCTTTGCTGTTGTTAAGATGTTTGAATATTACTGTTTCCTTAAAGTTATCAAAGTTTATCATGCCATCAGTTTGATCTTGATCCTATTTCAGAACATGCTGAAGGAATTATTTCTTTAGAAAAGGCCATCCAAATTCATAGTCTATCTAACTCATTTACTCGAAAAGCCAGATCATTCAAATTACAAAAGGGAAAAGCTGTACTTCCTCAATGTCATGTCTACAAGTAACACCTAAGAGACAAAGAGGGATTGAAATAGCGTCACTTATAAAACTGAAGGTCACTGTCTCCTCCCCCTGTGCCTGAGTTTGAACTCGAAAAGAAAACAGACATTAGTCAGATTTTCAGTCAGTTGAATACTGTCATTTAATCCTGGTCCCCATGTTCTCCAATCTAAGTAACACAGTGAATCCACACAAAGCTACTGAAATCTGAAATCCCTAAAGTTGTCCTCTGACCTCCACCGTCAGCCATGGCTGTTATACACACAAACTCCTCCCTCCAAAAATAATGAATATAATTTAAAAATTTAAACGTAGTCCTTCATTAGGGGCCCATAGCTTATGTTCACTCTACCTCTGTAACAAATAAATGTAATTTGAAGTTTTAAATGAGGTCTTCAGGGAGTGTGAGGTTGGATAGAATTAAGGTTTAGTTCTTGGCTTTCACTAACCACACCGTGCACATTGGCCACATCTGCCCAGTGACTACCATAATGAACAGCGCACACTATAAAGCCCATGGTTATGAAATGACCTGCTGGGCAGCACACGAGCACACATAAATCTCTGAGTGTGAAATAAGGGAGATGTGTTATTATTATAAACTAGCCTTGTGGTAAATTGGAAAGAAAAGTATCACTTCACAAAAATAAGTAGTTCTGATAATGTAGCAATCTAAATCGTCCTTTGATGTATGTTTTGGGTTTCTATATAACCACTGAATATTTTTAGCCCAAACAGCTTACATGTGATAGTTGCATGATCATATGTAAATGTTTGATAAAGCAGAATGTGTGTACAAAGAATTTTTAAAAGCTTTAAATAGAATTATTTAAGGAAAAGCCATGTAAAACTTACAATAGAACAGAACTAATCAGGCAGTAGTGCCAACCTGGTAGTGCCTTTGCTACGACTGTCAACTGAATGGCCAATTCGAAGTAAGGCCTTGCCTATTATTTGATTGGTCTCGTTTCTTTCATCATTCATTTTGAGGCAGGGCTGAAGTATCTCCGAGACCAGTCTACTAAAAATCAGCACTATGCTAGGCCTGGAGGCCAATATCTATGGCTGGCATTTAGGTCTCGTCTTTCTTCTTCCTTGTCATGGTGATCTCTCTTTCTTTCCCCTTTCCAAGTTCCTAGACCATGCAAATCTCAAAGTACTGCCTCAGTCTATCTGTCCAACCATTAGCCCTTGGCTTTTTATTGATTGATCAAAAAACCAATTGGGGACAAGGACCTTCAGCATTTGGACATGTAGATTACCAATTTTGGGGGTGGGGAAAACTCAAAGCATTAGAACCAATCCCCAATATCTTACCTTTTCTGTTCATTTTTTTAAAATGGCTCATTCTCAGACATAAATTGAGCATAACCACAACAATTATGTAAATTATAAAGTATGATATACAAATAACATCCAGTCTATTATATTTCTCAATTAGATAAAGTATTTTGCCACCTATCCTAACTAAAGAGCTTATAATTCTATACCTAAATTATGTTCTGATTTATCTTGTATTATCATCTGAAAACTGTCCTTTCTTTTTTTAATGCAGATTTTTAAAATTTTATTTTTCTCAGATATTTTATGTATTTACATTTCAAAATGTTGTCCCCTTCCCCCCTCTCCCATACCCCATCCCCCTGCTTCTGTGAGGATGCTCCCACTCCTACCCACCCACTTCAAACTCAACGCCCTGGCATTATCCTACACTGAGGAAATGAGCCTTCATAGGATCAAGGTTTTTTTTCTCCTATTGATGCTGGACAGTGCCATCTACTGCTACATATGTGGCTGGAGTCATAGAATCCTCCATGTGTACTCACTGGTTGATGGTTTCTATTAGTTCTAAAACTTGGAATACCTAAGAAAAACTTCACAGATCATATGAAGCTCAAGAAGAAGAAAGACCAAAATGTAGATGCTTCATTCCTTCTTAGAAGAGAGAATAAAATACTCACAGGATATACAGGGTCAAAGAGTGGAGCAGGGACTGAAGAAAAGGTCATCCAGAGACTGAAGCACCTGGGGATGCATCCCATATGCAGACACCAAACCCAGTCACTATTGCTGATGCCAAGAAATACTTGCTGACAAGAACCACATATGGGTGTCTTCTGAGAGGCTCTGCCAGAACCCTACTTATACAGATGAGTATGCTTACAGTTAACCACTGGACTGAACAAGGGAACCCCAATGGAGGAGTTAGAGAAAAGACAGAAGGAGCTGAAAGGGTTTGCAATCCCATAAGAAAAATACTATCAACCAAGCAAATACCCCAGAAAACCATCATTTCCATCTATATCTCATCTCTCAATGTTAAACAACTTGTTTGTTTATGAGACTATAACTAGTCTTTAACCCTGTCAGAAATTCGAGAATGAATCAAATATTACCTGAGTCTATAGGAAGCACAAAACATAGCTTCTAAAACTTAAACAAATTGTAAGGACAGTTGACTACCTGAACAGCCCCGTAATTTCTTATAACATTGGATCATCTGTCTTCAGCCTTCTAGTTCTTTTTGCAACAGCCTACCTTCTTGGTGTGCCAGCCTCCTGAATTCCTGTGAAAACAAGGCCTCAACTTGTGTTACTGCCCTTACGTTCACCTTTAACCTTTTAATACTTACTAATGAAAAACATTACTTGCCTTCTAAAGCTTGTTCCTGTTCTTAGTTCTGGCAGCATTAGCAATTTTCTGTCTTTTAGCAGCTGAGTGAGCAAGTCAGCCTTACAGACTTATGCAACTGACTTCTGAGCTCCAAGGCAGAAGCAGTATAAAACACAGGAAGCATCACTACACTGAAATAACAGTTATCACCTGGTGCTGCAGGACAAGAAGCTTGTACTTTACTGGTCACAGATCATTTGGTCAACTGGACTGAACTCTGTTGGATTTGTAACATGTTTAAAAGCATTAATGAGGACAGGGATAGAAAGTTCCTCCTGAGAATGGAATCTTTAAAAAACATGATGTTAATATCCTCTTGAAATGTATTAGAGGAAAATAGCTAAAATGTTCCAAGAGATTTAATTTTAATAATAACCTTGGAAGACTCTCTAATTAACAAAGTTTTCCTCTGTCTCTGCCAAGCACCAAATTTTATTATTTTTATTAACATAGTGCTTGTGATGCCATTCTTATTATATAGCTTTATTGCTAACAGAAAATTAATACAACTGTTAATGATTAAGAATGACCTACTTGCAAACCTAGGTCACAAATACTTTGATCAACAAAAATAATTAGGTGAGCTGAGGAACCTGTGCAACTTTGGGAATTAATTTTCAGCCATCGTTTCCAATAATAGGAAACTGGCTCGAAATTGATGTTTTTGAGGGAAAGTATTAAGATCCTGCATTAACTCACTGCAGACAGAACCTCACCAAAGATATATGTCTGAGTTTAGGCATGAGTATGCCATGGTCAACAAAGCCTAGTGCTGATAATAGGAAAGAGGAACACTGTGACAGATGAAGTATAAGAATGTATGACACAAAAGGACTGATGGAAAAGGAAAGATATATTAAATTATAATTTTTAAATACACATAAAGGCATTTGCTCTCATCCACTAACCTAACTTTCAGATAGTACACGAACATGAAAACAGGATAATAACCCACATGTCCTTAACACTGTGAACCACTGTTGCAGAACGTCACTCTTGCAAGGCACAGTCTGCCCCAGGCTTTGCCTGTCCCTGCACTTTCTTACTGGGCTCGCGAAAGACACCAGGACATGGTTTCTCTTCTTGTTCTTTTGTCTACTTGTACTACTTATGTCACTAGCAAAACTGAGGAGCAGGCACATCCCCTAAAGGGGGCTTATTTTGAAATGCTCCTCGTCTTATTATTTTTCTCTTATAAGACATTCAGTTTGGCTGTCTGCCCTCCCTCTGGGATGAGGGGCAGAAATGAACCTCATGCAAATGATTACACTCCTTCACTATAGATCTGCCTACTCTGAGTAGTAAAATCCTATTTTCTAAACCAGGGGTCTCATGCCTTGTGCTACTGTGCACGAAGCACCATTTGGATGGTTACTTGTAAGTACCTAACAGTGCCCTAACGTGCAGGCCACTTGAACTATTCTTTTAAAGCTATAGGACCACTTGAGGATTAAATACTGCTTTTTATATCACATTCGATATTTTGTATAAATTTGTAGGCTACAAAGTGATGTGATTTTATGAATATAATTTAAAATAATTCTGAAACGAGGTGACCTAGCTGTCACCTCAAGCGCTGAACGATTGGAAGTAAGAACACTGAAAATTTGCTCTTGGGAACTGTGAAATCATGACATTCTGCTAACTGTTTGCACCACATTGTACAATAGAAATATATTAAGCATAAAGCGAAGAATACTCCATTCAAATGGGCACATTTGAACTCATATATGACAAGTGTGTGTGTGTGTGTCTATACATTCATAATACATATATATATACATACATAATACATACACATACATAATACATAATACATACATATATACATATATAAAACACCTTCCATATGTCCCTCATGAGGTTTGTTATTTTATCTTATCCAGTGGATTTTTTAATCTGTATTAGCCTCCTCAGAGATTAGTGTGTTAATCAAGACCGTTCGGTCATGTCCACTGGGCTGACCGGGGGTTCTCATTGCCTTCAGGGATGTTTAGTTTCCACAGAATTTATATCAGAAGCCTTGCAGCAGCATATTGAATATACAGTCATTCAGGAATATCATCCCATAACTTCAGTCTACATAGGGGCAATGGTATCACGAATTCTTCATTTCGTGCCTCGTTCACTGAATTCCTAGAAAAACTCCACAAAGTTAAGAATTATCCCCTAAGAGCTAGAGTGTTGGGAGTCACTGCATTCCATGCTTAGGGCATGTGTTCGAGGTTTTTGGAGTGTTTTTCAGTACATCATGACTTCTCAAAGTAAGAAACTCACTTGCTTGGGTAATAATAAAAGCTGCACACCAAAGAGGTACCCAGACATCGCTACCCATCATCCTAACTGGAACCTATTCCTTGGGTATAAAAATCATTCGAAGATGCCACTACAATCACATCTGTTTTACAGAAACCCATCTGTGTAATATCAAGAACATAGTATGTGATGAACATATCTAGGGACGGATAAGACTTAAGAACCAGAATGTTTAAATGTGTGAACCCATGGTCAAGGTATACTGGTCATAAACATTGACCGCCTGTGTACTAAGGAAGCAGTGACTGTAAAGTGTTGGCATTTTATGTTGTTTCTTTTATAAAATTTTATGTGTGTCTTACAATTACAGCTATTACATGAGCATATATAGTAAAAAGGGCTTATACACAAAGGAGACAGTCTGTGCATTTTTACTGTTTACATCATTAGGCTTAAGAAAGGAACATGCATTTAAGAATTAACCACACTTAACTAATAAATGTCAAGTTCCCACTTGACTGGCTAATTACATTCAATAATATTAAAGGTCACCATTAGCAAACTGCCTCAGTGCCAAGCGTTTCAATGTCTAGTGACAGATTTATGACTCTGACCCTCAAAATTAAATTACCTAATTGTAGGATGTTTTATGGTTTTTATTATTATTGATTGTTTGAGCTTATTTCCTTTCTCCTTTGCTTGCTTTTGAAATTACACAATGTTTTATTTATTTGTTCTGCTTTAATATCCATAATGTAAACCCTGAAATGAGGATGATGACCAATTGCTAAATCCATCACCTATGTATCTTCTAATTTAAAATGCAAATGAAAATGTAAGTAGATAGCAAAATCAATATGATATTGCATATGAATCAACCTTCCAATTGAGGGCCTGGAAAGATGTGTCAGCAGTTAAAAGCACACAGTGCGCTGGCATAGGACCTAGGTTCGGTTCCCGTCACCCACATCAGACAGCCAAGGACCACTTGTAATCCCATCTTTAGATGTCTAACATCATCTTTGCCCTCCACAGGTACAGGCATGCATACGACCCACATTCATACGCTCAACATTCATAAAATGAAAATGAACAAATCTAAAAGTCTAAATTATTTTTGATTAAGTCATTATAATATACAATACAAGTACAAGCACCTGGTATTTCAAGACATTTTTTCAGTTTCCTTTAAAATAAAAAATTCAGATCTGTATGTGTTATTAGTACTGTCACATTGTACTTCAGGAAATTACCAACATTCGACCACTGGACCTTCAACATTTGCTGCTTCCTGTGGTCCAATTTAACTTGTGAAACTGGAAGATTCAGTGCTTAAAGGTTTGCTGCACTGTCAGTGACCAATTTGCTGTTGCTTATTTCCCAACATACATAGAAAGGGTAGTTTTTAAGTTGTTTTCTATGCTAATTATTTTCCCCCTCTTTACTTATTTTTCATTGACACCTAAATCACTAAATTCCACACATATTTGTACGTATTTGCCATTTTTATGGTTTGTGGGGGTAAACCCTTGGCTTTATGCATAATAAATAATGCTTTACACGAATCTGAAGTCCTATATGAGTTGTCATACAGTGAACAGTATTTAATCTTGTATGAATATTTGTTCCTTCAGGCATTGGTCATTTCTTTGTCATAGAGCTGCCATGCCTTTTCTTTCTTTTTTGAAGGTATTTTGTTTTTTTATTTTTGTTTTTTAATCATTTTATTTTTTTACATTTCAAATGACACTCCCTTCTCTGTTTCCCCCACACACAGCTCCCGCAATCCCATCCTTCCTATGCCCCCTCCCCTTTGCCTCTATGAGGGTGCTCCCACTCCCATCTGCCAACTCCCACCTCACCACCCTGGCATTCCCCTACACTGGGGAATTGAGCCTTCACAGGGTCAAGGGCCTTTCCTCCTATTGATGCTAGACAATGCCATCCTCTGCTATATATGTATCTGAAGCTATGGATCACTCCGTGTCTACTCTTTGGTTGGGGGCTTAGTACCTGGGAGCTCTGGGTGGTTCACTTAGTTGATATTGTTCTTCTTATGGAGTTGCAATCTCCTTCAGCCCTTCAGTCCTTCCCCTCACTCTTCCATTGGGGACCCCATGCTCAGTCCCATGGTTGGCTGAGAGTATCAGCATCTGTATTGGTCAGGTGCTCGTAGAACCTCTCAGAGAACAGCCATACCAGGCTCTTGTCAACAAGGGCTTCTTGGCATCAGCAATAGTATTGGGCTTTGGTGTCTGCAGGTGGGATGGATCCAGGGTGGGGAGGACTCTGTATGACCTTTCCTTCAGTCTCTGTTCCATATTTTGTTCCTGTCTTTTCTTTGGAGAGGAACAATTCTGGGTTAAAACTTTTGAAATGGATGGATGGTCACATCCCTCAACTGGGGCACATGCCTATCTAACACCTGGATGATTGATTGATTGATTGGTTGATTGATTGATTGATTGACTTGTAGAACTGTGCATGCTTTATTGTGTCTGCATTCACTATCAGTGGCACATTGAAACTTCTTTCTCCTCTCTAACTCAAAGTAGGTTTCTGCCCTCTTTCACACTTCCCTTCCTTAAGTGACAAGAAATATTTGAACCCTATAATTCTATAAATATGTAATGATTAGAAAAATCTCATTTCTGGGTCAATGAGGTGGCTCAACTCATAAAATAACTTGCTAGTGAAGTCTGACTACCTGAGCCCAGTCCCCAGACCTCACATGATGGAGGCAGAGAACTGATTACAAAGACGAGTCCTCTGGCCTTCACAGAGGACTATATGTTCTATTTACCTGTCTGTCTGTCTGTCTGTCTAATCTTTCTCTCTGTCTCTGTTTTTCTTTCTCACACACACATACTAATTTTGAAAAAGAAAACATACTCTATTTCTGGTTACTATTTTATTTTAACTGTTGAGAACTGAACTTGCTCTACCCCTAAACCAATCCCCCGGCCTAAAGGATATATAATATATTCCTTAATGTTTCTGTGTCTTTAAAAGTATTTTGGTGCTGTAAATGTCATAAGAATACAGCAAGAAATTCTCAGTGGCCTATGTTAAAATGCAACAAACTAATAAGAACCCTATATTGAATATGGTAGGCCATTGAAAAGTACAGTCCTCCACTCTACAATATGATCCTGGGTGTTTCCAGTGATGATTTTCTTGCATTGTGCCTGTGTCTCCATAGCCATGGTTATTTCAACCACTACCTGTGTATTGGTATCTGGCAGGCACTATCTCACTAGTACATATATTTTCAATTTCAAATCCCCATGCCTAAAGAATAATACCAGCTCCGAAATGGATTGAGGTTCTCTACTGATATTCTCCCTTCCAAGAAAAGTACCTAATCCTTTGTAAGAAAATCACATCAGATAAAGCTTTCTCAGATTTCAAAATTTCAGCGGAAATATGCAAACTATATTAAAAATACAATTAAGTAAAAAAAAGTAGAACTTTGTTCAGATATTGTTACTAGAAGTTCTGTCCTTAAATCTTGATTTTCATAGTGGCTCCTCAACTGTACATGCATCCAGAATTGTACCTAGGGATGGAATTCTTTCTTCCACCGCGCCTCTTTATCCACCTGAACTATTCCCAGGTGCCCTCAAACACGTATTTCAGACAAGACTTTCCCTGAAATTCTCTTTGCAATTCCTAGGCAGATTAAGACACTCCTCCGGTGCACTCCTATAGTACGTGCTATGTATCCTATTGGAAAACCTCCAAAGTGTATTTTAAAAATAGAAATTTCCTGATCTCATCTAGTAAGCCACTAGTCATTTAGAGCTACAATAAATTCATAATGGATTGCAAGATCCCTTTGAATTCTTCAGAAGGTTTGTATTGGTTCCTAACTATCCTTTAAGTTGCAGAAATTTAAAATTAAATAAACTGCACTAGCAATGTTTAGTGAACACAAACCCTGGACTTCATCACAATTTAAGTGCTCTAGTATTGAATCTGCTTTACTGAACTAGTTTTCAGAGTTGTGCAAATCATTCCTGTGGTCCCATATCAATTTCCAATCATTCTGATCACATGACAACAACCATGATACAGGTATTTACAGCATGGATGAACAGAGCCGTTTCTGGAACTGAGTGCTATAAATAAAATGATTTTCATGAAGATTGAATTGTAGGGTCTATTTGCATTTAATAGAAAGTAAAATTGAGAAAATATTCTTTTAGAATGTAAGGGCCATTCTATAGGTCAGAGCAGTGTTACACTATCAGTATTAAGTGTGTGACTTACTAATACAGATGTATTGGAAATGTTACTTCCATCTGATTGGTTGATATAAGTGAAAACATCTGTCAGAGTCACAAAGGGTTATCAGCAATCTGAGTATCTCCTTCCTGTCTCAGAAGTTAGCCAGGCATTTGCCTATGGTGTGACCAACTACTATGTTAATGGAAAGATACAATTACAAAGCTTACAGTGGATTGTTACAAGAATTAGCAAGTTGCGATGAAGTTATATATGAATACACATTCCATGATTTATTTTTAAGTTATATTCTTTGTATCAAGCAAATTTTATAATATATTTAGGAGAATATTGATACACACTTATACAATATCCGTGGAGAAGTATCATGAAAATAAAACTAAATACGGACTTCCAAAAACAGGTTTCACGTCTTCATGTTCTCTATAACTGATGTCTAAATGACAGCCATTTCAATAGATTTTACTACTCTGCTCATTTAAAGCTTACATGTAAAGCAAGTATTATTTAGATTTGACAACTCGATGTTGGTATGTTTAGTTTATAGTTTAAGAATGCATATATACATCAAAATGAATCCTTAATAAGAAAAAGTAGAAGACATGTAAAAGAAGATCCAGTACATTTTTATTTTAAATAAAGCTTTAGTTCATTTTGTGTGTGTGTGTGCGTGCATGCGTGTGTGTGTGTATGTGTGTGTGTGTGTGTGTGTGTGTGTGTGTGTGTGTGTGTGTGTGTGTGTGTGTGTGTGTGTGTGTGTGTGTGTGTGTGTGTGTGTGTGTGTGTGTGTGTGTGTGTGTGTGTGTGTATGTATGTGTATATGTACCAAATATGTCCAGTGCTCATGGAGGCCAGGAGAGAGCATCGGATCTTCTGGACTTTGGTTTACAGATGGTTCTTAGCTACCACATGGGTACTGTAAACTAAACTCAGGTTATGAGTATTGTCTGCTCATAACCATTGAGCCATCCTCCAGCCTCTGTTCATTATTATCTGAAGCGGATAAAAATAGCCTGGTGTTGCATAGCTACATAATCAAGATAATATGCATTTGTTTTCCACACTGCATTTCCAATACTCCCAGATATGAATTATCTGTAAGTTACAGGAAATCTTAAGTTATTTAGTTTCACTTTCCGGGGGCCTTTAATTTAGAGCTACACCTTGTATTGTACCGAAAGTAAGTTGTATAAGTGTTAGGTAGAACCCAGAAAACAGCCAAGACTGCCTTCCTAAGGATGCTGTTGAGGCCTTTATATTTGATTGAAAGAATAGAAAAGCAAATAATAGAGAGACGCACAGATATGAAGAAATCTTAAAGAGAAGATATATTTTAGAAACTATATTAGGTCCTGCCATATTTCACAAGGAAATGTCATAGTCTCTCGTAGTCTGTGTATGTATGAGCAGAAGAAGGTAAGTGTTTATTACAGACATTTTTCTCTTACTGAGACATCAGGTGTGCTCCGTTTATTTTTGGAAACACCACTTAAGGACTTTGAAATCTTCACTATTTTCAGCATCTAAAATAAAGTGGGTTGTTAGACACAAGGAACTCACAGGTTAGATGAGTGCTGTTCTCTTTCAAAGGAACTGTAGAAAAATGAAGCAAGCTGCTCTTCTACCCAATGACTGTAATCTGGGCGTGCTGACTAGCGGTGTGATTCACATCGCTTGGCCAGTCACTTTACCCCTTCTTGGCTTCTCAGTGTGTGCCCTTTTGCACTGGGACTTCATTTTGTGCATCTTGCTCACAGGCTCAGAAAACCGCACAGCAGTTCTTTTTTGAAAACAACCGGCTGGATCAACTCGCTATCTTTGTGTAGCTCCACTCCTTTGTGGCAATTCCTCCACATACGATTCTCCTGGTTTTCCCTTTTTCTGTTTTCTGAGAATTCCATACATCTGTGCCAGGGGTTTTGAGAAAATCCAATCCCAGCCCTTCCCCTAACTCCTCTCAAACACGCTCTCCATCACATGTCTCCAAGCTGCAGATCAAGCTAGCCAACAGTCCAGCACTGTGGAGGGCTCTAGGACAGTCCCATCCCAGGGGGATGCTTTTAGAAGCTGACGCCTGGTGGGAGGAAGCCTCTGTCTTCTTCAGTGACTCCACCAGGGTTGAAGTTTCTGAGCTCCATTGGGTGGCCATACATCCATGCACTTCCTGCAGCATTCTTTTTCTTTCATTTGAAAACCCTATAGCTCCTACAGGATAGTTCTTAGAGGAGCCCCTAGGACGCAATAGATGCTCCACAGAGGCAGATGCAATGAGCAAATACATAAATCTAAACTGAGGTGGCCTCTTAGATCCTCATCCAAATTTCCAAGGAAACGATGACAGAGGGGTAACTCTGGTATAATCTCTACATAAATCAGATATTTCGTTCTGGTTCTTTCAAACTTCTGTTGCTGCCTGTCTTCAAGTGTTCCACATTCTCTCTGGATTACAGAGAATGTTCTTCAAATCCAGCTTCTAGAGCCATGACAGTAAACAGCTCTTGAGCAGTCTTGTATTGGGCATGGTTTTGCAGCTTCTGCGTGGTTAAAGTACTGTAATGGGACTGCACGGTAATCGATGCCATTTTACCAGCATAAGAACTGAGGCACAGGGTCGAGACCACAACAGTGGTGCTTCCACACCTGGTTTGGCCATTTAGTTAGGAACTCCCACAGGAAGCCAAGGTGAAGCTAGAATTGGTTGGCCCTTGGTCTGTGGTATCATGTCTCCCTGCCCAAGTTCAAGAACATCCTTATTTTCTTCCATCTCCTTTAGAAAGCCAGGTTTATGGAGGGAGAATTGGCCTATGAATATTTTAATATATGAATATTTGAATGCCTAGAGTGGAATATCGGCAAGCATGTTGTTTTCTGCGGCTGTGGACTAATTAGTGGCATTTGCTGCTTTGCAGAACTGTTGTTTATTTTAAACATCTACACACATACAAACACATTAATGAATATTCATCCTTATGAAAATCTTGGTACTAAAGGTTGTTTTTAAAAATAGGCCAAGTATTAGGAAACAAAAATAATGTGTATATGTCAACATTTATTTTTTCTTCATTAGTAACTAATTATGAAGAAGAATTGAACCTTGCACTTTATGAAATTGTGGATTAACAGAGAAGCTATCTCTCCATTCTAAGAACTTGCTGTGTAAGATTTTTACAAAAGTAAAAATGTACAAGAGAAAATAAAATGCTGTACTCTCCCTAGACCAAGTTGTAACATGGTTCTGGAAAACTGCTAGATCCGACCACCTGAAGTATTTCTCTTTGGGTGTGGATAGATTTGAGCCAAACTGTATCCACATTGTAAAAGAATATTCGTTGTGCTTTGTGCTACACTAGCAATTTAATATAGATTAATCAGATGAGTATTCCATGGAATATACTATACTGAATACCACAGTAAAATACCATTAACTGTGGTATACTCCTTTTTTGTTAAAGGAGCCAAAATTCTAAAACCTGAAAAATCAAGAAAAATGTAAAATCAGATGTATAGACACTGTAGGTATCAGAGCAAATAACAGGTTTATACCACTTAGAGGTCACCATATGCTTTGTAACAATGGCAAAAAGTATTTCCTTAATAGGCATCATATGATGACTTTGAAGAATCAGCAGAATTTCAACAGAGAGAGAGAGAAGAAACAGGGAAGGATATCAGGGCCATAAAAACCAGGAACCTACACTGACCCCTGGCTCAGCTAGCTGCTTCCACAAGGTACAATTATATCAAGATAAAAATACCAGAATTCTTCTCAACCCCTCTTTCTTTTTTATAATTGGGCAGTATTTCTTTTTCCTTTACAATTTAATAAATACTTCTTGATGACTGCACATGGGGTAAGGCTGCTTGGTAGTTAAGAAAGATCACGGGGATGGCATTTTCCTGACAGTGTGCAGTCTTCCATAGTGAGTGGAATAACTGTTAATATTTCTGTTTCTCCTTGGACACGAATTTTTGGTAGAGGGACCTCCCATTGTCCCTTCTTTTCTTTCCGCTTCTGTGTAATCATATTGGAAAGTACTTTTGCTCTTGACTGCCCCTCTCTGTCCAGCAGACAGGCAGGGGCTGCTCCCTGTGGAGTCTTCTCTCCATCCTTCTGCTTGGTGTTTCTCTTCTCGTGTATCTTAATAGTCTTTTTCATCTGTATTTTCTCAGCGTGGCTGTTTATGGTAGAGCTTAGCCTTTAGGCAAAGCTTTTTTTTTTTTTTTGCCTTCTTTGAAAGTTGATGAGCCTCCTGGCCTTCTTTCTTTCTCTTTTCTCATGGTAGTCCAAACGCTCTTCATATCGTCTGTAGGGCAATTCAATATATTCATTTCGTGGCATGATGACAGCCTCAGAGCATCCATTTGCAACCTCCCGGGTTCCAAAAACCTCTTAATTTCTTAGTGTCACTGATCAACGAGCTTGCTTCGCTCAGGCCAGAACCGGAAAGAGTAGTCTATTCAAAGCTAGAGTTCAAAGATCTGCTATTAAAAGGAAAATGGAATGCAGACGTGAAGTTCCTGTAAAATTTGGGTCAAAAACATAGATACTAGATATTAAAATCTTTTGAGACATGTTGTAGCTCAAATCAATCTTCTAGTTATCCACTGTGGTAAATTCGATGGGTGATGTTTAGGGTTGCTCTCTCTGTGATAGCTCACCAAAGATCCAACTGCACTGGGAACTGTTGTTCACCAAAGAGGAAAGACAATCCCTGTGTTGATAGCAGCTGCTTAAAGTGTACACACACTGTGAGGGTCCTCTCCGTGCCCCATTTATAACACGTGTGTAACGGAAGTGAACTGTCCCATCCGAGTAGTGAAGATGAAGAATTCCTCACCAAGTAAAAATAAAGTAAGAATCACATAGGACAAAAAAAGATACATTACAGTTCCAATCTACAACACCAACTTTATGAAGAGGTCTTAACCCGAAAGAGCGCAAACCTCTAGATAAAGAACTATTTATGTGCCCAACGCAATGGGAGAGAAATCTGCAAGAGCAGACTACAGTGAAAATTTAGAGCCCCATGTATGGAGTACACCATTCAGTCACTATTCACAAGAATGCCATCTTCTTATCATTTGCAATAAAGAGGGTGTAACTGGAAGATATTAAGGTAAATAAGCCAGCGCAGAGAAACAAGTGTGGCACGTAGTCTCACACATTGAAGTAAAACATTCCACCTGGATGTGTGCCTATGATGCACAGCATGCAGGCAGAGTGGGGAAAAATGGATGCAGGAGGCTGCCTCTGAGCAGTGTGTTGAGCACATCTGTAGAATTATGACACCAGAAGTCAGTGACACAGACAAGCTAATACATGTTAACTAAAACTTAATAAAAGACAACAGCAAAGAGAAAGGCCACCGATAATTGGAAAAGCATCCACAATGAGGAAGAAAATGAATAAAGTATTTGCCATATAAAAGCTAAAGAAATTCTCAGCATCAATATGTGGTAGTAGAAACAGAAAACATTATATCAGAACTGAAAAAAACTTTATTTGAAAATTATTTCCCCAAACTTATTTCCATTGTTTCACTTTTAACTTTTTGTTAGCATACAAAGAACCCTGTTTTTCCGGCTAGCTGAGCGTTCTGTTGCTGTGAAGAGACACAGTATGACCAAGGCAACCCTTATAGAGAAATGGGTTTAATTAGAGCTGGCTCACAATTTCCGAAGTCTAATCCACTCTCATTCCAGCGGTTTGCATGGCGGCATGCAGACAGACATGGTGCTGGGAAATGGCTCATAGTTCCACATCTGGATCCACAGGCAGCAGTATGGGCCTACCTTGGGCTTTTGAAACCTCAAAACCCACAGCCAGTGATACACTTCTTTGGAAAGGCCCACCTCCTAAGCCTTTCAAATGGTGTCACTTTCTAGTGACTAAGCATTCAGATCTATGAGCCTCATTGGGGGCAGGGGGATTCTCATTCAAACTACCACAGCGACTTTAATCAACAGTTTATTGACTTCAAGAACTCTATAAAGTAATGTATTCTATTGTATGTCAGAAATTACATGACTAATCTTGAAAGCACTAAAATATGGGTCTTTAAATGTTCAGCTAATTTTTTTCTAAATAATATTTATTACATAAAAGCAATAAACTATGTCTTTTCTCACAAAATCAGGTGATACTATTAGATTGTGATTATTACTGATAGTATAGCTTATCTATGTTTCAAGAATTGACCTGCAAATGATTTAAAGTTATGTGTGCATATAATACGCAATGCCGTATAATATCTAAACACCTAATAATACAAACAGGCAAGGTGGCAGCAGTTTACAATTTAGTAGGTAAAGATGGGTGAATTTCTATTCTCTGTTATCACTTTACCACTTCTGTACCATTTAAAAATTTCAACTTCTGCCCCTAAACAAAAGATAGTTTAGGAGGGAGATGGACTATAAAAGAAATCGGAGAAAGAGAATCTCTAAAGTATCCTCACGGTAGAAAATTATTGTGAAAATATTTCAACAAGAAGGTGAAATTCAGAAGAGACGAATGTGTTTTAAGGGACTGTGGTAAAGAGGGCACAGGAAGCAAGCACGGTGGATCAGGAAGCAGGAAGCAGGAAGCAGACGGCATCACTGTGAGTTTTAGCCCGTGGAGACTACAGAAAGAAATTAGAAAAACTAATCCACTTTCAGACCTAGTGGCGCATCTACCTGAACCACAGGGCAATGAATAACATCGGGAAGGGCTGAAAGAGCATTGCTCACTGGGAAACAAACCGAGAAATAATC
Source organism: Rattus rattus (assembly GCF_011064425.1). Lineage (NCBI taxonomy): Eukaryota > Metazoa > Chordata > Mammalia > Rodentia > Muridae > Rattus > Rattus rattus. Next base: position 108,939,806 of record NC_046157.1, read on the forward strand.
CCCACCTTGTTGACATGAAGCCTTTAGTGCCTTTGAAACAACCCAGGTGTAAACCCTTTATTGTAGCATAGATAACCTTAACTGCAAAGTTTATTTCATGAATACTACTCTAAGGATAACATCGGAATATTTCATTTAAAAAAATCAAAGATATCTAAATTAGAAAAATAAAACATTACACGGAGGAACTCTCATATTTCACACAAAAATACAGTGGTCGGGAAATGGACAAGACAATTCAAGACACAGAATTTAAACTCAGAATGTGTGATGTATAAATAATAACATCAAATAAAGAAAAACGACGGAAGTAAGGAAACAAACCGATTTTCAGATTTAAAAATAAATCCTCCTGTGATAAAATACTAGCGTTCTGATTAATAAAATTAAAAAAAAAAGTTCAAAATGAGTATGAGAACTTTACAACCTGCAGTTTCCGTTTTCAGTTTCTGGCACACGACATGAGATATTGGTGAGTCCCCAGGGTAAAGCGAGGGAATAAACGGATAGGGGAGGGAGCAAGTACGTTTCAGGGAGAAAATTGCTACGGCGAAGATCTGGAGGCAGACCTGGGGAGTAGTCAGGATGAGTGGATACGATTGAAAGTCAATGACCACGAAGGGAAATAAAACTGAATCTCTCGTAGAGTGATTGATAGCTGCAACATGTAATTGCTAGCCTGCTTGCACGCTCCAGAATGACAGATCTCCAGGCATTTAGTCGGCGTGATTTCATCAAACTTGGCATACAACATTACTTACGAGATTTAAAAGCAATAAAGTTTACAACAAAGTTAAGAGTTCTTTAATCGCGCTCTCCTTTTCCTCTTTACTTTCATTTGCTTGTTCATTTGTTCACTTACCTTTGCAATAATGACTCCACTTTCCCAACCGGAAACCTCAGCACAATTTAAGGGTCCTATACTTTAAGTTTTCTGTCTTCGTAATGATGGTTTTTAAGAGGAAGCAATACTTGGAGTAGGATTACCACCAATGCTTTAAACAGCTATTTAGGCCAGTGTTCCTAGAATTCATTTTTGTTGTAATTATTCATTTGTGATTTTGCCTGTGTGTGTTTATCTGTGTCTGTGTGTATATGTGTGTGGGGGGAGTCAGGGGGTGTCATGTGCACATGAATGTAGGTACCACTGAGGCCAGAAGAGGGTGCCAAAGCCTCTGCAACTGGTATCACATCCAGTGTAGATGCTGCGACCTGAACATAGGGTCTTATGCCAGAAGTGCTATCCCTTTGTAACTCTTGCAGATATTTGGAAAAGAAAGAACTACATTTAATTTTTTCGTATCAAATTGTAAACGCATCTTACAAAAGGCGTTTCTGTGTCATTGATAGACTGAGAAGTGTATTTAATAAGTATTAAATCTTTTCTATATACTTCAGATTTTATAAGTTTTACTATACGTAATATGTATATGGGAATCTGTTTTCCTCGTCTTCTTTCTCCTCTCCCAATTCCTCCCAGGTCTACCACCTCCTTACTCACCCAGCTTCATATTCCTTCATTTTACTAAAAAATAAAAGCACACAAAGCCACAAGAAACATAAAGAAAAGGAAACTATGTTTTAAAAGTATGTGGAAGCTGTAAATATATTCAAATATAAAGAAACATAAAAATTAACCCAAGCTTATGGGACACAAATTCTTAGAAAATATAAATAAATCAAAGCAAATGCATTTTAAAAAAATGTATTTCTTTATATTTCAGGGGTACGATGATGGCTATGGGGGTGAATATGATGACCAGACCTATGAGACTTATGATAATAGCTACGTGACCCCGACACAAAGGTAAGGCATTTGCTGGCAAATCACATTTCCAGATGTTATCTCTGCTTTATTTCATAATACACATGTAGATTATAGTTACATTATGTGAGGCTTTCAAGCAGTGGAATTAATCTCTGTTACCTTCCTACATTATCAAATTGCTTGCTAGACCACAAGAGATAAAATATAGTAACTCAATAACTGTAAGCCAGGAAACAGGAGTGTGAAACCTGAGGGAGGGTGATTATGATACCAGTAAACCCATTAGAGTGTCTCATACTCAACCAAGCACCACTGTGTATAGAAACTGTTTTAATGAACTTGTAATTCAATTAACAAAGCAGGCAGCTTGCTCAATGTGACGTTTTGCAAATCTGTAATTTTTATTCATAGGGCAAATCACAAAGAAATGTTATTGGTAAGCTGAAAATAGCCAACTGAAAGAGTATCTCCAGAAATAACAGTTGTTTCTCTTCTTTTTCATCAATATCTGTAAAGTGAGAACATCCCTGTACATTGAACTAGAATTAGTAACATTAAGAAATTTGTATTACTTGAAAGTCAAATTTAGTGAGCTATTGCTTAAAACTGGTAAAATTTCCCCATCGGGGACCCCCTTGTAAGAAGTTTGCAAAAGTTAGTTACTGCATAACAAGCTCCATACATAACATGTATGTAGAGAATCCCACCAGCCCCCAGTTTCTCTTTGTAATGGTATTTATTATCATCCATTTGTCCCTTTTCCTTAACACACTATGGAATCCACAACTTGGTTTAATGCTGTACACTTGCCCTTTCTACAATGTCATATAAAAAACAAACAATAGCTTTTTTCTTTCTTTTTAAAAATTATTTTCATTAAATTACTTTATTTATTGATATTCCAAATGTTGCCACCTTTCCTGGTTTCCCCTCTCAGTGTTCTTTACCCTATCCCCTCTCCCCTTTGCCTCTGAGAGGGTGCTCCCCACCCACCCGTCTCCCTCACCCATTCACCCACCAACCCCCCTAATGCACCAACTCCCACCTGCCACCTTCCACCCCCTTCTCTGGGACATCAAGTTTCTACAGGATTAGGTGCATCCTCTCCTGCTGAGACCAGACAAGGCATATGTCCCTCTGCTACATTTGTGCCTCAGACCAGCTCATGAATGCTTTGGTTGGTGACTTAGTCTCTGGGGACCCTGCAAGGTCCAGATTAGTTGATACTGAAGTTCTCCTTTTTTTTTCTTTTTTCGTGAATATTAACACGTACTTATCAATGAGATTCACTGTAGCACTCCCACCAATGTGTTTCTCATGTCAAGTTACGGTTCTACATCCCGCTCTCTTTCCCATTGCTTCCTCCCTTTCTGGTCCATTTCCAAGGCCCCAATAGACCCAATAGGTCCACGCTCAGGGCCTTGTTTTGCTATTTCAGTTTCTACATATATCAGAAAATAAGTAACATTTGTCTCTGACCCTGTCTTACTTCACTTGATATGACAATCTCCATCCCCATCCATTTTCATGCATGTGGCAGGATTTCATCCTTTGTATGTAATAAAAACAAAAAAAAAGACTCTGGTATATATGTACACACAGAGACATTTTTCTACCCACTGTCTTACTTAGGGTTATCAACACCATAACCCAAAACATGTTGGAGAGGAAGGGGTGTATTTGGCTTACACTTCTGCATCACAGTCCGTTACTGACGGAAGACAAGACAAGAACTCAAGTAGGGCTGGAACATGGAGGCAGGAGCTGGTGCAGAGGCCACGGTGTGGAGCCAGTATGCTGCTCACAGGCTTGCTCTCCCTGGCTTGCTCAACCCACTTTGTTCCAAAACCCAGGACCACTGGCGCAGGGGTTGTCCCACCCACAATGGACTGGGCCTTCTCCCATCAATCATCAATTTTTAAAAAAATGCCTTACAGGTCCATGTTAGGGAAGTATTTTTTCAGTCGAGGTTCTCTCCTTACAGAGGACTTTAGCTTGTGTCAAGCTGACATAAAACTGTCATACATACCCAGCTTCTACAGATGTGCACGTAACTCTTGTAAATGAACCTACTGTGGTCAACATAAGCAGACAGGTATTACTTTCACGTGTTGGTTTTATTTGCTTTGCAGATGGACCTAGGTGGGTTATGGCTAAATACATTGAGGCTGTGCTTTAGATGCTGGGAATTCAGTACCCAGTAGTATTTTCGATCCTTACGCACTGTGTATATGGATACCCTTTGCTCTCCAACCTTGCTAGGATGTATTGTTTTTTATTTGGTTTTCATTTTCTTGGATAATTTTCATTTTCACTAGTGCAAAATGGACTTCCAATATAATTTTGATTGCATTTCTCTGATATCTAGGACTGTGGAGTATTATTTTCCTTATATTTATGGGTCATTTGTGTTTCTCCCTCTTTTTTAGAAGTATTTATTAAAATCATTTATATGGTTTTCGATTATTTATGTTTTGACCTCAGTCTCATTTGGGTATTGGTTATCTGTCAAAGAAACAGCTAGCAAACATATTCTTCCGTGCTATAGGATGTCTCCTTCACTCAGGAACATATTCTCATGTAATAAAAATATTTTTATTTGACAGAATCTTGTTCAGCATTGAATTATTTTTGTTCTGTCAAGTTTAGAGTTGTACCCCAAAACTTATTGCCTGTGCTGGGATCATGATGTGAATATCTTTGTTTTCCTCTGGGAGTGTTAGTTTCAAGTCACAGTAATATCCTTTGTCTTAGTGATTCTATTGCTATGAAGAAACACCATGACCACGGTAACTCTTATAAAGAAAATCATTTAATTGGGGCTGGCTTAGAGTTCAGAGGTTTAGTCTCTTATCATCATGGCAGAAAGCAAACAAGCATGGTGCTGGAGAAGGAGCTGAGAGATATACATCTTGGTCAGCAGGTAGCACAAGACAGCCATACTAGGTCTCTCTTGAGCATAGGAGACCTCAAAGTCAACCTCTACAGTGACACACTTCCTCCAACAAGGCCACACCTCCTAATTGGGCTACTTCTTATGGCACAAGCATTAATACGCATGAGTCTGTGGGGCATTCCTACACCAACCAATACAACTCTAAAACACTTTAAGCTGCTTTGTAAACGGTTCGGAAATACAAATCTAGTTTCATGCTTCTCCATGAGTTTCTATACTTTTCCTTACATTATTTCTGTAGATGGTGTTCTTTCTTCAATGTATCATATATTTCCAGCACTCTTGTTGATACTAGATATATTAAAGATATGGCGAGATATATCTAGATTGATAGACAGATGTGTATATAGATACACATTTATACATATACATATGCATACACACATACACGCATATACATACATACACACACACACACACACACACACACACACACACAGGTACTCAGTCCTGCTGTTCCATTGGTCTACTTGTTGTTACATTATGATCTTGCTAGCTTTTCATTCTTTGTGAAAACAGCCGCATACATATTTTTAAAATAATATTACTTTAGTCTTTACTGTGCTTCCATAGAAATGTTACTATTTTTCCTAGAAGTTTTGAGGATATTGTCTCTCTTAGAGTTTCTATTGGTGTCGTGAAGCACTATGACCATAAGCAATGTGGAGAGGAAACTGTTTAATCTATAATTCAGGGGAGCCAGGGCAAGAGACGGAAGGCAGAAATTAATCCAAGGCCATAGAAGAGTCTGCTTGCTAGATTTCCCTGTCAATACTTTTGTATCCTGCTTGCCTATACAACCCCCTGACCGCCTGACCCAAGGTGACATAATCTACAATGGGCTGGGCCCTCGACATCAATCACAAATTAAGAAAATGTACCATAGGATTACCCACAGGTGAATCTCGTGGAAGCATTGCTTTTACTTGGGGTTCCCTTTTCCCAAATGACTCTAGCTTGTGTCATCTTATCAGTATTTTGACAAGGGTTGCATTTTTATGTAGGTCTCTTTTAGTAATAGGTTATTGTGAAAAGTTCCACATTTTAATATATTATTTTTGTAAATTCTTTGAGAGTTCCATGAATGTATGCAATGCATTTTTATCTTGTTTACTTCTCGCTTATTCCTCTAAGTCATTCCAGGTCCACCCTTACTCCCAAACCTCTCCAAATCCGTGTCTTCTTTTTATTTACTTGCTTTTAATAATCCAGTGACTCCACAGTGTATTGTCCTTATATTCATCAGTGTGGAGTGGGGCAAGGGCAATCCACTGGAGTGTAATCTGCCTGCTAGAAAATATAGTAATTGCTCACTCCTGGGGAATCTATGAGTTCCTCAGCCATAGGTCCTTGGCCATGCCTCCTTTGCAGATAGCCTATAGCTAATCAGAAAGTGGTTGTTCGCCCCCTTAACATTCATGCCACTATTGGATTAACGGACACATGCTGCCTTGTTGGTTATTATTGCTGCTAACATTGTACACAGCAGGGTCCAACTATTGATAACTTTTCTCCATGGAAACCTAAATAGCACCTCCAAGTGCTATGAAAACTATGAGAACAAGGAGGATGATGCCTGGTTATTACCTTTCTTTCTTCATATCTTATAACCAAAGTGCGCGTGTCTTCAGCAGCATAGTCACACCACCCAGTTATTGTGGGAAACTATAATAAATGATCCAAATAATAGCCTGAATTGTTTCAGGGAATTCAAGATACTCTTAACAGTTAGAGGGACAGTAACCCAAATCCAGCATTGAGCTTTTCCTTATTCATAAAGCAATGGCTTAAGTTGGGATTGTTTATGCCTATATAAGTCCTTTCACTAATTAAAGTAAAGAAAACAATTACTACTAATAATAATAATAATACTTCTAATCTTTGCAATAATCATAAATTTCTGTTTTGTCAAATACCATACAATCATTACTAATACAAAATCTTGCATGAGAATTCATACACAATGCAGCCATGTTGGCATATTTAATGAGTTCCAAACCAACCAGGACTAAGTAGTCAGAGAGAGAAAGAGGAGAGATGAGAAACAGAGATATAGAAACAGAGTGACAGAGAGGGAGAGATTTTCAACAAGTTTGAATAAATACATCAATGTAAGAACTATTATTTCATTAGTATAATCTCAGTATGTACTGGAGATAAACAGATGAAAACTGGAGAATTTATTGCCAAATGTATTAAATAGTTAGCATTACATTATTTCTATTAGAGTATCAATATGAGAAAAAGGAATGCTTAGCAATTCAGATGGGTAAGGATGTCAGCAGATAGCATCCTGGGCTTTTAAGAAAGCTAGCTTCCTCTGCACTGCTATAACTGCCTCTGTTGTGTATCCCCAGTGTGTTTGAATTTGACTTGATTTATGACCTTCTTTGTTCTGTAAACCTATAAAACTTCACCAAGCTGCTTCCATGTTGGAACATGAAATTTGGGTTAACCTATATCCATGTTCCCTGGCCATGCTCCCACAGAATGGTTCAAGATGTAGCAGCTCAGTGATAGACTGACAGTGTGGTCTGGAGAAGGCCCTCGAATTCATTCCAGTATCACAAAAGTCTGGTTAAATAAGCACTTACTAAATAAAAGTGGATACATGACAGTATAGGAGAGACAATATGTAATTTTTAAACCATGATACAGTATTTTCTGCTGATGATTTCTCTGAGGAGTCACTTGCAATAAAATGTGTATATAATTAGGTGTGAAATGAAGTTCATTTTCTCAAGAATTAGTTCAGATTAAGACATGACTCCTTAATTGAACTTTTAGTGTAAGACTTTCTTTAAAATTTATTTTAAGTTCTGTTATATGAAAGAAAAATGCTACAAATAAAAGACATGAAATTAACCAGACCAAAGACTGTGAAACTCAGTGGCCTTCCATACAGTCAGAGCAGCTAATTGACATAAAAGGAGTGGTATTTCTCAATGGCCTTTATGCTTTCTTTATTGAGTATATTTTATGTGTTACCAAAACCAAAAAACAGGCAGATTTAGAATTTAGAAAAACATAAGACTTAAAGGAGAAAAAAAGTAAAAAGAAATATATGAAAATATGACTCCAACATTTATAAACAATTTGAACATTTTGGTAGATGATACAAATCATATTTAGTTTTGTTAAAGTCAAAATCAGAGGAAATGCTAAAATTGGCCGAGGTAACAGTTGTAAAGGTTCACAGGAGTACAAAAGATAGAACAGCATAATTAGCCCTTCGTTGTTTTACAAGGCACCATGAATTCTGAAACTTTCAAATGGATCAGAAAAGGTTCTGTACCAAAATATGCTCAGGAGACAGCTTAATTGAGTGCCATTAATGATGGCTGAGGATGATAATGGTATAAGGGATCTCCAAGCATTTTTTCCTCTTGAACTCTGTCTAGGAGGAAAAGTGAAAGAATAGATCTCAGAGTTATTAAGCAATCTTTAAAGTACAGAACTGAGACTGCCGTTTCCACAGTGACGCACTTTTGAGAAGCCTTTGGTTAAAACCCAGTAACAGTACAAGCTTAACACCTTTAATTGGATCAAACAATCTTTTATGCCATTTGCTGCATTTTTAGCTACCCCTTGATGCATTAATATTTTCAGAGATCACCCTTCTAAAAAAAATCATACAACATTTCTCAATATTAAAAAAAATTCTATATCAAAACAAGTCATAGATGTGGGACTATAAGTTTCATTTACTTAGATATAAATGCTCTTGTCACAAATGAAAATTAAAAGATCAGGTCTGAAGTTTTGATTTAGATATGAAATATTAAGATTTTATAATTTCTTAGTGTCAAAGAACCATTCACTCTCTTGTACTCTCTTGCTCTCTTGCTCTCTTGCTCGTTTCCTGTAGCCACTCTTTCCCCCATTCCCTTTCACACTCTCTACATGTGCTCATGGCCAGTCTCTCCTCCTCCTCCTCCTCCTCCTCCTCCTCCTCCTCCTCCTCCTCCTCCTCCTCCTCCTCCTCCTCCTTCTCTCTCTCTCTCTCCCTCCCTCCCTTCCTCCCTCTGCTTTTTTCTGCCTCTACTACCCTCTTAACTCCCCTCCCAATGACCTGAATAAACTCTATTTTATACTAAAAGAAAAAAAAGGTCACCATATACAACATTCAGGATGGATGAGAGATGAGATGAGACACTTAAAACACTTCTAGGGAGGTATGTGTAGTATGGGGTTTATTTTCATTGGCAGACAACCACAAGGAAGAGATCAATCCTAGGAGAGGTCAGGACTCCTGTGACTGAGTTGTTCTACAACCTCAAAAGGAAATTAAAGGGAGTTAGAGAACTCCATAGGTGAAGCCACAAGACTCAAATTGACACCGTCACTTAGGAGTGGGAAGGAAGAATAAACTGGTAGTTATTGAAGCACCACAGTCTCTCCATGGTTGCCACCATCTTAACGCTTTAGGAAGCAGGAGATGGAATCATCCTCCCAATAGAATGGAGGCTAAAAGGATTGAGGGCTTTGAGAAGGCTGGGGGAGACCTATCACAGCAGCCAGAGTTCGTAACATATTTAGGATAAGTAGGAGCCGTGATGACCCATGTCATCTGTTCGACCGTTCTAACAATGCATGAAATTGTAATGGAAACAGTCATTAATGACAGTTGAGGATGATAACGGTGTACGGGACCTCCAACCATCTTTTCTCCTTGAGCTCTGTCTAGGAGAAAACGCGAAAGAATAGAGTCATAAGCAACCTCCAAAGTACAGGACTTCAACTGCTGTTGACACAGTGACGCACTTTTGAGAAGCCCTTGGTTCTAAATGACTCGTTTGCATTTTTGAAAACATTCCTTTGTTCTTTGGAAGGTTCAATGAACATATGAAATGCACAGTGGATGGGCAATCACGTTCTGAGACCAACTTTTAAAAGTTCTTGTACCGCAGGATTCATAGCGCCAAGGATGGGAGCCGCCATGTTCTTGCTCAGAGTCGGCTTCCCTTGGGGTTTCATCAGAGCAGTAGCAGCTCTGTGTTCATGTCAGGAGTGTCTATCTCCCTCACAGCACCGTGTGACACAGGCACTGATTTCTGATTGTAGTTCATTCCAACAGTAAATTCAAGCCCATATGTGTTCCATCTACAGCCTTAAACATAAAGACTGATAAATACTTCCTGGACCTTCGAACTGAATCATAGACTTCCGATGCACAAATGAACAAAGCATGCATGTAGTGAGAATGAAGAGCTTTACCTTCAGGCTTTAATTCTCCGACTAAAGAATTCTTCCAAACATTAGGCAAATCAAATTAATTATTTTTTCCAGGCTGTGAGTTTAAGGTGAGCATCCCATTAAATTTATGGAAACCCTTCTATTAAAAAACATAAGAGTATAAAACCCACAGTACTTTAATGAGTGTTATTGTTATTATATTAGGTAGATATCAGCTTGACTTGTTCTTTTAGGTGTCACCATTCACTGTGAAACTGTTCCCCTCCATATTAAAATTCAATTCTCTGACCAGAATGCATGATACTATTAAATTTACAGGATTATTGGATTTGAGATATGTTTCCCACAGCTATTACACAAGTCAGTTGTATATTCATGCTACCTAAAACTTTCTGCATAAATAAAATGTACATTTCACATTGTTTGAATGAAACTCAGTTTCTTGATGAACTTGTTGCCTTTTGAATCCTTATTTCAGATATAAACCATAGAGACCCAGCATAAATATGAAGGAAATAATGAATTTTTTCAAGTCAGTCACTATGTGTTTTTGATAACTATTCTTCATTCATTTAAACTTAATTTTCATGATAACTAGACTACTTAGAAAAATGACCTGTCTGCATGACTTGAATAGGACCAGTTAGAAACTGTGTTGTCCTCAGTCATATGAAGGATCAGTCTTCCACAGAAGCTAGGTGTCCCAGTTCTACTAAAACCTGATCATCTTTTTATGGAGTAAAGAGATATCACTGGGTTAATTTAGAAGTAAAGACCCACCTCAGCAGGAAACTTGAGAGTGATGGGCAAACCACACACACTCAGCATGAACTATACTAAAACAGCATGAACCATTAAAAATTCAATGTGTTGCAAAGGATGCAGTGTGATGGTCAGATGGGGTGAAAACCTTAAGCGGTAGGTGGGGAAGCTTGGCATTGCCAAAACTAAAATAATCCATAAATAGAAAGAAAGAAATCCATTTAGCATGTAGTGAAATGGCGTGTGGAAGGTGTCAGGAATGTTGCTGAATACAATTGCCAAAATATAAAATAAGGAGTGGCAAACATGACTTGAATGATTCATTCAGAGTTACCATCTAAGAGACTAAATGGTCTGCAAAAGATATCGTGAGGATCAGGACAACATATGTGAATGGTCAGGGAGAAAACAAGTTAATATATAACGTGCTAGAAACCAGAACATGAGAGAATGTGAGAGAACCTGAGGAGCTCTCATCTGGAGGGTAAGAGGCAGTACCATAAGGCTTTTAAGAACTGATGCTCTGCCGGGATTTTGCTGGTGGGAAAACTAAGCCAGGAAAAAGACAAAGAAATTGGAGTGTGATTTACTACTGAAGAACCACATGTACTTCCGGAGTCTCCAATTATAAAGTACTTAGGACTAAAAAAGACATTCCTTGAAATGATGGGGAAGGCTCCACAAATTATCAAGGACCAAGAAAGCATTTGACAGAGTTCTAGAACTTCATGAAACCTAAAGCCCCCATCTCCAACCTCGTCTTTGGTTTGGGGGCAAAATTATGGATAAAAAATATAAAGACTGTAAGAAGCAGAGATAAATAAAGACTACCACAAATTGTGTCTTCTGGGCATGATGGAATTGTTCTCATGACCTCGCACCAACTATGGCTGCCTGCCCAGGACCTGCACAAGATGAAGTCAGCTAACATTTTACCATGAATGGGGTGACAGGCTCGGAAACTCAATCCCCCTACATGAGAGCTGTTGTACAAAATGGCTGCTGGGCGAGGGAGAGTCAGTGTTCTTCGGGGATACAGTCCATGGTAGAGGGTCAATGCTGCAGTGGATGGTCCTACACCTCTGCCATATAGTGACATCACTATTGTGGACTCGGTGAGTTACAAAGAAGAAGACATAAAGTTGGGGTGCAGGGATGTGAAAGGAAAATGAGGGAGAAGTTAGAGGGAGAAACTGGATAGTAGATATGATCAAATTGCATTGCATACACATTATAAAATTCCCCAAAAAATAAAGAAAATTCAGTCACTATTGCTGATGCCAAGAAGTTGTTGCTGACAGGAGCCAGATATAGATGTCTCCTGAGAGTCTCTGCCAGAACCGTACTGATACAGATGAGGAAGCTTGCAGCTAACCATTGGACTGAGCACGGGGACCCCTGAACTGTGAATGGCCCCCCAATAGAAGAGTTAGAGAAAGGACTGAAGGAGCTAAAGGGATTTGCAACCCCATAGGAAGAATAACAATATTAACCAACCAGACACCACCAGAGCTCCCAGGGACTAAACCATCAACCAATGAGTACACATGAGGGACCCATGACTCCAGCCTCATATGTAGCAGAGGTTGGCATTGTCCAGCATCAATAGGAGGAGAAACCCTTGGTCCCGTGAAGGCTTGTTTCCCCAATGTAGGGGAATGCCAGGGCATTGAGGTGGGAGTGGCAACATCCTCATAAAAACAGGAGAAGGAGGGAGAGTGTACAGGAGAGGGGGTAAAAGGGGATAACATTTGAAATGTAAATACATAAAATATCCAAGAAAAAGAAAATTTAAAAAATGTTTTGCACTAAACTGACGCGATACACTGAAGCACAACTCTCTCTCTCTCTCTCTCTCTCTCTCTCTCTCTCTCTCTCTCTCTCTCTCTCTGTCTCTCTCTCTCGTTATGAGTTTGAAATCACAAAAGTAAATTTACCAAATGAGATTATAGCACTCTGGAGCATATGCCCAGAGGATTCAATATTCTTATCTACAGATGCTTAGCTGGGTTCATACGATAGCCATGTTCATTTTGAGTCTATTCACAGTAGCTAGAAAGTGGAAAGAACCTCAGTGCCCTTTGGTTGATAAATGGATAAGAACAATATGGCATTATGTATGATGTAATCTTATTCGGCTATAAAAAAAATGAAATGGCGACATGTTCCAGGTATAGAGGTAGAACCAGAAAATACAAGCCTGAATAAGGTCATTTAGAAACAGAAAGATAAATGCTGCATGCTCTTATTTGTTGACTATAACTCTATGTCTCTAGAATACAAATTAGCAGGATATAGGGGCGTGGGGCAGTGGAGAGGAAAATGGGGAAAATGACTAGGGAGAACTATTAATATATATATATTTCATATATATTAAATAAACTTGTGCCACGTGGATTGACAGTTAGCTCATCAATGAGACACATACTTCCTACTTAAAACCCCAGTCCCAAGCACAGGAAATCTCCCTTAAAATTATTGTACAGGGGCATTTAAGAGCTCCCCCAAACAATACAGGCCATTGCCTTTGCCTTTGGTTGCCTGCCAGAACATGAAGGTAAGACCTACTGCTGAGATCGCCACACACCAGACACATGAAGGCACTGAATGGAACTTAACTACAAGACTCCTCTCTATGGACTAGCTCTCATCGTGTCAGAGGTGCTGTGAAGTCTTCCAAGTAAGAAACATGAGCAGTAGTCCTACCTAGTGATAAATCCCATAAATGGCAGTGACCAGCATGGCAGAATGTGCCCAAGGGAACAATAGTGGCACTTATATCTTGGAGGTAACCAACAGATTAATTTAATTGGACCTGTGGCCCACTCAGTGGGAGGAAATTCATGTCCACTATTGTAAGCGTAGTCAATTATCTCTGACTGAAACTAACTCCTAACTCCTAGGGAAAACATTCTCAAAGAATACCCAGGAAACATTTACTTCACCTCACAGTGACTGTGGTTGATAATCAGATCATATATGCTAGAAATAATAAACAGATGCCCAAGTATTATCACTACCAATAAATTAACACTTAAAACAATACCTATGTAATTCTCACTTGATAATTATAAATTCTAAGCTGTATGTATCTATGATAGAATCATATATATATATGTATATATATGATAACTGTACCACACATGAATAAAATATTATGCCATGTACTATAAAACATAATATTCATTTGTGAATTAAAAAAATACAAAGTTGTAGGAAGAAAAGATATGTTATATTAGGACAAATTTATCAGGACTGGGGATATGGCCACACAAACATGAGGTCCTGAGGCTGTATCTCCAGAAACCATGAAAAAGCCTGGCACTATACGTGAAATCGCAGTGCTGCCATGGGGAGTTGGAAGGGAGAGAAAGAAAAGCCTAGAAACTTAAGGGTCAACCTCCCTGATATAGTCAGTGGTAGCAAGGAGGTAGAAGAAAAGAACCAATATACAACCTCTTCCTCTGAGTTCCACTGAGACCATTGCACTATGTGACACTGCCAACTGGACACATATTACACACATCACACACATGCAGATGCACATACACACATACCACATGCTTCCATTCTCACATCATACTTATCAAAGACATATCAGACACATGCGTCATAAAAATAACATATTCACACACTTATACACACGTATATTACATACACACACATACACCTACACATATCACATACTTCTGTTCACAGATCATACCTATCACATATCACACACATGCATAAAAAATATAATACATTTATCACATGCTTATACACATATATTACATACATATATAAATACATACATACACACATACACACATCTTGTATCCTCACATATAATACATATATCACTTGCTGGTATACACATATCTTACATACAAACATACATACACACATACACACACATATACGCACACACACATCTTTTTTTCCCCATCTTTATTAAATTGGGTATTTCTTATTTACATTTCAAATGTTATTCCCTTTCCCGGTTTCCATGCCAACATCCCCCTAACCCCTCTCCCTCCCACTCTATATGGGTGTTCCCCTCCCAGTCCTCCCACCATTACCACTCTCCCCCAAGAATCCCATTCACTGGGGGTCCAAACTTGGCGGGACAAAGGGCTTCCCCTTCCACTGGTGACCTTACTAGGCTATTCATTGCTACCTATGCAGTTGGAACCCAGGGAGAGTCCATATATAGTTTTTAGGAAGTGGCTTAGTCCCTGGAAGCTCTGGTTGGTTGGTTTTGTTGTTCATATGGGGTCTCAAGACCCTTCAGCTATTTCAGTCCTTTCTCTGATTCCTTCAACAGGGGTCCTGTTCTCAGTTCAGTGGTTTGCTGCTGGCATTTGCTAATGTATTTGCCATATCTGGCTGTGTCTCTCAGGAGAGATATACATCCGGATCCAGTCAGCCTGCACTTCTTTGCTTCATCAAATCTTATCTAGTTTTGGTATATATATATATATATATATATCTGGGCCACATGTGGGGCAGGCTCTGAATGGACGTTCCTTTAGCCTCTGTTCTAAACTTTGCCTCACTATCCCTATCCAAGGTTATTCTTGTTCCCCTTTTAAAGAAGGAGTGAAGCATCCACATTTTGGTCATCCTTCTTGAGTTTCAAGTGTTCTGTGCATCTAGGGTAATTTGAGCATTTGTGCTAATGTCCAGTTATCAATGAGTGCATACCATGTGTGTTTTTCTGTGATTGGGTTACCTCATTCAGGACAATATTTTCCAGTCCCCCCCCCATTTGCCTATGAATTTCATAAAGTCACTGTTTTTGATAGCTGAGTAGTATTCCATTGTGTAGATGTACCACATTTTTTGTATCCACTCCTCTGTTGAAGGGCATCTGGATTCTTTCCAGCTTCTGGCTATTATAAATAAGGCTGTGATGAACATATTGGAGCACGTGTCTTCGTTGTACATTGGACCATTTTTTGGGTATATGCCCAAGGGAGGGATAACTGGGTCCTCAGATAGTTCAATGTCCAATTTTCTGTGGAACCTCCAGACTGATTTCCAGAATGGTTGTACCAGTCTGCAATTCCACTAACAATGGAGGAGTGTTCCTCTTTCTCCACATCCTCGCCAGCATTTGCTGTCACCTGAGTTTTTGATCTTAGCCATTCTCACTGGTGTGAGGTGAAATCTCAGGGTTGTTTTGATTTGCATTTCCCTTATGACTAAAGATGTTGAATATTTCTTTAGGTGTTTCTCAGTCATTCAGCATTCCTCAGCTGTGAATTCTTTGTTTAGCTCTGAACTCCATTTTTTAATAGGGTTATTTGTCTTGCCGCGGTCTAACTTCGTTGTATATTTTGGATATAAGCCCTCTATCAGCTGTAGGATTGGTAAAGATCTTTTCCCAATCTGTTGGTTGCTGTTTTGTCCTAACCACAGTGTCCTTTGCCTTACAGAAGCTTTGCAGTTTTATGAGATCCCATTTGTTGATTCTTGATCTTAGAACATAAGCCATTGGTGTTTTGTTCAAGAAATTTTCTCCAGTGCTCATGTGTTTGAGATTCTTCCCCTCTTTTTCTTTTATTAGTTTGAGTGTATCTGGTTTGATGTGGAGGTCCTTGATCCACTTGGACTAAAGCTTTGTACAGGGTGATAAGAATGCATCAATCTGCATTCTTCTACATGTTGACCTCCAGTTGACCCAGCACCATTTGCTGAAAATGCTATCTTTTTTCCATTGGATGGTTTTGGCTCCTTTGTCAAAAATTAAGTGACCATAGGTGTGTGGGTTCATTTCTGGGTCTTCAATTCTATTCCACTGATCTATCTGTCTGTCTCTGTACCAACACCATACAGTTTTTATATCTATTGCTCTGTAATACTGCTTGAGTTCAAGGATAGTGATTCCCTTGGAAGTCCTTTTGTTGTTGAGGATAGTTTTAGTTATCCTGGGTTTTTTGTTATTCCAGATGAATTTGCAAATCGTTCTGTCTAACTCTATGAAGAACTGTATTGGAATTTTAATGGGGATTGCATAGAATCTGTAGACTGTTTTTGGTAAAATGTCCATTTTTATTAAATTAATCCTGCCAATCCATGAGCATGGGAGATCTTTCCATCTTCTGAGATCTTCTTCAATTTCTTTCTTCAGAGGCTTGAAGTTCTTATCATACAGATTTTTCACTTGCTTGGTTAAAGTCACACCAAGGTATTTTATATTATTTGGAACTATTATGAAGGATGCCGTTTCACTAATTTCTTTCTCAGCTTGTCTCTGTTTTCTGTAGAGGAAGGCTACAAATTTATTTGAGTTAATTTTATACCCAGCTACTTTGCTGAAGGTGTTTATCAGCTTTAGAAATTCTCTGGTAGAACTTTTGGGATCACTTAAATATACTATCATATCATCTGCAACTAGTGATATTTTGACTTCTTCCTTTCCAATCTGTATCCCTTTGATCTCTTTTTGTTGTCTGATTGCTCTGGCTAGGACTTCGAGAACTATATTGAATAAGTAGGGAGAGAGTGGGCAGTCTTGTCTAGTCCCTGATTTTAGTGGGATTACTTCAAGTATCTGTCCATTTAGTTTAATGTTAGCTACTGGTTTGCTGTATATGGCTTTTACTATGTTTAGGTATGGGCCTTGAATTCCTGTTCTTTCCAGGACTTTTATCTTGAAGTGGTATTGAATTTTGTCAAATACTTTCTCAGCATCTAATGAAATGACCATGTGGTTCTAATCTTTGAGTTTGTTATATAGTGGATTACATTGATGGTTTTCCATATATTAAATTATCGCTGTATCCCTGTGACGAAGCCTACTTGATCATGGTGGATGATTGTTTTGATGTTTTCTTGGATTCAGTTTGCAAGAATTTTATTGAGTTTTTGTGTTGATATTCATAAGGGAAATTGGTCTGAAGTTCTCTTTCTTTGTTGGGTCTTTGTGTGATTTAGGTATAAGAGTAATTGTAGCTTCACAGAGGGATTCAGTAGCACTCCATCTGTTCAATTTTGTTGAATAATTTGGATAGTATATGGTATGAGGTCTTCTATGAAGGTCTGATAGAATTCTGTACTGAACCTGTCTGGACCTGGGCTCTTTTTGCTTAGGAGACCTTTAATAACTGCTTCTATTTCATTAGGAGTTATGGGGTTGTTTAAATGATTTATCTATTCCTGATTTAACTTTGGTATCTGGTATCTATCTAGGAAATTGTCCATTTCCTCCAGATTTTCAAGTTTTGTTGAATATAGGCTTTTGTAGTAGGATCTGATGATTTTTAGAATTTCCTCTGATTCAGTTGTTATGTCTCCCTTTTCATTTCTGATTTTGTTAATTTGGACACACTCTCTGTGTCCTCTCGTTAGTCTGGCTAAGGGTTTATCTATCTTGTTGACTTTCTCAAAGAACCATCGTTTGGTTCTATTGATTCTTTGTATAGTCCTTTTTGTTTCTACTTGGTTGATTTCAGCTCTGAGTTTGATTATTTCCTGCCTTCTGCTCCTCCTGGGTGTATTTGCTTCTTTTTGTTCTAGGGCTTTTAGGTGTGCTGTCAAGCTGCTGACATATGCTCTCTCCTGTTTCTTTCTGCAGGCACTCAGAGCTGTGAGTTTTCCTCTTAGCACAGCTTTCATTGTGTCCCATAAGTTTGGGTATGTTGTACCTTCATTTTCATTAAATTCTAAGAAGTCTTTAATTTCTTTCTTTATTTCTTCTTTGACGAGGATATCATTGAGTAGAGCATTGTTCAACTTCCATGTATAGGTGGGCTTTCTTCCCTTATTGTAATAAAGACCAGCTTTAGCCCATGGTGGTCTGATCCGACGGATAGGATTACTTCTATCTTTCTGTATCTGTTGATGCCTGTTTTGTGACCGATTATATGGTCAATTTTGGAGAAAGTACCATGAGGTAGTGAGACTAAGGTATATCCTTTTGTTTTAGGATAGAATGCTCTATAAATATCTGTAAAGTCCATTTGGTCCATGACTTCTGTTAGTCTGTCTATGTCTCTGTTTAATTTCTGTTTCCATAAACTGTCCATTGATGAGAGTGGGGTGTTGAAATCTCCTTACTATTATTGTTTGAGGTGCAATGTGTGCTTTGAGCTTTAATAAGGTTTCTTTTATATATGTAGAAGTGTACTTCCTTATCTTTTCTGATGAGTTTTGGTTGAGAATAAATTTTATTTGATATTAGAATGGCTACTCCAGCTTCCTTCTTCAGACCATTTGCTTGGAAAGTTGTTTTCCAGCCTTTTATTCTGAGGTAGTGTCTGTTTTTGTCTCTTAGGTGTGTATCCTGTAGGCAGCAAAATGCTGGGTCCTCATTACATATCCAGTTTGTTAATCTATGTCTTTTTATTGGGGAATTGAGTGCATTGTTGTTGAGAGATATTAGAGAATGGTGATTGTTGTTTCTTGTTATCTTTGTATTTGGAGGTGAGATTTTTTTTTTTATTAACTTGAGTATTTCTTATTTACATTTCGAGTGTTATTCCCTTTCCTGGTTTCCGGGCCAACATCCTCCTAACCCCTCCCCCTCCCCATCTTTATGGGTGTTCCCCTCCCCATCCTCCCCCCATTGCTGCCCTCCCCCCAACGTGGGGGTTCAGTCTTAGCAGGACCAAGGGCTTCCCCTTCCACTGGTGATCTTATAGGATATTCATTGCTACCTATGAGGTCAGAGTCCAGGGTCAGTCCATGTACAGTCTTTGGGTAGTGGCTTAGTCCCTGGAAGCTCTGGTTGCTTTGCATTGTTGTTCATATGGGGTCTCGAGCCCCTGCAAGCTCTTCCAGTTCTTTCTCTGATTCCTTCAACGGGGGTCCTGTTCTCAGTTCAGTGGTTTGCTGCTGGCATTTGCCTCTGTATTTGCTGAATTCTGGCTGTGTCTCTCAGGAGAGATCTATATCCGGCTCCTTTCTGCCTGCACTTCTTTGCTTCATCCATCTTGTCTAATTGGGTGGCTGTATATGTATGGGCCACATGTGGGGCAGGCTCTGAATGGGTGTTCCTTCTGTCTCTGTTTTAATCTTTGCCTCTCTATTCCCTGCCAAGGGTATTCTTGTTCCCCTTTTAAAGAACGAGTGAAGCATTCACATTTTGATCATCCGTCTTGAGTTTCATGTGTTCTCTGCATCTAGGATAATTCAAGCATTTGGACTAAAAGCCACTTATCAGTGAGTGCATACCATGTGTGTTTTTCTGTGATTGGGTTATCTCACTCAGGATGATATTTTCCAGTTCCAACCATTTGCCTATGAATTTCATAAAGTCATTGTTTTTGATAGCTGAGTAATATTCCATTGTGTAGATATACCACATTTTCTGTATCCATTCCTCTGTTGAAGGGCATCTGGGTTCTTTCCAGCTTCTGGCTATTATAATTATGTTTGTGTCCTTGTCTTCTCTTTGTTTTGTAGCAAAATGATTAGTTTCTTGCTTTTTCTATGGTGTTGCTTGCCTCCTTTTGTTGTGTTTTACCATTTGTAGGGCTGGACTGTAGAAAGATATTGTGTAAATTTGGTTTTGTCATGGAATATCTTGGTTTCTCCATCTATGTTTATTGAGAGTTTTGCTGGATACAGTAACCTGGGATGGCATTTGTGTTCTCTTAGGATCTGTATGACATCTGTCCAGGATCTTCTGGCTTTCATTGTCTCTCGTGAGAAGTCTGGTGTGATTCTGATAGGTCTGCTTTTATATGTTACTTGACCTTTTTCCCTTACTGCTTTTAATATTCTTTCTTTGTTTTGTGCATTTGGTGTTTTGACTATTATGTGATGGGAGGAGTTTCTTTTCTGGTCTAATCTATTTGGAGTTCTGTAAGCTTCTTGTACGTTTATGGGCATCTCTTTCTTTAGGTTAGGGAAATTTTCTTCTATGATTTTGTTGAAGATATTTACTGGTCCTTTGAGTTGGGAATCTTCACTCTCTTCTATGCCTATTATCCTTAGGTTTGATCTTCTCATTGAGTCCTGGATTTCCTGTATGTTTTGGACCAGTAGCTTTTTCAGTTTTACATTATCTTTAACCATTATGTCGATGATTTCTATGGAATCTTCTGCTCCTGAAATTCTCTCTTCTACCTCTTGTATTCTGTTGGTGATGCTTGTATCTACAGCTCCTTGTCTCTTCCTTTGGTTTTCTATATCCAGGGTTGCCTCCCTTTTTGCTTTCTTTATTGTTTCTATTTCCATTTTCAATTCCTTCACCTGCTTGATTGTGTTTTCCTGTAATTCTTTCAGGGATTTTTGTGTTTCTTCTCTAAGGTCTTCTACTTGTTTACTCGTCTTTTCCTGCATTTCTCTAAAGGAGTTCTTTATGTCTTTTTTAAAGTCCTCCATCATCATGATCAAATGTGATTTTAAATCTAGATCTTGCTTTTCTGGTGTGTTTGGATATCCATTGTTTGCTTTGGTGGGAGAATTGGGCTCCGATTATGCCATGTAGTCTTGGTTTCTCTTGCTTGGGTTACTGCGCTTGCTTCTTGTCATCAGGTTGTCTCTGGTGTTACCTTGTTCTGCTATTTCTGACAGTGGCTTGACTGTCCTATAGGCCTGTGTGTCAGGAGTGCTGTAGACCTGTTTTCTTTCAGCCAGTTATGGGAACAGAATGTTCTGCTTTCAGGCGTGTAGTCATTCCTGTCACTGGCTTTCAGCTCTCCCTGTGGGCTTGTGTCCTGAGTCCACCAGGCAGGTCACTTGGAGCAGAAAAGTTAGTCTTACCTCTGGTCTTGGACCTGAAGTCGCTCCTCAGGGCTGGGCTTCAGCTCTCCATGAGGGCAGCAACCAGAAGTGCCAGCCTGTATTTCTGAGTCCCTGTGCGCAGGGGGGCCTTGATGGCGCTAGGTGTTTTCCTCTAGAGTCAGAAATGTGGGCAGGGAGTAGTCTCCTCTGGTTTTGAAGGTGTGTCTGCTCCTCTGAAGGTCTAGCTCTCCCTCCCACTGGATTTGGGTGCAGGGAGCTGTTTGACCGAATCCCTTCATATCTGGGTGCAGTCTGGACCGCAGGGCTCCTGCAGCTTGAGTGCCCCTATCTTCCTGTTCCCAGAGGCTCTATACAGTTTCCTCTTGGGCCAGGGATGTGGGCCAAGGTGGGCAGAAGTGGTGGTCTCTCCTGCCTTGCAGTCTCATGAGTGCCCACACGTCTGGGCGATGAGCTCTCTCTCCCACAGTGTTTGGGAGCAGGGAGCTGATACACACACATCTTATATCCACATTCAGCACACGCAAGGACTAAAACAAGCATAGGCTTTTATCCTACAGTTGCAATATAGCGACCTAGATTATTTAAATTTTGAATTCTTTTTATTTTAGAAAATCAAACTAATGTGTGTGCAGCATAATACACAATGCCCTCAGTGACATCTTTGCTCAAGATACATGCTAATAACATTACATGCAAGTCATTAACCATGTCAAGTGAATTATAAATAAGCATAACTAGTTTCCTGTTGCGTTGGCTTGGGACTGGACTGTCTGCTTATTTCTGACAGAGAACTTGTGAAGGAATAATTGGTTTCAGAGTCTGAAGTCTTGAAATTAAAAACGAGAAATTCCAGAGTGTTTGAATTTTAAATTTTCCAAACTTACTTCAGATAAATAATTGTGGAATCCAGCCATCCAATACTCAATAAAATTGAATCCCAGGAGACAGGAGAAAGGAGCAAATGAGAGACTGTGAGGCCTGGCAGGGGACACATCAGCATTTCCAAAGGCATCATCCTTCAACAATGCTAATGAAGCCACCATAGAGATGTCTAGAAACACAAGTGAACCTCAGACTTTTATCTTCTTGGTTACTGTAGTTTTCCTTCTTAGGGTATTGTTGCATTTGCATAGTTTTACCAAGTGTGACTTGGACTTCTGCATCAACATCACTGCAAGTGAAATTTAAACATCTGTATGCCAGCCAAGGACAGTTGGATCAATGGTAATCTACACTTTAGCATAATGTTGTACGTATTAATATTAATAGAGTCCTTGCCATAATCGAGGTAGAGCTTTGAAGATGAAAGCGCTTTGATGTGGAGAGGTACTCTGTGTGGACATGTGAGGACAGTCCTACAGAAAGCAAGTGTGACAGGAGAGTACATTGATGACCCCTTCAATGGAAGCTGACTGTTGCCCTGGATCCTAGGAGGAGGATGAAAACCTTCTTAGATGCAAAGAATTAAGATTATCATAGTCAGACGCAGGTGGTTAGGAAAGAACCACACCTTTCTGCTGCACAGCACCATGTACAGGTACAGTGTATGTTAAAGAGGAAGAAGAAGGAAAAGACTGGGCAGGATTAGAACATAGAAGAGGGAGCTGTGATTTATACTAAGGAATTGACACTCACAGTCTGTAACTCAATAAAGGAAGGTCTGAAAATACAAAATCACAAGTCAATTCACACACGCTGTAGCAGTGATGCGGGAAGAAATGCAATTCGAATTCTGATTCTCCATTATGCAAGAAATCTACTTTTTTAATTGTTTAATGTTATTATCCTTCCCCCATATTTTATACCCCAACCATTGCCCCTCACTCCCCTCCTCCTTCATCTTCCCTACTGCCTCCCCTCATCCCAAATCCACCCTCTCTGGCCGCCTTCCCTTAGAAAATAGCAGTCCTCACAGAGACATCGATCAAGCACAGCATAACAAGCTAGGCATGTATCATCACACCAAGATTGGATGAGGCAACCCAGGTAGAAGAAAAGAAGCCCACACGTGGGCAAAAGAGTTAGGGACAGCCCCGCTCCCACTTTTAGGATTCACATAAAGATACCAAGCTACTCAACCATAACATTTACACAGAGGACCTAGGTCAAAACCCTATAGGCTCCCTGATCCCCAGGAGTCCGCAGTTTTTCTGCGAGCCATGTTTTTGTTGGGTCTCTGATCCCTCTGGTTCTCTGATAGTTCCTGTCCCTCCTCAGCAGAACTGCCATGGCTAATGCCTAATGTTTGGCTCTTAGGACTCAGCATCTTCTCCCATCGGTTTCTGGGTAGTCTCTCTGATGATGATTCTGCTAGGCTCAGGTCAAAATCCACATACTTCTAATGTTTAACAGTAAACATGTTTCATAGTATTTTTACTCATGAACAGTACAAGACTTGCCTGGCATCTGTCACATACTGTTTCTGTGATGAACGTAGCCTCATAGTTTGTCAAAACAGAATCACTTTATAAAGATTAAAGATATGGCTTCCCTCCTCAGACTCAGTTATGTATGTGTATTTAACTTCCAAAGTATGGTGTTTGGAAATAGCTCTTGAATGGAGTAAGTGGTTTGAGAGCATCACACACAGAGGAGAATACCTTTGTGGTTTGAATGGAGAGTAAGATGGGTCACAGTTACCACACAGCCACGGCATATCACTGTTTGCAGTCTCAGAGTAACCTACTGTATTTAAATTAATAGGAACAGTACCCATGTTTACAGCACTGAAATCCTGTTGACATGT
Organism: Rattus rattus; assembly: GCF_011064425.1. NCBI lineage: Eukaryota > Metazoa > Chordata > Mammalia > Rodentia > Muridae > Rattus > Rattus rattus. The sequence goes on from NC_046157.1 coordinate 108,963,911, forward strand.
GTGAAATATGACTCAACAACAACAAAATATGTGTATGCGGTTTAAATCGTGTCTGTTTCAAGATAGAGTTCAGTGACTTCCATGTATTTGTACCAAAGGCATGTAACTGTCCATTTAACAAAGCCATGTGCCTTGCACCCCAATTAATCAGTCATTTGATGATCTTATTTCTGAAAATAATTGCTACATTCTAATAATAATTTTGTGCAACTAAACAGAAGATTAATGTTCTCATTATAAAGTTCTCACACTTCAGTTATGCAAGAAAGGGCCAAAGCAAGCCAAAGATAATAAACTAAATTGGGAGTATTGGATAAAATGGCGCATTGTAAGAGGATTTTATTTGTAGAAATGTATGAGTGGTGTTAGATCTGCAAATGGTGGCTCACAGAAATGTATTTCCCTATTGCTTGCTATGCAGCACTCTGAAAATACCCATTTTTGTGTGTAGTGGAAATCATTGCCAAGCTGATAATAATTCTACACTGGATGCCTGATATAGATCATCTATCTTGATCCTTAATCTACGAGCAGAACAAATATGTCACTTACCTCATGAATAATCCGCCTGTATATCATCCTATGAACACTGATTACCATCGAGTGAAACTTAGGGAGGCATGTATAGCTATTTAATGTCTCAGAATATTTCAACCTGAAGTCCTCCTTGGCACTTCAACCTTTATGGATATTAAAAAGCCAAGCCATGGGGCTATACTTTCACTGGGGGAGAATGTCTCATTAACAGCCGTCGAGAACGTGATATGTAGTAGACACTTACCAGAGTTATCACAGGTTATGCCCTTAATACTTGAGGGATATAAAATTATTACCGATAAAAATGAACACTGGAGTACAAAGAGATTAAATGATTTTTCCAAAAAGGCATATTCATCAAAACATAAAAGGGAACCTCTCACAATGAAATGTTCCTTTACGCCAGTGGGTTAAAAACAATAGGTGATAAATATATTGTTTTAAATGTTGACTTTCTACACATAAGTCACTATTCACTCCCCTTGAGATTGAACCTCTTGCCTCTCACAATTTGAGTGGGAGATTCACTCTCATCTTCTCTATACAAATGAAACAACAACAACAAAAAGCAACTAAGTGGCTTCTTGTTATCTATAGCCCTATCTTACGTCATGTAGCGTATTCTATTGACACTACTGTTAAGTCTAGACTTTACCATCACACAGAGGCAGATTCTTAACCATCTCCCCTATTTCTTGCCCAGATCGAACATGGATGGCTACTCCACCTACCATCTCCCTGGATATTTTGGGGCATCAGTAGAAGCTACACTTTCTCTTATCTGAATTTTGGCTAATATCACTCTTAAGGCTCCCTTGTTCCTTCTGACCTGGGCAATACCTACTAACTCTGAAGGTTTTAGTAGTCAGCGAGTAAAAAAAAGAAAAAAAAATATGGAAAGACTATTTCATACCTGTTTAATAGGTTTTCTGCTTCACTTTAATCCCCATCAGGATATTTTCATTCCCTTTTATTATGATATTTGTACAGTATATATATATATATATATATATATATATATATATATTATATATACGGCTGTCAGATTTTCATTATGCTATTTTTGTGATTTTTCAGTCATCAAGTCCATTACCTTGAACAGCTGGAGACAATGGAACTGAAAGAATACTATAGGAGATGAGTGCACAGGGACATGGTGGCTTTAGAAGGAATAGACACATGGAATCACTGCTTAAAACCTGGTAGCAAATGGGTTCTTGATAAAGTAAAACTTTGTATAATCTGATGCTGTATTGGAGAAATTCATATTCAATACCGAAAATAATAGAAGGTTTCCCCGATTTGAGAACACTTGGGAATACCCATGAGAATCAGGGGGTAGCACAAGAGTGGTAAGGTGTTTGATAGAGTATCCCTGTCAGTGACAATTGATTAATGTTCAGAATGTGACTCAAGTATATACGTAGACCAACGTGTTATACTCATTGATTTTTATAGCTTTGTAGACAGAAATTTTTACACAGCTGGTGAAATTTAACAGAAGGCCTGGAATATCATATAAATGAACATAAAATATCCAGTTGTTAATTTGGGGATTGATACTAGGATGAAAATGCACCTGTGTTTGATATTTTTACTTTTCAACTTCTTTGAGACAAGAAAGCAAGAGAGCAGAGTAAACATAGGAAAATAGTTGAGAATGGCTTCCTAATGCTAAGTGTAGTGACATCAGTATTATATATCTTCAGATGTAATGTTCGTATTAGTGCATTATTTTTAACATGTTAATGTGCCTAACTAGAGCCATCACTTCTTTATAAGTACCAAAACACCACACTGGATTTATTAAATATATAAAAGAAAAATAAAATAAGAGATTAAAGTGACCTTAATCAGAATAAAATATGGTGTTTATGCTTTTCATTATGTCTCATTTATGCGGTTGTTGAAGTCGGTGAAAGAGAACCAATGGATTCTGTATAAACACAGCCTGATTATTTAATTCTCAACTTTATAAAATATAAGAAAAAAGGTTTTTCAGCACTATTATAATTATAGAAGTGTTAGCTAAAATTAGGATATTATTGGTGATTGAGAGCTTAGTTACTATGGTGGTCATACTGGATATAATTTTTATAAGAGCTAGCACATATATAAAATCTGAATTTTCTTATTATTTACTCAATAATATCTAGTTATTAGCATTTTACAGTTAAATGCCTCTGATATTAGCAAATATTTGAAAAATAAATGGGAAATAATTGGAATATAAGAAATAGGATCCTTAACAGAATAAGGTTTTGCAAATTTTAACTAAAATCATTTCTATCAAAAAGGAAATGTGTGGTTTGGCTTTTGTTGTTGTTTCTCTCTCTCTCTCTCTCTCTCTCTCTCTCTCTCTGTGTGTGTGTGTGTGTGTGTGTGTGTGTACTACTGCTCCATTGCTCTTAATACAAGCAGTTTTTCCGATATCTCACCTCTTCCAGAAAGAAAAAATCTTCATGCTTCAATATTCATGATACTGAAATACAATGATCTCTTCCTTAACTTCTTTTTAATCTATCATTTATTTATCCATCCAGCAAATACTAGCTGAATGCCTGTCAACCACCAGGCATTTATTGTCAGCTTTGTTAAGTGACATACATGTTGCAATTGCATAGCCTAGGGTCCCACAGTAGAGTGGGAGGCACTGAGCAAAGCTTGCCGGTTTGCTACGTAGTAACAGGAGATGACGGATGCACACCAGTCCACTTCTCCTCCCAAGGACTCGGGTTGTTGGGAGGCCATTGCTAACATGACCTGTCCAAAGTGAGTCACTGAGATTCCCAGCCACTATCAGGAGAGGCCAACAGAAAACAGAAGAAAGAGAATTTATTTTCACATAAACTGTAATGAATTTGGAGTATGGCTCTCTCTGCATGTTATAGAAGGCACCAGGGAACGTTGAGCTAGGCAGTGTCTTAGCAAGGAAAGCCCGCCTGTTTCAGAAGAGATAACAAGGAGTAGTCTATTATTAGTTCCTCTCTCTCGTCATCAAATGGGAATGACGGTTTTTCTTTCTGTTGTTAAAAAAAAAAAAAAAAAAAAAAGAAAACCTTCATTTTCTCCAATGTGGAGTATCTCAGCTTCTAATTACTAGAACTAGCTCAAAACCCAGGATCTCCGAAATGTACATATCTCTATGATCAGTTGGGTGTCAAGGGGATTCTGTAAGGTGTGGTACCTTGTAAAGTGGTCAGCGCACAATTCTTTCTACCTCTCCAGTGTAAAGTGGTCAGAAAGGAACATACTAACTGTTCTAAAATCTATGAGTGTGAAGAAAGGAGACAGTGAAGACTCAGGGGCCATCACAGTTATGAAATCCAGCTGAGTGGAGATGAGAGTAGTGATGTAGTTTCTGATTAGTGCACCTGGCGACTTTGATTCTCTTATATGGGAGTCATGGCAGTTCTCTGGGAGAGTTCCCCTACATCCTCCTGAGGAGTGAACGTATCCGTGTGCAGATCTGAAGAGAATACATCAACATTTGTCCTTTCGGAGACTTTGCAGTTTGTATATTTTCCTTCCTACCGGAGGATAATCAGAGGTGCAAGGACTGTTCTGGAAATCATAGTGTTGGGCAACCTAAGGGAAAAGTGTGAAGACACCTTAAAACGATATTAATTATGTCTTGCTGTTGAAAAAAAACTATAGAAAAAGCAACTTCGTGATAAGCTCTACATTTCCAAACCCTCTTAATCCAGCACAAACCAGAGTCAGCCTCTTTTAGCAAAATGTTCTCTGCCCTCCTTCCGTCTTTTATTTTTCTAACAATATTTAAAACGTACATTTTTTTTACAAACTGGTGTAGAGCAAAGTTTCTTCTTGTGGTAAGTCTGAAGCTGAGGTTCTGCCCATGGCACAGTCGGTCGCACCCCAGGCATTGTCTTCATTCATCGAGCCAGTGCTTGGTCATCACTAAGATGATTAAGGAGCACAAATCCAAGAATAGGAGATTGTTCTTAAATTCGAAATAACCTTGGTTTCTGCATACTCCCGCATACATCTTGACTTCTTCATTCTGTGACAAAAGTATATATAACTGGAAGGGTATCTGGGCATGCTCAAGCTGAAAGAATTCCTATGGAGTAATACTAGTAAACAAAAAGAGCTAGGCCCGACTCCAGTCCATTATGACAGCTAGCCACCATTTTCCTATGGCTCTCCATTATGCTTCTTATAATCTGAAAGAGACAATTCCCTCTTATGTGATTATGTCTTTCATGAGAAACAGTAATTATGTCTTCTTTGTCTTTTTCACAGCTGTTCCTCCTTGACCTCCGTTAGCTTCATCAATCCAAATCTTGATGGCAACCCAATGATGTAATACAGTAATAGCACCAGATAGTGTTCAGCAATACTGTCCCGAGACAATCCTCCCAGAAATAGAACCGAATGTTTATTCAAAGACAAGCTCTTACCAGTATAAGCATTCTCCCCTTCCCATGTTGATCATTAAATCAATTTCTCATGTCTGCCACATGGAGAGTCTCAGAAACTTAACACAATGGCTCCCAGGAATTTGTGGAATCTGTAGGAGAACCCTGAATTTGTTTGTATCATTCCTTTTAAAGAAGTGTTTATTTTCATTTTTAGCACGCATATCTATGTGGGAGCGGATATGAATATATGAATACAGGTGTTTGTAGACTCTAAAAAAGAGCGCCAGATCACCTGAAGTTCTAGTTAGAAGTGGTTGTTGAGCCAACTAGCTTAGCTCGTGAGAGCCTAACCCATGCTCTTCTGTAAGAGGACACTGATTCTGAACTGCTGAGTCATTGCATCTGCCTAAGGTCACATCATTTCTATTAAGATATGTGTATGAAAGAAGATACAAATGTTCAGTTACCAGTTGGTGCCATTAGGCTTTTATGATACAAGGATGGATAGACTATCTCCCATTCAGATTGTTTTACTAGCTTCTGTGTAAATACTGAAAACAGTAAGGGTGAGCTAAGTAATTTGTATCTCCTTTTGCTAAAATTACAGTTGTTCACTATAAATTGCATCCCAGGAAAACAAACACAATCAACTTTCTCTGTGTTTCTCATTAGTTTCTAAGGTGTAGACCTTGCTTCCTTTCTGTGCCTTTACTCTCAATGAAATCATAGTTCGTTATCTGTTGATATCTAGAGGGTTCTCTTGAAGAATAAGATTCATTTTCATAAAGCACATCATTGTAGTTCCTTCTGTAGTTTCCTTTTACCCAATATTTGACAAGTATGTCAATCCTCAGATCTTATATACCATTTAATATTTGCTGTGAAATCACTTACTTGTCATCGTGTTTTCTACCTAAAGGGATTTTGGGTAAGGAATGCAGGTCCTTGATAGAATGCTTGTTTAGTAGGTTCAAGTTCTAATGTTGTCAATAATACTAAGATACTTAACTAATTAATTAATATTCAAGTAGATGACAATGGACTATAGCTAATTTAAACCAGAGAATTCTTTAGGCAAAATATGATATTCATAAATAAAGTACAGACTTTTCTTAGTATAGAGCCTATAGTAACAATAAAATGTAAGAATTATCAAAACAATAACTTCTAATTCTTGTATATTATTCTTAAAATGTCCAAGCTGCATTATGCCCAAGTTGATAATTACCCTCTTATAGACAATGAACTCCTGTATGTCATAAGTCTGGAGAAGCTGTAATATGTCAACCAATGCTGTAGAACATCAGTCTGGGACACTAATAGTAAATAAGGGAGAAGCAAATATGCAAAGCTGGAAGCTTAAGCATGAGTGGGAACTAGCTACTGATAAAATAAGCATGTGGTCATGGTGTGTTTACATGGTAACAGGCTGTGATTGACAAGTGCCAAGAGGAACAAGCAGGGCATGCATGGCTGGACGCTAGTTGGAATGACCAGGAAAAAACTTTCATAAATGGTGCAAGTCATTTACAAACCGGGAAAGAAAGAGCAAACCAGGATGTTTAGGAAAAAGCATTTTCTACGTAGTAGATCAGCAACTATGAGGACACTGGACGATAGTACATCTCCATCATTTGAGAACTTCCTTTGGCATGATGGACCCTAAATTGAATAAGAAAGTGGGAAGTGGTGGAGCTTGATAACAGATTCTTGTAACAGTTTTGCCTTTTTCCACTTAAAGGACATTGGAAAGACACTTGTGGACTTTGAGTAGAGAACTCAGATGATTTAACATATCTATAAAAAGGACTGCTACATAGAAAAAATAGAAAGACAAAAGCAAGCCGGGCACAAAAGCAGTTAACGGGAGGTTGAATCATTTGAGAGAGAAATAGCGAACTCTTTGCCACAGCTACAGCTGTGGAAATGTTGGGACACGTTCAGGTTGTGAACATATTTGCAAGTAGAAATGAAGAAATTTGCCATTCATGTTGAACACCACACGAGATAAGAAGGAAAACGAACGTGTTGCCACTTAAGTGACACTAACATGCTTCCTTCATTATTAGTAAGATAGATTTGAGGTGGGAAGAAAACTATTTTCATTGCTCAGTTTGTAAAAGTGCGCTTTGACAAGCAAATAGAGATGGACACTAGACACACTTGGGAGCAGGGAGGAGGTGCCAAAAAGAGGAGAAATAATGTAGAAGTCATAAGAATAGAGTGGGTGTTTAAACAGAGCCACCAATGAGCTCATTTTTTTAGTGTTAGAAGAGAAAATTTCTAATAAATGGATGAGAGTAGGTGGTTGAGAAACGAAAAGTTTACTAAAACAGAAAAACTAAGAAGTGAGTTAGCAACATCTCAAATCTAGGGGAGCATGAAAAGGAGCATAAATGGCCAATGGCGTCACCAGACTTCAAAGAAAAAGACAGTCAAATGTTATTGTCTTTAAACATATTAGGATTTGCATGAGAATTCTTTCAGGGGAGTTGTGGCAATAGCTGGCTGATGTCATCAAAAGGACACTAGGAAGTGTACTGTGAAAGCTCACAGGGAGAGGGCTAGTCACAGCAAAGGATGGATGCCAATTGAAGTGTGGTCTGTGACAGGAAAGCAGCTATGCTGTAGGGCAAAGCAGGAAACAACTGTGAGGGAGACATTGTGATCCTCTAAAGAGAAAGAGAACCCAGTGCCATGTGTGTAGTTGTTGACTGTAGAAATACTGAGAGGAAGTAAATAAATTAAAAATTTGACAAGTTTATAGGCCAGAAAGGAAGATACATGTTTTTAAACTTGTCCATAGTAACGGCTACACATCAGATCACCAATGTGTATAGCAGCTTTTGCTTAAAAACAGACTACATCTTTTCTCTCATCAACTTTTGAAGTCTTAGACTTGTTTTTGAAGGAAAATTTAATGTGTCAAATAGGAAGGTAGAAGTGAAGACCAACTTAGACATTCCATAAATAAATAAATTGATAGATAAGTAGATGATAGAAAGATGATCATACAATCATAGTACTTATTAGTAATCTCCATTTTAATCACTGAGTACTTCTTTTTATATTTATTTTTATTGGATATTTTATGTATTTACATTTCAAATGTTATCTCCTATCCCCCTCTCCTATTTCCCTTCCTCACTCCCCGTGCTTCTTTGAAGATGCTCCCACTACCACCAACCCTCTCTCACCTCAATGCCCTCTCATTCCCCTACACTGGGAAAACGAGCCTTCACAGGACCAAGGGCTTCTCCTCCTATTGATGCCAGACAATGCCATCCTCTGCTACATATGTGACTGGAGCCATGGGTCCCTTCATGTGTACTCTTTGGTTGGTGTTTTAGTCCCCAGGTGCTCTAGGACGTCTGATTGGTTGATATTGTTGTTCTTCCTATGCAGTTGCAAATACCTCGCAGATGCCAAGTGCCCCACTAGCATAGGATGGCAGAGATTATTTTATTTTGACTTCAAATTTCATGTGAAGTTCTAGGTTGCTTCTCCTGCTTGCAGAATCATTGATTCCTCTCTTCATCTGTTGCAGTGTGCCTGAATACTATGACTATGGTCATGGAGTAAATGAGGATGCCTATGACAGCTACGGTAAGACCTTTTCCTTACTATGGTTATGAGATCAGAATACTCATCTGTCACTGACAACAAAGAAATTATTTCTATATCCACCGCACTGCCCCATTTTCACAGAAGTGTCTGCTACATTGATTTATGTAATTCCACAGTAAGATTTGACTTATAGAACCGGTGCAGAAAATTGGACAGATCAATTTTGATCAAAATTTCAAAAGAAATTAATCACAATCATAGATCATTTCCACAGCATTCATGAGCAGTCAGTAGTGGTTCCATGTTTCAGAATTTCTATTGGCCAGTCTTTGGTATAACCTCGATATTGTGTTTTTCCTTTTGTCACAAAGATAACCATATAATCTACACTTAAAATATTTTAGACTTGAAAATGCAAAAATATTTTTATTATGAAATGATTTCTCAATTATTTTCCATCATATGTAACTTTTAAAATCCAAAATAACATGTTTTGCATGCATTAACAGACAGTGAATAAATTATTAGTCTATAAAGTTGATTTCAAAATGTATTTCTGCATTGAGTATCACTAAAAATTAATCATAATTCTATCCAGCAAATACTTGCTGAATGCTTTGATGGGTCGTGTCTGATTCTATAAAATGTTTATTTAGCAGGTTTGCCTTGAAAATGACATTTAGACATTTATAGTCTTGGGGTTTTGCTAAAATTATAACAAGACCTCCTCTTCCTCTGATGGAGAATGAAGAAGACAATGGAGTTATCTATGAGTTAGAAATGCCATGTCATGAAAGTGTAATGCTAGGTCTGGATGTAGAAAGATAACCACATTTGAGTGTGGGGGTGGGGGAGGGGGAGGAAGGCACAGAAGACCAGCCAGGTGGGGGAAAGAAAGCACAGATGGTCAGGTAGGAAAGACAGATGGTCAGGTAGGAGGAACAGATGGTCAGGTAGGAGGGACAGATGGTCAGGTGGGGAAAGGAAAGCACAATGATCACAGAGAATGAAGTCATACTCTGCAGACCTTACTCATTTCTAGCTTTTCAGTCATCTATTCCCAAGGACAAATTCTGAGCTTTCTGAGCCAGTTCTCTGTGCATGATTTACCACCACCAAACCATCAGCATTGTTCATCTCCATAGACGATTTCCCAGCAGAAACTGCCATGGGCTTCTCTCTTCCTAACCATGCACAAGCCCAGAGTAACACATGGGACTCCCTAGCTGCTCAATTTGAACAGCAAACATTTAGCCTTCTTTTACTGAGGAAGCAAGCTTACTAAAAGGATCCAGTTGTCAGGTCTAAGCTCACCTGGCTTTACATTGGGATGTGACTCCTCACCACTGTATCCTACCATGTAACTACTTGACTCACATGAATCTGGACCTGGGCCACTCTGACTCCATGATTAGATTAAGATGCTTATAATCCCAGCAGAGAGCTACCTTTCTTTACATAAACCACATCAATTTTGGTAATTTTTTGTATATTTATAACAGCATATAACTGACAATAACTTGTAAAACAACAAGAACAAAAACAAACAAAACCATATCTGAATATCTACTATTTAACAGACTACCTGTCCTATTGTTTGGGATCTTTTGTGCTGTACACATGTATAGTCTTTACCAGGATTACAGCTTTCTTCATACTTTTTTTCATTATAATTCATGCGGCCAAGCCTAGGTTAGATGGTAACTTTGGTGTCCCCAGTGACTTCTGAATCTGAGAATCATCAAGTCTTCTGGAGACAAGGTCAAATAAGCATTGGCCACTTGCAAAGACAATAAGTTTGGAGGTTCCAAAGTATAACCAGCTGCTATTTTGCCTGGCAAGGATCCCACATGTATCCATCACTTTCTTGATAGAAATTCAGACTAAAGATGAGGGGAGGTTTCTTCATGCGTAGCATCCAGAAGCAACAGAAAACTCAGCTGAGAATCACTGACATGACTTTGTGCACTGGGAACAATTCAGGTCATAGAGAGTCACGAAGCACAAGTTGAAACAGCTGTTGTTTTTGGCTGCTCGAAGTTCTGTCTTCATCTTTTCACCAAAGAGGTGTCCAGAGGATCTAGATACTATTTTCTCATGTCCAGTATCATCTGAGACTCAGGAGAAATCCATGTCTTTCTGGCCCTGTAAACTTGTATGTCTCTAAGGTGGTTGGTTGGTTTTTGGTGCTTCTGGACCCAGACATCCCAATGGTAATTTAAACCCAGAGAAATGTAAATCTGGGGAACCAAAAACCTACTATTTATTCTTAAAACAAACTTACTTTTTGATGCAAATGTTTGTTTTCTTATAAAATGCAAGTGCATTTTCTTATAAAACCAAGTTCAAGTATATGGACTTACAGAATAAGACAAGCAGAAAGTTTTGGGTGGGGGTGGCATGTGGGGGTATGTGAGTAAGAGATAAGAGGCACCAAGGCTTCTTACTGTACTCCTCATTCTCCTGCTTTAGCCTTTCTAGATCAAGTACTCATTGCAATGTTCTGTGTTGTCTCTGAATTCTCCAAAGTCACAATGAGTCCACTCACTTCTTTAGAATATTTTTCAATTCTCAAAAAAAGCCCATTTCTGATGGACTGTCTTCTGGGTTTATTTCATTCTAAGCTGGTCCCCTTCCCTGGGGAAAGTCCTTCCTGGAACATCATGAAAGACCCATTTGCTTTTTTTTTTCATGATCACAACAATTTGTTTCTCAGGTGTGTGACTGAGCTCCAGTTCTTACTGGCCATAGGATGTCACACTCAGCTGTTTTCAGGACTGTTTCCTAAGCCCATGCCTAAGGGAATGTTTCAGTTGGTCACCTCGCCAGGAATAGATTAAACTATTAACCATAACTACCATAGATTTAATGTTATCAACACCTTTACCCAGCAGGTACAGACTGAGTATGGGCAGAGGTAACAAGTGTGCCAGCATTCACTAGGACGGAATACAGTCATTACTCAGTAATGCAATGCCACACCCAGCAAGAGAAAATATCACTATGACTAATGCTAAATAATAGTTGAGGCCCTCCATATAAATTCTCACATTTTAGGTGAACATATTAAGCAATTTATGACAGAGGGGAAGTCAGGGTGAGAGAATATCTCTAAGAGTCCTTTTCTGTTTTTATACATTGTCAATAGTTGGAACTTGATCCAGTGCTGCTACCACATATGGGGGCTTTCTGTGACTCAGGACTAAGCAAAGCCTAAGGAAGCCTAGATCTAATGTAAATAATCCTGATAGAGAGTATGGGACCTGGGAGTCAGGTTACATTAGAGGGCTCAACTACAGGTCTGAGTAAGGGGGATACAAAGGAGAAGTGTGGGAGAAAAATATTACAGACATATCTTCCACATGATAGAGTCTCCATCAGCATCCTCTATGTACATTCTCACACATCCCTGCATTTTTAACTAAGGCTGTAGCATTAAGTGATTTTCCTCCATCAAACAATTAACATGAAATAGAATTCCAAAGTGCCTGATTGATATTCTCTCCCCAAAAATGCTAGCAATGATTCTGGAAGCAAGAAGAGAATCTAGCACTTTCAATCTTGGCAGGGTCATCACTACCCATTTAGGTTGAGGTATAAAGCTAAACACACCAGGGCATCCACAGTTCCCTGGGTTCACCAAAAAATAGCTATAATTATCTTCTTCCAATCCTGTCTCTACTTGTCCTAGAGTCAAGCAACATTCTTTGTCCAAGTTTTCACTGAAAGTGATCCATGAATAAAATACAAGCTTAGCTTCTCTGCTTTTATCATGGAGGATGCTAAGGTGTAGCTTTCTTTGTTCAATCTAATCCAGGATCACCTAACACCAGCGACCTTCATCCTTCCCCTCAAGATTAGCCCAAATGAGATCAAAGTCATGTAGCCAAGGTATATCAGAGCCATGATCAGTGGTCTGTCTGCCTTGGCCTCTGTGGTGGTTTGAATGAGAATGGCCCTGATAGGCTCATATATTTGAATAATTTGTTCCTAATTGATAGGAACTGTTTGGGAAGGATTAGGAGGTATGGCCTTGTTGGAGGAGGCACATCACTGAGGGCAGGTTTTGAGGTTTCAAAAGACTCATGCTATTGTTATTCCCAGTGCTCTCTCTCTCTCTCTCTCTCTCTCTCTCTCTCTCTCTCCTTTTCCCCTTCCCCTCCCCCCCCCCCTCTCCCTCTCTCCCCCCACCATTTGCTTGTCAAGATGTGGTTCTCATCTGTTCTTTCCTCCATGCCTTTGTTCCTCTATCATGGACTTTAATCCTCTGAATCCATAAAGCCAAATTAAACACTTCGTTTTTTAAGTTGCCTTTGTCATGGTTTCTTTCTTTTTTTTTTTTATAAAGGACTGAATAAGTGCAAGTACCTTTTTATTTTTTCTTTTTTTTTTCTTTTTTTTTCTTTTTCGGAGCTGGGGACCGAACCCAGGGTCTTGCGCTTCCTAGGTAAGCGCTCTACCACTGAGCTAAATCCCCAGCCCCTTTTGTCATGGTTTCTTATCACAGCAATAAAAGTTATTATGACAACCCCTGAGACCCATCCCTTCTGTCCCCCAAAAATATTGGTGATGACATTGCCAAGGCAACCTGTGGTTTGAAAAGTTTCAAGACAACAGCATCATAGATTACATAAGCAGGGCTGTTGAGGAAGCCAGGCTAGTTTAAAGGCAGCAAGAGAGTATATTTTGCATATAGGTACTGGTAGGTGTAAGCTTTGTGATGATTTACAAAGTATAATGTTTTTCTATTGCCCCATTATTTCCTATTTACAAATAGATGGATGCATGCCTATTATACCAGAATATAATCTTTATGAGTTTTTACGAAGTTATACAACTTGTAGTGCCGTACAAAGTTAGACAACATTACTCATTTAAAAATGTTTATTAAGTGGCTATCATATGTAAGTGTTATTCCAGTGTGGGAAGATTACAAATCTCCTGACACTTTTTTTTTCTAATGAGGACATATATTATTATTCATGAAATGCCTTGAGAATTTCAGTGTAGTCATTATTTTTCAAAATTGATGTGTCAGTGTGAGGAAAAATAGCTCCCATGTTTCTTTTATGGAATCACATGCACTGGAATCAGTGCTACATTCGATGATGTGCAGCAGAATGGCTTGTGAAGGAATGAAATATTAGTTTCTAAATGGAAAAAAATTTCAATCAGGGAATGCAACAATGAAATGAACCGGTAGTTCTCAGAAGAAGAAATACAAATGGCCAGTGAACACTTAAAAAAAAATAGCCAACATTTTTATTCATCAGAAAGATGAAACTTGAAAATACTTTAAAATTCTATCCCACCCATCAGAATGGACAACATCAACATCGAGAAAAAACTTACAGCAGATACTAGTGAGTATGTGGGGAGAGAGAAACCCCTATTCACTGCTGGTGGCAGCACTAACTTGTAGAGCCACTATTGAAACAGTAAAGAGGTTGCTCAGGGAAATGCAAATAGAATTACCACATGGCTCAATTTGTATCACTCTGGAGTATATACCCAAAGGAATCTAAGTCCTACTACAGAGACAATTGACTCAATATTATTGCTGCCAGACTTACAGCAGCTAAGAGCGCAAGGCAGGATGGCCATCATAGAACAATGACAAATGTAACAAACATACATGGTAAAGTTTCCTTGAGCTGGAAAGGAAAATGAAATCATGATATTTGGGTGGAACTGGTGATCATTATATAAAGTGAAATAAGGTAAACTTAGAAGGTAAACACACCATGGGGGTAGTGTCTGTGTGTGTGTGTGTCTGTGTGTGTGTGTGTGTTTAAGAGAGAGAGAGAGAGAGAGAGAGAGAGAGAGAGAGAGAGAGAGAGAGAGAGAATTATAAAGGAAACCATGAGAAGGGAAGAAGAGATCTTAAGTGGAGCCTAGGAAAGGACAAAGACAATAATAGTACACATGTCCATAAAGGAGAGGGGGGAACCATTGGGACCAGCAATAGTTGGGAGCAAGAACATGAGAAAGGGATTAGGTAAGAGACAAATAATAGATGTGCATGATGATGGCATATGAAACCTATTACTTCGTATGTGGCACTAAAAGGATAATTTAAACACAGATTTTTCTCATCATGGTCTGTAAAAGTATTTTCTTCCACTTCTCTATCACCAGGACTATACCATGATAAATGTAGACTTTCCTGTATTTCACATGAATTGTAACAATTATCTATTGGTATGTTCATTTGAAATTGCTATGCTCTTTTTGCATAATCACAAAATCAGTACGTTCATATCAACCATGTGTTGTAAGAGTAAAGTTCTGAAGATTCTAATACACTCATATTCTGTATAGGGGAAAACAAGGCAAGGGAAAATAACTAGAATTAAAGGGGCTCAGCACCATAATATCAAAGGCTAATTAAATTCATATATCATGAGAATTCAGATTTGGTATAGTATGCTGTATAGTGGGCTATCAGGATTATATTGGTAATTGTTGATAAGTGGTTCTTTTCTTATGACACTTGCATTCAGATATAGTTTCTTTTTTATTATTGAAAATAACTTTCTGAAACAATATGTTCTAAATAGACTTTTCCCCCTTTTAAAACAAATAAGGAAAAAAAATCACAGGAAACACACACACAGACACAAACAATTACTAAAAATAAAACATAAAAACACAAAGTAAGATGGTAATATTTACAAATTCAGGAGAAGATTGACACAGATGCCCATTCAAGTCAAACTGTATATACCTCCCATACATTATCATTCATTTATATCCTCTAGTTAATGAACTGTAGACAGCCTTGTAAGTTAATACTCTTTGTTCCAAACATATATGTTTCTTCTGGCTTCTATTTTGAATTAGTAATTCCTCCCTCTTACATTTTGGTTTGGTTTTGTGGTGGATACAGACATTAAACTCTACTGGGTTGAGTTTTCATTTACAAAAGGGACAGTCTATTTCCTGGAATACTCCTTTACCCAATCAACAATGAGAGGAGATGATAGTAGGTTGGCCCAGAAAACTGTCTCCTCATGAGGACAGGAGAGAGAACCAGAAAATTGTGAGTGAGCATCAGAATGTGCTTCAGAAAGGACATTCACAGATAGAATCTCCCTTCCAGCGTTCATGTTCACAGCCGGTGTGAAATCAATAGTAAATATCTAATGCTTCCCACGAAACACTTCATTCAGAGTTTTGTTTAATACATTGTAAGTATGTTTTCAATTGTTTAATTAATACATTATAAGTATGTTTTCAATTGTTTAATTAATACATTATAAGTATGTTTTCAGTTTGTTGCTAGATATTTGGAATGTATGTATTTTGAAAAATGCATACACTGCATAGAATGGCTATATTGAGCTAATTAACATAAATATTACTGTGGCTGTAAATATTAATAAAAGGATCTCTACCATCCCACACTAGTGGGGCAAATGACATCTACAGGTTGTTTTCATCTCAATCAACAAAGCATTTCAACTGCGAAGCTCCCAATCTGCATCCCACGCTGCCGCCAGCGACTCTCTGAGCCCACCAGCCACCCTCTTACAACTGTCTTGCCGTGGACTCTACCCACATTCCCAGCATCTGCCCCCACCCCCGTGGTTACAGTCAAAACTTCCAGTAACCTGTTAAAATCAAAGTTCAACAAGCTTGTAATTTATCAATCAGATTTATATTCAGACTCCACAAAACGTCTGCACAATAAACTCACAACCAACTGATAATGATATAAACCACCCACCTACATAAGACAAATTGTTCTATAATAATCCATCCCTTACGAAGTATACATAACTACCTGTGGCCATTTAAGGCCACACAGATCTGGGTCATCCTTCTCTGCCTCCATCTTTGTTGTTCTCTTTCTCTTCTCTCTCTCTCCTCCCTTCAAAACTCTATGCCCACCTTACTTTTTCACTGCCCAATCACAGGCCTTGCCTTATCTTGTGCCTGCCTTCACCTGCATAAAGACAACACTCTACATATTACTAATGTGCTTTCTATTGTCAGTGTGTGTGTGTGTGTGTGTGTGTGTGTGTATGCATGCATGCATGTGGTAACTGAATATTTACTGATTTACTCTATAATTTTCAAAAAAAATGCAATATCATGCTACACATCCAAGACTAGTTTCAAACTGGATTCAGGTAATTCTCCTGTTAAACTCCCAAGTGGCTGGGATCCCAAGTCTGAGCCTTCATTTCTTTACATTCTGTTCTATCATCAGATGTAAAAGATTTTCTCTCTGTGTCCCAGGTTTTACTGCTGAAGTAGGAAATATAAACTGGATATTTGTAGGTAATATTGAATATTAAATGCCTTCCTTGCAACACTATAATACTAAAATGTAAATATAACTAAATATTTAAATGTATTGATTATGAAGATCATGTAACATTTCATGTACTATCAGCTCCATTTTTATTAAACTAAGATTTGTTACATTTTTATACTGAACTGATTTTTAGAGAATGAATATTTGATTAATAATAATTTAAAATCAGTTTCTGCACATCTAAACTATTTTATAATTAAGTCAGAATTACTAAAAATTACTTTGGATATGTCTGAATAGCCCATAATTCAATGGGGATGTGTTTTAATTACAGGGCTTAGCTACGCAGTGCTTCACATAAGAAACACCGTCTTCATTCTCTGTGAGATTGGCAGCTGTGAATGGACAGCAACATTTCCATCTCAGAGGAAAGAGCTGTTTATTAAAATGTATTTAATGTATGAACTAGAGAGCTAATTATGCATCCATTCGTTAGGAGCATCTTAAATGACAGCTGTGTGGAACCAAGGCAGATAATATTAATACACTGTCTTGAAATGAATGAAAGCAAAGAGAAATTGGGTGCTATATTTCAATCCAGGGCACCCGAGTGCCGCACTTCAAGTCGATTGCAGAACACGAACATCCTCATTTTGTGCTGAGGAGAGAGATGATTATTATCCCAGTGTGAAAATAAGCCTGCATTGATTAATCTGTGAAAACAGCTAAAGAAAATGAATCCAACTAGCATTCATGCCAGCCCTGGGATTGAAGAACAAAGGGCTGCTATATTTAACAGTAAATAGAGATACGCATTTGAGAAATTGATTTTACAAAAGATGAGTTTTCTAAAATTACCAAGAATATAAAAGTCACTGAGAAATATAATACATGCAAACAATTTGTTTGTCCTAGGATTTGATATTGAAATGTTTATGTGTTCCCGAGAATAATATCACAGTTATTTCATCTTAATGTGAAATTTTAAAGTCCACTTTTAACTGAAAGACAGCTCACTGAAATTGTGTTCCCAAAGTATATTGGAGTTCTCATAAAATTAATTTTAGAATAATCTAACTTTCTCTCATACTATTTGAGAGACTGCCATTAAGAGGACACCTCCAACAAGTAGTCCTGATAGTACATGGGTATCATTTCCCTTAAAGGTAACACAGTCTAAACAAGCAGGGGTAGGAGATGGCTCAGTGAGTTAATGTGCTTGACACACAAGCTTGTCAATGTGATTTGAGATCTTCAGATCTCAAGTTAAAACTGGACACTAACAATCACGTAGTTCCCAGTGATCCTAGTGTCCCTACTCCAGGATGTGGGAAGCAGTTAGGAAGGAGACTTTAATTACAGGCCAACTAGGCTGGCATATAGAACCATGAAGAGACCCTATCTCAAACAAGATGAAGGACAAATGCCATAAGGCTGTTCTCTAATCTCCACAGGGTGCATACCAGAAGTGTGCATGCACGCACACACACACACACACACACACACACACACACACACACACACACATACATACACAGACACTCATTCATACATGCATATGCACACATACACACACCAGAGTCTCACTACTGCACTGCTTATTTGGTAATTTTACATTATTAGTTATATTTAAGATCTCAATTTCGCTTCAAATTATCCACTCTTAATTGGACAGCTTTAGGCAAACTGGGAACCTGCTTCTGCCTTTGTTGAAGATTGTAAACTTTGATTGCCTTGGTATGCTTAGAAAAAAACAATACAAACAGCTAGTTTTCAGCTTGATTAGTTGCATCAAAAAGGATTTGAGGAAAGGAATCGTGGTAAGGATTAATAACACATGTGGGACCCACTTGTAATCCCAGCATTCATGAGCCTGAAGTAGGAGTGTCTCATGAGTTCAAGGCTACTTTAGGGTACACAGTGAGATAGTAATATTCTCTAAATGGTTCCCTTGTAAGCTAAGTTTAAGAGTAGGGTGCAATAGAGATGTTTACATCTTGGGAGCAACCAACAAACAGGTGCACAGGGAATACCTCCATTAGAGCAGATCATGGAGCTTAAGCCTGGTGTTTCTTTGTTCTCTTTGTTGGTTTGTTCCATTGTTACTTGTTGAGTGTCTTTCTGAGACCAAACACTGCATTATAATAGAAAATGGAGGTAGGCCAGGGAAGTAGGCAGCTAGAAGTTGAGTTTTCTTATCAATGAAGGAATGTAACCAGGCCTACCTTTTTCACTGAACTAAAGGGAAAGGTTATAACATTACTTTAGACTACCAATTGACTCTGCCCTGTGTTACTTCTCATCAAGTTCTCATATACTTTTCAAGTCTGTGGATGAATTCCTCAGCTTTGGTAGAATCCAGACTTTGACACCAAAAAAATATAGTTTAGATTCACGTGAGACAAGCATCTATATTGTGTCCAGTTATTGTTCCCTATTTCATTTTCTGTGTTCTGTTCTGTTAACTCTTTTTTCAGTTGTCCCTTTGGCTCTCTTTTTATTGAGGTGGGGCATGCACTCTACAATAAGAATATGCTTCACTAAACTCCTTAGGTCCTCTGTTGTATAGAGGTGAGTCAAGACAGACCCTTCTGTCACTGACATGGAGAAATTGAGCTATATAGTAAGTTTCAGGTAAATCTGAACCAAGGATAAGACTTGCTTCAAAATATCATACCACATGAGAAACAAAAAAGGTACAAAGCTGCATTTCCCATCTCCCTCAACTCAGCCCATGATCCACACTTCACTCATGATTTAGAGGATTTTTTTTTACCTCATAAGAAAACTGTGAAGATTACTTTTGATAATATAAGACTGTATTTGAAGAAAGATCCATCTGGGCTCCTGCGTTGAGGAGGATCATGGCAGAAGTAGATGGTAGTGAATAGAGACAGACAGAAAAACAGGAAGGGGATGATGGGGGAATTTATCTCACTAACATTTCCTACAGTGCATTCAGCTGTGACTGCTTTCATGGGTGAAGAACTTAAAGCTCTGGAACCAAGCAAGTTGTAGGAGCCCTGTTACTAGCAAGCAAGCTTCTATCAGCATTGTGCTGAGGACACTTCATATCCAAATCAACCCTTACATTAGTTATGAATTTTGCATGTTGATCTGCAACATGACACAAATGAACAGTATAAGCAGCCATTATTTACTGTGGGTTTAAGCCACTTTTCCGAGATTCTTTAGTGAGTTTCAGAAATGCAAAGATATATGGAGAATGACCAATGCATGAACAGGCTAGCTTAGTCCTCAGGATCAAGAGTCTCAATGACATCTTTTTTGAACTGGTTCAAAATGAATTGAATGGAGACTGTGATGTTTTAAATACTTCCTGGAACCCAAATATTAAAACTTTACTTTTCCATTTAACTTCAATAACACCAGATTTAAAAAAAAAAAAATGGTCTCTAGTCCCTGTGTTTCATGCTCACCAAGAACCTAAATGTTTAATGTATCTGGGACAATTTTTTTTTGCAATTTTAAAAATTGTCTAGATTTTTTTCCTACCATGAATGCTCCCCAAAGTATCTGCTTTCACTACAGAAATGCAAGCACATTACAATCTGCATGAGGCTTAATGGGCCTGAATCTGCTGAGCAGAGCCTTTGAGAAAGTGCAGGTCATTCGAGTAAAAATTCAGTGCACAGGAAGACTAACCTGGATGACTTATACTTCAAAGGAAGTAAAATGTTACTCAAGGGCACCGACTCCCAAGTGATTGACATGAACTCCAGGCATTCTGGGATGCTCAAATTATGAGGCGATACATTACTCACTCGCAACAATAAAAATAACAACTTTTAAAAGAAATATGTTTATCTCACACATATACACATAAAATGCAAGTTGTGAGCAATGTCTATGCTTGATTTATTTTGCATAAGTGGCTTAACTCCTCCCTTGTTTAATAACATCACTGACTCACTTTATACTTATGCTGTTCTACTACATGTTCGCCACTGTACAAAGTGCCTTCCCTAATAGATCTTAAAAGTCACTTTGGAAATAAGTTCAAATAATACTGGATAATTAATGTAGGAAAGTCTTTGGAGAAAGAATAATCTGAGAGAGGATAAATACAAACTGAGTTCATAATGAATTTCTAGGTTTGCTCAGAAAACCTTTTCTTCTTCAAGATGGCCACTTAATAGAGTCCAGACTAACTTCAGCTAAACGACCTATGACAGTTGTGGCTCCCTCCTCACTACTTCCCTGAATATTTTCCTAAAAGACAAGTTAAGAAGGTGCTGCAATCCATGAAGTTTCCCACGTGTTTCTCTCTGTGTTGTCCTTGACTGTGTCTGTCATCACAACATAGGATAACAGCTGATGCCTAGGAGATTTCGTGCACTTTGTTAATGATAAATAAATATGAATTTACTTCATATTTTTATAAATTTTTGGTATTCTAGTCATTTAGTTAAGGCAGAAGTGTACATGCATCCTCTCTGAAAAGTAAGTCTTGTTATTCATTTATTTTATAGCCATAACCCAACCAGTGTTTCTCACACAGCAGTCCCCTGGTACTGAACACCCCGTGTTTCTTCTGTTATTTTCAAAGAGACAGAGCTGATTTAAAGCTTTACTGTGAGGATTTTTTAAGAGGCATCTTGCAACAACATCATGGGACTAAAAACAATCGGCTATGAATCCAACTCTTGTACTAAATTTGAAGATACTTTTAAAACTCTAGTGTCTAGTAAATAAAGTCCCAAAGGAGCCACTAAACTCCAAATGTACTTCTAAATTTTATTCCTCCATCATTCCCCACGCCTCTTCACAAAGGGACCCTATGCTTCTTCCTCTCACTCTTGTTGCTGTTCTTAACCCCTATAAAGTTCCATACTTGCCTGAGCCTAGAGTGACTTTGGAGTATCCCTTCTACCTCTGGTAATTGCGTTAAAAATATAGGCTAGGAGTGGTGAGAGGCTCACCCTGGCGAATTTAAAGGCCTGTGGTGCACTCACTGTGTGAGAGCTCTTAAGATGCTAGGGTGCTGCATATGTCTACACCATGGCTGATTGCCCAATGTAGCAAATGTAAGAGACAACTGCATAAAACATGGCCATCGTGATAAACACAGTGAGGAAGGAAACTGGACACAAATAGAAATAACATTCTCCAAACCTTGATTCATGGCTGTCATTGAGATTGTGTACGAAGCAGAAGCAAGGCCCCGATTAAGAGACATAAATAATTGGTTTCCTCTATCAATGATAAGGAACCTTGGAAAGCCACATGGCACTGTGGGATATCTTTATCTCAGAGGCTCCATGCTATCCCTAAGTACTCCCAGACCCAGGCTGACCACAAGCTGTTCCAGCATAGCACCTTGCCACGCTGGTCCCTAGAGTTAGTTCCAGCACCAAAGGGCCATATGGAACTAACCATAATTTATCTCTGGTTAGTATCTCTCTTGGCGCCTCTCTACTAGCCACGAACTCTCTGGTTCCAGCTACCAATAAAATCAAGACTCAACAAAGTGCAACCCAACAATCGGATTTATATGTTAAATTCTCAGTCCACAATACATCCACACAATAAACTCACAAGCAATTGATAAGATACAATCTCCCCAACTAGATAAGATTGACCTATAGAAATCCATCCATTAAGAAATATTCACAACAATCTAAATCTATGTAGAGACGCATGGTGATGGATCGTGTACGTCTTCCTCCATGTTGCCTCTCTCCTCCTTACTGCTTCTCCCTCTCCTACTAAAGCCTTTGTTCCCACCTCCCTTCCTTCTCGTCTAATGACAGGCCTCATCTTATCTTGTGTTTGCCTTCATATACATCAACCTACAATACTGAAATTTAAATTTTCATATCCCATTTTAGAAACTTTTTAAACCTATTGCAAGGAGCAACACAGGGCAAAGGGGCTACATCAGTTGCCCTCCGTGGAGATTCCCCAGCAGATATTTTCATTGATTCTACTTCTCTATCATTTTATCAGTGTGTCTTTCTGACTGGCAGTTGCCTTTCCATTTCTACTGTCTGTCCATGAGCATGTTAATTCTGAGTAAAGGACCTAGATAAGCCAGTTTCTGGAATCACTTCTGGATTGCCACCATAAATCTCCCTGTAAGCTATGGAGAGGTAGAGTTGGTTCCTTTTCTGGGAACTCGGATTTTTGCAGTCTCTGTTTCTCACACCTCTCAAATACTTGGCTGGCTTTCTATTTCTAGGTTCTTCTTTGGAGGGATGTGCTAAGTTTTAAAACACTGAGGGGTTTCCCTAGCCCTTTAGGGACCATCCTATTTTCCGAATAGCTTATGGGAGAGGGATTTGAGAAATCTTTCTGTGCATACTTAAGTACTTCAACCTTCTCTGCTCTGTGCCCTGCCCATCTCTCACATTGTCACCTGAGGTTTATCATAGATTTTAACTGTTTTCCGAATGAGAGGCACTGAAAAGTTACAACACATAGATCCTTAATCACAGAACATTTCAATTAATTAGTTTGTGGGACAGAGAGTAGATGTTTTGTTTCATTGTACTTTGAGTCCTATTTGATTCTCGTGGGGGGCTGAGAACCACTGGTCATTATGTGCATTTCACCGTAGAAGTTTGTATTGAAAGATTAAATGGCATGGCTATGTTTAAGTTCTTCTTGCAGTGTAGCAGCATTGGAATGTAGTGCATAGCAAACATGGGTTTTATCTTAGTAGTCCGACTTTCTCTTCTTTGGCAAATACCAGGAGAATTTAATTCAAATAACCACCATGGACACTAACGACACTCGCAGAGTCTCTCTTTCTGAAACAGAGCTGAACTTTGGCTTTCATTCGGTGAACTCATTTATTATCATTTCTTCAGTGGACCGCTGTTTCTGGCATGACTCTCTTGACCTGTAATTGTGAAGTCACGTGTCTGTCGCTGTCTCTCTCTTGCTCATAGCACCAGAAGAATGGACCACAACCCGCTCCAGCCTGAAGGCACCACCACCAAGGTCAGCCAGAGGGGGATACAGGGAACACCCCTATGGTAGATATTGAAGGTCCTCTTCACCTGTGACCTCCTCAAAGACAATTCATAGCCTGTGCTCTTCACATAAACAGCAACAAGACAAGTAATAGTCTTTTTTGTTTGTTTGTTTTTTCTATCCTAGGGATAACTGCTCATAATTACTCCCACCCTATTCTTGTATTCTCTTATACTGTTAACGTGACATGGACATTAGTATTATTTTATAAAACAGACTGGAAAAAAAGACACTGGCAAGCATAGTTTATAAACCATTCTGTAGGTTGATATTCTCTTGATTGTTTTTATTTTTTTAATTGTTGTGTGTAAACCCCCAACCCCTGCCCTTTCCTTTTCGGTTTCCTTTCTCCTTTTTCTTTTGTAAAAAAAAAAAAAAAAAGAGCATGAACCTGTTAGATTTTGAGTCTCAACCAACTAGCCGAACCTTTGTTTAGGGTTGTTAAAAGACTGTAATATGATTTTGAACTAGCTGATAACACAGTTGTAGATAAGATGTTTTAACCTGTCTTTTAATATCTGTCAGTCAGATGGAGATGTTCAATATTAAGTTGTAAATTTAATTTTTAAATGCTGTTTTAATGGGGTGGAAAACAAGCAGCTACTGTATGTATGTAGCTAACTGAATTTGTTCAGTGTTTTAACCTGTATTTGTTAAAAAAAGAAAAAAGAAAAAAACACACATGAAGTTCCATGTGTAAGCTTCTCTAAATAGGAACCACAATTTGTCAAATATGTTTGCCATAATTTGTCAATAAAGCTGAAGGCTTTTGTAAAAACTAAATTTGGAATTACTTGTTTTCTAACTTTAAATGCCTGCTTTATTTCTTTTTCAAGAGATGCCTAAAATGTTTTCTATTTAAAACTTACAAAAATGAACCCAAGCCTGTTTTTAAGATATCTGTGTAATACTTAAAAATGTATCAATAACTTATGGTTGTTAAATAATTTAAAAGTTAACAAACTAAACTGTGACATGAATCATGGTTAGTAAACACTAATGTATAACATGTTAATGGAAGAAATGGATTCAGAATAATAAATGGATTTTAAACTATCCTCTAAGCTTTATCTTGCTAAACACAAATTCTGATTGACTTGTTTGCACTAGCATGTCTCTCGTGAGAAAGAGTAATGGAGTGTAAAGAGGTAAGATTACCACTTACCACTGTCTAAATGCCTAGTTCTTCAACCTTTGAGTTTCCCCGCACATTTAAATCTCCCATCCAACATGTGAGCATTGCGTAGATTCACGTGATTGTTTTCACTCGAAGGAGTGCGTGGGCTTCGTTCGCGTAGTTTATGACAGTTCGTTTGACCGAGAAATCATCAGTGTCAATGGCTAGATGTTGCTATTCAACCTCAAAAAACTTTATTTGTAATTTTCAGTGCTAAATATCACCGCCCTTGAAGGCAGTTTAGAGGGCTGATATTTCTTTTGAGACTATCAGACTTGATGGCTGATGATTATTAAGGAAATATGTCGCAGGACTCACAGGATGACTAAACGTTAAACAGGTAACACTAATAGTTAACTCTGTAAGTTTGCCTATGCAGCAGTAATGTTAAATCTTCTCAGTTATTAAGTTCCTGATAGTTAAAAAAGTAAACCTACAAAAAATATATATATATAACAAAATAGGTCTACAGGCTTTTAAAACAACTAATTAAAATTAACTAGAGGCAGCAAAAATGATTTTACAATCTATAACCCTCAAGGTAATAAACAGAACTAAAATTAGCAATAACAGTAATGCAACTCTTGCTAACAATCAAACGTTAAGCTAAATTTTGATGGAGAGAAAGCAAGCGAAAGACTTGATAGCAGGGATGCATACCAAAACCGTTACTCTTCTGAACATAGTTTTTTTTGTTTATGGTGGCTTTTTGTCAATGTGATCGGTTTACTTTTTTTGCTGCTTCTCAGCTGAGGCATTTTGCTGTCTAGTTTCTGCAGCTGGAGTTGCATGCCAATAGTTTTATGAAGTGTGTGTTTGTCCTCGATTAAAATTGTAAACATGTGCCTCTTTAAAAAAAAATGCTGCTCAGTTATGTTTCCGTTTTCTATTCTTTCTTACTATTCCAGGTCTGCACAAAGAGCACGTAAATGATAGCAGATATGACGGACTAAAAAGGATACAGGTAAGCTGAGGTCTGTCATCTCTGACATAATCCTCACCAAAGTGTGGAACAACAGGAAGCTGTAGTAGCCAAGTGAAACTCTAAACGCCAGTCTGGAGGATACTGAAAAAAATCTGCAGGGAAACCAGCTAAAAGCAGCACGGAGTCATTTGCAATTACTATGTCGTAGCGTAAGATAGCTTCTCCAAATTCCAATTGTTCAAATTGCTACAGAGCACTCTCTGGGGTTCAGGCACAGATCCCGTGTAGCCCCAAATGTTCAGAGTCACAGACCGAAAAGAATCAGACGTCAATCACAATTGACACAGAGAATATTTTCATAAAGCGAATGGCGGCAGCTGAGGCTCAGGCGCGCTGCTTCTTTCAACAGGATGGACAGCAGGATGTGACGTCACAACGAAAGAAACCTGGCCATCGTGTGTTACTGTTTGCTATGCCAGTCCTAATTCAGGTTCCTTCTAATAACCTGGTCGTCATTGCGTACACACGAGCCAGTCTGGCTCCCGTGTATTCTATACAAGGCTCATGTAAGTTTGGGAAATTATACGGGTTTACGGAAGTTATGTAAGTCATATGCAAGCTTATATAAGTTATAAACTCAGAATCTCTCCCGTGCCATTAGGTCTTACCCATGGTCCCATGAAGCTGTGGGATGTCCCCTTGGCTCATTAGAGGGAGCAAGGGCAAGGCTGTTTTGGAGAGCTGTACACACCTGCCAACTTTTGCAGAAAGACAGGAAGAGTCACGCATAAGCACAGCCTTCTGTAGAAAGGCAGGGAGCGGTGCTCACCAGGATGAAGAAATGTCAGTGGGCACAACCAAAGTTAGTCCCAGATGTCCCCAAGACTTACGTTCAAACCACCAAGTAAAAAGAAGGGAAATACTCCCTTGAGTTATACAGGAACGCATGACCTTATATACCTGAAATCCATACTCTGGATTGGTTAAGACTTTTTTCCCTACCTGGAAGAAATGACAGAGTAGTATGAAATCAAACTTAAAAATATGAAAACATTGTATATACATATATGCATATATATATATTCATATACATATACTTATATAAAATCATGTAAGTTATATATGATATAACATATATATATATATATAAAGTTAAATAACAGATATACTTCCTTCATAATTTACCAGCTCTTCAAATAATTGGAAATAAACAAGGTGGGAGTCTCTGGAGACCGGGTGTGGAATTTCTCCTAGTTTAGGATGACAACATTTCACGCAGTTTTAAAAAGGATGCTTCTCCCATGAGCAGTAGAAAGCTATGCTGGATTCCACTGCCAACATCCTACCTACTGACAAGAACTCAACTCAATTTTGGCTCCTAAGTCTGTTGAACATTCCTATGTCAGATGCCACTTCATGCAAGCGATGAAAGTCTCCTGACACACTTTGAATCACCTCAGTGCATTCCATTGACATGCATTCTGTACATGCATGAACTCCCTGTGGATTTCTTCAGACCATGAGCTTTCCACCGGCACACTGATAATCCCAGGACAAGTGGGAACTCACTCAAACACCAAATCTGAGCTCCTAACCAACCAGAGCTTCCAGGGACTAAGCCACTACCCAAAGACTATACATGGACTGACCCTGGGCTCCAACCTCATAGGTAGCAATGAATATCCTAGTAAGAGCACCAGTGGAAGGGGAAGCCCTTGGTCCTGCTAAGACTGAACCCCCAGTGAATGTGATTGTTGGGGAGAGGGCAGTAGGGGGAGGATGGGGAGGGGAAGCCCATATAGAAGAGGAGGGGGAGGGGTTAGGGGGATGTTGGCCTGGAAACCGGGAAAGGGAACAACATTCGAAATGTAAATAAGAAATATTCAAGTTAGTAAAGAAAAAAAAAGGAAAAAAATAGCATTAGTAATTAAGAAAGTTCTATGCCCACTAATATTTGCCAAAGTCTTACAACATAGAAGCTTGGCTAAAGTAGAGTCAATTTGCTGGCATTTGAGAACCTTGTCAGTAATCTCTTCTTACTTCAATATTTAGGTAGTATTCACCAAGGCCATTCAGCTTAATAACAATCGAATTGCTAACCACTTCTAAATGAAGTTTACATTACATCACATGCAAACATTTTTTTTTAAAATCCAGTGAAAGAAATCAATGCTTCAGGAATACATTTTTGAAATACTGCCTTTATTTCTTTGGTTGTTCATTTAAAATTGCCTGGGTTTGAGAGCTCAAAACCACATATGCCCTTGGAAAGACACCCTGTATAGATAGCATCCACTCTGATCTCATGCAACATAGACATATTCAGGGTTTGGTTCTGTTTGGTTATAATGGGAAGACAGTGCACTAGTAAGAACTTTGAGTGGGCAAAGTATTTCAAATTCCAATGCAATGACACCTATCATTAAAAATCTTGTTTGCCGCTCCTGCTGGCTCATTGGGTAGGCTTACCTCTGGTTATAGAAATACTTAAGTAAATGTGTGGAAACATGTAATTGCATGGCAATTTACACATAGATTTGTAGCTGGTATAATGGTAGAACATTAAGTATAGTAACAGTAAGCACATTGCAACCTTTTTGTTTTGGGTACAAATGCCAAACACAGGACCAGAAATTTTACATAAACACTAATATTAAGCACCTGTAATTTAAAAAAAAAATGGACCAAAGAAAGTAGCCCCATTCTGTAGAGATGACAGTAATTTCATACTGTTAATTAGAAGCAATTAGACACACACCCCCAGAGCTCCCAGGGACTAAACCACCAACCAAAAATTACACATGGAGTGACCCATGGCTCCAACTGCATATACAGCAGAGAATGACCTTGTTTGGCATCAGTGGGAGGAGAGGCCCTTGGTCCTGTGGAGGCTCAATGCCCCAGCCTAGGGGGATACTAGGGCAGTGAGGCAGGAGTGGGTGGGTGGGAGTGACTGGATGGGTAGGGGAGCACCTTTGTGGAGGCAGGGATAGGGGAGTGGGACAAGGGATTTTAGGAGAGGAAACCTGGAAGGGGGATAACATTCAATATGTAAATAAACAAAATAACCAATAAAATTTTAAAAATAAATAAATTAACTTTTAAAAAAGGAGCAATTAGAAACAGGGGAATATGGAAACGAAAGCTTTCTGTCCCGTGAGTTTTTATCTTTACTCTCCTTTGTTTGTTTGAGAGTTTATATTGTTAACAATTACATGGAAAGGAACAGGAGAGATGGCTCGGCAGTTAGGAACCTTTGCTGCTCTTACAGAGGATCTGGGTTTGGATTTAGGTACCCAACTGGGGAGCAGCGTCTGCAGAACTTCTGCTAACTCCAGCTCCAGGGCAGCTGATGCCCTTTTCTAGCCTCTGTGGATACTTGTGCATCGGAGGCATTGATTTGCGTGCGCGCGCGCGCACGCACACACACACATACACAATTATAAATAATTCTATACAGTAAAATAATTATAATCAGTCATAACTTAGAAGAAGTTCAGAAACCCCAAATTTACCCTAATTCCTATTCTGTAGCAATAAAATGAATTCATTTTTTAACACACTGGAGTGTTTTACTTTGAAATGCATTTTTACTTTGATATTTCCCAAACTTAATCATTCTTCTAAAATTTCTAACTCCATCCCCGAAAGATGCAGACGAAAGCATCATCCGTTAGTCAGCACGCATGACTGTAGCCTTTGGCAGAGTGAGTGATTTCGTTTATAGTCTACGTTCCCTTGACATTATGAGAAAACTCTCATGCGGTAAGAGGAGCACGGAAATCATTGCAGGGTTTTTGTTCCGCAGTCACAGGTCAGAACTCCATTAAAGAACTAGGGTCAATTTCAACACAGAAATATTTTTGTGCAGTCAAACAACCATTGTTAAACGCACAAGGGAAGGAAGGAACCAGCCCATCTTGAATTTTTTTTTAAATCCCTGCTGCCAGGGAAATACGTTCCATTTCTCTGGTTATTCTGGCGTCCAGATGAATAGCTGAGTTAACAAATGGTGCCATTGACTGACAGGTACTTGTCTTCTCCATCTAGCCTGCAGATTAATTTCCTGGCTCCTTATGCAGAATACATCAATTGAAAGATTGTTTACCGTAAGAGAGAAAAGGTCACTACACTTAGTATGCATTTTACATCTGGGTCTTTTGTACTCAGTAAGAACAGGAACTGAGAGAAAATGAGATGCCTGATTCATACACATTATACATCTTATGAGGGTCAGGTTTACATTTACAGACAGAGAGAGGGAAAGGGGAGGGGAGGGAGAGGAGAGGAGAGGAGGGAGGGGAGGGGAGGGAGAGAGAGAGGAGAGGAGAGGGGAGGGAGGGAGGGGAGGGGAGAGGAGGGAGGGGAGAGGAGGGAAGGGAGGGGAGGAGGGGAGGGGGAGAGAGAAAGAAAGAGCGGAGAGAGAGAAAGAGTAAACATTCTTTTAAACTTGGTTAGCTACATATCAATAATATGTCTCTGATTCACCGTGCCTCACACTTCTCAGTAGTACATGATGAAACGCGTATTTACTTGTATGAGAGACTTGGATGGCTCCTTTACTCAGAATCTTTCTTGAGAGAGATTCTACTTGCAAGTTTCTACCGTGAACGAGGATGTGCATCCTTCCCTCCCTCACTCTGAGTCCCGCACATAGGAACACAGCACTCCCTGTTCTGTAACCCCATAGCCTGCCTCTGTGACAGTATGTTCTTCACATTCCCTGCAGCTATGTTGACACTCCCTTTCCAGCGTCTCCCACCATTTTCATAGTAAAAGGAGGAGAGAGAAGCTGAAGTTCTCCTCTTTGCAATAAGGTTCGTTAGATTATTTGCCAACTTCCATTACAGTTTTCTATTTACATTTATTCTAACGGCAACATAAAAACATAAAGATTTGCATATTAATGAGGTGCCCTATAATGAATCAATGCATGTTACATGTGCAGTGTTTAAATCTGCTCAGATACCTTGTTTTGGGGTAAAAGCATGAAAAGCCATTTTTTCCAGCTTTTATAAACACACAGGAGCTTTGCCACCGACTGTAGTCACTCTCCTGAGCACCAAAACCTCAGCTTCTTGCTCCTGTCTGGGTGTAACTTAGTATGTGTTGGTTATTTTCTCCAACTCTTCCTTAGCTCAGTTCAACTCTCAGCTTCTAAGAGATCGGTATTTTTACACTTTACACACGGTTTTCTATGTCTGTCTTCTTTCACCTAAGGCAATAATCTCTAATTCCATCCACGTTGTTTCACATGACAGGACCTCCTACTTTCGTGTGGCTGAGTAGTATTCTGATGCATATGGACTGCATTTGCTTCCTCTGTTCGTCAGTGGATGGCCATTTTGGCATTCCAATGTCTTGACGACTGTGAAAAGAGCGCAGTGAACATAAGAATGTAGGTATTTCCTTGTTATACCCATTGTTTCCTTTGGCTCTGCCTACGAGTAGGATTGCTGTACTGTACAATAATCTTGGATTAATTCTTGGAGTTTGGCAATAGCCCATTGGGAATTTCATTTGCATTTTCCTGACGAAATAATATTAGTGAAATCTGTTACGCATCTGTCAGATACACGAACAGTTTTATTTAACATTTTATTTATTTTCTAAGTTATATGTCTGTATGTGTGGATATTTGCCTGTGAGTGCGGGTATGGAAATCCGAGGCATTATACCTCCCAGGTACTGGAATCAGAGGTGGTTGTGAGCCACCAGACCTGGCTGTCAGAAATACATCTTGAGTTCTCTGAAAGAACAGTCGAGTGCTTTTAACTGCTGAGCGATCTCTCAGGATCCCAAGTGCAGAAATTTTTAAAAAGAAATATATCTACCTTCTAAGAAACTTCTCTTGGATTCTTTAATCATCGATAACCTCTTAGTATAAATTGACTGAATAATTAGCTATTAGTTGTCTATTTTTTATGCCTGGTGACTACTGAAAATTATTGTCTCTGAATAGATTTGTCTCTGATGAATAGGTGGGTAATTTTTAGAAGGGCTCTATTTTGTTTTGTGGTGCTTTTAATAGTTCATTCTCATGATTGCTTAAAGAAACACGTAGCAAAGCTGGTGAGCAGAAAGGCTAACACAAAACCCAAGTGCGTACAACTACTTAAATATGTTTCGTATTTTTATATTCTTTACCTTCATTCCTTTTTTCCATTTCTCACATGTTTATTTTTATTGAATAGGTTGCTAGTAGATAAATATAGCCAACCTTGCAGGTGGTTGGATTCGGTGTTTCTATTTGTCTGCAGCAGTTCCATTATGAAGAAATGATTCTCCTCCAATTCCTGTTTGGCACAGCCTGGTTGGCACACACACGCTTGGAGGACTGGTGTGGAACCCCACAACCGATTTAAATATAAGGGACTTGAATTTTCAGTCATGAGCTGACCTTCAGTTTGGGAGGGGCAAAGTGATCTAAGGCCCAGTTTGCTGAGGTTCGTGTGTGTGTATGTGAGGAAGAAAGCTGCATTAATTGTCCGGGGAACAAGGGATGAACTGGAGGATGAGCACAATTATTTCAATGTTCTCAGATGCATTTTTATCACAGGGAAAATAGTCATAGTAGCAGCCTTAGCTCATACCATTATGAGGTGAAGTAAAATGATAGAGGTAAATTATTTCCTCCCAAATTTAGTTACCAGGGTTCCAAATTGGTTCTTTCTCCTTGCAACAAATTCTAAATGTACCACATCACCATACTGTGTTTCAAGAAGGCAAATAAAAGTTCATTCTATAAGGAAGGCTTAGAATATAAATCAATTTTCTGCTAGAAATATTTAATATACTACTATTAATATTATAATTTTAATATTAATATTACAATTTTAATGTTATTAATATTACCTGGTCTAGTATATGTCTTAGAACACAGTTGTTTGTAATTGGTTCTAATGCTTTATCTTAATTTGGCTCCCAAATGCCGCAGTGCAGACCTGAGGGTTTCTGTCCCCAGCTGGCTTCGGGTGGTAATAAAGAATTGCTATATAGCCAGTGGCCAGGCGGGGAGGTGGAGGCAGGACTTTTAGATTGCGTGGGCAAGGGACCAAGGAAGAGAAGGAAAAGGAGAGAATCACTATGACTCAGAGGGAGAGAGATCAGATTTAAGAGCTGCGGGAGAGAAAGCATCCAACAATGTAGGTAGAAAGGAAGAGAGATCCTGTGGTGGGGAGAGGGCACTGCCCAGAAGGTAACAGGTTAGAAAAGATAAAATGTAGATTTAGAAGGCATTAATCCAGGAATACCAGAGGGAAGTGAGTGTTAGCTGTGGGAAGTATAGAAGTGTCCAGCATATCAAAATTAGCTGACGCGCGCATGCACGTGTGTGTGTGTGTGTGTGTGTGTGTGTGTGTGTGTGTGTGTGTGTGTGTTTCATTTATGAATCCTGACAGCTCTTGGGCAGGTGCACCATGTACACAGCCGGCCGGAAGCCAAGGCAGATTAACTTATTCCCTGCTACACACACTTATGAAATATTCATTATCGTATTTAGTCTTTAGCCTCCTAGGTCTAAAAAATTTTATAAAATGGCACATACACAGATATATCAATAGGTTGTATGTGCTATCATGAGTGTAATTCCAGTGGTAACTTGGTATAATTGTTATATTAATAAAGAAAGTGGCAGCTAAAACAATGGATCACATAACATACTATTTTTGTGTCTATAAAAAGCTTCACTTTCTTTTCTCGATACCTTTATGTATGACACAGATAGTGCTGGTTGAAAGTATTTACATTTTCACAAAACCCCACACATTTCAGGTATTTATTGTACCTTACTCTCAGCCTTCCATTCCTATATAGCACCTACATATAGCTAAGTACACAGCCCTCTAAATGTAGGTATGGATATCAAATAATCAAGTTACATGAACTTCCATAAAAACTAGGAAATTGGGTGTCTCAAACAATAACCGTGATCACTTCCTACTGAAGACGTGCTTTCAGTGTACTGGTGTGTCTACTTATATTCTTGCAATCCAAGATCCAATTTTCAACTCTTCTCCCTTTCTCTACCCAATAACACACACAACTGAAATGTGCCTTATCTTTTATTATAGTTAAGATACCCAAGTGAAAGTGAACACAGAAATGAAGGACAAGCTAGATCCTGAGAGAAAGATAACAAGGATCCATTATGAATGCAAGGGCATGAGAAAGAAGAGGGGAGTTTCTCCTACGTCTCCAGAGCAGGTGATGTCACAAGCCTCCACCACGTGCATCGTGTTAAAGACCGTATCTGAATTTCCCATGTTAGCTCAGCTGTCCTTACACTCCTGGGCATTAAGAGCTCATGTAGCTGGAGATCCCAGCACAGGACAAGTATTTACCACCATTCTCTTAGATCATTGAACTTTCTTTTGTGATATTTTTAGAACTTTAAAACTTTTCTAGGTGTATAATATTGAGTAAACAATAGAAAACGGTGCCAGCTTCTCACAGTTTTTTGGTAAGATTTTGGTAAGATTTGGTGAGATTTTATAAAATTGCAATTACTGTATATCACAACTTTTGGCTGTTCTGTGTGCGTGCGTGCATGCATGCGTGTGTGTGTGTGTGTGTGTGTGTGTGTGTGTGTGTCTGTGTCTGTGTGTATGTGTGTGTGTGTGTGTGTGTGTGTGTGTCTGTGTGTATGAAATATTACATCTAGACCTGCAGACATAGCACAGTAGCTAATAGCACTGGCTGCTCTTGCAGAGGACCTGGGTGTCTTTCTCACAAGCATCTGTAACCGCAATCTCAAGAGACCCAAAGCCTCTTCAAGACTCTGTGGGCACTGAGCAGGCATACATGGTACACAGACATACATTAGCAAAACACTCATGCACACAAAAAATTATTTTAAGAAATATGTACAGAATCTATGAGGACTGATTCCGTAGTTATCTCACCACATTTTTTATAGCCCCACTGGTACTTTTGAGTGACAGTTCCCTCCGTTTATGTTTTCAGAACCCTAGAACTTGGCAGAGTGTACAGAGTTACTAGAAGCTTTGACTCTAAGAAAGTTTTTAATAAGAATTAATTGCTTATTTAATGCATTCACATTATTGTTAAAGGGTTTTTTCTTTTCTTAATGTATTATCTTATCATGCATTATATCCCAACATCCTTACCACAGTTTCCCCTTCCTTCTCTCCTCCCAGTCCCTCCTCTCACCTGTCCTCTTCCCCGGATCCACTCCTCCTCCATTTCCCTTCAAAAGAAGGCAGGCTTTCCAGAGATGTCAAGCAACCATGGCATATCAAGTTGCCATAAGAGGAGTAGGTTCTTTGTTTCATAGTAAGGCTGGATGAAGCAACCCTGTAGGAGGAAAGGGATCCCCAAGAGTCAGAGACAGCCCCTGCTCCCACTGTTAGGAGTCCCACAGGAAGACCAAGCTACACAACCATAACAAATTCAGAGAACCTAGATTGTCCTCTAGATTGCAGGCTCTCAATTCTCAGTTCAATCTCTGTGAGCTCCTGTGAGCCAGGGTTAATTGATTCTGGGGTCTGTGTGTGTGTGTGTGTGTGTGTGTGTGTGTGTGTGTGTGTGTGTGTGTGTGATATCCTTGATGCCTCTAGCTTCTGAAAAACTAGATTATTATAGTAGAAGTTTAATTTCTTTAAAATAAAATCCCACGATGAGTTGACTTGGTACCAGTCATTAGGACTTCAATTCTCTGGGCTTTAACTCTAATGTCCTTGAATATCTTCATATTTAAAGGACTCAAAGAATTGGTAGTTTTCTACCAGTAACTAATTATTTCAACACAATCACTCCCGGAAACAATAGCAAATGAAGGACACTTATTAAAGAGTGGTCTCATCAAATTTATAGCTGAAATATTTTCATATTTCAGCTGGAGTCTGAATTACTTGCTAAGCTGACTACATACTTAACTATCACATATTGAAGAGTACCATCAAAGGTTACATTTCTGTATAAATATCTCCAAGCAGCATTCTGAAAGAACAGCCAGACTTCACCTTCTTCACTGCAAAGATCAATGTCTCCTAGGAAAAAGTATAGCTTTTAAAATCAAGGAAGTGCTTGCTGACAGGAGTCAGATATGAGTTTCTCCTGAGAGGCCTTGCCAGAGCACTACTGATATAGATGAGGATGGTTGCAGCTAACCATTGGACTGAGCATGGTGACCCCAATGAAGGAGTTAGAGAAAGGACTGAAGGAGCTAAAGGGGTTTGCACCTCCCTAGGAAGAACAACAGTATCAACCAACCAGACCCCCAGAGTTCCCAGGGACTAAACCACTAACCAAAGAGTATATATGGAGCAACCCATGGCTCCAGCCACATATGTAGCAGAGGATGGTCTTGGCTGGCATCAGTGGGAAGAAAGGTCCTTGATCCTATGAAGGTTTGATACCCAGTGCAGGGGACGCTGGGGCGGGGAGGTGGGAGGTAGTAGGTAGGTGGGTTTGGGAGCATCCTCCTAGAAGCAACTTGAGGGAGAATGGGAGAAGGTGAACTGGAAAGGTTCATTTGAATGTA
Source organism: Rattus rattus (assembly GCF_011064425.1). Classification (NCBI taxonomy): domain Eukaryota; kingdom Metazoa; phylum Chordata; class Mammalia; order Rodentia; family Muridae; genus Rattus; species Rattus rattus. Next base: position 109,000,268 of record NC_046157.1, read on the forward strand.
AATACATAAGATATCCAATTTTAAAAAAAGGACAGTTTGAAAACAATTTAAAAAAAATCTAGGTGAGGATACTAGTTGAGTCTGATAGGAGGCAGTTATCAAATGAATAAATAGATAACTAAATGCTTTGCCTCTAAATTTTTATGTCTTATAGTCTGTATGCAGTGTCTATGATGCTGGTCAATTATCAGATTTATTTGTGCATACAATGCCAATGTAATGTAATTTACACATGTAGGGTTAATACTTCTAAGATAATGCGGAGTGTCTCAGTTGGTTTTTGTCAACAACCTAGACACATGGGAAGAGGAAATCTCAATGGAAGAGTTGCTTCTATTAAAATAGCCTGTGCATCAGACTGTGGGGCATTTTCCTGATTAATAGCTAATGTAGAGTGTCTGTATCACTGTAAACAATTCTATTGCTGGGTAATATAAGAAAGCATGGGGAGCAAGCCAGTAAGCAGCATCTCTCCATGGCCTCTGCCTCAGTTCCTGCCTCCAGGTTCCTGCCTTAAGTCCCTGTTCTGACTTTCCCCCATGATGGTCTATAAACCATAACCTGAAATAAATCCTTTACCCTCCAAGTTGCTTTCTCATAGCATTTATCTCAGCAAGAACAAGAAAGACATTGATTTAAGAAGGGTAGATAGTCTGCTGTGGAAAAAATAATACATTTTTAAAATTGCATTTTCACCATTTGTTTATTTGTGGGTGAGGGAGCATTTGCAACTTCATGCATTTGGAGACAGAGGACAACTTTCAGAAGTCTGTTCTGTCCTTCCACCCTATGTGGCCTGGTGATGGAACACAGGCCATCTGACTTGGCAGCAAGCAACTTTCCCCTCTGAGCTGTCACACTGGACAGCAAGACATTTTTACCTTTTTCTCTTTAAAAAGTAAAAGACAAAATTAAAAGGTTTGCTCAAAATATGTGAGCGTTTGGAGTTTTCTCAGGCTCCAGGAGAAATCTCATGTGTGCATTGGAAACAGGGTCTTGACTTTTTACATAGCTTACGTGAGCTAGATAGCTTGGGGCCTGGTGTCTCAGGACCTCATGATTGCTGGTTGACACAGAAGTCAGTAAATATGCTTTTGTGACACCTAAAAATGGTGACAGAGACTCATACATTTGTAAGGACACAGCCCCACAAAGTTCCCCATACTCCTCATGCAGGGTGGAGACCAGCATAAGTGACAGAGATTTTCATTACCTGGTCAATGTCCACAGCACACAAAACCATATAGGGAGTGTTTAAGATAGAGTTTCTAGAGCATATACTCACATAGAAAGATAAAATATTTCATGATGACATTTAGTAACTATCTAATTAAGCACCATTTCCTTCTCTTCTGGGGTTGATTTGTTTTTATAAATATGATAGTATGTTACACTTTATAATACATATTTTATATAAAATATATTATATATGAAGTTAATATATATTATGCATATATTAACATATTATGTATATACTGATATAATTATATAATATAATCATAATATATTTTATGTATAATTGATATATATATATATATATATATATATATATATAATCTGACCAGACTTTCTCCCACTAGAAAGGTACATTTTTATCTCCCTGAATAACGCCGAGTGATAATGCTAAGCTGCGAATGCAGTTAATTTTATGGACTTACCAGGAAATACCTATGACTTATAAGTCATTTTTCAAAAGATTTGCACATGTAACTAATATTTTTATTTTTTAGTAATACTACCGATGACACCAAGTTGTAATTGTCCAACTTGGCTGATTGGAGGTTCCTATGTAAACTTATTATTTATTCATAATTATCTTCAAAATACAAAATAGGAAAACATAATTCAAAAGTAGAAATTTTAGAACCAGGCGGGCCGTTCATTTGTCAATGGCTATGTATTCTGATGGAATTAAATTTTTAAACATATTATTAAAGTAAAACAATACACCGTGAAGCTGAGTATGACAACAGATACCTATAATCCCAGAAACCAGAAATTGGGGAGGAATCTTGACTTAAGGACCAGCACTGGCTGCACAATAGAACCTCGTATCAAAAAAAAAAAGAATAGTTTTTATGGTTAAGAATGTAAAAGGAACTGGAAATATAGATACCTCATGGTTAAGAGCAGTGGCTGCTCTTACAGAGGACCCAGGTTCAAGTCTCAGCAACCACAGGGTAGCTTTTAACTGTGTTCTCCTGACCTTATCTGTCACTAAGCATGCACATGATACATAGATATACATGATATAATAAGATAAAAATACTAACAAGGAGCAGTAAGACGGCTCAGTGGTTTAAGGTACTTGCTATCCATGACTGTCAGAAATCAATCGTAGGGACCCACATGATGGAAGACTAGAACTGTCGCCCACAAGTCATCCTCTGACCTCCACACTCACAAAGTGACATCTGCATATGCACACATGCAAAATAAAAGTGTAATAAAAAAAATTCAAGCAAGCCTTGTATTGCCAAGAAAATTGCTTAGTTACATTAGTCAAAGATTCAATTCTTCCAGAACTTGAATAAGTAAATAAGATTCTTACTTCAGACTTATGGTGAACATTACTTACAAAGTTTCTAAGTTAAATATCAGGAATTTACATAACTTCAACCTTATTTGGAAGCCAGAATTCTACTTTAAACAACAGTTCTAAACTGACCATTTATCATAAATAAGTCATTTGCCAAATACTCAACAAACACTGAGCCATTATTAATACTTTTCAGGTAGAAAGAATTAACATTACTTACAGGTGATCCAAGTGTTATATTTCAAATAGTACACTCACAGTATTTCAAGGCTTACACTTATAATAACAAAATGCCTATAACATAAAACACTTGAACATTTCCCAACAATTTTAGCTACAGATAGACAATAACTTATGGCTTGTGTTAGCATAGTAAAACCTAAAGTTTATACCCAGTGTATGTTCTAAAATATCTTTGGTTCTTTGTTAATATACAAAAACAAGTATAAAATATCTGTGCTAACATTCTGTATTAAGTTTAACTGGAGGCAAGACTGAGGATTTATTATTTAATTTCTCTCAGTATATATATGAAATGCCCAGAAAACTGGCTTAATTTTTTTGTTCCTTGTTGACTGTCCAATAGCTTCAAAAATATAAATATTAATTATTATGTGAATTAATGTATAACAATATACAGTTCGATAAAGCATATTCAATGGCAGTTCATGACTTGTTTTAACATCTAATTATATGTATATAACATCAAATAATATATATTTTAATTAAGATAAAAATAAAAATAAATCAAATGCTCAGATAATGTGTTCCTTAATGCTATGTATATAAGGTTGTCCAACTCATCTGGAACAGTAATGGAAAGGAACTGACCACCTTAACTATTGAAAACATAAGGATTTTGTGTTAAAACATCAATGATGGGTGAATAATCTCTATTTGTGACAAAAATATGGAGCCAAAACAATCAAACTCTAACAGATTCAACAACATATTAATGCAACACAGTTTAGGAAATGCCAAATAACTAAGAAATGAACAGCCCTTTGTGCTAATGTCCAAAGCTTTCATCAGGAATGTCAAGGTTACCATTACCTGGTTGTGTTCGTAGTGTGAAGTTGGCAGGACACCTCAAACTTACCTCCTGTGAGTTACCATTACTGAACCTCTTCTTGATGGGTTAAAGCAGGGGACATGAAGAAGACAGTGACAGTTTTGTTAAAATATATTTGCAGTAGCACTAACGCATGCTGTGTGTGATGTGATGTTATTCTTAGCGTGCAAAAACACATGTTCTCCTTTTTTCAATGAGCATTGCCTTTTCTTCCTGTAGTATGTTCAACAGGGCAAAAAAATGTCATATGTTCTGTCCAAATAACAATAAAGTCAGACATCACTTTTCATGTTCAAAGATGACCAGATTTCTGCATAAGTGTATTCTGAGTAATTCTAGTAAACTAGAAGGAATATGTTGCTATGTCACACAATTAAATGTTGCTTTAAGGGTGATTCATTTTACTTAAGGAAAGTATACTATAATCAATGATTTTATAAGTTACACATAGACACGTTTAGTCTTCTGGTACTCTAAGATTTGCTTTTGAGTTGTTCTAATATACTCTTCTGTGTTCAAATCCCATTCTAATCTTCAGTGTGAGTGCAGTAAAGCTCAACTTGAATAACTCATTTCTTCATGTTCATCTTTTATTCCTATACAAAGTAAGAACTTTGAATATTGACCCATATTCTTTGTTACCTAGATCAGTGGTTCTCAACTTGTGAGACACGATTCCTTTGGGGGTTTAGATGATCCTTTACAGGAGTTGAATATGAGATATCCTGCATATCATTGATTTATACTACAATTCATAACAGCAGCAAAATTAAAGCTATGAAGTAACATGAGGAATAATTTTATGGTTGGAGTTCACCACAACATGAGGGACTGTATTAAAGGGCCTCAGCTTTAGGAAGGTTGAGAACCACTGTTCTAGATGATAGTGTGAGGTATTATAAGAATCCTGGGAGTTTTCCAGAATTGTTGAAGTTTTGTTAAGTTTAATTATTCTCAAAAGGTTTCTAAGAGTTTTCTCCTGTGGAACTGAGGATATGAAGGCAACATATGAACAACACTTGGCAGTGCATGAACAATACTTCACAGTGTACTATGAAGAAAGACAATTAGGGTTCCTGATGCCCATGACCTACTAATGTTACTAATGCTACTAATGTTAGACCAGTTTCACTACACTGACAGTCAACTAAAATCAGAAGCCTCCTCAAGTCAGCCGGACTCATCTGCTTCCCATGTTGTCTTAGCTGCTTATAAATATCGTTGTGTCGTGCCATATGCTAATGCCAGTGATGAATGGTTATCATTATCTTCACTTAGCGTCAGAAAAGACTTCCTCAGAAGAGACCAGTCATAGCTAGGATGCTGTTAGTTTAACTGTTCTTCTACAACACAGACTATAAAAGCACTTACATATGAAAGGTGAGAACAGTAATTTATTTTGAGTCTTTCTGGCAACCACTGGTTGTGGTTAAACTCGCCATGGGATGAATTGAGATCCTATATTGGATGCCTAAGAGGTGCCTATCTGGGTGATTGTATGATGGTTCAAAGTCACTCTGTTCACATAAGAACATGTGATGATGCATCATAGAAAGGCCAAGGCTATCATAAATCTGACACTGGTATCTTTTGAGGGTCAGTATTCCTAGGAGTGAGGTGAACCCTTCATCATCCATTCGTCATCTCATTTATGAGTTCTGTTTTTAAGATGGGTATCGAAAGGATTCATTGTGAGACTAAGCAGAAATATTTAAAGTGGCACAGCTCTTTGCTTCAAATGAAAGCTGAATGGTATATTAGATTTTTGTCAAACAAGTAATAAAACTCTTGGTTTTATTGAGCATCAAAGCAATGTAACAGTAATATATTGTTTCTCATTTGCCTGTGGCTTCCATGCCTTATATCATCACCTGAATTTGAAGTTGTGAATTCTTGAGTATTAGAGAAAAAAAAGAAAGAAAGAAAGAAAGAAAGAAAGAAAGAAAGAAAGAAAGAGAGAAAGAGAGAAAACCAAAATAAGTCAATGAGATGAATTTTGTTGAAATCACATGATAAATGTTTGAACTGCTTTTTGACAATGAGTGGAACAGGAGACAGTAGTTCCAGTGAAGAGAAATGGCATCTATCATACCTTATAGACATTTGTTGAACTTCTGCTTAAAGGCATATTGTGGTCATTTTTACAAATTTGGCCTTTTTATGTTAGAGGGAAGTTCAATTTTGTAACAAAGAGTCAGCAAGAGCATTCAGTAAATATCTGTGGGATGATACAAAGTTGAGCAGAGTAAACAGAACGCGATAGAATAGGGCAATGAGTTCCCTCCTGATATGCTAATTTTCTCTAAACCAAAATGAGAAGTAGAATCCATGTATCCATTCACATGGATCCATTGTAAATAGAGTCTCCACGGGTCTTAGTTTACAGTTGTTGATTTGTCCTCATTCTGGCCAATACCCCCATTTCCTTTTCAAGGTTGTAGTATGCATGAGAAAATAGGTTAGACTTACCTATCAACAATAATAAAAGGCTTTCAGTATTTATTACTCATTCATTAGATGCTGGTCAATTGTTAGAGACCTTAAAATGCCTTCAATAAATAGTGAATTCTTTACAGTAACCCAATAAGCCATTGGCTGGGACATAGGGCTCAGTGTTAGATCTTTTGCACAGAGCCTTGGTTTCTATGAACAGCAATCAAAAAGGAGAAGCAGTAATGAGTCAAGTGTTTTATTATCTCCACATAACAGTTAAGGAAACAGAGTTAGAGAGCCTAGATCAGCATGGTGTGCTCCCCCAGTGAGCAAGCCTAGACCTCAACGCAGGACAGGAGATGCTATTTGTTTTACTAATTACCAGTTCATATAATTAATTATTTTGCATAACATAATTCAAATGATTATTGCAAGCTTTAATAACTTTTTTATAAGGCCAAGTGCCCTTTGACAGCAAAAGCCATCATTAAACCACTGAACTGAGAACGGGACACCAGTTGAAGGAAACTTAGAAAGGACTGAAAAAGAGCTTGAAGGGGCTCGAGACCCCATATGAACAACAATGCCAAGCAACCAGAGCTTCCAGGGACTAAGCCACTACCCAAAGACTATCGTGGACTGACCCTGGGCTCCAACCTCATAGGTAGCAATGAATATCCTAGTAAGAGCACCAGTGGAAGGGGAAGCCCTGGGTCCTGCTAAGACTGAACCCCAGTGAACGTGATTGTTGGGGGAAGGCAGTAATGGGGGGAGGATGGGGAGGGAAACACCCATAGAGAAGGAAGAGGAGGGGTTAGGGGGATGTTGGCCGGGAAACTGGGAAGGGGAATAACAATCGAAATGTAAATAAGAAATACTCAAGTTAATAAAAATTAAAAAAAAAAAAGAAGAAAAAAGATACAGCAAAAGCCCGATCTCCACTGGGTAGTAGTTGAAGATACTGATGTCTCCATATCAATGAAAAAGAGTTGCAGAATGCTTGGTTTATGCCAGGCACTGTATTTTTGATTATCCCTGTGTTAGGCCACAACTTTGTAAAACTGTTCTGCAAGACAAAATATGTGCCTCTCGTGAATACAAATGCATTGCTTCAGCTAACAATCTTAAATAGGTTCACCAGTTAAAAAATAAAGAATGACGGAATACATTGATGTTGTTTCCATAGACTCTCCACCTCAAACACATCTATGCTTAGGCATAGGGGAGTCACTGATTTTCAGGCTACTGGACACAGAAACTGAATAAAAGGAAAATTCTTAGTAGAAGAAGAACTCCCCAACCTCCCATGTTTATAGTCACAAGCTTCTACTGAATACTTGATAAGGGCATGTTCTTTATACACAGGGCTTATTTTCTTTAATCTCTTTATCACTGCTCAAATAAGAAGTGTATTTGAACCAATGAAAGGTCAACTCTGCTATGCTGCACAGGGTATTCCTCTCTGAAATCTCTAAAGATTGCCTTAGCTTATTTCTGATAAAATATAGTAAATGAATGTAAATACTATTTATACATAATTAACATCATTATACCACTGTGTAAGCCATGTCACAATAAAACATATAAAATAGTACAGAAATGCTACTGTACTTAAATGTCTAGTCATTTCTAACAAAAAAGTAGAAATTCATATAAGTATTCACTAAGTTCTCTGTGCTGTAGAGAGGCAAGTAAATGCTATCAGGCCCATGCATAAGATATGATTACAGTTCACTTGGTGATACAAAATGTGTGTACAAATATGGACTGTGTGCTGTCATTACAGACTGAAGAAGAAGTTAATTTGGCCTGGGGCTGAAAAAGATGGCATCATAAAAGAGATGAAGTTGGATGGATTGTCAGATATGGAGAAAAAGTAGGTGAAAAGAAACTTTGTCTTTCTTCCTTAACTAAAATTACTATCTTGACTTTAGGGCTTGAGAGATGGTTCAGTGATTTAAAGGTCCATGTTGCGCTTGCAGAAAACCTAACTTCAGTTCTCGTCACCCATGTCAGATTTCCCAAAACCACCTATAACTCCAGCTCCTGGGGGTACACACACACACACACACACACACACACACACACACACACACACACACACACACTTTTAAATAATAAAAATAAATCTTTAATGTTTTTAAAATAAAAAACTTATACTAGGCTAAGATTTCTAGTCTAAGTCTCAGATGAGATTAGAGCCAAGCTAGTAAGTCAATCTAGGCAAAAACGTAACAACAAATACCTAACAATGCTCAAATAATGTTTTATAACATATCTATAAAAAAGCATCAACTGGATTGGAACTTTATACATGATTATATGTTCATGTTAATATCTCTAATAAATTTATGCATAGGTAGTAACATAGACTGCAAACTAACAATGGCGGGGTTTCTGTGCTGTGGTTTGCATTTTGACTTTTGGGTTCTTTACACGGTGACTCCCCATCTAGATTTCGTATGCTACTTAGACATTAAATGAATGGGACAGTTCAGACACCTGATTTGTTCATTCCCCCTTGTCTGAGGCCAATCCCAGTGCTCTCCTTGTGAAGACTGAGTATGTTAGCTGTGGCAGTTTCTCCTACTTACTTTGCTGTGGTTGTTGTTTGCTTTTGCATTGCTGCTGCTGTCCTAGAACCGAAGGCTTTCACACTTACCATAAGCTTATGGTGCAAGCTTTTAGGCTTTTTATTTTCTAGAAGAAAATACGGAAAAGGCAGAGAAGCTATAAACGTTTAGTTGCAGGGTGTTCTGGGAACAGATGGTGTATTGGTGACTTTTCTATTGCTGTGACAAAACAGCATGACTGTGGCATCTTGTGGAAGAAAGAGTTTGTCTGGGCTTCTGCTTCCAGTGGAATATTAGAGTCCGTGATTGTGTTGTGGACATAGCAGTCAGAGGCATGGCAGCCACGGGAGCCCCTGGGCTCACATCTTGAATCAAGCAAGAAGCAGAGCTAGCATACTAGAAATAGCGAGAGTCTTTACATTTTCAAAGTCCAACTTTCCCCAGCAAGGCCACATTTCTTCAAAATCCCAAAACAGTGCTGCTAACCGGAAGCTAAGAGAGTAAACACCCAAGACTGTGGAGAACCTCCCATTCGAACCCGCATAGCTAGAAAATCCTTTTCTGAGATCAGTCCCTCCACATGAAGCAGCAAAACCACCAACCCTGTCCACCAATTGGACCATCGTTTTCCCAAGTTTTCTCAAGCTCTATCTGCCACTCGCTACTTTTTTTTTTTTTTTTTTTGGTAAGAGCTGATTGGCTACTCACTGTTTCCGTCGGGTTTGTTGATCGTTTAAAGTCATAGCCAAAAAGATAACCAAGAGTCTTCATCTCACTCCACACACTGGTCCAAGTTAAATCACACATCCTTAGTGTTGCTCTCTGTGGTGGAGAAAGGTCAGGTGTTCATATTCTCCTGGTGGAATCTCAGGGCGACCTTTGTGAAGCAGGGAGAAGGCAATAAGAGGCAGGAACTAGAAGAAAGCAGGACACAGATGAGGAGAATACAGATGGGGAAATGCCAGGAGGAGCTGATAACAAAAAGCTTTCATTTAGCATTCATACAGCATGTCAATCACTTTGTAAGGCGTGGAAAATAAACTCCGGGTGAGACAATCCTCATTCCTAGTCCTTCGGAATTAGGAAATGAGCAAATAGGACCCGAAAGAAGGAGCCTAGGCAGAACCTATTGACCCAGCGCTAAGCCACTGGGGACCTCAGCTTAAGGCCACGTGAGATCCTAGCTGGTTCTCTCCCTTGGTTTGGATCCATTTGACCGGGATCTAAAATAGAAAGTCTTTAAAAGGTAGCCACCCACCCTAAAGTAATATTCAGCAAGTTCTCAAAACATGTGGAATTCAGGATTGAATGAAACTTCGCAACTTCAAATAGCTCAACAGAATATCGTTGTTTAAGTTGCCCGCCAAATACCCCAGCTCAAAGATTTGCTCTCTCCTGGCCTCATAAATCGCTCGCACTATATCACCGTCCCTCCTTCCCAGCCTCATCCTGGAGTGGAAATATCATCATCAGAGGGGAACACTGGGAGGAAAACATGTACATACAACTCCTTATGAGTAGTGGTTACCCAAGATCATAACTAAAATAGGTCATTCGCATCGGGCCACACAAAACAGCGGAGAGCACAACGAGTGTCTGTATTAAGGCTATTCCAAGCATGGCCCATCCCATCCTTGGTCTGATGGCTCTTGTTAGCCGTCACCCTGACACACCTGGGAATCTCAATTAAGGAATTACCTCGCTCAGGTTGACCTGCGGCCATGCCTGTGGGACATTTTCTTGATACCTAATAGATTTAAGCAGAAAGGGTAGAGCAAACTGTGGTACGTCTTATCCCTGGGTAAGTTGGCCTGGGATGTGTAAGACAGGTAGGCAAGCAAGCCAAACATGTGTCTCTGTAATTGGGATGTCGCTGGCTGACTAAACAGATAAAGAAAGCACTGCTTGGGAGAAATTGTATTCTGCTAGATTGCCCCCTGGTATCAATCTTTCACTGTCAGCGAAAGGTGAGTAGAAGACCTCTGTCTCAGTCTCTCCTTCCTTGAAATGAGACTGAAACAACAACCACTTCTGTGATTCTTCTCCTGAAGAAAAAAAATCTATTTAATAAGTAACTATGATGACGTATTAAAATCTATTTAATAAGCTTGCCCTTTTAGAGTGTCCCTGGAACAAGCAAAGTGCTTCTCAAGCGTGTTCTGGCAAACAGGCAGCAGATTAGACTGTGTGCCTTTTTAGTCCCCCAAGAGTGCCCAGTATCATGTAGGTTTCCAGGATGGGCCTTTTTTTTTAAATCTAGAAACCAATTCCCTGTTTTCACGAGTTTTGTAGAAATCCGCAATGAAAGCACATCAAAACAGTTTGAAATCCATGCAGCGCCATGTCAATGAAAGGTACAGTAATTATCCTAAAGGCATCATCTTGGATTCTGCTTATATTGCATCTTTTACGTGAGCATCAGAGTTTTCTCCGGGCAGTTACTCTTGCTACACAAACAAACACAGATGGTGCCCAAACTTCCTACTGGCTCCTTCTAGGTAATAGCATTTATCAAAATACTGCAGGTCAGTCTAAAGATTCAAAGAGGACCCGCCCCCATCTTGGGGCCATACAGCATGGTAATTTAGGCAAACGTTTGTTGACAAATTCAAAGGGTTTCTGATGAATCAAATATGGTAGTAGCATAAACAGAAATTCTCGCACACAGGCTAATTTGGGGGGGGGAAGCAATTTCTTTGAGAGGAGAAGGAAAAGTCAACTTTGTCTTTCCTGGTGAGCAATTCCAGACAAATTGAAACCAGTTTGGTTGCACATTTGTGGTTTCGTGGTATATGCACACGTCACCATTCTCTCCTGACCTAGACAAGCAAAGCAAAGGGAGGGGAGATTTGTCTTGTATGAACTTATGTTATATGCAGACCTTCTAAGAGAAGCGGGCTTCCTCCCTGAGATATCGACAGCACAACTCTCTTCTCTGGGCTTTGCAGTTTCTGAGTCTGTTTGCCCTTGAATCCAGTCCTCGCCTTTCCTCTGGCTCAATAAGGAGGAAGCTATTCCCTGGCGCTCCATTCCCACAGAACAGTCCCATCTAGTACAGCTGGCTTATGCAAGTGGAGTCTCTGGAGACTGGAGATGAACAGACAAAAGACGGAACATTTCTCTGAGCTGCCTTCTGTCTCCTTCCCATTCTTTAAGCAGCTTTGCCTCTTACCTGTTCCCTCTTAAGCTCACCTGGACTCTGGTTTCCCACCACACAGCACCCGTGCTGCGATAGCCCTTTCCCGTTCTCCCCTAGTCTAGTTTTGTTCTGGTTTGCTTATTCCAGGTACTAATTTCTGGTGTATCCTATTTTATTTTTCCATTTCACAGCTTCTCTCTTGGTGATTATCACTGCCCTATTTTTCTCAGTACCTGAATTATGGTCCCATTCAAAGATTCCAAGTGAATCTTCATAGCCTAATTCGTCTCTGGTAGAATCCAGGTTGGACATGGGCCACTTGCTCTTACTGAATTCCTTGAAAAGAAAGACTGTTGTCTGCAGCGTCTCTCTCCTGTCATGACTACTCCAACCTTGGAGACACTTCCGGGTCATGATCTCCTGCACACAATGTTCCCCCTTTAGCAATTCTTTGTTCAGTGATTGTGCCCCCCTGAGCTCTGGCAGTGCTGTCTCAGAGGAGGGGGCAGAAAATACTGCCTTAGTTGCTGCTAACTTTAATGTCAGAACGCACTTAACTATTACCTTGGGTTGCTAGCCTAGCCTCTCCCTGTTGTACACAGAGCGTTGTTCCTCATATATGTCACAGGAGCTGATTTCTCCTATCTAGAGTTGGTGCTTCCCCTAGTAAATCACAAAGGATAAGGAGGCTCCTAGACTTCCCTATAGGCAAACAGCAGAGTGAGAATGTACAATATGTTAGTTTCTATTCTAATATTCTGTTCCTTGTGCTTCTTTACGACAGAAATGCAGGTCACAAAGCATGTCTATTTCCAAAAGGGTTGATTTGTAGTTATCCACCTGTGTTAAACCAAAAGTGTCAAACTATTGGTCTGCACCCCGGGGATTGCTAAGCCTTGTTGGGGTGTTGAGCATAGACTGGTGGAGTTTCTAAACGCAGCCTTGGGTGGGGTTTCCCACCCTCCGTTGACACACACCATTCTATTGCTCCTCTTTTCTTTCTCAAAAGGCCCTTCCCTCCCAGTCTCTCTTGTTAGGTTGTGTGAACACCCCTACTCCCTGAGCCATGTTGCTTGCAGGCCCGTGCTTGTGTCTCTGGGGTACATTATTTTCAATGGAATGATCCCCTTTCCTGTCAGCTTTTAGGGCCCAAAATAAAAGGTCTGCCCTGACTTCCTACATCTACTGCCCAGAAGCACCCGCACACTTGGGAGTTATTTGAAACACAGTTTGCTGAACTACGGAAACAGTATTGAAAGCTCTGGGGCCTCACATCCTAGGTCGGAATTAGTAGGAGCTCTTGGCAAGAAAGCAGTGTGTTGTTCGAGGCTCATAATCGTTAGACATATTTTACCGACAAACAGGTTATTGTTCTAGCACCCAGTGCTTGTTCTCTGCTCATAAAGATGCTTTTATCTTCGTTAAACAACAGGGACACAGGAAAGAAATGAAAGTGCTTTAACAAATTTAGACAAAAAAACTCTCAAATCTGTTCTAGGTCGTTTTCTCTTCCGCCAGAAGCTGCATCCTCTCTTCGAGGCTGTTGACTAAATTTAAGACTTCATTTCAAAAAAAAATTAATTAATTAATTAATTAAAAAATGACTTCATTTCCACATCCATCTAATTATGTCCTTGATGCCTCCACCACCAATTAAATAAATGCCAAGTCTCTAACTCCTTTCCTTCCAGAGGAGGAGCTCGTCTATGCGGTGCTTATTCAGTCACAATGGCTGTGTCTGCTCACACGGGTCCATTGCCTCCGGTACCATTTCTCCAGCAGCTGTTTACTCTCTGCAATTAGACTCGGAGCGTCCCAGACAGGAGTCTGGGTTTCATTCCTTTTCTCTCCACACCATAGGCTTGTGACCTGAATGGCTTCTAGATTTTCCTGCTAGCTGTCCCGGTGTTCTTAGTTCTTTGTCAAATAAACACACTGTGTACTCACACTGTAGATAGATCCATTTTAAGTGGATATTTGGTCTGCTACACAGAGTTCACGTGGGGGTGGTTTCTTCTGCAGATAGTCTGTGGGCTAGGTCTGGTACAGCAGGACCTGCAGGGACTTTACCACTTGTGCCTTATGACTTTAACCCCATAAATCAGGATACAGAGGTGGGCAGGTCTATGTGACTGAGTTTGAGGGTAGCCAGGTATGCATAGCAAGTTCCAGCACGGCCTGGGAGCGACAGAAATACTATGTCTCAAGAAAATCAAGAACAAAAATAGTAATGATGGTGAACTAAGGGGTCTACTTAAATTGCTCTCCTAAGGACTCACCAGTGTCTTTCTAGAACTTTCACCACTGATAAGTATGTATGTGTCATAAAACCTATTCTTTCTCTTCATATATGTGTTACATCTGTATATAATAAGCATATAAGAAAATGTACAATTGTAACATAAGTATGTAAATAATATACATAAAATATGCATACACATAATTAACCATAATTAACATTTAAAAATACATCCATATGTGCATTTGTATAAAAGTGAGTTTTATGTCCAATTTGTTTCCCTCCACAGTTTTTCTGTAACTAAGTTTCTGTCACCAATAAATGCCAAACCTACCACAAAGTAGGTATCCATAAATATTCATTGACTGAATGAATCCGTGGAAGCCAACAGCTTTTTCTAATCATTAATTATATTGCTTCTCTCTTGGTCTTGAGCAAAAAGTATAGAAAGAAGAAAACTGGAAGCATTTTTAAAAAATTGCTTTTGTCTGTTATAAAACTTCCCGGGTTTATGATCTGCCTCCTCCCGGGAAAAGCTCCTATTCTTCTTGGTTTGTTTTCACCTTGACATGAAAAGGTGGGGAAGGAGCTCTGCGGTTCACTCTGTGGCAGCCTGCTCGTAAAGGAGCCACAGACGGTTCAGTAAAACACCTGTCAGTGAAACCCCGCGGTCCAACCAGAGAGGTGAAAACCTAAGCGGGCACTTCTCCACATTCTGCTGCAGCATCTTGCTTCTTCTCAACAGGGATATCAAAAACACAGAGCACAGATGAGTGTTTGCTCACTTATTATAAATCAAATCTATTTAGAACAGTGGAAGACTGCACTATAACTACAAGAGCAGGCCGCAGAGCATGCAGGGAAGCAGACCGCAGAGCACGCCGGGAAGCAGACCATCTTGGTCTCCAGTTCTGGCCTCATTTCTTAAGTGGCAGATTATGAACCCCTGTTTTTCTTAACTACCCCTCTTCTTTTCTAAGCAGAGATCATAAAAGAATCTAATTCACAGGACTTCATCCTGAAATTAAGTAACAGAATACACAAAGCCTTCCGAATAAGGTCTCGCATGTTTGGTAATTGCTCATCAGTCATTTTTTTTAAAATCACCTTCATTGCCATCTCAAAATTAAGATTGGATTGCTGCTAATATATGATGAATAAAGTTTCAACAAGACTAAGTAAGGTGTGGATGGGGGATGATAAGCGCACATCAGGAATAGCAAGAATTGAAAGGCAGCATCGCCAAAGGTGTGGGAGAAACATAAAAGGACACAGCAGAAAGCCAGGGTTATCGGTTAGTTCTCTTCAGTTCCTAACCCAATAGAAAATATGACTTCATATATCTGTCAAGTATTTAACAAAGACTACTCTTCCACCATCCCCTGTAGCCTAAAGAATTTGGAGAACAATTAATCACCACCTGTTCCATATTCAGCTCAGCATGGCTAAGGAGTCTCCACTGACTCAACTTGGCGGTTAGCAAGCTTCCTCATTCGAACCTCTTTCCTTCGTCCAAAAAGACACAATCAATTACATTCTGCATGCCTATCCTTGTACACAGCACTGTTAGTCCTTAAAACAAGAGAGACCCTCACATTCGCCTGTGTTCTTTGCAGCTTTGCTCCTTAGGAGTGTGCGGTCCGTTTAACACACATTCAGTTAGAGTCTTTTTTTGGACCCCACACTGCACTAGATGCCTGATGTAACAGCAAACATAGAGCACAAATGGACCAGCAATGGAAAAACAGAGTCAGTTTCTATGAAGCCTGTGTCTAATTATAGATCTCAACTGCAAGTCGCTACTATTTTTATGGCAGAAATAATTTTAATGAATGAATGAATGAATGAATAATATAGCCAGAGCAAAATGAAACAAAAAAATATGTAATGGTGGTGTGTTGATAGACTACAGGTAACTGGGGACAACTTTAGCTTTCATGGTGACAATTATTTTTGGTGTCAGACTCGATCTCACTCTTACCTAAAACATAGACAATTAGAACTTCAGATATACGTGTATTGTACCACAGAAACATCTAGTGAAATAATGGAGTCACACGTAAATACTTCAGTTAATTACAAAAACAGCTAGTTACACAAAAACTCACACTGGCACAACACCAATGGTTTAAAGTTCATGCTATAACGTTATATTAGCTTCACTTTCCTTCTTTAAATTTCTTTTTTAAATCGTGATAAGGAAGTAATGGCACCTGAGGTCTAAGATCTAAGTCTGAGTCACTTCTAAGATATTTCTGTTCTTAATTACTATCCCTTCTCTGATATCCATGCTGTTCCCATTGGGCTTTTCAATCAAGAGAGCAAAGCTAGTCCCAGGATGCTATGCGTGAGATTACTTTTTCTCATATTTCCTACTAAGACACTTCTTCTTAATACACAACATGACATTTGTCTGAGGCTACTATTGTGGTGATGACAGACTATGACCAAAAGCATCTCAGGGAAGAATGATATAATTTCATTCACAATTCCATCCATTTAACAGTTTATCCTCAAAAGCCGGGGGTTGGGGGGCAGGAACTCAGCCAGGGAAGGAGTCTTGAGCCAGGAGCTGATGCAGAGGTCGAGGAGGGGTGCTGCTTACTTACTTGTTCCTCAGGGTTCACTCAGCCTGCTTTTTATAGAACCCAGGACCAGCCCAGAGATGGCACCACCACAGTGGGCAGGACCCCAACGCCCCATCAATCACTAACTGAGAAAATGCCCTATAGGCTTGCCTTCGGTTGAATCATATGGAGACATTTTCTCAGTTGAGGATTCCGCCTCTCAGATGACATAAATACTTAATAGCAAAAATAAGGAATGAAAACAGGCAGAGTGTCGCAGGTCTTTAATCCCAGCACTTGGGAGGAAGAGGCAGAGTTCAAGGCCAGGCTGCTCTGCAGAGTGAGTTCCAGGTCAGCCAGAGCTACACAGAGACCCTATCTCTAACAACACCATCACCAGTAACACCTAAATGCGGTCCACACTGGGTCGTTATGGCTAACCGAGTAGTATAAAATTGTATACAAAGTCTCTAGACGCATGGGAGCGAGGTGCCTATTTCCTTAGTTGTAGCAGAAGTTTGGACGCAAAACATGTTTCATATTTAATGAAAACATTTTGGTACAAAAGGAAACCATCAGCAAGTTTTGGCCATTGCGAGAAACAGCTGCGTACTAAATTTTAAAATTTCACGAAGTGCATTTTAGAATTGATTTTTCTAATCCATCGTGCCACAGCTCATAACTGAAGCAAATTCATCTCCATGGCAGACAGGTTCTAAGTGCCTCAGTTGTAGATAATTATGTATTAACTTACATACACATCATATCTCTTGGCTTATTGATACCTGTTTGTAAAAACGCTGGCTGTAATTAGTTCTTTTAAAATAGAAAACAAATTTTTTTGAAAATTCCTACATGATTCCTGTATTTACATTATTTTTATACTACCCTTTGAACCCCTCCAGTTCATCCAACTGCCCCTAATTTCCTCTCAAATTCACAACTTCTTCAGTTATATGGTGTGTGTGTGTGTGTGTGTGTGTGTGTGTGTGTGTATAGTGTTTATAAAAATAGATTCCAGTGAGTTTACTTAGTGTTGTTCATAGATGTGTTTAGGGCTGACTATTTGGGAATGAATGACCTAGAAAGGAGTCCATCCCAGGAGGAGAAAACTGATTATTTCTCAGCAGTCGGGAGTGGCCTGTATTTCTTCATCTAGAAGTGGGACTTGTGAGATTCCCCTCAGCTGTGTTGGAATGTCCACCGGTCCTCTGACTCCTACTGCACCCTCTTCTGCCAAGCTCACCGAGACTTAGGTGTAAGGTTTCCACTAGAGATGTACCAATTGAGGAAGGGGACCTCAAGGTCAGTTGTTGTCTTCACTATGACCACTTGTGGATTTCTGTAAGGGTCTCTGTCAAAAAGAAGTTACGTGAATGAGGAGTGACAGCTACTCTTTTATGTGGACATAAGGATGAATATCTAGAATGCAGTTGAGAGTGACATTGACTTAGGAAGGCGGCAATAGGAAATTCTTCTCTAAGCTCTGTGATGTCACCAGCCATGAGCGTTGCCTAGGTTGATAGCACCAGCCATGAATTACCTCCCACCGAGCAGGCCTTATATCCAATTAAACAGCTACTGGTTGTCACCATGACATAGACACTATCATTGCAACCGAGCAGATGTCTTGCCAGGATGTCCTTGATCTCCCTCACAGAGGCCTGCTTGCCTCAGCCTCCTGATTTCTAAAAGTCAAGTCAGAAGCCACAAGAAGCAGGCAGTGTTGTGGTTCACAGGCTTTACAGCTGGGTGGGATGGTGACTGACTTTCTCCCTTTGCAAGCTTGTAGGGCACCTTCAGATACTAGGAGAGCTAGTCTCTGGGAGGTTCCCAGTGAGTTCTAGCTTGATTCCTTCAAGCCTTGAGTTTCTTACAGGGAGACAACCAAGGGCATGGAATAGCCTACATTATTTAGACAATTTTTTAGATTCCTATGGCCAAGAATTAGAAGAGGTTTCCTATACTGGGCACTGGAATTTGTATTAAATTTTCTATTGTTCTTGTGTCTGTGGGAAGGTGGGTATTATAACCCTAAGTGGTTAAAACATGCAAAATAAAAAATGCATACACACACACACACACACATTAAATTTTAAATAAGCAAAAGTAATGTTTCATTGTGATCTCTTCAGTCACCATTAGTTCTTTGACTTCTCTCCCTGGGTGTATTGGCCTCTCTTCATCCTCCCCACATAAATTTTGAGCCTAAATATCAAAATTCCCCCTCATAGCAAATCATTACTTCCACTATCATTACATGCTTTCACAATGATTTGCTACCTATAAAAGATCTTCTTCATTATTCCTCAGTGATCTCGCGTTATCTATAGAAACCTCAACGTTAAGGTAATAAATGCATATATAATCCACTGAATGTATTCATATTCCAGAAGTTCTCTTCTAATGACACAAATAGTCTCAGAGTTGCCATAAAAGAATTAAACGTGAAATAAACTTCCCTCATTGCTCCGGGGTTGAGATGCTCTCTGGCAGGTGACGCTGAGGCTACGGGAGCCATGAGACATCAGGACTTTGCGACACACATACAAAAGGCAGGTTAAAAATGTATCCCCATCACTTTACAAGTTAAAAAAAACGCACAGTGGTATTTACAATAGACAAATTAGTCTTGCATGGTGACACAAAGATTTATCCCTATCACTGTGGAGGCTGATACCAAGAGGACTATGGGATTAAGGCCAACCTGGATTACATACAGATGCCCAGGTTCAACAAACAAAAGGAAGGGCAATCAGTAATATGCGCTGAAGTGTTTTCCCACGGTTTCCACACACTCTTCTTCCTCTTCTCCTCCAAGGCCGGTCTCCTACTTCTCTGTATCTGGGAGGCAAGGGCTCGGGACACCATCTGTTATTTTATTATCACCAAGTATTTTAAAATACTTGGCAATCTCAGGGCTGGGAATGAGGTTTACACCGTCAGGTTTCCATTCATGGAACAATTCTGTAACTACTGTAGGAAAGATTATAACTATGAAAATATTAATGTTTCCCACTGAGCTGCTGGAATTATCTAAGACCAGACTGGCGATAAGCCACGCATCTTTCTCCATTACTGATGTTTAAAATAACTCTTCTTAGGCATTAGGTTATCTCGATCTTGTACATAAGGAGGCCAACACTCAGCGTGATGTTAAAATGTGCCACGGTTATACAGTTCATAAGAGAGAAGCTGAATAAAAGCACGGGAAACTAATTAAAACACAAAACACGTGTGTCCACTTCAACTCCCTACTCCCACCAATGGACGGATCATGGAAACAGAAACTAAACAGAGACACAGTGAAACTAAAAGAAGTTATGAACCAAATGGATTCTCATGCGAGCAATCACTGATCTTCTCAGAGAGTGGGATGTCAGGCACTACTGGTTACTTAGAAAAGCAGAGGTTGCAGAGAGAGCTCAGAAGTTAAGATTTGTTGTTTTCACAGAGGATTCTTTTCCTTTTTTTTTTTTCTTATCACAAAGTTTGTTTAATATGAAAAAAGAGTTGTAAATGAAAGAAAATCCAATTATGGGGATGCCAACTTTTTTTTTAACTGGAGACAATAATAAATTATTTTCTTACGAAAGAACTCCCATAAATTACATGAAACAAAATATATTTTGGAAGGAACATAAGACAAATATTGATAGCAGGGAGAAAAGCTAAAAATCTTCCTATTTTTTTCAGGATGGTGGAATAATGGCCTAGAAAAATCAAATATTAGTTACAGATATAGATCTAGAAATCCAAATAGATACTGACAATTAAATTGTACATTAAAATGGATTAATTTTAAACAAATTTAATTAATTTCTGTTAAAATTTGTTTTAGATATCACATTTCATGTGCAAATATACAATTTACATTTACAAAGTTTGACATATTCTTTTGTTTTAGGGTGAAATGTTCTGTAGATATCTGTTAAATCCATTTGGTTCATAGCTTCTTTTAGTTTCACTGTGTCTCTGTTTGTTTTCTGTTTTCATGATCCGTCCATTGGTGAGAGTGGGGTGTTGAAATCTCCCACTATTATTGTGTGAGGTTCAGTGTGTGCTTTGAGCTTCAGTAATGTTTCTTTTACAAATGTGGGGCCCCTTGCATTTGGGACATAGATGTTCAGAATTGAGACTTCATCTTGGTGGATTTTTCCTTTGATGAGTACGTAGTGTCCTTCCCCATCTATTTTGATAACTTTTGGTTGAAAGTCTATTTTGTTGGCTATCAGAATGGCTACTCCAGCTTGTTTCTTGGGATTATTTCCCTGGAAAATTTTTTTCTAGCCTCTTACTTTGAGGCAAGGCCTGTTTTCATCACTGAGGTGTGTTTCCTGTATGCATCAAAATGCTGGATCCTGTTTATGTATCCAGTCTGTTAGCCTATGTCTTTTTATTGGGGAATTGAGTCCGTTGATATTG
Source organism: Rattus rattus (assembly GCF_011064425.1). Taxonomy (NCBI): domain Eukaryota; kingdom Metazoa; phylum Chordata; class Mammalia; order Rodentia; family Muridae; genus Rattus; species Rattus rattus. Next base: position 109,021,255 of record NC_046157.1, read on the forward strand.
AGAGGTGATAGGGACCAATGATTGTTGGTTCCTGTTATTTTGTTGTTAGAGGTGGAATTATGTCTGCGTGTTTCTCTTCTTTTGGGTTTATTGTGAAATGATTAACTTCTTGCTTTTTCTTGGGTGTAGTTTCCCTCCTTGTGTTGGACTTTTCTTTCTATTATCCTCTGTAGTGCTGGATTTGTGGGAAGATATTTTTTTTAAATTTGGTTTTGTCTTGGAATACCTTGGTTTATCTATGGTAATTGTGAGTTTTGCTGGGTGTACTAGCCTGGGCTGGCATTTTGTTCTCTTGAGATCTGTATGACATCTGTCCAGGATCTTCTGGCTTTCATTGTCTATGTTGAGAAGTCAGGTATAATTCTGATAGGTCTGCCTTTATATGTTACTTGACCTTTTTCCCTTACTGCTTTCAATATTCTTTCTTTTTTCTGTAATTTGGTGTTTCAATTATTATGTGATGAGAGGAATTTCTTTTCTGGTCAAGTGTGTTTGGTGTTCTGTAGGCTTCTTGTATATTCATTTCTTTCTTTAGGTCAGGGAAGTTTTCTTCTATAATTTTGTTGAAGGTATTCACTGGCCCTTTAAGTTGAAATCTTCTCTCTCTTCTATACCTCTTATCCTTAGGTTTGATTGTGTCCTGGATTTCCTGGATGTTTTGGGTTAGGAAAATGTTTTACATTATCTTTTATGGTTGTGTCAATATTTTCTATGGTATCTTCTGCCCCTGAGATTCTGTCTTCTATCTCTTGTATTCTGTTGGTGATGCTTGCATCTGTGGCTCCTGTTCTCTTTCCTTGGTTTTCCATCTCCAACGCTGTCTCACTTAGAGTTTGTTTTAATGATTCTTTAATGATCCTGGATGGTTTTATTCAATTCCTTCACCTGTTTGATTTTTGTTCTCCTGTTTCTCTTTAAGTTATTTATGTGTTTCCTCTAAAACAAAAGGACATACCTTCTTCTCAGCACCTCATGGTACCTTCTCAAAAATTGACCATATACTCGCACACAAAACAAACCTTTCTCTGGAACTCAGTTGGGAAACAACGTGAAGGAAAATACTGCACAAACTGAGTTTAGAATCACTGGGTTCAGAAACTAGCATCCTAATATTGTATACTTTATTAAATATAAGTCCTCTGGTGGTGAATCATTGTGGATCACCATCTAAACTGGGGGCCTCTTGTTAGCTACATTTTTTTTTACTATTTCTTTTCTTTTATTGGGTTTTATTTATTTATTTATTTATTTATTTATTTATTTATTTACATTTCAAATGTTATTCCCTTTCCCTGTTTCCTGGAGATAAGTTCCTTATGCCACCTATGCCATCCCCCTCCCCTTCTTCTATAAGGGTGCTCTCTCCTCCCCATCTGCCCCCCCACAAGCACAAGTACAGACACATTCCCTCTAAGATTTCCCCATTAGTTTTCTCTTCCCAGCACCCACGTGGTAGCTAACAACTATCTTCCAGTTCCAGGAGATACGAGGCCCTCTTCTGGCCTCTGAAGGCACTGCACATATTTTGCACACAGACATACATGAAAGACAAACATATATAAAATAAAGAATACATCTTTTTTAAAAAAGGAAAGCAAGGGCTACCAATTACATTATGTGCTGGCAATTTAATGAATATTTTTGTCTTGACAAGTGTTTCTGAGTCTCTAACAGGCTCTTATGGTCCATAAGTCTCACCGTCCTTACAGAGTAGCATGTTATGGGTCCAGCAGTCCAGAAACTACTTTGAAATGACTTAACCTGGAATATTAAAGTATCCACTGTCTATGCCCAGGCCCCATGGACCTTCCCACAGACATTTTTGTCACTCATCCTAAGGGAACATTTCTTGTTTTCCAATTTTTTTTGGCATGTCTACTATTCAGCAGATTTCTGATAACCAGTATATAAACTATGGTAATATAGATGCATACCAACAAATGCATCACATGTGTATGAACAGAGACATCAGGGAACCAGGGAACTTATGCAGTTACATGCACACATTTATAAAATGACTTACATATTCAAAGCAGTTCCTTTAAATGGTTGCCTTGGGGAAACATGCATTTCACAAACAGTTTTGGGGTTTTTTTGGTTGTTGTTTTGTTTTTGTTTGTTTTGTTTTTTGTTTTTTTTTAGCACAACTTGGTGTTGCTTTAGCAGAACCACACTTTATGTGTTCTTATGATTTTTCTCACCTTTCCAGGGAGATTTTGAGGCTTTTTTGTTTGGGGTTTTTTGTTTGTTTGTTTGTTTGTTTTCTTTTGTTTTATTTTGGTTTTGTGGAAAAAAAACAAAAGAAAAGAAAATTAAAGCAAGTGGTATCTCAAAGTATCACGTAGTGACATTAATTTCTTATGAAATTTGGAAACGGTTCTGAGAGCAATTGCAGAAGTGCGTGTGTGCTGCAACATGTCGGCTCACAGGCCCATGGGCACATGCCTGTTAGGGCAGTGCTCGCAATTTCTAATTTCCAGATTGAACCCACTATTGATCAGTTCAGAGGAGAATATTACCATGCATTCAGTCAGCAATTTCAATACAAGGAACGACAACGGGAAATCATGGCAAATAAAAACGTGGATGTTCCATCTCTTAATTCGGGGCTAGAAAAGAAAAATACCCTGTAAGACATTACACAAAAGCAATTAAAGAGAAGCTAGCTACTGAAGCAGGGAGAGGAAGGGCAGGGCCATCTGTTTACATTCTGTTAAATCTTCTGAATAACTCATTGGTTATATCTTCAGAACTCAGGCATATTTTACACAGCAAAAAATAAAGGAAGTTAAGGCGGGACGTGGATCTGAACTCAGATGAACTATGTACATGGAAAATACCAAATAGGATCAAGTCTCAGTTTCTCCGTTGATACAATTCCAGTATTAAATGGATTAAACATTTAAATAAATGTGAAATAAATGCATCTGTTCTAATGACTGTGCTTTCCTGAAATAACATTCATCTCACTACTAAAATTTAAAACTGCAGTTTTCATATTTATGAGAAAAAAATTTTTGATTTCAAACTGTCTTTGCTTGTATCTATTAGCGCTCTTCTATCCCCCTGCTAACCAGTATTATTTAAATATATTCTGCCCACAGATCTGTGCCAGAGATTAGAGCTAAGTCATGTTCAGAGAGGCTGTGCTTAACCACAGTGGCGAAGGTTACACTGTGTTAAACATAAGATACAAGCATATCCAAGGAGAGAGTACCCACAGGGTTTGCTGGCACCTTATAGTGACAGAGGCCCATGCTGACAGGCCAGAAAACATTTTGTGCTTAGGGGGATGGAAGGCAGAATGGGAGGGCATCTTATGTAGAAAAGTGAGGAATGTCATAAAACAAAGAAGAGAGGCCCTGAAGTGTGGAATGTTTCAAGGAAACATGGCTGCGTTCAGTTGACTTACTGTCTAAAAAGAAGTCTCAAAATGAAGACTTGGATATTATGGGAATCTGAGTTCTGTAGCGCTAAAGTGGGTTTTACTCAGTAGGCAGTCATAAGCAGTGAAAGATTTTGATTGTAGAGTTGCATGGTGGATGCTCGATTCAGGAAGTCTAAACTGGAGGCTGCCTACACGAACACCCGAGCGAGAAAGAAAATGGAAGTAAAAACACCAACCGACACTAACTCACCAAACTATACACAACAAGAACTAATGAACTCTTTAGACCCATGTTGGCTATTGTACAGGCACAACATGCCACCCTCACAGTACCAGGAATGGTCATCATTTTACCAAAAGTGAATGACTGCTTTACTTCCTCACATATTCCTATTGGAATATTTATAAACAAATAATCAGCCTGTCATTTAAAAATAATGATGTGTTTAGCTTTGGTAAGGGCCACATTTGATAAAGTGTGCATTCTTTCTTTATATCATAGGTCTTTAGCGTCCTTTTTTTACATTGTTAGTGTCTTACACATTTGTGTATTATTTCTCCAGTTACATCAAATGTGACCCTCTATAACTTGTTCAAATCCGGATGCTAGCAAGGTCTGCATGTTCTTCTTGTGTGTCACGTATATAACGTACTTTGGTCAGGTTACTTTGTGATTATTAGCACTCTTCCTTCTCTATGTTTTTCTACATTTATTTGTTGGATAATGTTGTGTTATGTCTTGTAACTAGGCCATTGCGCTATTTTCTACTCCTAAGGAACAGCGATGACTCACCCACCCTTCCTTCGCCCGTGTCATAATCACCACGTGCAGGTCACCATACTGAATAATGAGTGCGAATCGCAGATGTCTGTCAGTCGTGTCACTGAAATATTCAAATGGTGACTGAGTTGTCAAATTCATCAAAGAAATTGTACGTTGACTGTGGCACAGCTTTATTGGTAAGCAATTGCTTGTGTGCTTATTCTTTTTGAAATTATGAATAAGATAGTCTATATCATTTTAAATTTTAAAATATTTTAGACTACCTATATGTCAGGGTTTGTGCTAGGCTTTGGTGATAATAAAGTCATATAGTATTCCAGTGCTATACATGTACAACACAAACTGTTGCTTTGTGCATTCGCAACACACACACACTCACCACAGTAATAAGCCCACAGATATGCAAATACACACTATGTATCCTGCCACCAAGTAAAAGTATCATCCAGTTTAGGCTGGGGTTTCTCATTAGCAAAACTATTACCATTTGGGATAAAATAACTTACTAGGACTGGGGAGATATCACCTCTTCAACTGTGACAACCAAAACTGTCTCTTGTCTGCAGAGACTTCCGAAAGTCCCATGAGAACCAAGGACAAAATCCCCTGCAGCTTAAACTACTGGATTAGGAGAAAATTTCTAAATGTAAATTGCTAATGAAGACAACATGGTGCCGAGGAAATCATGGGAAATTCACAGCATTCAGCAGCTGATACAACTAACTTGAAATAAAGCGTTTTTGGAGTAGAGAATGGTAAAACCCAAATTTATAAGGGAAATAGTTAAATACACATTGTGTTCAGGGGCCATGTAGCATTCGGTGTTCGGGATACAGTTAATAAAAATGTATAAGGAACAATGTAAGCCCTGGCACTATAAAAAGCTATCAAATTGTTGAGATCTTTAAATAAAAGGTTTTTTTTTTTGTTTCTCATTCTGTGGAAATGTTATTTGAATGTACAAATGGAATTAATAAAACATGATTTTGGAAATGTCAGTGTGGTATTTCTGGGCGAGGGTATTAAGAGACTGAAGTGTGTGATACAATGAAGGGTATAGCCTGGAAGATATTGGAGGACTTGAAGACAAGTGTCTCGGTGGGAGAAGGGAGGAAAAAACAAGTATTTAACTCTAAACCCTATGTCAGTGTCTTAGCTTGTAATTGTCAAGATTGTGTCATGGAGTTGACGCTGCGGTAGAGCTGGTCAACAGATTTGCTCGAACACTGACGACGCTGTTTGGAAAGTTGCAGCTGATGTTAAAGAAAATAGAGGCCAAAATGGTGTAATTCCAGACAGAAACTCGACCGTGACACGGAAAGTATACATCTGGACATTTGAATAGTCTCGTTGGAGGAAAATTAATAAATTAAAAAACCCTTGAATTGTTGAGTATTTATCGGCTCAATGAAGATTTCTTGTCTATGTGTTTGTGGGTTTATGTGCCTATGTGTCTGTATGTCTGTGTGTGTGCGCCCACGTGTGCATGTGCACGTGTGTGGGTGTTAGTTATCTTTCTCGGTCACTTTCCACCTTCATCTTTTGAGACAGTGCGTCCATCGCTGAACCCAGAGAGCACCAGTTAAGCTAGGCTGGCGACCAGCAAGCCTCAAGGACTCCTTTTCCCACCTCGGCAGCATGAGCTTCTAAGTGCACACCACAAGGATGTCTGGCTCTCCATGTGGGTGTTGGGGATCTGAACTCAGGTCTCCATGCTTCCACTTTGCCAACCAAGCCACCTCCCAGTCCCTAATGAAGATTTCTGGAATGTGTATTAGTACACGCTGAGGTTCTCACCATGCTGCACCTCGTCAGTGCTTTCAGGGCATCCATTGAAGATGGTCATCATTTACTCATTTTCAATATGAATTATTGAGGCAAGACGTGACCCAATACCATTAAAGTGCTTTACTACCAAGACGGTAAGAACCTGGGAATCCCTGCTTTAACAAGTAAACCATACAGTTAAGCTAATTTGCCCTCAACTATTCCGTTTCTTTGAGCACTTACATTCTGTGTGAATATAAAAGCTTTCCTGTGTCGATAGCGTGTTGTTAATACAGGAAATCACACATAGGTACAAGCACCTGTCTCTCCCCTTACACACCTTCCATTCTGCCCAAGCCACTAAGTCATGAGATTTTGTTGTGTTTACTCGTGAGCTAATAGTTGCTGATTTTGAAAATTCTTGAAACTTGCATTTGGAGGTTATGACTATATTTTGTGTAGTAGTCACATAAATATTTAAGTAGACTTGTTAAAATATGAAGACAATAGTGAGGTAAGCAGAGAGCCTCTAGATAGGAGGACTGAAAACATAGGAACTTGGTGGGGGAAAAATGCCATTTCAGGCACAAGTATTTTTGATTGCGACATAAAAAACTTGTTTCATAAACAGGAGGATTCCATACAGTGATAAAATCAGGAAATAACTCTTCCTGGAAGGTAGATATAAGATGGCTAATAATTGGAAAAGGGTTGAGTGAGAGAAGCTAAGAATGTGTTATAAAAATCTAAATTTTTATTATCAAAATCCATATTTAAGAATCTACAGTAATCGGGGCTTCTGAATCAGGTGTTGGAAAGGACAGGAATGATGCCTAGATGGTTGTGAAAATGAATGGAAATCTGCAGCTGACAGGGCTCAGGAGGTGGAGGGGCATCTCCAGGATGTGACAGAGACTGGGATAAGGGAGGCAACCAAGTATCAAGGGGCGGGGGTGACCTTAGCTGTGATTCACTACACTGGGGATATGGAGTCTGAAAAGGCTACCTCCTGTAGCCAAGCAGGAACCCCAGTGGAGAGCTAGAGACACCAATGCACCCACTAAACTTTCAACCCAAAATGTATCCTGTCTACAAGAAATGCTAGCATAGGGGATGGAACAGAGGGAATAGCTAACCGGCCCAACTTGAGACCCATCCTATAGACAAGCACTAATCCTTTACAGTATTAATGATATTTTGTCCTCTGAAGGGCTCTACCCAGCAGCTGACTCAGACAGATGCTGACACCCACAGCCAAACAGTGGATGTAGCTTGGGGACTCTTATGGAAGAACAAGAGGAAGAATTGGCAGCCCCAAAAGGCATAGAAAGTTCACAGGAAGACAAACAGAGTCAACTAACTTGGACCCTTGACGACTTCAGGGTCTAAACCACAAACAAAAGAACATACACGGGCTGGGCCTAGGCCTCCCCACACATATGTAGCTGATGTGCAGCTTGTGGGCCACAACCAACCAGAAGGGGGCTATCCCTTAAGCTGTTGCCTGTAGATGGGGTATGTTCTAGCTGGGCTGCACCGGCTGGCCTCAGTGGGAGAGAAAGCACCTAGCCTCACAGAGACTTGAAGTACCAGGGTTTACTGAGTGGAGAGGACCTGTTCAGAGGAGCAGGGGAGGGGGATGGATGAAGGATAAAGGGGAGGGGGTGATCGGGAGAGGGGGAGTGATGTGTAAAGTGAATAAGTATAAAATTAAATTAAAAATATTTTTCAATTAAAAGACTATAAAATTGCAACAATTTTCTTCCGCTATGGATAAAAATCCCTACAGTATTAGTAACACTTGATTAATGCTTCCTCAAGGTAGGGCTGTGGCTACAGATACGGCAATGATGCTGTTGAATATAAGGATGATTTACTTGAGACTGGTTTGCCTACACTACCTCGCTTTACATGTTCCAAGATGGTCCATAGGATTAGGAAGCTTTGCAAAAATTGATAATAATAATAATAATAATAATAATAATAATAATAATAACAACAACCACAACAACAACCACAAGGGGAATGTTAGCTAACAGCTGCAGATCAGAGTGACTGTCTGCTCATCTGTACTTAAGTGACGCGTGCTTCTGACAGGAAGGAGCCAGGCTAACCGCTTTACGGAGAGCTCCGTATCTTCGGTCTAGAGGACCGAAATCTATCCCGGTCCTCATGCAAAGCTTCAGAGTGTATGAGGGTGCGCAGTAAAAGAAAGGAATGACAGCAAGCGGGCCCTGTTATTGGTCATTTCTGCTCTCCTGGCTTGAGATGGCCCGTGATACTCAAGGCTCTCAAACACTAACCCCAGTTTTTCTCAGTTTGACCTGTAACGTTGTGGAAGGAAACGATCTGGCCATTGGCAGTGATTGTCAGTGAATTATGGGAACGTCTTTTCAAAGTCTTTTAAATCCTATATAACGTTACACCTCTACTGTTTTTTGTTTGTTTTAATAATGTAACACTGAGATTGCTAGAAAACTCCTTTTTTTTTTTTTTGGTCCAAATTTTAGTTTTTCTTAATGTCCAGATCACTGTTAAATGAGATAGGTGGTGGAGAAATGTAACTAGTCTGGGATAGTTCTAGTGTGTTCTAAGTGGCACAACCTGGAACTCCTTGAGAAGTAGTATTTGTTATAATGATACTTGCAATGTATCTTATACAACCCATATTTATTATATCAATTGTGTTATTGTTATGTTAATGAATTTTCTTTTATGTAAATCCTTGGAAGGACTTTGGATTCTTTATATATAATCAGGAAAACATTGCTTTAATCACAAACGTGGGTAAAGGAAGGTATCCAAATCTGTATGCAAATGTGTAATTTTCATTTGTTTTGCACAAAAATTCTACACTGAAACATGCACTGGGGCATCAGCACTGTTCATTTCTGTTACATAGTTTCGTTTTTTATTTAAATTGCATTATGTGTTACTAATACATAATAACATATATTTGTATATGTTAATGGGGCGATGGTATTTGGTTACATCCATGCCTTGTGTGCTTCATCTGTCAATTTAAAGAGTTGTAGTGTCTCAAGTTTATTTTGGGTAAAAGTAACAGTACATTGTCATTATAAAGTTTCTCTTTTATGAGGAATTGCCAGAGTTCTTCAGCGGTTTTTGTCTCTTTTTCTCATTATTTTCTTTAATCTAGGAAAAGAGAAGAAACTAAACCAGTGCATGTAAAAACAGGCTCGCACAGCATGCCCAGGGTGTGGATGCATGTCTACGTTGTTTACTTTCTTCCTCTCCCATGTTTAAAATTTTCACCCCAAACCTTAAAAGGTTCTTGTGAAAAAAAAAAGAGAGTCGTGACTTGGGGCTTCTATAAATTGTTCCCAGTGTTTAAGGACCGGAAGGGAGCTAGCATGATCATTCACATCTAGTTAGAAAATGGTTCCTGTATTTTGCCAGTCCTGGGAAATACTTAAAATTCTGCATAACGGTATCTTGGGGAAATCTTTCTGGGTCAAGGTCTCTAAATTTTCTTCTTATTTCTCCTCCTCATTTCCCCATCAATCAGTTAAAGTAGAAACAGTTCCCTTTGCTTGCTATATGACTTATCTGCCTCTGGAATTCTAACAAAGGGGAGAGAGGGGGGGAGCGAGAGACAGAGAGAGAGAGACAGAGACAGAGACAGAGAGACAGAGACAGACAGACAGACAGAGAAACACAGACAGAGACAGAGAGGAAAGAAAAAGCAAGAGAGGAGTAATATAGACTGTGGTGCCTTTTCTGCTTTAAATAGGACACAGTTTGTCAAATCTGGAATATATTACAGCTTTGTGGAGTCTTGTTTTTCTCAAATGTTAAGCTACTGAACTGGATATCAAAGATATCAAAGAGTAATTTATTTTGTTGTAAGTACGCTTTTACTGTTTTCTTTCAAAAAAAAATCTCAAAGCATGAGTACTTCAAAACAGATAACTAGGAGATAAATTAGAACAGTTAAGGAAGTGGGGGATGTTGTTTTTCATTTATGTTTGCCTTTCAGTGTGTAAATGCTTGTTCTGACCTGAGATCTGTAGGATATTTGCTTTGTTAATTGTCTGTGGCAGTGATAAATTTAAAGTGATCCATCACTGAGGAAAATGTGCAAATGATCCTGTCACAGAGTTGCTTCTATCTACAGGGTAAGCAAATGGCTATCTTCTGAGGGCCAAACCCTAAACCACAGGCATTAACAAATTGCATTTAACCAAAGTAGCAAGTAAGGGTGCTCAGGAATAAGCCGTTGGCAACCAACTACCTTGTAGACTGAGTTTTATCTGCATATTTCCTTTGTGACTTCTAAATGATTTTTTAAAACTTGGCAGTGTTAGAATGTTATGTGTTCAATAAACTAATACCATTCTACTGAACCAGTCAATCAAATGATAAAGTGTAATATATACACACATGCTACCTCAAGCATTGCTATTTTTCTAATTCAGTGATGACCTCAGGGTCTGCAACATAAACAGTTGGTATGATTGTTTCCATTCTGTGACCCTATGACCGTGACCATAATTTATTCTGAGGTAAATTTTCTTTCTGGGAAGATTTAACATGCCATGGGATTTATTATTTTCCCCTAAAGATTTTTTGGTCTGAAAAAAATATTTAGGTATGTTAAGAGCTGGTTTGAATTGACACATTTCTAGTGGCCATTTTGTTTTTGTTTTGTTTTGTTTCATTTTTTTAAATTTTTAGAGATTTATTTATTCTACATATGAGTACACTGTAGCTGTCTTCAGACACACCAGAAGAGGCCATTGGATCCCATTACAGGTGGCTGTGAGCCACCATGTGGTTGCTGGGAATTGAACTCAGGACCTCTGGAAGAGCAGTCAGTGCTCTTAACCACTGAACCATCTCTCCAGCCATCTTGAAATTTGGTGTAATCTTCTCAGGTAGTCCTTCTCAGCTTCTATTTAAATTTTGGTGAGAATATATTCATTATGTAAAACAGTTATGAATAATCCATCATCTTCAACCCTGCCCCCCATCCTTCTTGTGTCCTTCGCTGGTCTCATGTCTTTTCCAAAACAATCCCTCTTCTACTTTCATACTTTGAAAAGAAATCCCCAGATTCTGTATATGAGGGGGGAAAATTCTGCATTTGTCTTGATGATCTCCAGTTTCATTCATTGTGCTGGAAACCATATGATTTCAACCTTCTATTATGGCTAAAGCGTTGTGTGTGTGTTTCTGACTGTCTGTCTCTGTCTGTGTGTCTATCTGAGGAGAGTGGGCACTGGGAAGAGTGAGCTCTATGGAGAGTGAATGCCAGGGAGAGAAGTCATGATGGAGAGTTGGTTCTGGGGAGAATGGTCACTGAGAGTAAAGGGCACTGGGGAAAGTGTGCTCAAGTGAAACTGGGAATTGGGAAAATTGAACCCTGGGGAGAGTGGTGAATTGAACACTGGGAAAAATCTACACTTGGAAAAATGGGCACTGAGGAGACAACACCAGGAGAACAGACTCTGGAGTAATGGGTCCTGGCCACTGACACAAGTGCCATGGAGATTTGGCTATGAGGCAAACGGGCATTATTGTCTGTCTGACCAGGTATGCTTTCTGCAAACTTAATCCTATGACCTCTGAACTCTCAAATAGTGTCTATGGGGCTATGATCACTTCCAGAATTATAGACCGAATTTCACACCCCATGTTGATAGAATGAAATCTATCTTGTATTCTCCACTCAGTCTTCTGTGTCCTGGTAACTTTTTCCTGCCCCACCTACTAGGGATGGGAGTCTTAAAGACGAATTCCCTCCTGGGAGCCTTTCTATGATTTCTCATTTCATGACCCATCCTAGAGTTCTCCCCTACCTTACGGCATGTGCTTTGTTGTCAATGCAACATGTACCTTTCATTTTCTGTGAATAATCTCCAAAACAGCATTGCTCAGTTCACGTATGTCTGGTTTGCTGTGTTTTCAGCTGAAAATCTTCCTGCTCATCACTGGAGACGCTGGAACACCCAGTGTTCAGAACTGGGTCTTCTTCCACAAAGAAAGTCACTCCCCTATCATTCTCCTGTCTGAGTAAAGTGTGCGTTGACTCAAACGAAAGTGACTTCGACTGAACTATAGGCTCCTAATATTGGATCTTACTTACCATGTATCCAAATTTTTATAATGAACGGGTACCAAAAATATGTGCACGTGTACATTTCTACTACTATTGACATTTTTTGTGAACTCAATGTAATAGTTCTTTTAAGAGCCAGCATTCAAAAAGCAAAACTCATTGAACTTTTCTGTCACTATGTCATGGTGTTTATCAGTACAACAGTCATCAGTTTAGCCATCCTTTGAGCAGATAAGAATTAATTTGAATTTTTCCTACTGGGCAATTTAAAATGTGCATTGACTCATAAAGGTGTAAAGGATGGAAGGTGCTATTTGAGAGAAAACACGAGCTTAGGTGTAAGAATACAAAGCAATTGCAAAATTATATCTGACAAAACAAGATCTTTAAAAACGTAGCTCCAAGGACAATAAGTAAAAGTAATGTAGACACTTAGGAAATTTGAAATATACCAGATAAGGCTTTTCATAGATGTAAATGTTCACCGTTCTGTTCATCTTTATTTCCAAATGCATTTATTTTTATCAAGACCTTACACACTGAATGGAAAAGCTCAACTGTAACATTCTGTTCTTTTCTTCCAGCATTTTTTATTGATCATGAAGGTTCAGAACAAACCTGCTTAAAACGGATGTAGATGTATTTCCCCAGAATGCATTTGCACAAAGGGCTCATTAGTTAATTCCATATTGCCACCTCCAATATTTGATATTTAAAAAAAAATGATGCTGTATACCTCAAAGCTTACCAAGGCAGATATCTAGTGATTGAACACTCAATTACCATGTACCCTTCATCATCTTGTAACTAGAGTCTTGTTTTCTTTATCTTTTCTACAATGGAGAAGTTAAAGAATGCCGGTGTGTAGTCTCCAGCTACTCGCAGGTGTACGAGCAGTGTTAGCACTAATGCCAAAGACTCTCAACACTTCCTGAACATGCTGCACTTCTCTGATAAGGCTTGGGACAGAGCTCCTCCTGTTTGGGAACAGCAAGGGCAACCCTTTCTGTGCCCCATGAATTGCCGAATATTTCTATAATAAAAGATAAGAGAGTTGATGGATCTGGGGCTTCTGGTGAGAAATTTTTGATGACAACAAATAAATGAAAAACCTTATGTGCACGTGTTATTGAATAATAACATATAAACTATCCGTTTATCTCTAACTATAGCTACAAATATGGTAATATGGGCCATACTATCCTTAAAACTTCAAGGACATTTAATTTATGGGATTCACTGGAAACGCCCCACAATTAATTACATTGCTTTTCACTCCTTGTTGCTAAAGTTCAGGTAACTGCTTCTACTAACTAGGTAAACAGAAAACTGTGTTGCAATAAATATTAAAAAACGAGTAAACTGTTATCCCGTGCCAGCGCCGGCACTGTAGGGCCACATGGCACTGCGGGGTATCTTTATCTCTGTGACTCCAGGCTGCCCCCAAGTACTCTCTGACCCAGGAAGTCCTTGCCACCCTGCTCCCTAGAGTTAGTTCAGGCACTGGTGGGACTAATCTAAAATCAGGGTTCTACTAGTCCAGCGGTGGCTGGCCTACCGCGGCTCCCTGCCACAGACTCCGCCCACACTCTGCCCACTCCCAGCAACCACCCCCTGCTAGTTAAGGTAAAAATTCCCAACTACCTGGTGAAATCATGACTCAATAAACTGTAACTTAACAATCAGATTCATATGTTAAATTCTCAATCCACAATACATCCACAGAATAAACTCACAACCAAATGATAAAGATATAAACCGCCCACCTAGGTAAGATAGATTAACCTATAAAATTTCATCCCTTAAGAAATATTCACAACAATTTGTATCTATGTAGAGATGCATGGCAATGGATCGTTCACGTCTTCCTCCACATTGTCTCTCCTCCTTTCTGCTCCTCCCTCTCCTTCTCAAACCTCTGTTCCCACCTCCCTTCCTTCTCATCCAATGACAGGCCTCATTTTGTCTTGCGTCTGCCTTCACCTGCATAACATCAACCTACAACACTGTACCAAAAGTCAAAATCATATGAATCTCTCACAGATACAGGCACTTCAGATCATGAACATTATGTGTGTTTATAAAAGTCTTTGGAGTGCTTGTCCAAAAGGGATACGGAATAACAAAAGGTGTATGATTTCTAGGTGCCTCAGCCGAACAGCCAATGAGAACCGCAGTCAACATAAACAATATGCACAAAATACATGCTGTAAGCACTCACAGGTGATTGGGTTGCCAAGAGGGCTCAGGTGGAAAGAGCACTTTTGTGTCAGCATGGAGACCTAAGTTAAGTCTCTATCAACTCACAGACATGAAACACGTAACACATACATAGACAAAGACTGTGAAGGTGAGAAAAAAAATTCTCTGACAAATGGGGGAAGAAAAGCCACAGCCAGAGGGAGTTTAGGCCATTAATGACAAAAATTGCGTTTCAAACATGCATAGCTGTTAAACCCAACCATCTTGTATTCCATTCAACAGTAATGGAAGTGCATTATTTGTCGCTGATAATAATGAATAAGGTAAGTGGATGAGAGCAAATATCTACATCAGTCTTGGGTTCTGCATAATCAGCTTGTGGGTCTCAAGGGGACATGTACCAAATAAACGGTTAGCTGCTGCTTGGAAGATACTTTCAATAAACTGTAAACAGATATCTTTATGTCAAAGACCAGCTTCAACATCCAGGGTAAACTGAGGCAGGGCGTAGAGTTGGCGATTGGCTGGGGCCAGTGAAATATTCTCTGGAGCTAAAAAGAAAAGAAAACAATAAAGGGACCAGGGGGAATCATACACACACACACACACACACACACACACACACACACACACCACACGATAGATGAAACAGACTTCAACAAACCAAGCTCCAACAACTTCATACATACACATACATATATACATACACACACATTTACACATTGGATGGATAGAGCAAAGCTCCAAATAGCTTTATATGCATATATACCTATATGCATATATGTATACATATAAAAACATTCATATATACATGTATTTATACATCTACTATTCATCCATATATCTATACATAATCTATACATATATACTTATATGCATATATACATATACACATTTGGTGGGTGGGCTAAGTCCAATGAACAAACTCTAGCAACTTTATTTTTTTCTCCCACAGCTTCTATACCCCGCCAAATCTTTCAAGCAGCATTAAAATTATAATGTGCCTATATTCTATTTTTCTTTAAGTGAATGATTATTAAAAAAAACCAGTATGTTCCCCAATACCCTTACATACAAAACATTTTAGGTATTACAGGTGAAAAAAGGTTCTAAGAACCAACATGCATTACTAACTAAGCAACTTGTTACAAATTAACAAATTATTAAGTAAGCAAGGTAATTTTCTCAGCCAGTTTTTGACAGGCTGCAGTTTGCCATTACCAAGAAAGAATCAATTATCTTATTATTTGTCTTAAAAAGTAATCTTATAAAAAAATCTTAAAAGAATCACAAATCTAAACTTTTACATAAAAAAACAATCAGTCATTTCTACTTAAATCCTCAGGGTATATACCTAGTCATTAGCAATTTTTTATTAAATCATATCAGGAAGCTAAGGGCAAAAATGGGTACAACAAATTAATTATCACCTTGATAATCAGCCTAGCTTCAGCAAAAGAGTCACATCAGCGAGTGCTAGTTTGTCTGTCATTGTTCTTGGTCTCTGACCTTAAAAATTCCCTAGCTCCACCATTAAGAGTGTACCTTTCTTAGGACGAATAAAGTGCGAATGCTTCAGTCCTTCTTAGAAGGGGGAACAAAAATATTCACAGGAGGAAATACTGAGACAAAGTTTGGAGCAGAGACTGAAGGAAAGGAATCCAGCCCATATACAGCCACCAAACCCAGACACTATTGCTGATGCCAAGACGTGCAAGGTGACAGGAGCCTGACATAGCTGTCTCCTGAGAGGCTCTGCCAAAGCATGACAAATATACTCTGGCAAATGCTCACAGCCAACCATTAAACTGAGAAGGGGTCCCCAGTAGAGAAGTTAGAGAAAGGATTGAAGGAACTGAAGGGGTTTGCAACCCCATAAGAACAACAATACCAACCAACCAGACCTCTCAGGGACTAAACCACCATCCAAAGAGTACACATGGACAGACCCATGGCTCCAGCTGCATATGTAGCAGAGGATGGCCTTGTTGGGCACCAATGGGAGGAGAAGCCCTTGGTCCTGCTAAGGATCGATGTCCCAGTGTAGGGGAATGTCGGGGCGGGAAGTTGGGAAGGGGGGGGAAGGTGAATAGGAGAACACCTTCATAGAAGCAGGGAGAGGGGATGGGATAGGGAGTTTATGGACAGGAAACAGGGAAAGAGGATAACATTTGAAATGTAAACAAAGAAAATATCCAATAAAAAATAAAGTGTACCTTTCTGAACTTGGAATTGTTTTATAAGATTTTCTACATCAAAGCCATTGACAAAAGCAATCTTTACTAACAGTCTACTTCTCCAAATTCTAAGGGCAGTGATCATATCTAGCAAACTATATCTCTATGTTCTTTCCAAGGGTGGTTATTGAATCACTAATCTGCTCCCAGAGCCATGCTTGAAAAAGGTCAAGCACGATTATGGTGCGTGCCTATGAGACTGCCCATTGAGGAGCTGGAAGCCCCGTAGAGTTTTCATAAAACACTTGGATCAGGAAGCACGTGAAGACTGTGGGCCACAGCAGCTCGATGCTCCACAACAGCGTGACGTCCTCCTGTCCCTCAGTCCCCATGGCTGTGCCTCTCATAGGCTCACTCACAATGATTGTGCTAACGGCTGGGCCGCACTCCATGAGTTCTAAAGCCATTTTGCTGTTCCTTTTCTGTGGCTTCAACAGCTTTAAAAATAAAATTTGAACTTGAATGGTAGGTGGAAAGTTTTGAGTTTAAAAGACAAATGCAGTATCATATAAAACAAAGGAAAGACATGTTGTATAGAATCGGAACAGTCTTTGAAAAGGAGTTAACGTATGTAATGTTAGACTGAAGGAGAGACCCATGACGTTTGTGAAGGAAGAAGAAATTGGATTTTATAGCTGATAGATGGGGAAAGAGACACAAAGTTTGGAATGTAAAATGGTGGGATTAAGGGGGGCGAGGCGCAAGGTGAGGGATGCTACAGGGAGGAAAGCAATGATGTCCTCAGGCCAATGATTTAGGTTGAAAGAATAAAGATTTTACACTATCCCCCACTGACCCTGCTGTGAGGACAAGTGCACCTCACAGCAAAGAATAACATAACATATTTTGGGGATGTAGCCTGGCTATAGCCACCACAAACCATCTGGCCTCGTTAAGGCCTGACTCAACAGTCCTGAGAAAAACGAGAATTAGGGTCAGCTTGCCCCAGAAGCAGGGTGGCCTAGAGTTGAACTGAGCCCAAGTTACAAACCAATGAAATTGCTTAGTGTGACTGTTGCCAACTGCCTATGTAATTTTCCCTATAAATCCCTTCCCCTAATTGGGCTCGGGGTCGACTCCTCTGTCTCCTGTGTGAGATACGTGTCGTCCCCAGAGCTCTGGTTCCTCAAATACACCTCTTGTTTATTACATCAAGACTGGTTTCTCGTGAGTTCTTGGGGGTTGCGTTGTCTCGAGATTTGAGTGGGGGTCTTCCCCACCCTGGTGGTCTTTCAAGGTCAAACTTCTACATAGGGCCAAGTTAGGTTACAGACACAAACATACAAGACAGCTTTTGCTTCATAGTCTAGGTCTTATACTCTAGGCACAAGATCTTGGGAGTCCAACTGCCCACAATACAGGCAAATTGGCTAACTAACATTTATGAAGTTTCTGGACTCAGTTCTGAGGATTTACTAGATAAACCCAGAGCTTTGGAAAGCACCAGTCTTAACAGTTTTATATGAGGTTAAAAAAAAAAAATCAGGACCAGCAAGGCTGGGAATTCTGTGAGACATGAAGTTCTGCGTCCCAAGAGTACATCCCGCCCTGTGTATGTGTCACTAACCAAAAGCATAAACGGGCTAGGCTCACCTAGGGGCATGGTTTTTGTTTCTGTTAGTGTGACACGGCACTCTGGACAACAGCAACTTAGGGAAGCAAGGATTTCATGTGGCTTACAGTTCCAGATCACAGTCTGTTATTAAGGGGAAGAGAAGGCAGGACCTCAAAGCAGCCATCTCCTTCACATCCACAGCAAAAAATGAAAAAGATAAATGTGCCCATGCCTCTGCTGCTGACTCATTGCTTGCTTGCTTGCTTGCTTGCTTGCTTGCTTGCTTGCTTCCTTCCTTCCTTCCTTCCTTCCTTCCTTCCTTCCTTCCTTCCTTATTTCCTTCCTTCCTTCCTTTCTTTCTTTTTAATTGGATATTTTATTTATTTACACTTCAAATGTTATCCCTACTTCTGATTTCCTCTCTGAAAATCCCCCATCCCACCCCCACCTACCTGCCTCCATAAGGGTGCTCCCCCACTTACCCACCCACTCCTGACCCACCATCCTAGAAGCATTCTCCTATGCTAGGGCATCAAGCCTTCACAGGACCAAGGACCTCTCCTCCCATTGGTGCCATATTAGGCCATGTGTACTCTTTGGTTGGTGGTTTACTCACTGGGAGCTCTGGAAGTGGGAGGGGGTGTCTAGTTGGTTGATATTGTTCTTTTTATGGAGTTGCAAACCCCTTCAGCTTCTTCAGTCTTTTCTCTAACTCCTCCATTGGGGTTCTTATGCTCAGTCCAATGGTTGGCTGTGACCACCCACCTCAGTATTTGTCAGGGTCTGGCAGAGCTTCTCATGAGACAGCTATATCAGGCTCCTGTCAGTAAGTACTTCTTTGTAGCCACAATTGTGTCTGGGTTTAGTGGATGGACCCCAGGTGGGACAAATTCTGGCAAGGATGTGGAGAAAGAGGAACACTCCTCCATTGTTGGTGGAATTGCAAGCTGGTACAACCACTCCAGAAATCAGTTTGGCAATTCCTTAGAAAATTGGACATAATACTTGCTGAGGATCCACCTATACCACTCCTGAGCATATACCCAAAAGATATTCCAAAATATAACAAGGACACATGCTCCACTATGTTCATAACAGCCTTATTATAATAGCCAAAAGCTGGAAAAAACCCAGATATCCTTCAACAGAGGAATGGATACAGAAAATGTGGTACATTTACACAATGGAGTACTACTCAGCTATTATAGGCAAATGAATGGAACTAGAAAATATCATCCTGAGTGAGGTAACCCAATCACAAAAGAACACACATGATATGCACTCACTGATAAACAGATATTAGCCCAAAAGCTCGGAATACCCAAGATACAATTCACAAACCACATGAAACTCAAGAAGAAGAAAGACAAGTGTGGATGCTTCGGTCTTTCTTAGAAGGGGAAACAAAATACTCAAGGAAGGAAATACAGAGACAGTGTGAAGCCGAGACAGAAGGAAGGACCATAGCTTTAATATAGCTTTCTCCTATTCTTTATAGTCAGGACACCCAACTAGGAATGGTACCACCCACAGTGGGCGGACTCTTCTTCTGTCAATTAAAGATCAAGACAACCCCCTGCAGATACACCCACAGGCCAATCTGCTCTAGCCAAATCCTTAACCAGACCTCCCCTCTCAGGTGATTCTAGTTGTGGCAAGTTGACATTTGAAACTAATCAGCACAGTTGCTTTTAAAAAAATGCCATGAAGCCTGATGATGACTGGAGTCTTATTGCAAAGACCTACAGGACTGAAGGAGAGAACTAATTCCTACAAGCTGTTCTGTGACCACATTCACACTGTGGATTGCATGATTGCATGCACTCAAACTTGCAAGTACACACACACACACACACACACACACACACAAATATACACCCTGTTATCTACTTCTCTAGTCACAAGGAATGATGTTTCTGACTCATCTCACTAGCATAAACACTCTACATGCCCTCAGGACCCCTCTTTCTAGTGTAAATTTAAGCTGGCATACTCAGCAGGACTACTGTGAATGCCAAAGATACTATCATTTGGAAACTCAAGAGGGATGACCAAAATGCAAATGTTTCACTCCTTCTTTAAAAGGGGAACAAGAATACCCTTAGGAGGGAATAGGGAGGCAAAGTTTAGAACAGAGGCAGAAGGAACACCCATTCACAGCCTGCCCCACATGTGGCCCATATATATACAGTCATCAAACTAGATAAGATTGATGAAGCAAAGAAGTGCAGGCCGACAGGAACTGAATGTAGATCTCTCCTGAGAAACACAGTCAGCATACAGCAAATACATAGGTGAATGCTGTCATTAAACCACTGAACTGAGAACGGGACCCCCGTTGAAGGAATCAGAGAAAGAACTGGAAGAGCTTGAGGGGGCTTGAGACCCCATATGTACAACAATGCCAAGCAACCAGAGCTTCCAGAGACTAAGCCACTACCCAAAGACTATACATGGACTGACCCTGGGCTCCAACCTCATAGGTAGCAATGAATAGCCTAGTAAGAGCAGCAGTGGAAGGGGAAGCCCTTGGTCCTGACAAGACTGAACACCTAGTGAATGGGATTGTTGGGGGGAAGGAGGTAATGGGGGAAGGATGGGGAGGGGAACACCAATAGAGAAGGGGAGGGGGAGGGTTAGGGGGATGTTGGCCTGGAAACCAGGAAAGGGAATAACAATTGAAATGTAAATAAGAAATACCCAAGTTAATAAAGATGAAAAAAAAGAAAAAAAAAGAAAAGTCTGAGGATTTAGAGACTCCCTCCCAATAACCAAGCCCAGCCCAAGCCAAATTCCTTATTACATAGCAGAATAAATTTGATATGGCAGGCAGGGCCACTCAGCTGCAAACTCTAGCAGAGAGTCGAAGGGAGAAATGAGAACAAGAACTCTGCCATTGAACAGGACATGAAGAAAGGTCACCTAAGCATACATAGTATGTATTTTAAAAACTTAGCCTGATACAGAAACAAACATTTCCCATCTTCTCTTTCTTAGTAAGATGCTGAACATGTAAAAGAAAAACAAAACAAAACAAACAAACAAACAAACAAAAATCCCTCAACCAGATTAGGCAATGCAGAAAGAAATTGTGATCCAAAAAGCTTAACCAAATGACCCTCTTTGCCTACAAAAATACCCATATATATTTGCCTTTTGAAGTCTTAACCAGAAAAAAGCTATGTTATACTATGAAATATAATACAACTTAACTTAACTTCTCTATACTTCCATAAACATGTGTTGACCAAGCCAGCTCAGTCAGTCAACAGGTTCTCCAGGGCAAGATTGAGGATTAAGAAGAAAAAAGACAATTAGACAACACTGTAGCATGACCTCAGCCAGTTCTGAGGCTGAGGCGGGTTTAATTTTTTCCAGTCTGCTTTTATAGTACATGCAAAATAATAAAATCAGTTTTGGGTCAAGGAACAAGCAAGGCAATAAACACAATCAGGTAAACCCAGTTTCTAGGGGCTAATCAGGATGACCAAGACAAAAGGAATGCCATATATCCCTCAGCTGAGCCAGCTCTGAGGTTTGTATTAACTCAAATGTAAATATTCTTAATCTGAGTCTATTTCCTGAGTCCTAGCTCAGAGTCGTATTTCTGCCTTGGACTTACTTCTTTGTCAAATTCCTACCAAGTTTCTAGAAGCAAACCCCAAAAGCTCTCCACAATGTGTGTAATAATATGTATGACAATTTCTCGTTCTATTTAATACGTAATCATTTGATAAGGAATAATTATATTCCTTTGTCATCAGACCCATGTCCATGCAAAACACTCACAGATCAATAGTTATGATTTGTGAGAAATTGGTTTAAGGGCTACTACTTCTTTGTTTTACTCACAATGATGGGGACTTCATGGGTATTATCCAATGTGTCAATCTGAATTCTGTGAGAGCAGATTCTGAGACAGAATTAGATACACCGGTGATCTACTGGAAGGATAAAGAGGGTTCTACATAGAAAAAGGATTCTGTTTCTGAGGGAAGGCGTATATCTCTGACAAAAAGTGAAGAAGAAGGAGGAAGAGGAGGAGGAAGAAAGAAGAAAAAGAAGAGAAAGAAGAGGAAGAGGAGGAGGAAGAAAAGGGGGAGGAGGAGGAAGGAAGGAAGAAGAAAAAGAAGAGGAAGAAGAGGAGGAAGAGGAGGAGGAGAAAAGAAGAAAAAAGAGGAAGAAGAGGAAGAGGAAGAGGAAGAGGAGGAGGGAGAGGAGGAGGAGGAAAGGCAACTAAAATCCTGAAACAGTTTGACCATTGGCAGAGCATTACATAGAAATGAAATTGCCTGGTCTGGTAGTTCTATTCTGTTCAGTTATGGTCAGGAAACTGCTGATATCATCTATGGCCTTTCAAGGAACCCTTCAGTGAATTTCAAACATGTAGGCATAAATTGTTTGTCTCCTTGCCTGACCATCACAGCTCACTGTCCATTTGTCTCCTAGAATCTGTAATTACACATTCTTAAGACATAGTCACTCATTTCCATTGGCCTCTATTCTTGAGAGAAACTTCAAAATAGAATAGATCACAGCCCTGCCTGTGGTTATCTGCTCAGAGACACAAATACTCATTCCTGGCCCTGGGTAAACATGACACATTAGGACAATCACATTTGTCTAGTCACTATTAACTGACCCTGAGATTCCTGTAAGGCCTCCATGAGATACACCTAAAACCCACATAATCCCTCTGTCTCCTTGTGGCAGATTTAGCCATATTTTATTATGGATCAATTATTCCCACCAATCTTCTACTTTATTATGGGATATTCTGAATTCAGGTCACCTATTACCCCATGGACAGTAATCTGCCTCTACCAGGGGTCAGTAACATTACAGGAGCTGCTTATCAGTAGCAGTATAGCAAAGCAAGACATCTGTGTTGGAATTTTCCCACTAGGGCTGATAAAGTCCACATTCTACCTCATTGACCTCAAATGACATCTCCATCACTACAGTGTGGCCAGTGGACTGAGGGAACTTGGGTAGTCTGGAAGCACCACACTGTTTGAGGACCTTTAGTACAGAGCCACATATAGTCATCCGTGGCTTTTATATCATAAAATTTATCCAGATCCAGAAGCTAAACAAGAGATCATTACCATTAGTAGAAATGACTCTGCAGTTCATGTTTCCCAGATGTGCTTTGTTCTGTGGGTAGATACTAAGCAACACCTTTGCTGGCTATCATCAAGCTCTCTAGAGGTGCCATAATGACCCACAATGGCTTGCAAAACTATTCTTTATGATGGCTCCTCCAACCTCTCTGGCCATTGCAATTGAGACCCATTGGCATTAGTCTAGCAAACATCACTCAATGGCCTTCGTTAACTTGGGCCTCATGATTCCCTTTACTATTAATGAACCCAGAGCTGTGACCACTTCAACCACCATACCGGCCTACAGAAGAGAAAAGTTGCCACTGTATTTCATGGTGCCATCGATACCCCTACCACTCAGTGTTCTCAAAAGCCTTGATGAATGTGTGTCCTCTGAGTTCATCCATGTAGTATGGTCCTCTGATCTCAGATACCATAACCTATAACAGCATGTCCGCTTTTATAACCTTTTCTTACCTCTGCTAAGGAACGCCAAACATTCCTCCAATGTTTTGCATAGGCCATCATTTTCCTACGAATCCTAATTGCTGCCCCTTCACTCAGTTTTCCTCATTATCTCGGGTCATTATACAGGGTTGAAGCTTCAGTTGCAAGAACTGACACCTGAGTAATTTTCGTCTTGTTTATTCAGATTTAAGCTCTGGCTCACTTGACCAAGTACCCGTAAATCGTAGGGAGTAAGTGCCCTTGGATCTAATTGGTTCATGTTTACTACTTTCCACAGCTCCTTTTGGTATCATATTCTCTCTCCATTATCATCATCATTTTGTCTCCAGACAGGTTATACTGAGATTTCACTTTAGTCAGCAGTCTACCGAGAAGAGGTGTAGGAATGACTCTGTTGCCCTGCAAGAGACCTTATAATAATTTTACTGGTGTTCCTTTGTGGAGAAGGGAGAATACCTATGCAAGCCATTGAGGATTTTATAGACATCCACTGAGCTTTATTAGTTTTTCGTTGTGTAACAAATTACCCCAAGCTTAGTAAGCTAAAGCAACACCACACACTGGTTGTCTCAATGTTTCTGTAGGACAAACGTCCAGACAAAGCCTACAGGCTGAGTCCTCTACTAAAGATCACTTCAGGTTACAATCAAAGGGTGGCTGCGCTGTGTTCTCGGTGGGAGGCTTGCCTGACAAAACTTCTGAACTCGCTTAAGCCACCAAGAATTAACTTTTAAGACCGTGTGCCTGAGGTATCAAGCTTCTTGGTGGTTGCCATTGACAACCTCCCTCCAGTCCCAATGGATATATAAAAACTCTTGTCATCTGACAGTCTCCATAAACAGGCTCAAGAGCAAGAGAAGTCTATTCTTCATTCTAATGTAGAATATTATAGAATGAAACAAAAATCTCAGAAGCAATGTCTCACTTTTACTGGCTAATATTGTGTGTGGCGCTGGGCTTTAATTCAGAGTGTCATGGGTTATAAACAATCTACCACTGACTTGCCCCTTGCGTCTCCCCTCCCCATTCTACTGTGGTTAGAACCAAGTCAAGGGTCCCATTCATCACTGGGAAGTGATCACACAAGAATAAAGATCTTTAAGGGTCACTTTATTGTTTGATCATCACAAGTGTAAAGAGTCTTTGGGATTAAGCACCTAGAGGTTTACATCTGATGCTTCAGTGAACCAGATTTTCCTAAGCAGGATCCTGACATTATCAGAACAGGCCTAATTTGCCCGCAAATCTAAATGTTTTGAAAACTAGTAGCTCGCAAATGATCAGCTGCTCTTAAGTCACTTCAGCTTCCACTGAATGAGGTAGGGGTCACCTAAACCACTAAAGAGGTCATCTTAGTGTTCTATTGCTGGGAAGATACATTGGAACCAAGGCAGCGCCTATAAGAAAAAGGACTTAAAGCTTGCTTACAGTTTAGAGGTTTAATCCATTATCATCATGGTGTGGAGCATGGCCCACACAGGCAGAACTGATATGGAGAAGGAGCTGAGAGTTCTATATCCAGATCCACAGGCAGTAGGACGAGGGGAACACTGGGCTTAGCTTGGGATTTTGAAACCTCAAAGCCCACCCACAGGGGCACACATTCTTCAAGGAGGTCACACACTCCAATAGGACTCCGCCTTGAAATCCATCTCAAGTGTCTACAGTGCCAGTCTCTGATGACTAAGCAGTCACATATGTGAACCTGTGGGAAACATTCTTATCCAAACTACTCGAGGTATTCTCTGGCTTTCTGCCTAACTAAAAACTATTTGCCGCTCTCCCTTGCTTTCCACTTTTTCCCTTTTGCAGACATTGCTGCAAACTAGTAACCAACAGCCAACTCCGCCGTTGTTACAGACGTCATTCTCCCAATATATTTCAAATGCCTAGATCACTGTAATGCCAAGGATATTCTTTGAATGGTTGTCCTAGGCCATCAGTAGACAGTCATCAGCAACTGATCCTCTACCTTCCCTGCCACCTTTTACTTAAGTGAGTGTCCCCATGAAGCTGGTACAAGTAATACTATCCCTGAATTATACACCACTTCTGGGGCCAGTGGATTAGTTTTAATCCTATGGGAAGATGATACTAAGGTAAATGTACAAGAGCTTTGTTTAGGATAAATACCAGGGTTAAATGTCAGGTGTAGGAGTATGGAGGTGAATTTGGGACTGCAGCAAAGATCTGACACCTACAAAATGAGTGAGGAAAAGAGAAATGGAGAGGATGAGCTTCTGAGAGCTGTTTCAACCATCTACCACATGAAGAGCTTAGAGCAAAGACAGCCTGCCAGCAAGCTCCTCATTGATCCCTTCTGAGCTCAGGTAGCTGTTGGCTACAGGGCCCTGGGATAACTGTAGCCACTTGGTGAGGCTGAGCCTGAGGTGCAACTTAGTCGGAAGAGGATGTCTTAGTTAGGGTTTTACTGCTGTGAACACACACCATGACCAAGGCAAGTCTTATCAATGACAACATTTAATTGGGGCTGGTTTGCAGGTTCAGAGGTTCAGTCTGTTATCCTCAAGGTGGGAGCAGGACAGCGTCCAGGCAGGCATGGTGCAGGAGGAGTTGAGAGTTCTACATCTGCCTCAGAAGGCTGCCAATGGAAGACTGACATCCAGGCAACTAGGGTGAGGGCACCCCACAGTGGCACATCTACTCCAGCAAGACCACACTTTCCAATAGTGCTAATTCCTGGGCCAAACATATATAAACCATCACCGAGGATATTCCAAAATCCTTCCAGGAGGTCCTCTCTGGCTTGCAGGGATTATGAAAGTCAGCGATTAACTCCAAGTTACTAACATCATTAAGGAGAGAAAGAGAAGTACTTCCCTTCGTTCAAGCCATTTAACCAAGAGTGAGACAGATCTGTAGTCTCTACTACAAGCTCCCTATGTCCATCTTCTACATCATCTGCCCTCTGTCTGTTGTATGAAACTAAACTGGGACCTACATGAAGGCTCTCTTGTGAGACTGTCCCTGTGTCTATGCTTATCCCTGTTTGTCTGTCTATCTATCTATCTATCTATCTATCTATCTATCTATCTATCTATCATCTATCCATTTATCTATCATCTATCTACCTATCTGTCTATCCATCCATTTGTCTGTTTATCTATCTTTCTGTCTGTTTCTGTCCCTACCAAAGGGACTCTATTCATCTATCATCTATCCATTTATCTATCATCTATCTACCTATCTGTCTATCCATCCATTTGTCTGTCTATCTATCTTTCTGTCTGTTTCTGTCCCTACCAAAGGGACTCTATTCATTGATTGACATAGAAAGCAGCATATGGGGAAGGAATGGGACACTTTACAGTGTAAAGACAGTGTAAAAACTGTCTTTAACAGTTTTACAAAGGATTCAGTCTCTGCCTCCAAATGATAACAATTGATTCAGACAACAAACATCATGAATTTTCAGCCAAAGACTTGTGGTTGCATTCGGCCTTTATGGTAGAGTTTTAGAGAGTTGCTTTCAACTGTGGTATATTTGATGCTTTCAGCAAGCTATACATACACATACAAGGCCAAGGATATGGAAGAGTAGACGGTTTGAGATTACAGTTATACATTTAGTTGTATATGTGAATTGTTTGTGAAATTCAAGGCAACCGATGTTGATTGCTACATTTTCTCTTAAAGACAGGTTAAGCAAACAGGTTGAGTACACACTAAATACTCTTAGTACTTAGTAAAAAGTACTTAGTCTTAAGTAAACTCATGGTGTTCTTTTTACCTATGGAGATGATGATCTAAAAAAGTTGCATTGTCTTAGAATGCAAAAGATATTTCTAGACTATTTCATTCCCATGGCTGGTCAGCAAATGGACTATGAAAATAATTATTGTTTTAAACACAAGACAAATAAATATTAAAAAATACCAATTTCAATACTCATGAATAATAGGAAAATACTCAAGACAGAATGCTCTTTGAGTCAATTTACTTAAAGGGGTACTTGCAAGTGAAGTATGAAATTTTAAAAATGATGATTAAAATATGTGCAAAGGAAAAAGTGAGAAGGCAGAGTTAGACTGTGTGTCTTGATAGATGAACTTTATACTTCCACATTTTAAATTACATCAGTATTATGTATACTTTTAAAAATATAACAAATTTCATTAAAATTGAAACTCCTTCAGGCAAATAAAAAGGTGCACATGAAGCGTGTGGAAATAACCAATAGTGATGGAGTGACTATCACATGGTGTGCATTGTGCTGAGGGATACAGAATGATTGATCACATTTCCGATCTTCATTCCAAACTGAGCAAATCATCTAAGGAACAGAATAGAGCTCTTAATGCAGAATGACTGATTTTAATTAAGACAATGTTTTTAAACATTGATCTCACAAAACTTTGTTCACTTACTCATTAACACCATTAGGAAAATAACCAAGTTCTATGGGGATTAAAAAAGTTTTGTTTTGTTTTTAATATTTTGCCATTCTAGCAAGAGAAGCGACAATAAGATGGTTCAAGTAAGTTCAAGAGTTTTGGAAAACAATCCATAAGGAACCTGTTATGACAATACAGGGTGTAAACTCAATCTGGTTAAAAACATCTATCACCCCACTGATCGCCCTGGCTAATCTAGCTGGATATAAAAATACCCACCTCCTCTCTTATCATCCTACGTGTATCTTTCCCAAAGCTGTATGTTTGATCACACAGTATCCTTTTCAATAGAGCAGAACTTGTCTTAGATCAAGGGTAATCAGCAGCTGAGCTTCCCAGCTAAAATATCCAAACAGGCTCATAAAGACCAGGTATATAAACAGCAGCAGATGCCTCTTCAAAGAGCTCCAAAAGCTAGTGTACAAATAAACCAGTAATAGTTTAATAAAATATTTACAACGCAGAAATTAAGGCATTTTCTTTAAAATAGTCTTCAGTAGCAAGATGGCTTAGCAGGGAAAAATGTTTGCCACCAAGCCTGAGGACCTGAGTTCTATTCTTTGAGCTTACATGGAAGAAGAAAAGAATTGAGTTGTATAAATTGTCTTCTCTCCTCAGCACGCATGCCACAGCACATATGCATTCATGCACATACATACATACATTCACACATACTCAAATTAAATAAATAAATAAATTTAATTTTGAGAATTTAAAAACAATTCCTGCCCCCACCTCAAATTCCCCAAATCAGTCATACTAAACATCATCCACATATACTGGTAGACTTTAGACTCAACAATTGCCAGTAGCTAAAAGTTCAGCAAGTAAAGAGAGCCTTCTATTTACCAGAGACAAATCTCCTGTCATACAGATATGTTCAAAACAGTGCTCAATGAGTGGCAGAGCCACAGAAGCATCTGGAAAGGTTTTTTTTTCTTTCAAATATTATCTTTACTCATCATTATAATGCATTTCTGCAATCCAAGCACTCAGGAGGCCAACCCAGTAGAATGGAGAGTTTAGGGCCAGCCTTGGCTACATAGTGGGACTTTATCTCACACAAGAGAAGAAAAGAATTATGACTGCTCACTAAGTCACTACTAACCACCGTAGTTACTGCTTTAGTCCAAATCCCTTCCTAAGTCCCCAAATTCATACTTAGTAACATGGAGAGAGTTGTATTTGAAATGTTATGAGAAGAAAAGAAAGAATTTGGAAATGAATGGCAAACAGGTAAAATAGTGGTGATTCCCTGAATAAGTTGACAGCTAGGAGAATAGATAGGGTTTTTTTCTCTTCTTAAATAAAATAATATTCTTTAAAAAAATTTTTTAAATTAAAAATTTTGTTTCTCAATTTATTGGACATATGTAGAAATTAATTGCTGCCTACTATCAAAGCATAGAAAAAATACTTAATACTTTCTCACACAAATTCAATTTTACTAGTGTCTCCAGAAATTATTAAAATTCATTTGGATGTAGTGTTTTGTTAATCAGTTTATTTAATGGGGTATACTGTGAGGATGGTACTGCTAACATGAAATACACAAAATAGATTTCTTTAAAAAAAAAAACAGAGCCTTCTTGAGTTAATAAGATTTGGAACAAGATTAATTAGTATTTTTCCTCTCAATTTGTATTTTTAATATCCAATTGTGATCATATCCTCTGGCTGCTTAACATGTCAAGATAAATACTGCTTACAGGAACTGAAGCGCTACAGCAATGTTGCCATTCAGTAATCACTGGTAATGTCTTTCATAACAGGTAGCATTTTAGCAAGAAGACTAGTGAAATAAGGTCACTAGGACAATGAGACAAGTGAGCGGAATCAATGTAGAACGGTCTCAAAAATGGATATCCAAAGCCAGACATGGTGGTTCACACATAGAATCCCCAGCACTTAGGAGCTAGGGATGGGAGGATTACCCTGAGTTTAATGCCAGTCTGGACAGAGACACTTCCTGTAGGAAAACAATGAATCTGCATGCCTAGGCCATCCTGAACACAACCATGCTAACTATGTGTAGATGAAGAAGGCTAAAGTGAGTTTTTTCCCTTCATATGCTAGTCTGTAAAGAGGTTTACAGACCTTTAGAGAGAATGTAATTCATAATGTGCTATGAAACTAGTTAACAATTCTATATTTAAGGTTTAGGATCCAATAAGTATATATATCAAACCTGATTGGTTATATCTTAGATGCACTTTAAAATCCCAGTAGTTCAATTATTTCTGCCACACATGCTTAATTACCTTCCACCTGCATCAACACTCTTGTTCCTTTTGTCTTGAAATCTGTATCACTTGCTGTCTTTGTGACCTCATTCCAATTTTCTTCAGACATGAAGAAAAAAAAAAAGAGCTACTCAAGAAAGAAAGTTGTTCCTAAGAATCAGAATAGTCATCTCAACGTTTCTCCTTTTAGCATGCTCAGATATAGTCTTACTAAATAAGTTTTTCTTGAATTAAAAAAAAACACTTAAGCTTGGAAGTCAGGGAAAAATGAAATCCTCAACTAGAAACTCCAGAGGCTGAATCTGAATCTGTTCTACACCTTAATGATTTGGCTAAGTGGACTCTGCAAGACCCCGGAGCCCTTGAAGTCTCTGTATTCTACTTCAGATGCCTCTCCCAGGGTGATCAGGATCCAGTAAAAGGAGATAAAAATCAGTTTCACCAACATTTCAAGATATGCAAGTTGCTTCTTTATATTTGGCCTTAGCAAATGCAGAGGATCCGTGCTAACAAACCATTCGAATTAATAAAGTCATTTGAACACTGGAAATGACCTAAAATAGTTTATGCTAGAGATGGTTTATAAAGCAATCAGGTAAGTTTTGTTCACTATTACACAGAAGAGTAACTGTAAAAATAATAGACCGTTTACTTCACAAAGCTACAAGGTTGCCTTTTGGGGTTTTGTTTCTTTGTTTTTAAATTAAATTTTACCAAGGCTAATAAATATTTGAGGGGATAAATATGGTCACCCTGATTTCAATACTATGCAATTGAAAAGTCCATCAGATGCTACCCTCTAAGTATGTGCAGATACTATCTTTTATGTACCAGGTAAAACACTGCACTTAAAATAAAGAAAATGGTCATGGATGTGAAGAGATGTTTCCGTGCTTATGAGCACTTGTTGCACACTCCAAAGCCCCCATTGGGTTTCCAAAGGATCTGCTGCTTCCTTCAGGTTTCCTGTAGTAAATGAACATATTCCCACAGACACGCAGGCAAACCCACCAAATTAGAATAAATCTTAAAGAAGGAAGCAGTAACATCAGAGAAATATTATTTTACCTTATAACAAAAAATGTTGCCAGAATATTCTTGCCATCAGTTCATTCCATTTTCTTTAAAATTCTGGTTGCTCACTTAGTGATTCCTCCTCCCTCAGCTCCTCAAGTAGGGAGTCAGTTCTGACTCAGGGAGCTACCACCACAAGAGACCATAAATTGCTTGTCCCAACCCTCCAGAAAACACTCTTTCAGGATAATCTTCAGCACATTTCAGATAAATAGAAAGCTTGCTTGTACTTCTAATCTCTCCCCCTGCTGTCCAGCTAGTGGGGGAGATTACAGAAATGTAGACGTTTGTCTAAAGCCAGTCTTTTTCAGGAAGAAAATGCCATTTTGAGAAGGCACTATAATCCATCCAACTCAAAATTCTGTCTCTTAATGGAAATGAAAAGCGGCATTTCAAGGAAAAATAACTGGTTTCTTTATAATATACAGAAATGCTCCTAAGTTCTCCTAACAGGCTTTATGGATTGGTGAACTTTGAACTCATCCAGCTGCCATTACAAAGCCATGATGGACTTTGGACTCGTATCTTGATGTTTGACTCCAGCATGAAATGCATGTATGCGGTCAACATTTAGAAGTTAGTCATTTCTCAGGTTAAAAAAATGTCTTTGACTCTGTGAATGGAAATCAATAGAATATTGGTCTCACGGACAGTAAAAGCTTTTGGAAACTCACTGTAAAACTTACATTTACTCCAACAGACAATAACCACTTCCAAAGTCCTATCTGGTGCTGGGGCTTTAGTGCTCAACTTCAAATTATTACTAGCTGGCCTTTGAGCTCTGTGGTTGGTACAAAAACATGCAATCCAAGAGTCCTAATAAATATGCAGGGGAGCCTCACATGTGCAGGAAGAAGGGGAGTTTGTATAGACAGAGTTATTTCTAGATGCTTTTAATGTAGCAAATTTTCTGAGAAAAAATATTCAGGAAATCTTAAAGATAATGCATATAAGTAGGGTGTGTATATATTTTCACACACACATACACACACATATATATATATATATATATGTATATATATATATATATATATATGAAATCATCTGATCTTTATACACACTTACAGATAGGCAGGCATTTGAAATGATCTGATTCCTTTAGGTCTTCTCCATGTGGCTGATGTAAATTGTTACTGAATGGAGAATGGCATTTAAAATGCTTTAAAATATAATAAAATGAGAGCAGGTAAAACCAGCTAAATGAATCCTCTCCATACTCTCGCCAACTACTAGCAAACTGGCTTGCTACTTCTAATGAGGATTTACTGTACTGGCATTCAGATGTTTCAAGAACACAATTGAGAGAAAAGGCAAATTTAAGGTTTCATTGTAGACAGTTCCTGGACATAAGAAGTGTTTAGTTCTTCTCCTCTCAAACTGTAGATCTTATCACTGTGAGAATGATCAGCCATTTTGAAAGATGCAGCAGAAAGTGTAGGAACTGAAGGCTGTGGGTAAGTACAAAGAAACAGTATTTTCTGGGAGATGGGCCTATGGCTCCAGCCGTATATGTGGCAGATGATGGCCTTGTCGGGCATCAATGGGAGGAGAGGCTCTTGTTCCTTGTCTTAATCAGGGTTTCTATTCCTGCGCAAACATCATAACCAAGAAGCAAGCAGGGGAGGAAAGGGTTTATTCAGCTTACACTTTCACATTGCTGTTCATCACCAAAGGAAGTCAGGACTGGAACTAACACTGGTCAGGAAGCAGGCGACTGATGCAGAGGCCATGGAGACATGTTACTTACTGGTTTGCTTCCCCTGGCTTGCTCAGAACCCAGGACCACCAGCCCAGAGATGGCACCACCCATGATGGGCTGGGCCCCCGCCTTGATCACTAGTTGAGAAAATGCCTTACAGCTGGGCCTCATGGAGGCATTTCCTCAACTGAAGCTCCTTTCTCTATGATAACTCCAGCTCTGTCAAGCTGACACACAAAACCAGCCAGTCGAGTTCTGTCAAGTCTCCATGCCCCAGTGTAGGGGAATGTCAGGGCAGGGAGGTAGGAGGGAATGGGTGTGTGGATGAGGGAGCACCCTCACAGAAACAGGGGGAAGGGGAATAGAATAGTGGGTTTCTGGAGGGGAAACTGGGAATAACATTAAAAATGTAAATTTAAAAAATTCAATAAAAGAAAAAATGTGAAAAGAAGAGGAAGGAAGGAAGGAAGGAAGGAAGGAAGGAAGGAAGGAAGGAAGGAAAGAAGGAAGGAAGGAAGGAAGGAAGGAAGGAAAGGAGAAAGAAAGAGTAACAGTATTTTCCACACACAGCAGAACAGGTGAACATATGAACTCACAAAAGTTGCAACAGAGTTGGATCCTGCTGTTTAAGGTCATAGTCTATCTGGATATCTCCTCTGAGCTTCTCACAAAATAAAGGATTTCCTTTTCCAACAGGGCTTCCTCTTCTCTTCCTGACTTTATCTGGTGAGTCTGGTCTCCACACCCTCTACCAGAGGAAGGTCTACAGTCCTTGGCAAAAACTTCAGGTTTAATTTCCTCCTTCCCCAAGAAGAACCTGCCCAGCTTATCTGTGGTTCCTGGAATGCCTTTCCTAGGAGAAGGCCTTCTCCGCTGGGCACTCAGCGAGATACTGCAGACCCCACCCATTCCATGCTCTCCCTCCTTCTTTGGATGTAGCACAAGGACCCAAAGGGGGAAACTGCACACATAAGAGCATACACAAGGTTTCTGTGAACTCGAGTCACACAGAAGTCTAGCCTGGAAAGGAGAGATAGGCATGGAGTCTAATCTCTAACCAAGAAGCTATTGGCAATTAATGGCCACTAGGAGATGGAGTGTCTGTTTCTTTAAGAGTGTCCTTAAGAGAGCTGAAGGGGTTGGCAACTCCATATGAAGAACAACAATATCAACCAACCAGACCTCTCAGAGCTCCCAGGGACTAAACCACCCACCAAAGAGTACACATGGAGGGACCCATGGCTCCAGCCACATATGTTGCAGAGGATACCATTGTCTGGCATGAATAGAAGTCCTTGATCCTGTGAAGGCTCTTTCCCCAGTGTAGGGGAATGCCAGGATGTTGAGGTGGGAGTGGTTGGGAGTAGAAGCATCTTCAGAGAAGCAGGGGAGGAGGGAGGGAGAATGGGAGAGAGTGAAAGGGGATAACATTTGAAATGTAAAAATGTTATCATAAAATACATAAAACATCCAATTTGAAAAAAAAAGGAGTGTGCTTAAGAGTGTGGCCATCACTGGTAAATGAGAGAGGGAGTGAGAAAGAGAGGAGGGGAGGGAGGGAGGGAGGCAGGGAGGGAGGAGGGAGACAGACACCAGGCCAAGGGCTATAGATTCACCAGCTTCTTCCTGCTGTGACTCCTGCTCCCTACCTGGAACAGGGAAAGCTAACTCAAAACCAACTAATCCTTCAGCATTTTCCTTGGTCCATTGCTGAGACTCTGAAGCATGCCTAAAACCAGTGACTTGCTTGTTTTAGTGAACATTAAGACAGTATTCACCTTGACACATGATAGCCTTGAAGCCCAAAATTCATATCACACACACATGCACACACACAACTGTGAGGATTGTATGCATTAAAGGCAACCTTGGAAATGGATCTGTGAGTTACTGAGTAGCGATGTGAAAACAATAGATATGAAGGTTACCCATTATTACTGCTTCTAAAACTACCTTTACCCTATCTTCAAAAATTATTCTTGAAATTATTTCAGTTTTGAGGGAAGAAGACATTTATCCGTGAGTTCTAAGAAATATCTGACAAATATTAATTTTGGAATATGTAAACCCACTCTTACTTTTAATATATGGGATAATTCTTAAATCCTTTCTCAAAAACAACTACTTGCTCAGAGGTAAGCACAATTGAAGACTATGTGTCCGCTCTTCAGTCCTTTCTCCTAGAAGTTTCATCTTTCATATTTTACCCAATGTGATGTTTTCAATACTCTTCAGTAACTAAAGTTTAACCACGTGATCTCTAGGTATTCAATATTAACACATGTACATTTACTTGCAAATGTGTGAAACTTAAGCCAGTCCTGATACACACACACACACACACACACACACACACACACACACACACACACACACATATATATGTGAGGGATATGCAGCCAGACTCTTTTATAAAAAGAAAAACAAAGCTTGAGTCTTGATTGATTCTCAAAGCTCCATGTGGTGAAGACTTGGTGACTCTTCCAACAGGCAATACAGCCTTCAGACATGGAACTGACGGGAGGAAAGCTGTATCTTTGGAGTGTGACCTTTACATGGATATTAGGATCCTGGCCCACTCTCTGTCTCTGTCTCTCCCGTCTGTTCTTTTGTCTGTCTCTTGTTCTCTGTCCTTGCATCTCTTTCACCTTTTCCCCCCAGTCACAATGGTAGACTGCCTTTGTAACAGGTCAACTGACCATAAAACTTTCAACACCCTGAGCTCAGAATAAGCATTTCTCTTTTTAAGATTATCACCCCATGTATTTTGACCTAATAGTGAAAGCTGCATTCCTTCAAAATTGACTAGAGACTTAGCTCCAGGACAGTTTTGGTTTTTGTTCTTGTTTGGTTATTTGGTTCATTGATTTTTGCATTTGTTTTAAATTAAGAACAAAGCTACAGTAACAAGTGCTTGTTCCGGTTGCTCCTGCACCTGTGCAAGTCTTTCTTGCAACATGTTATCCGAGAAGAAAATGTGAGGTTAGAGTGCTTGTGCATTTTTAAAAACAAGGAATAATCCCATATAAATGAACGATTCATTTTGAAGGTTCTAATTTTCACCAAGACAATTTCTTTCTTATAATATAAACTAAGAATTCTGATGTATAACTTCAACCTCTGAGAATGGTTTTATGTATCTTCAGCCCTATGGAAGGAGCAACCTGAACTTTAGACACAAAGGTAGAAAGTTAAACTTTTCAATGTATATCTCAAAATATCTGGAATTGGAAACCAAGTAACTTAAGTTTGAATTCCAGTGCTGCCAAGTTAGTAAAATGCAACATCTTATACTCACAGTGTTCTCATCTAAAAAAGTAGCTTGGCATTCTCCATTAGTCATCAGGAAAAAAAAAGCTCCAGAAAATCCCACCCCCCAGATTAAAGTCAGTGAATACAATTTTCTTCAGAGACTGGAGATGTGCTGTGTGAAGTGTTAAATATGTTTCATTAGTTTATGATTTATTGGATCCTTACAATAACAAATGAGAATTTTCTAGAGTAGACTGTCATGTATGAAATACACTTACTTGGCTCAATAAATCTGTTATTTTAAGTACCTGTTACAACACATTTCTTCATATAAGGCTTTGGAAAAAGACACAGTGTACCAAGCAAATATCATCCTGTTGGTCCTAGTATAGCATAGGATGGTTATGTGTCAAAGGGAAACCTCATAATAGTCCCATTATATATGGTAGACATTTGGGGGGCTTATAGCTTTTAAAGTGTATATTTAATGCCAAGATCCCATGCTGCACAGGTGTGCCATACTTCTAACAGCCTTCCATTTACCACTCCAGATTATTTTAAAAGATTTTGGCACTACAAGCACTGTGGCAAAAATAATACATACAGGAATATAAAGTTTACAGAAATTGAAAACTTTAAAAAGGT
Organism: Rattus rattus; assembly: GCF_011064425.1. NCBI lineage: Eukaryota > Metazoa > Chordata > Mammalia > Rodentia > Muridae > Rattus > Rattus rattus. The sequence goes on from NC_046157.1 coordinate 109,058,171, forward strand.
TAGATGCAGTTTAGAGGAGGAGTTTCTGTCTTGGTTAGAGTTTCTATTGCTGCAATGAATTACCCTAAGCAAAATACATATTGGGGGAGAAGAGGTTTATTTGACACACACATCAAAAGAAGTCAGGACAGGGACTCAAACAGGGCAGGAACCTAGGGGCAGGAACTGATGCAGAGGTTGGTTAGCTTTACATGGCTTGCTCATCCTGCTTTCTTATAGAACCCAGGACCACCAGCCCAGGGATGACCACACCCATAATGGGCTGGGTCCTCCCACATCAATAACTAGTTAAGAAAATACCCTACAGCTGGATATTATGAAGGCATTTTCTTAATTGAGGCTCCCTCCTCTTAGACCACTCTAGTTTATGTCAAGTTGACATAAAATGTCCAGCACAATTTCCGTGGCTAATACTTGTTTCTTCTGAAATTGGCATTTTATTCATTAACAAATGCTTCTTGGATACACAGCGTGTTCGCCACATGCAACAGGAAGGTCACCCAATGGTAGGCCTTTCTATTGTCATGGTGGGGCTATTTCTGAGCAGTTGAACATTTGGGGATTTGAAAGACAACCTTAAGGTTGCCTCCTTTGTCTGCTTGTAGCTAGCACTGATTATAACCCCCATGGAGAATGTGGGTAGGGTTATTTATATCTTTTGTAGGAAAAACATTATACTCCAGGCAAAATGTAACCAAAGAGATTATTTTCCAACAGCTACAAACTTTCCCTTTCAGCAAGTACATTTCTTTCTAATTATCAAACACCTTGGGCCATGAAGACACAAGATCAGAACAGCTCCAAGATCAAGCATCAGGAATTTTGACTATTTTAGCCCTTTCTTGCCAAGCTTATTGGTTGTTGTGAAATAATATCCAGGTAGTAATGTAGCATAGTTTCTAATACATTTGCATGATATAGCTAGTAAGCTGTGTCACAGTCTCCAGGGAAAACTGTGCACATAGAAGAAGAAGAAAAGACTGTGATAAAGTATACTAGAATTTCCTATTGGAAAACATGCTACTTTGAGTAATAGCATTAAATTTACATTTTGTTCCAAGAAAGGCAAAGTGTCTTCTGAGATCCTCAGTGGTTCTGGTTCATTCTAGAACAGAGGAGTTGAAGCCTAGAATTGTCTGACTCGTTCAACTACAATCTGGAAATCAACATGGTATCTGTGAGAGCTCCTTATCTGTTTTGTGAGTTATGCCTGTGTATGACTTTGGAGCATTTCAACTTAAATATAAGGAGTCACACCACTGTCACATACATCTTCAGGCAATAGACAATAAAGGGATAAATGCTGTCATTACAGTTGCGAAGGCAAATACATTTTAATTATCTCCAAATCTGTGAAATGATTTTTTTTGTTTTTGAGACTGGGTCTCTCTGTCATCCTGGCTGGCCTAGAACTCACTCCATTGACCAGGACAGCCTTGAAATAATAGAGATCCACTTGCCTCTGCCTCCCAATGGTTGGAATTAAAGGCATATATCATAAGACACAGCCCATGAATGTTCTTTTTATCCTAAGGGTACTTTCATAGTTTTTGACACAATCATGCATTTCGTTACATGCGTATTATTTACAAAGACCATGCAAGTAATAATTGCATGGTTAAAACTTGAGCTAATACATTTAAGTCTTAGTAAACAATTGACTAAATGGAAGTAGAATGAAGGACCACCAGCTTACCTGCTAGTTTGATGGTAGCGTGTGCCATGTTTGTGTTCTCCATTGACCTTACAATGTGCTACTCGTAAACTGATGCAAATTAAGGAACTAGACATGGCTGGAAAGAATGAAGCAGTCTGTGCCCTGCAATGTAAGACAATTATTCATTTTCATGAAAGAATTAGAAACATGAACTGGTCATGATTTTACATTCCAGAGAATGAGGTAGGAGTGTAATAAGTCCCAGACTAGCCTGGGCTCTATAACGAGAACTTTTCTCAGAACTCCAAGAGCTGGGAGGTAACACAGTGGTCAGAGGCTTCTCTAGCATTCACAGGCTCTGGGGTTCCATACTTAGATCTGAAAGAGAAAGAAGGGAAAGAAATGGAGGGAGGGAGGAAGGAAAGGAGGAAAGGAAGGTGGGAGGGAAGGGAGGAAGGGAAAGAAGGGAGAAAGAACAAAAGGATAAAAAAAGGAAGGAAAGGAGGAAGGGAGGGAACGAGGAAGGGAAAGAAGAGAGGAAGAAAGGAAGTGACAGTACCAGCGCTGCCACAGTACCGAGAACCCGGTGTAGGCCTGAGAGGTTTAAGAAAAAAACACATACTCGGGTCATTCGTGTTATAAGAAAGCTTTACTGAGGTTTACAGAATATATACCCCAAGTCTACCGGGTGTAAAATTCCAGGAAGCATAGTGAAAAAACAGGTTTAAGGCCTCAAGAGAAAAACAGGAACAAAAAACAGGAACTGACTTACTTAACAGTGTTACTGCCCAGGTTTACCACCCAGGTGTTACCACCCAGGCCAAACAGAAAGGTCAGGATGTTCCTTTGTTAGGAACAAAAAGCTTCAACATGTATCAGCAAGGCTCAGCAGGTGGGAAACCACTGATGGAGCCCAGGAGGGTACAACAAGGAAGGGCTAAAGAAAGGTAGGAAAGAAGGAAGAAGAACTATGTCTCTAATTAGTTTTAAGTTACCGTGTAAATGCTAACATTAAATTTCAGAATAGTATGACTGGTCTAATATGGTCATACATGTGTCCTCCATGGATGAAGGTTAGTAGAGGAAAGATAACATCAGGGAAAAGGCAGCAAGATTATTATGAAGATGTACACTGTAACCAGTGATATTAGGAGATTGAAGCAATTTATAATTCTGATGCTAAAAAGGACAACAACCAGTCACAACAAAATCTGTCATGCTTTGTTTCCAGGGGTATCTCATTAAATATAGCATCACATTAGATGAACCCCTTGATTGAGAAAGATAGGGCTGTCCATACCACATCAAGGTCATTTTTTAATACCTACTAATAATGTGTAAGTTTCCATTAAACTGCAACAAAAATAAGGCTAATATATAATATTAAGCTGAACTTATGCAAAGAAACCGCTGAGAATGGGTGTTCTTGCTGCTCTGGGAATATGCTTTTTCAGCAGGGCATTCCCATTAAACACATTTGCGTAGAAATTTATAACATTTATTTTTTGGCCTGTTTATAATTTGGTTGCTACCAGCTGACTGTCACTGGGCACATGGTCAGCAAAATGGTGCTGAGATTTTCATCAACTTTATGAAAACCAGCCTGCACTCTTGGACAGCACCTAGAGACATGCCCACTAAGCCTAGCTGATACACAGCCCTGGCAGTGATTCACATCGCCAGCAGTGGGGCTTCCTCATTAGGAGACTTGCTGTCAGGAGAGTGATCATCGGCAGAGACATATAGAGAAGAAGGGTGTGCCATGAGTTTCCCTAGCTCTGCAGGGACATCAAACGCTGAGAAACAGCTCAGATGACGAGGAGGAACAGGAAGGGAACAGATGCACTGCTGAATTAGTTAGCAGTTATCTTTGTGCATATAGAAATTTGAACAGGTTTTTTTTTAATGTATTATTAGTCGGTATTTGAGAAGTACAGAAACGGACTCATGTCAGCTAATCTCAAAAGGAAATTTAGTGACCCAAAAGAACAGAGAAGTACAAGAATGAAGGTGACTTCAGGCATCACCATTACTGTCTTGGAGCTTCCTCTCTCCCTCTCCATTTCCTTGGCAAGACTGGCTTTGCTCGATCTCTCTCTCTCTCTCTCTCTCTCTCTCTCTCTCTCTCTCTCTCTGTGTGTGTGTGTGTGTGTGTGTGTGTGTGTGTGTGTGTGTGTGTGCATGCTTCTTTGACGTGACAGGAAACAAGGCATCTGAGAAATCCAAGCAAAGCAAAATTCCCTCTTTCTAAACATGAAGACTCATTTCACTCAAACATGTGTTTTCCCTATGGAAGACCATGAGTAGCCATACTCCAGTTACTCTGCTGAGAAACTTAGAATCTTTGATAGGCTGCAGCTATCACAGAAATCATGGGGATTGTCTTTATAGATGCTGAAAGAGTCATACAGACAGACTGAGAGATTTGCCCCAAGGAAATCAAGAACTACTCACAAGAGAATTGAGGTAGAAAATAGCAAAGAGATTCTCCAGAGAAATACATCTGTTTCCTGAAGAATCATATTGAGAAATCAGTAAAATTATGAGGAACCAGCCACTATGGCAGCACTGAGATAATACTGGGTGAGGGCAGGGTGTATAAATGTTGGAGGCCATGTATTCCCTGAAGTAGGTTCTAAGTCACTGTTTCCTGGTCAATACCAGCAAGATGGTTTTAGTATGACTAGATAACAAACATTCAAAGCAAAGTAGTTATTGAGTACATAAAGCATCAGAAGGTTTCATTATTTTTAGCAGGGCTTGGTTTGAAAACTCTGACAAAATATCTGCAACCCCATCCAGGTCTTCCTTTTCTGTTTCTCCTAAGCTCCACTACCAGCTTCTCCTTTGTGATCAGCGGGTGGCTGCTAGCTGTGCCCCAGGGTTACTGCTCTCATATTCACAATAGCACAGAAATAAGTTTTCTATTATACCAAAGTATGATATCTAAGGTTGAAGTGATCAAATTACCAATTAATTGGTCCATATCCACAAATTATTGAAATCAGAGCCAAAAGCCTATCACAGTCACTTTAAACTTATGCCTTGTCCCCACCATGATGCAATGGACTTTGAAAGAGAGAACCAATGTTCACATAAATATTTGACTGCCGTTTCCAAAAGGGAGTAGCTGACAGACAGACACAGCAGATATCCACAACAAACTTCATTTGCACCACAATTTCTCAGAACATTTGGAACTTTAGCGTCATGGCGATGATTGCCATTTGCTACCAGGTATGCTCTGAAAAATCACCCTGACACAGAATACCACACAAGTTCGGAAACCTGCAATGCCCTCTAAAGCTGCAATGGCTCACACTGCAGTTTTCATTCTGGTGTCTGGGTTGTTCCAGCTCACCCCCACAGGAACAGCCAACCCAACACTCACCTGTGGTGGATGCTTTTCATCCCAGATGCAGTCTCATAAATGATGGAGGGCCATTCTCCCTGTCTTGTGTATTCTGAGGATTGTCACAAACCACACTTGTGTCTAATGATTGCTCTCGCTTTCCTGAATCATGTTCTCTTTCGTGCCCTGCAGGAGAGATGGCCACAGGAACAGGTCGCAGTGCTAGGAATGTGGTGAAAGTGCTGCTTTCCAGTTGTTTGTTGTAAAATACATTTCCAGAACAACAAACGACAATCTCCATTGAAAGATGCAATATGGGAAGAAGACTTTTGACAGTATTGGAAAATTTGCTTCAACTGCTTTAGAGCAAAGAGAAACTGAAATTGGTTTTAATATTATGATAACTGATCCCACTGCATATTCCCAATATCTTCTCTACTTCTATTCCCAGAAATCCACCAAGCAACCCCGAAAGAGGAATTATTTGCTTCAGAAAACCAAAAGGCCTGCACTCACATACTACCATACTTGAATTTCAATTATCAGCAAAATTGATTTTGTAGTCAACATGTTTACTAAACTATCCACTTGCCTAAATAACCTTTTAAATTATAGGTCAAATCAAAAAAAAAATATATATATATATGCTAGTTCCAGAAATTTGATGGATATTTACATTTAAAACTCTTCACAAATTACCAATACAAAATAAATCTTCCAAACCATAAAAAAGGAACCATGAAAGTTTTGGAGCAAATGCTCAGCACTGGCATTGGGTGAGACTTCTGATATCTACAGTAAACAAGCATGTGGACTTCTATTGTCTCTACTCAGTCATGCTGTGACACTAGCCAGCACAGCCATAACCAAGGGCACAGCAGACAGGCAATTGGAAAGAAGGCATGAAACTGCACTCCTCTTTCTCATGAAGACAATGCCAAGCGCGCAGTCCAAATGAATCCATCAGAAAAGTCATGAAGGAAAAAAGTATATCGATGTCACAGAATATAAAATCAACTTGTAAATATCAAGGCTGTTTGTACATACTAACAGGGACATCTGAATAAGAAATAGGGAGTGCCACCTACAATAGCACTTAAAACAGCAAAATGCTTATGCATAAACTTAACGCATGCTATTTATAAGAATCTGCATGGAAGATGGTACAAACAATTCTGAGTTCAGTTCAAGATTTAAATTAATGAAAGATGCACTGTTTTCATGAGTTCAATATTCAATAATCTTAAGTGGCTGATTTTCTATAAATGGGTCCATAAATGTAGTTACTTAACAAAGTCATAGAACTCATTCTATAATTGTAAAGTCTGGCTTTCATTTTAAAAAATTAAAAGATAAACTGGAATAGGTAAAGTATTCTGAGAAAACAAAATCAGATAAATTATTCTGAATCTGGACTTTGTACATGTCTGCAGTAGTGAAGTCTGCATGGTGAAAAGATGAACGTACATGGTAATGAATTAAACAAAGAAAAAAGTGAGACTCACACAAACATGGCCAGAGGATTTTCAACAATGCAGCCAAATAACTCAGTGAAGAAAGCAATGAATTTACATCTTTCATAACATTTGTAATACTTGTATTTATTTACAGCAACCAAAAACTCGAAACAATCCAAATGTTAATCACAGAAACAAGAGATCAATTCTATTTTATTCAGTAGGATACTATTCAGCCATAAGAGCAGGCAACTTCCACATAAGACCAAAGAGATAATTCTCCAGGTCACATTGCTGACGGTGGAGACATGAGCAAGTGAGAGTATCTTCAGTAAATGGTACAAGAGGAACTGGGTCCACGTATCCAGTATCAAATTGGAATTAAGTCATTGAAAGCAAAGATTTGGGGTGGATAGAGGAACCTGTCCAGAAGCACAGGCAACGAAAGCAAGGATAGATGTAAAGATGTAATAAAATAAGAAGAGCCTTCCAGTGAAGGGGTTGAAACAAGATTTAGCATAGGAGAAAATGCTAGCAAGCTATTTATCTTACCAGAAATTAATACACAGACTAAATAAGGAAGTCAACATCAACAACAAAGATCTAATTTTAAAATGAGCAAAAGATTTGACTGGACATCTCTCAAATATGGACATACAAATGGCTTTCAAATATTAATTACTCACTGTGTTGTAAAGCAGAACCCAAAAAAAGCTCCAAATTATTTAGAAAAGCTGTTATCAAAAATTAAAGTAAAACATAAACACTTTTCTTTTTCCTCACAGGCAGAGCTGTGCAGAAAGGGACACATGATACACTGCTGGTGGCATTGTAGACTCATCCAGCCACTAGGGAACACAGAATGAAGATTCCTTTGAGAGCTAAAAATAGAATTCATTTGCTGCATAAATATGCAAATGAAATGCAATCATTAGACCTGCACGTCCATGCTTACATAGCACCCCTGACAACAGCAGACATGGAGGATGATGAAGATATGGGATCATCAATGAGAGGAAGGATACCTGTGTGGTTAGGGCTACTATTCAGCCCCAAGAAGGAATGAAATTCTGTCATTTGCAGCAGCATGTATGGAACTGGAGGTCATTATTGCAGATGGAATAAGCTAGAGGCAGGAAGTCCCATACTACTACGCTGTCACTGGTGTCTGGGAGTTGTTATTAGGGGAATGAAGTGAAATAGTATACTAGAGAAAAGTGAGGGAAAGACAGAGGGGAATAGTCAGAAAGTAAGCCACAAAAATGATGTCATCACACAGTTACAGAGCAAGAATTGACTCTGGTTTTGAAAACCTTAGTAGATAAACATTGCACGACACATTTCACAGTAACTAGAAAGTGTGAGACTAGGTAATGCATAGACCTACTTAAACAGAAGAGTGGGCTTTTCATCCTGATTTGTTTAGTATTCTTTAAATATACCTATCCAATTATCACAGCACACTTTATTAAGCTGTGCAAATAATGGATTAAAGCTATGTTGTTGAAGGAGAGAACCTTGACATATAAAATAGATACTATTTTGAATTAATGAAACTCTAGAATAGATAAAAATTGTCCATGGTTACAAATAAAATGAATGGTTATTTCTCAGGAATGGGTGCTCACTCAAAAGGCTAGGAAAGAAAGATTGTACTATAATGTTAAATGGAATCCTAATTATAATCTGCTTTTAAAAAAGGGCGAGCATGAAAATTGGGCTGAATGTTAACATCAAGTGACTCAATAATAGGGAGAAATTTGAATTACCATTTACAAGTTCTCTGTGTGCATGGAAATTGTTTTTTCAAAACGTATTTTAAAGAAAGTAATTTTTTCCAAATGTTATTCTATGAAGAATTTGAAAACATGTATATTAAATAGACATGTACACCTTTAAGTCCATAGGTGAGTATACAACATAATAAATTAAAATGTAAGATGAGGTGTAGAAAATAAGAAACAATTATCACTGTGACCAAAGGAAGGAAACAGAAAGAAGGAAGACATTTATACAATCACACTGTGAAGTTTTAATTGTATCCCTGTGACTCTAAGGGTACCATAGAGGTGCATATATACAGGAGGGTCATAACTTCGGAAGAATTTATCTTAATCAAATAATAATCCCTTGTTACTTTCATAAAATTATTTTCTTTCTAGTAGTTCTTTCTCTCTTTTTCTAACTTACAAATTTTAACAGGGATTTTTGCTCTTTGAAGTTTGAATAACCGTACCTGCTCATGCCTCAGTTTCTGCACATCGCTCCATTAGTGCTAGTTTGAACTCTATTCCATTTTCTTTAAATCAATCATTGATGTTTTCAAGCTCAGAGTTCATTAGGTCATATATTTCCTGGAAGTTCATAATTCTAATATCTCCTATATCCACAAATTTATCATTGCTTTTATCTCTATTCTCTCATTTTAGCAATTTAGGTTTCTCCTGTTTTTTCTTTCTTTCTTTCTTTTTATTAACTTGAGTATTTCTTTATTTACAAAATTCCCTTTCCCCCAACCCTCCCTGGGTGTTTGTCGCCATCCTCCCCATTACTGCCTCCCCCAACAATTACGTTGATCAGGGTTCAGTCTTGGCAGGACCAAGGGCTTCCCCTTCCACTGGTGCTCTTACTGGGCCATTCATTGCTACCTATGAGGTTGGAGCCCAGGGTCAGTCCATGTATAGTCTTTGGGTAGTGGCTTAGTCCCTGGAAGCTCTGGTTGCTTGGCATTGTTGTTGTCTCGAACCCCTTCAAGCTCCTGTTTCATTTCTAAACAAAACCACTTGGATGTATCATCTTGCCACATCCTCCATTGTTGATCTGATGTTCTTCTATCCCCTTCCCCGCCCTTGCATCCATCCTTATGTTTACACTCTTTTGTCTAATTCTTTAGGATGCCTGCCTCACCGATGTTCTTTTAAATTTCTCTTCTTAATGTAAATTGTTAAAAATGCTGACCTTATTATGCATCCTGTGTTCTACACTTGCTTTATTTTCTTGTTATTCCCATTCCTCCTTTTCCTCCTCCTCCTCTTCTTTCCTCCTCCTCTCATTCCTCCTTTTCCTCTTCCCCCTGCTCCCCTCTTCCTCCTCTCCCTCCTCCTCTCCCTCCTCTCCCTCCTCTTCCTCCTCTTCTTCATCTTCTGCAAACTGGGTTCCTGTTCTGTCCTTTTGTTTAAATGAAGATTCCTTTTGTGGATCTCTAAGTTGGGGCCTATTTCTTCATGTGCTATTTATTGTTGAAATTTAGAGTTGGACAATGAACTTACCATAATTTCTAAGTTCCTTTCAGATGTTTAAGGATCGTTTTTTTGCAGCTTTCTGTACATTTGAAATAATCTGTGAAAGCTTGGAACTTGTCCCTATTGAGTGGGGCTGCAAAGCTGTTGACCTTTAACTGCCTCTGTAAAGTACCCCAGCCTCAGCATTTTCCCTATTGATTGGGATTGTTGGGCCCCAATGGAAACAGAGAGAGCATTTTCTATTTCAAAAGTTTATTTGCCAATTACTTTTTTTTTATAATTGCAAACTTTTCAATGAACTTTATATTAAATTCATCATGTTTTATCTTTCCTATGTCTTCTGGTTGTTTTCCTTTTCTGTCCTGACATACACTTTGGACTGTTAATTAGTTGCAGAGATCAAAAGCAGATTGAACCAGATCAACCCCACGTACTTAGATGATACCAAACCTCAGTCCAGATTCTCAGAGAAAAGACCAACCAAACCGCAAGAAGGTAAAGGCCAGCATCCAACCCACAGGATGCAAGACATTGGTCAAACCATGAAACAAAGATCATGGTAAGATGTAGAAAGTGAGTGCCACCATCTTAACTGAGGGGAGTGTAAGGTCAGTATGTATTGGTCCAGCCAAAGCTTGTGTTTCCCACCATCAACAAGGGGAAACATCCTCTGATTTCCCAGTAGCTCTATACTTTAACCACATACATTTACTAGGCATCTATATCTGGTACTAAAAGCGTGAATAAAGGGACTGGAGAGATGGCTCAGTGGTTAAGAGCACTGACTACATCTGTAATGGGATCTGATGCCATCTTCTGGTATGTCTGAAAACAGAACCATCATTTGAAATAAATATTTTTAAAAAATGGATAAAAAGGCACCAATACTTCTGTGCTAATCAAGTCTTTGTGGCTGAGACAAACAGTTGAGAGTAAATGGTTTATTTTAGCTGTTTCCAATTTCAGTCTCTGGTGATAGGGTGTCTGTATTGCTTTTAGAGCCTGTGGTAAGGAAGAAACACATCAAAGGAAAGAGGAAAACAGCACACCTCAAGGCAGCCAGGGAAAGAGAGAGATGGGAGGAGGGAGAGGGAGAGTAGGGGAGGTGGGAAGAGAGGGGATAGGGAGGGGAGGGGAATGTGGGAAGAGGGAGGGAGGTGGGAAAAGAGGGAAGGGATGGGGAGGTGGGAAGGGGGATGGGAGGTGGGTAGAAGAGGGGAAGAGGAGGGAAAGAGGGAGAGAGGAAGAGAGGGAGAGAGGGAGAGAGGGGGAGAAAGATCAAGAGCAAGCATGAGTGCCTGGAGAAATACATGTCCAAAGACAACATACAGAATATGCCCATGCTTCTGTATGGAGTTCCTACCTCCCAGGATGTCTTCTTCTTCTAAAATAGTGCTGCTATCAGTTGGAGATCTGGCCTTAAATATATGAAGCTCTAAGGCACCATTTCAAAAATCACTCCCCATCAGCTGTCCTTCCTAAGGAAAGAGGAGCTAAACCAAGGTTAGAGAGGCAGGATTAAAACCCAGCAGAGGAAGTTCTGAGGGCCATAGCGCAAAGCCCCACTGTCAGTGGGTACAGCTCTCAGCACCCCTTCATTCTGCCCTTGAGTGATTCTTCCAGACTCATCCCTATGTGCCCTTTCTGTGTTAATCTTAGGCCTGGTTACCCATATGTCTAATTCAGAGACTGGGTAGAACTAATATTTTGTGACAAATTACCATAATGTGAGAGTGTTTAAATAGGGCTAAGGCTATTATCAACCTGCCTCCTGGACCAAGAGATGAAATTAGCAGTAATGTGCATATCCTGTGGAAAGTGTATCCACATTGCTACAGAGAAATCCAACTTGCTAGTTAAGTTCTAAAGAAAAGCTTCTCACTGTACTCAGTAAATTGGACCTTCGTTACTTAATTGATGAGGATAGTTTTGCTATCCATGAATCTGACTTTACTGTAACTTTATGACTTTAAAAATATAATCACAACAATGACGTGTATGCAATGGACTGCACATGCTTCTGATGTGATGAACTCAGGTTTTATTTTATTTTATTTTTCTTGGATATTTTATGTATTTACATTTCAAATATTATCTCCTTTACCCCCTCTCCCATACCCCCTCTCCCCTTCCCCTGCTTCTATGAGGATGTTCCCATTTCTACCCACTCACTCCAACCTCAACGCCCTGGCATTCCCCTATATTGGGGAAACAAGCTTTCACAGGTAAATTTTTACTGTCAGATAAAAGTAGATCTAGAGGAACCATAGAAAGCAAAGGCATGATCAGGAAGGCTTTGTATAACTGAAAGCTTTACTGCTAAGGAGGAACAAGTGCCCAGCCTACTAAACTAACATCTTCTATAAAAGTCAGGGGTTTTATAGCCACATGTCTTCTCAATTCCAAAGGCAATCGTGATGTGTAATACTCATTGGAATCTTCTCATGAGCATGGCTCTGTCAGGCTTCATGATGACCACTCTGGACTCTTAAATGAAAATAAACAATGACTAACACAAACATTTGAAAAATATTGGTGCAGTGTGTCATCCATGAGCAATAAAGATAAGCTGGCCCCAGGTGGCCGGACCTGACATTCTCTTCAATTCTACTCTTCTCTACCCTTACACTCCACTCCTCCACCGTTACCCCACCACCCTCACCCTTCCACACTCACCCCTTCACCCTCACCCCTCCACCCTCATATTGCCCCACCATTCCTCTAATGTGACATTCCATGTGACCTCTGTCCCCCCTGCTTAAACCTAGCTAATGACACTTTCACAGTAAGTGTTTTTAATTTTAAGTGTATGACATAAAAAATTTTACCTCCATGTGTATCTGTGCCCCACATAGGTACAGTACACACAGAGGTTATAATCAGACATCAGATGGCTTAGGACTGGAGTAACAAACAGACAATAGGAACTCCCGTGGGGGTACTTGGAATTAAATGCAGACCAGCTGCAAGAACAGCCTTCGCTCTTAACTGCTAAGCAATCTTTCCACACCCACATTAAGCCTCTTTTTACCAGGAGGCCTCTGTCTTTAGCCTTTGTGACTTAAAGCTTAATTATGGATATATGTGTTCAAGAAAAATAATCTGATTGAATGTTCACTTACAAATAGAGACTCTCTTCGCCAGTAATTTTTAAATGCCTGTCTATACAATGATATGATTTTTATTAGATCAAGTCAATTTTTATGACATCATACCTCAATTAAAATTTGAGAGAAAAATGTTCTTAACCTTCAATAAATTTTTAAAAATCCCCTCTGTGATGGGAATATTGAAACACAAAGAGCTCTGAATTTTGACTGTCCCAGAATAATTACTCTATAGTGTAACTGATAGACACTTCACTAGAATAAGCCTTCTACACTATTGTTAATTCTTTATAAAATACCTACTAAATAAAGAGCATTTCAGTTATCATAATTCAAAATTTGTATTATTAATCTGTATGCTATATAATATGACATAATTTTAGAAAAATGATTCTGCATTTGCATTATTTCTGAAAATATTTATGTTAATTGTATGCAATATTTCATAGTCTTCTAAATAATTTCTTTTCTTTTTTTTAATATTAAAGTGTGCAGCAATGGGGATGGAGGTGAGAAACATGACTCTATAGCAATATAAAAATATCTCTGGCTGGTCCTGTACTTTTCACTTGTGGTACCAGCCTGACTACTATGATTGCTTATTCATTTCTTGTCTCCATTTGAGCTTAATAAGTGCTTATTTACACGAAGTTAACAGTACAGGTAAGATACAGAAATAAGGTCATTTTAATGGGACAATGGATGCTAGAAGCACAAACCAGTGTTTGTTTTAATAATAAACCACAAATGATTTTTGTATCATTTGCTTATAAAGTCAAGAGAAGAAAAGACTACACTTCTGGGAGTAACACAACTGTTGCTTTAAAACTCTAGGAATATTTTTTTGAAATATCCCAAAATTAAATAAAATTTAAAATAGTAAAAATATTGTGGTATACAGTCAGCAAAAGTTTTCTATGATTTGTTTAAAATGACTCAACATCTCACAGAGACCAAAATGTTTCAAATTCTACATGAATGAATAAGACTAAACACATTGCTGGGCTAGAGAAATATCTCAATTAGTAATGTGCTTGCAGTCATAAAGGTGTGAATCCAAATTCCGCAAGACACAGAAATAAGAAAGCCAGGTGTGGTCATGCAGCAGGTAGAGAGTGAATCCAGATACTGGCTGCTGCCACAAAGGGATAGGGTAAGGGAGGAAGGGTGTAGCTTCTGTTTCAAGGGTCTACAGAGCCTTAGGATATCTTACTAACTTCTAATGAAATTTCAAAATTTAAACATAGCTCTCTACCAAATCACCTTTTCTTACACTGTTAGAAGATGTTAACTATTCTAGATTCTTTGCTATTGCACAAATCTCTGCCCACACCCTGTTATTTAGCCATTGGGGCATCTATCTACAAGAACCAAAATAAGCATTTATTTCACTTACCCCTTTACTTTGAAGGAGGCACTGCCTTCCTTGTGACTTAAAACCATAGGGTCGTTTTTTAATGGTGGTAATAACTACCACATACATTTTTCAGCCTTTCTTTCCAAAGTATAGAATCATAGGCATGAGATGTTAATAGTCATAAACTTTATTATATCACTATAATGCTTTATAAGACATGAAAACATAAATTTATGTTCTTGCTATTAATTTTATTTATATAGCAGTAAAATATATCCCGTATCACTCAAAGTGAGCATGTTAAGACTTGCATGATATGTTTCTTTGAAGTGTAAGAATTAAAAAATGTCAGCTATGGAAGTGTAGACATTGTCCAACATGAAATCAATGGGAGAGTCATTATTATTTAACTGGACCAAAATTCTGTGAAATATGACCTTTAGTAAATATAGAGGAACTGATACCAAGTGTCTCAGTCTTTAGATTTATCAAAGAATAAATTGTGTATATGCGTAGATAAGAGATCAACGGTAATGTTTTGTTGTATTCTAATTTGACAAAGTACAGTTTTAAAAATATGATAAAAAGTAGGAACAACTTGCATGGCCAATATTATCAATAGAAGAAATTCTAGGTAAGGGGCGCTAACAACAAAACCATACAGAGTCCTGGATTTCCTCTTTCGTAGTATCCAAATTATTATACAAAATACAACTTAAATAGAATTCAGTAAAACTGAATTTCATTTAGAAAAGACAGACTCAAAAAACAATAGAAACCAGACAGGGTAGTACAAGTTTGTTTTGCCAGCACCCAGAAAGTTGAGTCAGGAGGATTACGTCCAAGACAAGTTTGAATCTGGATCTTGAGTCCCTCTCAAAAAATCACAAACAAATGAAAGGATCTTGTATGCATAAATGTACAGTGTATTCATTCATTCATTCACTCAATCATTCAATAATTCATTCAACAAATATTTATTTTTACTATATACTATTTTAGTAACTCTTTAAAAGTTTTATTTATGATTATAATTTATTTTGATCATATTTACCTGCTATTTTAACCCTAACTCCTTCCAGATCCATCCCTCACCCTTCCAACCCCTCCCAACTTTTATGTCCTCTCTTGGTCATATAATCCATTGACTCCAATTTATGCTGTCCTTATATATTCACTAGATAAAGACTCACCTTCCATGGCCCACACCACTGATGAAAATTGACTTTCACTGACCCAGAAGCAATCAACGGTCAATAGCTTCTCATGTTGGCATGGGGCCCATGAACCCATTGTCCTCCATGCTAGAATGTTGACTGGCTTAATCTTATGCATTCTATCACAGACACTGTTTGTTCACAAGTATAGAAAGTCTGTCACTTTCAGAAGCCATTGTTTTGCTCACATTCTTCCCAACCACTGGATTTTATAATCCCTTTCCCTTGACCCACAATTGAAACTTAGGGACAGATGATAAATATAGGTGCCCCACTTGTGGCTGATAATTCTACAGATTCACAGATATTTATTCTATGCATTTTGACTATTTTCTGTCTGGTAACCTCTGGCCACTGCACATGAAAATGTATTTGATGGGGTCTGACAGCTGTGCTAACCTACAGTTATGTGGGGTCGCTGGCTGTGAAAGGCATCCTGGTTCCCAGTTGAGCTAAGGATGAAACCCCGGTGACCCTGAAGGAACGGTATGTGTTTTGCCTGTTCCTGGCCACCAGGCCCCTGTCATATAGTAACAGCTCCCCACAGTAATCATAGAGAGATTTTTGGCCATCAGTCATGTAGGAGCAGCACCCCAAACCCCCTACATGAAGCTAAAGTATTCCTAAGCTTTAAGGCTAAGCTAATAGGAAGTACCAACTGTCAGACCCTGACCCACCCCAAAACTATATATAAGGAATCTATCCAGAAGGAATAAAGGTGTGTGAGAATTACTTCGTTGTCTGAGAGCTTCTGTCATAAGAGTTATAACACTGCCGCTTGGGTAAGAGATCTGCTATTGGCTACCCAACGTCCTGCCTGCTCAGCCTGGTCCTACTCAGTGCAGAGCAACTGGTGCAGCAGCATCTTGGAACAACTGAAGCGACAGTAGTGGAGACAGAGGTGGAGCAATTCCCCTTCCCTGCTTGATTACTCTTCCCTTCTCCTGAACCCTCATACCTGACTGGGTCAGAGATCTCCATGGATAGCCTCTAGTACACAGGCCCACACAGTTATAGAGATACAAACTTGGAGGGTAGTTTGTTACTGTGTCCATTAGTAAAATAATAGTATTAGGCTCATACATGGGATTGATGAACTCTCTGTGTGTTCTTGGCCAGCTACAGTGCTAAGCTTGCATTTCATTCCATGTAGTAGGTCTTAAATCCAATGAGAAAGAAGGTGATTATTTCTATAACATTCTTGCCGCCATTTCATTCACAAGCATATTTTGTCATGGTAGTCATTATTATAACTCATAACTTACTAGTGTGTCAGATTATTAATGACTTGCCCCCCCCCCAAAAAAAAAAACCACCAAACAACCAAACAACCAACTAACAACAAAAATCCCATAGCATCTTCTGGCACTCAGAAAGCTTGTAAATAGGAAGAAAGTTTTCTAATCAGTACCAAATTGATTTTTCTGTCCTATGAGCAAAGTTTGTCATGGCTTCAATAACACAGACTTATCCTGAAATTCTGATGTACAACTAAGGGCAAAGACAATAGCTTATACTGTTTTAAGAAACAGGTGACATGCAGGTTTAATGGCAGCTCTCAGGATGCAGGGGAAGGTAAGTATGTGTGAGTTGAAGACTAATTTGGTCTGTATTATGCATTCTTTAACAGAAAGAAAAAGAATGTATGTGTATATGATCTACCAAAGTTAAAACACAATGTAGTAAACAACCGAACATATCTATAGCCACAAATAAGATATAAAGAGTAATATTTAAAATCTCCCAACTAAAATAAACTCAGCAACAAAAGAAGTCAGCATACAGTTTCATGAGTCCTCCAAAGAATGAACGCCAATACCACTCAAATTATTCTATGAAATAAAAAGAGGAAAGAATGCTTGCAAACTCTTTTTTATGAAACCAATATTATCCTGGTACCAAAACCAGATAAAAACCCAAGAAAGATAAAAACAAGAAAGTAGAAACATCTTGATGAACACAGACACAAAAATACTTAATGAAATACTTGTAAGCAGAATTCAAGAAAGAAGACAGCCAAAGATCATTTGCCTTGATCAAGTTAGCTTCATTCCAGGGTTTGTTCAGCATATTAAATAAATAAGCATAATTCACATATGAACTATATGAGAACCTACTATTTCTGAAGACTTTTTGCACAAAAAAGTTTCATTGAAGTCACTATGGAGATGTTATTAATCTCCTCTCAGAAGCCATAAGTTGCCAATAAATGCTTTGAGTGGCCTCAGCTGCCACCTGAGCCCATATTGATGTCCTTGTCCTGTGCTGCAAACTGATGAATCCCTACTCTGGAAATCAATGTGGCAGTTCCTCAAAAAACTAGAACTAGATCTACCAAAAGGCCAAGATTGACTATTTCTGAACCTATATCCACTACACTGAATATTCTACTACAGAGATACTTGTTCATACATGCACATTACTGTTCTATTCATAATTGCTAGGACATGGAACTAGCCTAGAGATCTCTATCAACTGATAAGTAAAGAACATAAAAATGTAGTCCATAAACACAATGTAATTCTGTTCAGCTGTAAAGAAAAATAGAAATTACAGGTAAATGGATGGAACTGGAAAACATCAGATTAAGGGAGATATCACAAACCCAGCAAGCTGCCACAGGAACCTCCCAAGCAATTCTTTCACCTGTGTCTGCTCCAGCGAAACATTCTTTTCACCTGTGTGCCCCATCATTCAAAATAACTGGCTTTCCAAAGAAACTAGGAGTTTCCACGTCACAAAGGTTGTTTGAAAAAGCTATATGAAAACCTACTATTTCCGAAGCTTGTAAACACAAAGCTTCATTAATGTTAACATAAAGATGCTATCATTCTCCTCTCAGAAGCTGTAAGTTTTGAGTGGCCTATGCTGCCACCTGAGACCATGCTGATGTCCTTGACCCATGCTGACATCAAGGCCTGTGATGGTGTGCACCGCTCATATAGTAACAGAGGGCTATGTTGACATCCATGGTGTCTACCTTACTGGAGACCAGGCTGAGCACTGCTGCAAAGACTATATGTTCTGGATATTGATTCCCAGCTCATTATGTGAGCTCACTTCACCAATTCTCTTCTTTGTGGCACATATGGAAGATTGGAAAAACTGTCTGCCTATTCTATCTGTGTGCCCACTCTTCTGGTGTCATACTTTTATAGTAACAATGAGAGGGGGCACATTTAGGCTAAGAACAGAACCACTAGTTTATGATCCGAGCTGCTATGAGAGATAAATAATAAAAATAATTGGATAGTGGCTCTTCCCAGTTTTCCGTGCAAGAAAATGTTTAAGGAAATAAACATCTCCCTAAATGTTCTCCCTCATACTTTAGGAAATTTAAATAGAACCATTGTTCTGCTTATGGGTATTTGGCATGGGCAAGGTCATTGTTATCAAACACAAGCCTTTGCTTTCTTCTCTCCCTTCCTTCTAATTCAGGCTCAACACTGGGCTTTACTGTTTCTACACATAAGATCCCATCAAGAAATTAGGTGTTCAGTTTAAAAAATGCATGAGAAGCACAGCAGGTTCCTAAGAGAGGTGTTATATCAGTTCGATAATGAATACATATTTGATGACCCACAGGTACTTTGTCAGTACATTCCTGTCAGCATGAATAAAACAAACAGACTCAGGGAGCATCTGAACTAAAGGGGGCCACTGCCAGGCCCAATGCACAAATGTACAAATCGAGTCAGAAAACCTTACATCCTCCTCCACCAGATCCTTAGTTCTTTGACTTTCACCCATGTCTTGTTATTAAGACACCTTGTTTGCAGCAAGAAGCATATATGCCCTGTTAGTACCTCTGAGCTGAGCTCTATCCCCATGTCAGTCAATTAATACATTAATGTGAGTACCCCCAACTGTCACTCCAGGGACGTCACAGCACACATTAGTGTGAGTGCTCCCAGCTCTCTCTTCAGCCTGGTCTCTGCAAACATTAATGCACATATTCCCTGCTGTCTCTCCAGGCCAGTCACTGTACATCAGTTCATACAGGGGAAGAACATCATCTCTTATGTCTGATGAAAAAGGAGCTCTATTATGCTCTTATTCCATTGAAAAACAAAACTATAAATTGTATGCTTTATGCCTCCAATTCTTTTACCTTTTCTTCATCTCTTTGGTGCATTAAATTCTCCAAAACAGAAAAGATAAGTTATGACTGAATTTCTATTAGTAACACAAGCAATGTTCTTCTACCACAGGTTTGTGAGTATGTGTGGGTGTGTGGAAGACAAGGACAGGGGCAGCATAGAATAGCATAGAACTTTACCTGCAGAAATGATTAGAGTAATATTAGATATATTCACCAGTCAGAACTGAGATACTATACCAGGAAAAAGTTCTTCAAAATATCATTTTTATTAAATAAATTAAAATTTCTGGATAATGTGTTATAATATTTAGGTTTAGAGTTCAAGAAGGACACTGAGATAGACTCAATGCAGGATAATAAATTTATTAAAAGAGTTAGCAGCACCATAGATAGACCGGCATTAGTGTGGTGGAGACTCTACAGAGATTAGGCCCATGTCAGGGTTTGGGTCGTCTGGAAGATCAGCAAGTGTTCTTAGCCACTGATCCATGTCTCCAGTTCCAAAGGATAAATATTTAGAAGTCAGATTGACACACTATCCATTTATCAGAATAACGATAGTAGATTCTCTAGGACTTATAATCTACCTGGCCATCTGTTCTTGGGCCAGAATTCAATACTAGGCACAAGTTTCCTCTTGTGGAAAGGACCAGAAATACAACCATAAATATGTTGGTAAATCCTATAACATTTGTGCCCCTACTGTATCAATGGGAATACTTTACCATGCCAGCTGATACTGCAGCTCATAACGTTCATGGCTACATATAAGATAGTCCTTACATTTGTGTGCCAACAGTATGCAGAGCTGTGTTCTCAGCACTAGCTTGGTTTCTCTATGTCCTATGACTCTAGCGTTTAACGTCTTCAGAAATAGTGTCTTCCCATCAAGTTCTATAATTTCATTTATTCGTAGACCTCTGCCTGAAAGCTTATGGTTGACAATGCTTGGGGATGTTTCAACTTTTGGATGAAAATCACATTTTCATTTGACAATATTAAAAATTCTGTTATAACAATCCACATTTTGTTTCCTGCCTACTTTGCTTTATTTTTTTTGTGGTATTGAGTATCTTTGATTTCCAAATACTTATCCTTTGGAGCGGTAGAAATGGCCTTATAGCTAAGAATATTTGCTGGACTTCCAGAAGAGCCAAGTGTACTTTTCCAATGTTCATGTTAAATCATTTACTGTAACTCTTGCTCCATGGGATCCACTGCCCATTTTTGGCCTCTTTGAGTACACCACACACACACACACACACACACACACACACACACACACAAACACAGAGAGAGAGGGAAGAAGGAAGGGAGGTAGGGAAGGAGAGAGATTTTTAATATGTAAATATATTGTTTCTTAAATTTCTAGGTCTTCAAAAGTACATTTCTTTGCTTGGCTTTAATAAGTAGCCCAGCACTAACCCCACAAAAGTGAATAGAGATTATTCACAATCAGATTGTCCCTAAGGTCCTGGGTGATTATAAATAAGTACATCAGCTAGCAACATGCTAGAAGTAAGTGGAATGTGTTTAAAAAAATAGTAGATCATGTTCTAGCAGAATGTATACAAAGATCTCAATGAACCTGTCAAGCAATGTCATGAAATGGAACCAAGGTGCATTATGAATATTTTGTAATATATTTATTTAAATGGCCACTTAACATCAACTTTTATTTTGGATCATAATACCATTTCTATGCTTTAAAAATATTTTAGTTCTTTTTACATTAACCTTAACATAGAAAATGCCAAATATTCTATTTCCTATTTAGGAAAATAATATTTCCATAAACTATATTTCATAAATTACGTGTAATCAAAAATCTATCTTGCACATTTATTGTGGAATTCCACCTTCTAAGCACATCAGCTATTAACATCTTCATTAGATGCAACCATGACTGGACTTGCTAATACTCTGTCATAGAAAGAGAGGTCTGTGGCTCACCATTCACACTCCTACCTGAGGTACAAATCACTTCTTCCTGGACTCCCTTGTCACCTGTAGGTTGTCTCATCCTTACTGCAACTGGTTTTGCAGCCCTGGAAAGTGCTAGAATATACAGAGTGTGTAATTATGATTGAAGTGAACAATCCATTACCCA
This sequence comes from Rattus rattus, assembly GCF_011064425.1. Classification (NCBI taxonomy): domain Eukaryota; kingdom Metazoa; phylum Chordata; class Mammalia; order Rodentia; family Muridae; genus Rattus; species Rattus rattus. The sequence goes on from NC_046157.1 coordinate 109,079,772, forward strand.
ACCTAAGGTGAGACTCCTGTGGTAAAACTGCTTTGAGTCACTCATGCTCATATGAGTGAACTACCACCAATGTTCCTGTAAGTAAAGCCCAATAAAACTCATGGCTTCAATTGGACTTCAGTAGAATTATCGTTTTGGTCCATTGTCGGTGCCCTGTCTGGAGAGAGTGGACATTTGCAAGCATCCCCTGAAGAAAAGTTCACATAACAATATTTTAATTCAATCCATATTATAAACTATCCAAAGTTAGTTTAGGGCATTTGATATTTTATAACTAATAGTGATTTTATTACTTCCTACAAACATCTTAATTCTTAATTATCTTTTAAACAATACACTCAATTGTATTTACTGTTATGCTAAATACATTTCACCTCATACTAATAGATTATTGGTGATCAATCTATGAAAATTTGATCTTGAACTGTATAGCCACAATCAAGTCATTCTGATTTAAAGATATGATCAAGACTTAACTTTATGGGAGAGAGAGAGAGAGAGAGAGAGAAGAGAGAGAGGGACATAAAAGGAAAGAAATGGAAATAAATCTTTAAACATATTTTCCCTCCAGTGCCTAACCAACACATGTTGAATGTAATAGTTTATCTGAACATTGACTTTGGAAAACACAATTGTAAATTTGTTCTTTGTCCCTTTGAGATATACATCTTCGATCACCCAGGGATGACCCTCTCAGGCAGGGAGCCTTTCTTTGGAGAAATAACTCTTATTTCTCCAGTCTCTCAGTCCATAGACACCTGGTCTAGTCTCACTCACCAGTCTCCACCCCAAAGCCTGTCAGTCATTTTCAATGAGCTTACTCTTCCCATCATTTGAAAATCATCCTGTCTCTTGTTTCAGAGACCATTCGTTCTCCCCTTCAGAGGAGTGTTCACTAAAGTCTGTCTTGCCTGCTCAGGTTTTTCTTTTGTCATTTCATTTCCTGAAAGTTCTCTAACTTTGTTTAACTCGCCTTGTGCACATTCTAACAAGTGTACGCCGAACTCCTAACCTCCAGCCCCCAACACACACATTCCTCCCCACCCTCTGCAACTGTGGCTTCCACATTCCCAAAGAAATCACTGGAGACCATTTGATTAACTCAAAGAAACATGGCCTTTTGGAGACATATGTTTTCTGTGGGAAGCAGTCTGGCACCGAGGAAGGAAATGACAGATCCTTTCAGAACCAGTGTCCAAAGCTAAAACATTTACTACGATTGGATCTCAATGGGTCAGGTTCCTCTCTATCCCCACTGACTCTTTCTCCTTAATAAAATTGCACGAGCAAAGCAGAAAGAGACAGTGACAGAGATTGTTAGCTTGTCCAAATGTTAGTCAGGTTCCTGAACCTTCTGCTAGACCATCTGTGCTTCGCTATAAAATTGTTTTTCCAAAGAACCCTGCTAAGTCAGTTTAGCAGAAAACATTCTTCCCCATGGTACTTCTATACATAATTGGATGCTTGTCCTCCATCATCCCTCAAGTGATAACTGATTACTATGCCCAGCCTTCAGCAATAGCCATCCTCCCTCCTACTGATGTTTGTTCTTAGTGATCTACCATTCCTTGATCTCCACCCTGGTCCTTGGCGCTAATCTGTACTTTCTCATTCTGTGACCAGAGCTGAGCCAAACTTAACCTCTCACACTTCAAGATCCCATTGCAATTCAATATGTACTGGCACTGCTCCTAATAAAGTCTTGTTGTGCTGTGATAAAAACCACTGATGTTTTTAAAGGTGTATGTTTGTATGTGCTTTGCCTGTAAGTATGCTTGCTTACTAGCAGAGGCCACCCACCCTGCTACAGATGGTTATGTGCCACCATGAGGTTGCTAGGCATTGACTCAGGACTTCTAGAAGAATAGAATAGCCATTGTATTTAGCCCCACACTGATTTTTTTGATCCACGTTTTTTTGCTCTTATCTTGAACTTCCCTTCTTTGGCTGTGGATGAAGTTTCTCAGCCTTATCATTTTGGTTTGGAGGAGACCCCCATTTTACATAAAGCCTGAAGGTACTCATGAAACAAACTATGCTACAGACAAAGAGTTATTTGGAACAACAGAAACGCCCTCTTTATTCCAACTACTGTAAGTTTTAAAGGGCAGGAACTATAAACTCTGTTCTATTTATGGAATTTTGGGTTGTTTGCAAGGTATGAGGAAAACGCTCAGTAAAGTTAAGCAGGACATATGAAAAACTGATTTGCACGCTGAGCTCTAGACAAGGACCTTTGTAGCTCACAGCAACTTTCAGGTGGCTTGACCTCATGGCATCACACAGAAAATCCTTTGACTTGTTCCGAGTTTATGATCATTACATTGAAAATAAAGGAGAAGGATGGGTTTTGTGGATGCAGCAAGAGCGTAGAAGGCTACTCTTCTTCTAATGCTTCATGGTTCTAAACTCCGAGCACGCTGCAGTGAAGAAACTGTTCATTTGTGTGCAGATGACCTTTAAGACACCTTTTCACAGGCTGCCAGGAGCAGCCTTGGTTGACATCAACAAACCCTTTCCCTCCTAGGTTCTCCCAGGCACCATGTGATCTGTTTTCTGTGACTTGCTCTCAGTAATAATAGCTTTAGGATATATTTTAATAGACATCTCCCTGTACATATTTTGTCCAGAAAGAACAACTCCAAGTCATGCCTAAATGGAAGCCCTTCAGAAAGTGAAGAGCCTAGCTCCCATTGAGAGTTCTGATTCCTGTAAATCCAATCGCTACTAATTCTGTGTCCACTGCCCGTACGGTCTCTTCGTTGTTAGCAAATTAGATTGAACCAATCAATATTAATTTTAATAAAGGAAAGGTCACCAACCTTAGTTAAAATTCAACTCAGCAGTAGCAATTAACGTTTACCATTTAAAACTGAATCTCTGCAAGACCAAAAAGGATAGAGTCAAAACCCCTTCTATCTCAGGAATATAGACGAGAGAGGACAGCATAGGCGGCATCTGTAAAGTGCGCTGCTGTCAGAAACAAAACCTCCTAGGGAGTCTGCCAAAATTTTGGTAAAAATGTAGGTATGTTGAGAACAATTAAATCCAACCGAAAAAATAGAATCTTCCAAGACTACATTTTGAAAGTTATATACAACAGAGCCTGAATGAAAACAGGTGTGGTTGGACCTCAGAAACTGGCACGTCGGGTATCAGCTACTACAGGAGGATGATTACTGGGAAATAAGTGGATATTAGCTCCAAAGCTCAGAATACCCAAGAAAAAATTCACAGGCCATATGAAGCTCAAGAAGAGGGAAAGATCAAAACATGGAGCTTCAGTTCTTCTTAGAAGGGAGAGCAAAATACTCATGGGAGGAAATACAGGGACAAAGAGTGAAGCAGGGACCTTCCAGAGACCAACCAGACCCCTCCCCCAGAGCTCCCAGGGACTAAACCACCCACCAAAGAGCACCCATGGCTCCAGCCTCATATGTAGCAGAGGATGGCATTGTCTAGCATCAATAGGAGGAGAAATCCTTGGTCCTGTGACGGCTTGTTTCCCTAGTGTAGGAGAATGCCAGGGTGTTGAGGTGGGAGTGCGGGAGTAGGAGTGGGAGCATCTTCATAGAAGCCGGGGAAAGGGTAGAGGGAATGAGAGAGGGAGGAAAGGGAACAACATTTGAAATGTAAATACATAAAATATCCAATTAAAAAAAAGAAAATAAGGGCTGGGGAAATATAGTAAAAATAAAATCTCCCAAACAAGAAATGTCTACAAATGTAATAGGATAGAAAACTCTTTAATTATTTGATAATTAATAAACTATCATGTAGGAGATGAAGAAGGTGTAGATTGAAGATATTGGCACTTTCCTATATGTCCAGCAGAATAAATTTAATTAACAGGCTGCAGGGAGCGATATTGGGTTGTTGCGGTAAAAATTGAAAAGGAATGTTTTCTATCAGTTCCCTTGAGCTGGATCTGCTCGCTCAGGCTGCTACGCTGCCACACAATCCACAAGCCACCCTGGAGCCCTGGAGACTGTGGATCACCCTAGTACCCTCTCCCGGTGTGTCCCTTTTAGCCACCTCTCTGCTCAGTCCCCTAGGTGGTAGTTACCACTCCTGGCACACACACACACACACACACACACACACACACACACACACACACACACACCACCATCTTGTTCTGCAGGGCTCTGCGAGTTCTCCCTCAGCGTGGGCAACAGAACAAGGTTTTGCAGGCTTCGACTGCCTCTCAGCCATTTCTTTCACACACTGTCCTCTTTAGCCGGGTAAAATCAAAGTTCCAGAAACTTGTAATTTAGCAATTAGATTTACATGTGAAATTCTCAATCCACAATTTACCCACACAGTAAATTCATTGCCAATTGATAAAGATACAAACCGCCCACCTAGACAACATCCAGTTCACCTAAAGATGAACCATCCTCCTCCATAGACTCCATCTTCATCTACCTCCTCCCGCCTCTCTCCGGCCTTACAAAAACTTTGTCTCCACCCCACTCTGTACTGTCCAATCATGTATCGCCTTGACATCAGCCTACACTGGGTTTCCTGAAAATCAGTGGGTGGCAACAATAGTCAGCAATCGGATGACAGAAACACCTGATTTTAGAACTGCAAGAAAAAGAATTCTGGTAGCAAGCACTGGCGGCCAGTTGAGAGAAGAAGGAAAGCCCTGGTTAGAGCAGCAGGCATGAGAGAGAGAAGGGAAGGGAGGAAGGAGGCAGGGAGGGAGGGAGGGAGGGAGGGAGGGAGGGAGGAAGGGAGGAAGGAAGGAAGGAAGGAAGGAAAGAAGGAAGGAAGGAAGAAGGAAGGGCTCCTACGGACCCACGACTACAGAAATGGATGCCTCATAAAGACGTAAGACATCTCTATAGTGTAAGGCAGGAGTTCTGCACTTGTCACGACAAGCTGAACTAAATGAGGTCCCCTGAGTTTTCCAGCTTAGTTGTTGGAATCATATGAGGGTGACACCTTCAAAGGGGTCTTGCTGTCAGAGCTTGCTAGTATTTCTTTATCTCTGTGCAGCAAATGTGTCTTCTCCCCACCCTCTGTACCAGGCATTGTAGGTCCCTATAACTCTTCCTGACTTAGAAGTTCATGGATACGAATCCACGAGGTACAAAACACGGGGTGTGTTACAGGTGAAAGGGAAGGGGTTTCTATTTAAAGTCTCCAGCCTGGATTCTGAGAGAGGCATCACACCATGTGTGTTTGGATTCTTGGGGATAAGAGTGATGAATAGAAAGGTAAGGGGCGCCCTGGAGACTGTGGATCACCCCAGTACCCTGATATAGATTTTTTTCCTGTTTGCCATATTCACATACTGGGGTGCAGAAGCATTCTGAGACGGGGTGCTGCTTAAACATTCCCACTCAGGAGCTTAGGTGTGAATGGACAAGCACCAGGTTGGCCTCAGGTTTAACCTGCAGTGACCACACACAGAGTCTATAGACAGTGATACAGCCCAGCAGTGGACATTGTCATGCCTCACCTTGTCCCCACAGATAATCCAGGGCAGGACTTGGTCTCCGCAATGCCTGGTCTCTTTGAAGTTCTGAGTGCTTCTGAAATGGGATAAATCACATTGTACTCGGCCTACATGCCTGATGGACTCAAGAAGCAGCAGCTAAGAAAACAGTGATATTTCTAATTCCCCGGAATGTTTTTTTTTTTTACTTTTCTTCATTGTTTTTAGATTTTTAAAAAATATTTATTTATTTTATATATATATATATATATATATATGAGTATACTGTAACTGTCTTCAGACTAGACACCAAAAGAGGACATAGGATCCCATTATAGATGGCTGTGACCCACCATGTGGTTGCTGGGAATTGAACTCATGACCCCTCTGGAAGAACAGTCAGTGCTCTTAACCGCTGAGCCATCTCTCCAGCCCCCTTGTTTTAGATTTTAATTGTGGTGTTTTCCTTCATTATTTTCCCCATAACTATGCTCACATTTTTCATTCTTTTCTATCTTGCTACTTCTTTATTTCTCCCCTCCCCCATCCTCTTCTAGTAACAATAAACTTATGTTTGCTTGTATTAGCTTTTTAAAATTCAACATAATATTTTTAATGATTATTTGGGAGTTTCACATCATACACCCTGATCCCACACACTCTTCATTCCTCCCATGTCTCCCTGCCTCAACTCCCCACGACAGAAAAAAAGTCTAATTTGTACTATCTATATACTCCCTTGAGCGTGGTCAAACTCTCAGAGGCCTGCCCCTTAATAGAATTGGTTCCTTCCCCTCCTGAACCCCTCTGCCTGAAACCATCAAAGGTAGACAGCTATACTTCAGCATCCATATGACGCGTTTTAAGAATTCTCTTCAATGGCTTTCTGTTTAGGCTATTACTTTTGGGAGGCGGGGGAGTGGTGTGAGGTTAGCAGTTGTCACAGAAGACTTCCATGTCCCTCTTTACCAACTGTGCATTTGTAGCCATCGATATCTCTGCTAAAATAGCTCCCTTACTCCTTGCAGTCAGTAGGAGCATGGACTACTTGCATCCACATGGTTCCTGACGACAGCACAGACCATGAACATGGTCCATAGCTGAAGAACAGTGACCCTCGGCAGCAGCAGCAAGGACTGGGCATCACCATAGCCTCAGGTAAGACTACAGGCCCCTCAGGCCCACATGGCCTTCAGTGGCTACATGGACTATGAACATCAACAGAGACCCCAGCTGCTGCAGGACCGTGGACCCAGACTTTGCATTCAGTGACAGCAAGAGCTCAGACAACACCATTGTCTCAGGTGGCAATGCAGGCTGCTCATATCAAAATGCCCCTTCCCCCAGTGGCAGCATGGCCCAAGGACAGCAACATGGTCTCAGGCATTAGAGTTAGGTGATAACACAGGCCTCAGACATCAACTCAGTCCCCTGGCTGCATCAGGACCACTGACCCACACATAGCCTTCAGTGGCACCATGGACCACAGTGGTCCTTCAAGGACATCCAGTCCAGGAAGTGAATAGTTCCTTATCTCGTGTCTCCATCACTGCCCAGAGTCAGGGGGACCCCATAGTCTTGGCAGCATGTCCAGAGAGCTGAGTCTGTGTTTGCATAAACTCTAAGTTTCTGCACGACACCTAGCTCACTCCACTGGTCAAGGATATATTCCATTGTCGACCTCAGCCCTCTTTCCCACCTGTTACTGCCATCACCTCTCCAGTTCCTTCTCTCTCTGTGTCTTAAAATTAAATGATTTTATTTATTTATATTCCAAATGTTGTTCCTCCCCTCCTAATTACCCTTCCAGAGTTCTTCAGCCCATCTCCCCTCTCCTTTGTCTCTGAGAGGGTGACCCACCCCTCTACCCCACCTCTCCACCCAACTCACTCCCCTGTCTCCAGCATCTCCATTCCCTGGGGCATCAAATCTCTTCAGGATTAGGCTCATCTTCTCCCACTGAGGCCAGACAAGGTAGCCCTCTGCTGCATATGTGCAAGGGGCCACTTGTAGTTGATGTCTATATGCAGGTGAGGGCAGGCACAAGATAAGACAAGGCCTATGATTGGGCAGTGAAAAGGGAAGGTGGGCATAGAGTTTTGAGAGAGGAGGGAGAGAGGAAAAAGGAAAGGGAAGAACCAAGATGGAGAAAGAGAAGGACAACTCAGATCTGTGTGACTTTAATGGGCCCGGGTAGTTATGAATATTTCATGAGGGATGGATTTCTATAGGACAATATGTCTTATCTAGGTGGACAGTTTACATTAATATTAATTGGTTTAGAGTTTATCGTGTGGACGTTTTGTGGGGTGATACAGATTTACTGATATAGATTTGATTGCTAAAATACAAGCTTATTGAGCTTTGATTTAACAGGTTACTGGGAGCTGTGACTGTAACCCCAGGGTCAGATGCAGAGAATATGGGCAGAGTCACAGTAAGAGAGTCACAAGAGGGAGGCTGCTGCCAGGCTCAGAGAGTAGCCAGTGGCAGTTGGGGATGGAGATTGGGAGCATAGCAGTTGAGACACTTTGCTAATTGAGACAAAAATACCCTGCAGATGCCATGTGACCCACTGGAGCCAGCACTAGCGTGGGATGGTTGTTTCTTTTATAATATTTGCCTCTATACCACAGACCAATGTACGCTCTTTAGATGGTGGTTTAATCCATAAGAACTCCCAGGGGTCTGGGTTAGTTGACACTGTGGGTCATTCTATGGGGTTGCCATCCCCTTCAGCTCCTTCAATCCTCCCCTAACTCTTTCTTAGGGGTCCCTAATCTCAGTCCAATGTTTGGCTGTAAGTATCTTTATCTGTCTTAGTCAGCTGCTTGTAGAGCCTCTCAGAGGTCAGCCATGCTAGGCTCCTGTCTGCAAGCACAACATGGCATCAGTAATAGTGTCAGGGTCTGGTGCCTATTCATGAGATTAATCCCAGGTTAAGCTCGTCGCTAGATGGCTATTCCTCCAATATTTGCTATATTTTTGTCCCTGCATTTCCATGCATGTCCTTTTGAGTCTGGGTTACTTCACTCAGGATATTTTCTAGTTCCATCCATTTTGCTGGAAAATTCATCTCTTCATTTTTAATAGCTGAATAGTATTCCATCGTGTAAATGAGCCACATTTTCTGTATCTGCTCTTCAGTTGAAGAAGATCTGGGTTGTTTCTAGCTTCTGGCTACTATGACTGTAGTGGAGCACATGACCTTGTAGTATGGTAGAGCATCTTTTGGGTATATGACCAGGAATGGCATAGCTGGATCTTCAGGTAGGACTATTCCCAATTTTCTGAGGAACCACTAGATTGATTTCCAGAGTGGTTATGCCAGCTTGAAATTCCATCAGCAATGGAGGAGTGTCCTTCTTCCTCTACATCCTTGCCAGTACGTGCTGTTACTTGAATTTTTGATCTTGGCCATTTTGATTGGTGTAAGGTAGAATCTCAGGGTCATTTTGATTTGCATTTCCCTGATCACTAAGGACTTTGAACATTTCTTTAAGTGCTTCTTGGCCATTTGAGATTCCTCTGCCAAGAATTCTCTGTTTAGCTTTGTACCAAATTTTTTAATTGGGTTATTTGGGTTTTTTGAAGGTTAACTTTTTGAGTTCTTTATATATCTTGGTTTTTAGCCTTCTATCAATGTAGGGATAGTGAAGACATTTTTCCCAATCTGTAGTTTGCCATTTTGTCCTATTGGCAGTGTCCTTTGCCTTACAGAACCTTTACAATTTTATGAGTTCCCATTTGTCAATTGTTGATCTTAAAGCCTGAGTCATTGGTGATCTATTCAGGAAATTTTCTCCTGTGCCTATGCACTTGAGGCTATTTTCAACTTTCTTTTTCAGTAGATTCAGTGCATCTGATTTTATGTTAAGGTTCTTGATCCACTTGGGCTTAGCTTTGTACAAAATTATAAATATGGATCAATTTGCATGCTTCTACATGCAGACTACCAGTTAGATCAGCATCATCTGTTGAAGATGCTTTCTTTTTCCACTATATGGTTTTGGCTTCTTAGTCAAAGATCAAATGTCCATAGTTGTGTGAATTTATTTCTGTGTCTTCAATTCTATTCCCTTGATAGACCTGTCTGTGTCTATAGTAATACCATTAGGCTTTTATCATTATTGATTTGTAGTACTGCTTTAAGAGAGATGGTTATTTCCCCAGAAATTCTTTTATTTTTGAGAGTGGCTTTCCCAATCCTGGGATTTTTGCTATTCCATATGAAATTGAGACATGTCTGTGAAGAATTGTGTTGGAATTTTGATGGGGATTTCATTGAACCTATAGATGGATGTTGGTAAGATGGCCATTTTTACCATGTTAATCTTGCTGATCCATGATCATGGGAGGTCTTTCCATCTTCTGAGATTTTCTTCAATTTCTTTCTTCAAAGACTTGAAGTTTCATACAGATCTTTCACTTGTGTGATTATAGTTACATCAAGATATTTTATATTATTTGTGGCTACTGTGAAGAGTGTTGTCTCACTAATTTCTTTCTCGGCCTGTTTCTCATTTGTATAAAGGAAAGCTACTGATTTGTTTGACTTAATTTTATATCCAGCCACTTTGCTGAAGTTATTTATCAGGTTTAGGAGTTCTCTGGTAGAAATTTTGGAGGTCACTTATGTATCATATCATCTGCAAATAGTGATACCTTGACTTCTTCCTTTCCAATTTGTATCCCCTTTATCTCCTTTTGTTGTCTAATTGCTCTAGCTAGAAGTTTGAGTACTTTATTGAATAGAGAAGGAGAGAGCAGGTAGCTCTTTCTCATCCCTGATATTAGTGGGATTGCTTCTAGTTTCCCTCCATTTAATTTGATGTTGGCTGTTGGTTTTCTGTATATTGCTTTTATGTTTACATATGTGCCATGAATTCCAGATCTTTCCAAGACTTTTTAACATGAAGGGATATTGTATTTTGTCAAAGGCTTTTTCAACATCTAATGAGATGATCATGTAATTGTTTCCTTTGAGGTTTTTTTATACAGTGGATCGCATTGATGGGTTTTTATACATGAACCATCCCTGCATGCCTGGGATGAAGCCTATTTGATCATAGAAAATAATGGTTTTGATGTGTTCTTGGATTCAGTTTGCATCAATATTCATAAGTGGAATTGGTCTGAAGTTCCCTTTCTCTGTTAGGTCTTTGTTTTTCCACAGCACATGCACTGCCTTATTTTTCTATCTTTCCTGCTTCTCCATCACACATTTCTTCTTTGTAGTGATACCTGAGCTGATCATCCTGGGCTACATCTGCTGTCCCTGTGCCCATGTAAGGTCCCTTAAACTCTTTGTTTGTTCAGCATTATTGGTGCTTCTTTGTCTCTGTTGTTATTGGGAGTGCAATAAGAGTATTGTATTTGTTAGCCCAAAGCTGTTTCCTACTCTATTTATATATCTGTTTTGTTTAGGTGTTGACATTGTTTCAGCACTAGCTTCTCATTCCTGAGTTGTATACTTAACCTTCAAAATGAGAATTATTACAGAGAAGCTCTGCATATAAAGTAAGATTAAAAAAAAATAACAATGGACACTCATCACATATAGAAACACAAGCAGTATGAATAAAGTTACTGTGACTTGTATAAGAACTGAAAGAATTCCCAATCCAAGAAAACATCTGAGTCTAATAATATGATTTTAAAAATCAACTGTCTTAAAGAGCATATTAATAACTGAATAAAATAATACAGACAACGTTTGGTTTAGATGAGAACCTCAACAAAGACATATTCAAGGAAAAGTAGCAAACATGTAGAAAATTAAAAGTCTCACCATTACCCATGTGCACATGTACACACATATACACACACATACACACACACACACACACACACACACAGGTCTTTCATTAACAGATGTCATCAAAGAAAATATAGAAAACCAGTGTGTGGATAAGGTTTTATTAATTATTACTTCATATGGGATTAAAGAAAAAATAAAATTATGTTATAATTTTGAAAGTCATTGGAATATCATGTGAAATCCTTATTTACAAATCTTTGTATTTAATAACAACAAAACATCAATAACATCAAAAATTTTTAAAGGCTTTAAAATTTTCAGATTAAAGGCATAGAGAATCTATTCCACAAGACAATAACAGCAAATTTTCCAAAACATGGAGAAAATATAGAAAGCTAGGCAAAGGGGGGATTTATAAACTTGGATAGACATGACTACACCATGACATTTTGCATACTGCCCATGAAAAAGTATAAGACAGAGACAGAATGGTGAAAATCATGAAATAGGATGATCCAGCCACCTGGATAACACATTAGGATAACTTCAGACCTCTCAGCAAAAAAGTAAAGGCCAGGGGAACTTGGAACCATGGGTTTCAAACTCTGAATAAAAGTGCTTTAGAGTCATAGCCACATCTGATTTTTGTAGTGTTTCCTACTGTGTTCCATAATGATCCTCAAGTCTTGGGAGAAATGAATGCAAAAATGATGTCCCATTTAGGGTTTCGCATTCCATGTGCTCTTATTCTCTGTGTTTTGACCAGTTGTAGGTCTCAGTGGTAATCACAGTCTTCTAAAAATATAAGCCTCTCTGATGTGCATTGAATGACACATTCATCGATGGCTATAATGGCAGTGCGACGGGTCAGGAGTGCCCTGGGTCCCAACAACAGCCTAAGGGTATCTCTCTTGTACAGATTCGCCAACTTTGTACGAGGATATGACCTCTGTCTTCGCCCTCCTATATCTGGGTGTCCTGTTTGCTTAAAAAAAACAGAAAAGGGGGAGATGTGAGGAGCTGTCCGAGGAGCTGTCCTCACAGATGTGAGGAGCTGTCCGAGGAGCTGTCCTCACATATGTGAGGAGCTGTCCTTACATACTCCATTACAAGATGGCACCAGCATCTGGCAGAACGCACCTAGTAAAAAGGGCAATACGCAGGCGCCTGGTAACTTCCCTACTCGAAGGGACACGTACGTTATGGTACGTCATCTGGCATAATTGGCAGCGACCAGTCAGAGAGTGACACGTCCTAGGCGAGGATAGTTTCCTATATAAGGGACGGTTATTCCTCACTCGGCGTCTCCGCATTGTAAGCTTATGCTCTCCCTCTCAAGACGCAGTAAAGCTTTTTCTGTAGAAGGATCCTGTGTGTGCCGTGTCGTTCCTGCTGGCGAGAAGTAGCGCGGGACAATTTATTGGATTAAAACATATATAAGAAGCTATCTGGGTGGTTGGTAAACGAGGGTGGATCAGGGAGGAGATAGAAGATGATAAATATGATCAAACCATATTGTACAACATTTACAACCTAATAAAATACTAAACACTAGGAACTAACCTACAGACGACCTACAGTTGTCTCCAGCACCTCTCTACCTTAAAACTAAGAAAAATCAAGACCCCCCCCCAACTAAAGCAATTTATGACCATTAAACCAGTGCCACAGAATGAACTTATAAGGGACCTACAAACAGAGAAGGAAAATGCCTGTAAATACAAGATCTGGAGAACAAATAAATCTCACTAGAAAATGGATTTTAAAAATGATAAATAGGAAAAAAAATCAAACTTAGTAAATCAGGAAAGCTCTAGGAGAAGTGAGAAAGACAAGAACCCAATATATTCAAAACAACCATGGGAAAAATTACATTCGTATTAGATTCTCAAAACCAAAATAAAGTCCACAGAATAAATGTAAACAAAGAAGTGAGAGATGTTCACAATGAAAACTGTAAAATCATCAAGAAGACACTTGAAAGAGGAAGTGCTTAGATTAGTAGTTGGTGAATTAGTATAGTTACATATGGTTAAAATGACAACAGTAGCCAAGTAATCTATCAATTCAGTGCAATAACCATGAAAATACAATAGCGCTTTATAGAAACAGAAAGGACAGCCTTGACATTCAAACAGAGACATAAAGAGTATCATGAAAACCAAGCAATAGCAATCAACATGAGCGACACCAGAGAGAACCTAATTCTCAGCTTCAAACTGTGTCACAGATGAGAAAAGGCAACATGGCTTCAGCACAGGAGCAGCCACAGAAACCCGTGCAGTTGAATACCCAGAAACAGTTCCACAGAACCACAGCCCTTGAGATATCAAGAAAACCGATTTAAAAACAAACAAACAAAACCGCCACCACCACCACCACCACCACCGGAGAAAGACAGCTGTTGCCTGTACCCTGGACAGTTCTCTGCCCGACCCTACCTGCCCTTGAGGGTCGGGGTCCAGTTGGTGCAGAGTCAACGACCTAGACTGCAGGAGCAGCTGAGAAATGGTGTAGCAAGCTCATCTGAGCACTGCCGCAAGCTACTATAATACCCTCACCCCCATTGGTTCCAAGAAAGCATCTCTTCTAACAGCTGTTCCTGGTTGGCTGGAATTATTTGCACCAACAATCCTTGCTCTCTCTCAGGCAGTCCTCAATTGGGTCCTCCCGCAGGAGACGCTTTTGCAGCTGCATGGCCCCCAGCATTTTCATAGAGGTGGCCCTGCTGTTCCCACTACAGACAGCCTCTTAAATATGTTATTGAACTTGGGGTGCTACAAAATGTATCCTATCCCAAAGAAGCCAAAATAGAAAAAGAAAAAAAAGAAAGGAAAAAGAAAGGAAAAAAAGAAAGAAAAAGGACAGCTTAATAATAGGAAAGCAAATAAGGAGGGTTTTGTTTTGTTTTTGTCTTGTTTCAATTTGTTTTGTTTTTGATTTATTAAGAATAGGGTCAGAGAGATCCAGAAAACTCCTCAAGTTCATCTTCAGGGTCATGAAGTGGTAGAAAAAAAGTCTTAATGGACTTTACCAGTTACTTCTATCTCATGAAGGCTGCTGTCCTGCCCATTACCCACCCTCATCTATATCGGATCCTAAGGAGGAGACTTCCTACCCCTGAGAGAAGTTGTAATATTTAGTAAAAGGTATGTGACCCCACATGCACAAAATGTGGTGTTTGACCAGCAGAGGGCACTGTGAGAACTCTGAGAAGGAAGCTGTGTGTCTGCAAAGACTACCTGACTAGCATTTCAGTGCTGGCAGAAGGTTCCAGTGTTACAAGCTCAGAGGCTAGTTGCCTTGTCTTGGGTTAGCTCTAGATCTCCAACAAACTCACTCCTTGTCCACATCTATGTCTAATTAACATCTCGTGAATGATAGATAAAAACCTTTTGTAATCTATTAACTACCACCAACTCAAAAAGCTTCCACCAACTCAAAAGTTCAGTAGCATCTTGGGCCAATAGACAAGCCTCTCCAATTCACTGAACCCACCTCTCTGATGTACCCACTGATGCGTTTTAAGCCTTAACTTATGCCTTTCTTTGTTCTGTAAAACTATAGCAACTTCATGAGATTCCTTCATGTGGGTTTTTTTATTTTTTTTTGTAGGAATTCCCTCTCTGAGTTTGTCCCTCTGGCTATGATAATCCCTGGTTCTGTTTTAAACTCTGGTAAAACTAGAAACATTTTTCCAAGTGGATTTTGATCAGATGATATAAGAAGAATAAAACCTCTTCTATGTTATTACTGTTGTCCCCTTGGCTGGCTTGGAGCCTGCTGTGAAGACCAAGCTGGTCTTGGCTTTATGGAAATTCTTATGCCTCTACCTCTGAAAAAAAGCTGTAATTTCAAGTACAAGCCATCATAACCCAGCAAATTTAGGTTCTTTCTATTTTATTATTTTTGTTGTTGTTATTTTTGAAGATGTGTCTTTACACACATGAATGTATGAGCCCACAGAGGCTCTGACCTGGAGCTAGAGTTACAGGCAACCGTTAGCAGCATGACATGATTCTGAGAACTAAGCTTCAGTACTCTGAAGGTGAAGTAACGGCCTTCAACCACTAGACACTCTCTCTAGCCCCAACCTTTGAGTTCTTAACATTATCAAGCACAAAAGTTAACTAAGCAAATGTTATCTGGTGGTCTTGGGGGAATTGTTTGGAGAAGGTCCTTGCCTTCTACATCGTTTGAAAGTGTTTCTATGCCAGGCAAATAGAATTTGAATTCTGCCCGTTGAATACAGAGCCACCTACTTGCATAGTGAGCAGTTTACCCACGGGGCTGGTTAGTATTTTTTGTCAACTTGACATAGCTAGAATCATCTGGGAAGAGGGAGCTACAGTTGACAAAGTGCCTCTGTCAAATTGCAGTGGGCACGTATGTGGAATGCCCCGCCCATCCAGTGGTCCTGGGTTATATAACACAGTAAGCAGAGCAGGCCATGGAAAGCAAGAAGCATTTCCCCATGGTTTCTGCTTCAGTTCCCCATCCAGGTTTCTACCATGGAGACGTCTCCCTCAGGGATGGACTCTAACCTGTAAGATTTGTAATAACTATTCTCACTCCAACTTGCTTTTGGTCATGGTCTTTCATGCAGTAATATAAAACAAACTTGCACACCTACACAGTTACCCCACGAACCCTTTTTTTCCTCACCAAATCAACCAGCCATAATCAGTAGAGTTAGTGCCCAGTCAGCACCTCAACACAGGTCCCTGTGGATCTGCTCGTCTCTCAGGCGAGTTCTGAGCTGCTTTTGAATGTCACAGTCCTTGATTGAATTTCTTATTTTTTTTTAAAAAAATAAAAAGCACTTAGCCCCAAGGCCAAAATAGTAATCAAGAACAAAGACAATATGTGGCATTGACCTGAAAATTTTTAATCTACTGTTCCTCTGACCTAACTGAAACTTCTCATGGAAATATTCAGATAAGATTTAAACATAAGAGCTTTGAAATAGCTACTGCATTTGAAGATTTACATCAGTGCCTTGAATGCATAGATTTATTATGATATATGAAATATAGCACTATGAAACATTTATGAAATAAGATGCCAGAATGACATAAAACTTTAAGAAAGAAATGGAATATCGTATGCCTGCAGGTTATTATACAGGTTATATAAATGTTAGGTGCCTGCATTTTGTGTTTGGGCTCAATTGGGATCATGCATCGTATTCAGTCTAAGACTACAAGTTTGAGGGAACTTCTTATCCACTTTGATGCTTAAATTCTTTTCTAGTTTTATGCACATAGATCTAATGTCATTTTCAACATCTATTTAGCTTTATGAAATTTATTCCACAGTGTAACCCATTAGTATATTTGATCTCCTGAATCTCTATTAAGCTACAATATAACCTTTATTAAGGACAAAAACAGGCATTTAAATAATTCTTACAGATGTTTAACTAGACCCTGCAGACATGGCTGACATTTTTAAACACTATCCACATTGGTACCTAGCAAGAGCTTAGTAAAGATGGCCCTGCCTGATCCAAGTTTGATCAAGGCCTGGTTATTTTTGGTTCACCATTCTGTAGAGCGATGACTTCCAGTCTCTGGTTTTCTTCACTTGCCATAGTAAATGTTTTAAATGAGTATTTCTGGGCTGGAGAGGTAATTCCGTTGTTAAAGCACTTGACATGCAAATATGAAAACCAGAGTCCAGATCCCCAGAAACCATGTAAATCCTGGGTGTCATTGCAGCCAGCCTTGGATTCCCACCTCGGAATACAGAGACAAAGGATCTCCTAGAACAAGCTGCCTAAAGAAACTATCAGTGAGCTCTGTGTTTGATTGAGAGGCCTTGCTTCTATGGATAAGGAGGAAAAGCATCAAGAACGATTCCAAATTTTTGACGTGAACTCTGAGGCTCCATTGTGTCTTCACCTATTCAAACAGGCATGTATGTGCACATACATGTACACCATTCAAACACATGGAAATGGAAAGAAAGAAAATTAAGTCTATGTTGAGAATGGTTCCCATAAGATCATCTATACGAATATTTGGTCCCCAGTTTAATGAAACTATTTGAAAAGCACTACTAATAGCTGTGGCCTTGTTGGGGAGGGTGGGCTTCTAGGTTCCAAAAAAACTCACAAAGTTCCCAGTGTACCCTCTGCCTCCTGCTTGTCTCCAAGGATGTGAGCTCTCAACTATTTCTGCCATGATGCCTTTGAGATGTCATCATGAACCCTAACTCCCTGAAACTGTAAGCCTAATTAAATGTTTTCTTTTATACATTCCCTTCATCATGGTATCTTAGCACAGCAGTAGAAAGGAGACTAATACAATGTAATTTTAACAATACTTATACTTAGAAACAGTACTGGTCTAAGGAAACTGGAGTCTCTGGAGAAATTAACCAAAGACTTAGGGCTTACATTCCTTAAACCTTTCCCAGATAATTCTAAGCGCAGTCTAGATGAGATAAGCTGCCTTAGAAGGACTTGCTTAAACTCCTATAAACTGGTGAATATACTTTATATGTGTTCTTCCTCCTCTAAAATGCCCAGTTATTCTGCAAAGCTCTTGAATTGCATCAAAGTAAAATTTGAGGGGCTTTATAGTCAAAGGGTTAGAGGTGAATCACAGAATCCAAAGGCACAGCATTTGAATGCTTTGCTAATTCATAAATACATAAAAATGAGCCTCCAAACTGACAGAGGGGGAAAATATGTACCAACTCTGACTGATCACTCTACAGAGTGTGAAATTTATACATCAGTATTTTCAAGGACAAAAGGATCCAATAGGAACTGAAATAATGGATCTTATGCTCAAAAAAAAATACAAGTTCTTTGCTATTTTTTTAAAATAGACTATAAAAATATAGAAAGCCATTCCAATATTTGAAAGGAGAAAATTTCAGCTACCAAGGGCATAATAACATGGAAGACACATGGAGAAACAGGGTGGATGGGATATTTTATCTAATATCTTGAAATAGAGCACATTTGTTGAAGCTCTATTTCTATAGTGACCATTTGCCAATTATAAGACATCATGCTGAGATCATTAAGACTCAGACAACTCTATGGCATCACTACAAACATGATGCCCATAAGCCTCCTAGGGAACTTGTTAAAATGCAGATTATGATTAAGTCTTTGTGAAGCCCAAGTGTCTGAATGTCTCACAAACTCCCAGGGGATAGGAAGTTGCAGGGCAAGAACTAATGTTTGAGCATTACCATGGCAAGTTATTCATTTTAATGTCTACCCAGATGAAAGTATCCCCACAATAATCAAATTTAAGATGTAAAGTGCATTCTGTGGATTTGTACAGGCAGGGCAGAGAATGTTTGCTGCTGGTTATTGCTTTGTCTCCACAACGCACCGAGGCTATAAATAGCTGGCTGTAGATTAGGACGTTAAGATGCAGATCAGGTTTAATTTTTGGCAATGGTGTCAGTGCTGTCACCACAGATAATGGGGGGATTTTAAAATAGGAAAAAATGAGCGTTGTTCCTCAGCTTTTCAGCACAGTGACAGACTATCTGACATAGTAACCCAAAGGAAAGACTCCTGTTCCACTCCATTGTTATGGGTTCATGGGGAGATGGGGCATCATGGAGATATGAGAGGGAGGGTAGCAGTGTTACTGCTCATTTGATGGAAACTAAGAAAGAGAATGAAAAAGAAGTCAGAGACAAATACAAACTCCAAAATGTTATGGCCCCAGTAACCCATTTATTCCAGCCATCCTTTGACAATATGAATACGTCACCACAGTCCATTCAGTTCTAGACCCACTGATGGCTTAATCTATTAAATCAAAGGCCTCATGAAGCAATCATTGCCGTCAAACTCTACACTTTTCTCCCACAAAACCCCTACCCTGCATGAGCCATCCTTCCATAGAATTTCCAACTCGGAAGAAAGCCTTAATACGTGAGCCCTTAGAGGTACATTTCATATCCAAACTGTAGCACTTCATCGTTGGTCTCTGGAAGGATTATAAGACATAGTAAATTTAACTCCACTGGTCTTCAAAATTTCAATATTGCTTGTAAAGTCTAGTTCATGGACTCCAGGCAGCCAGCTGTGGTGGTACATGATTTTAACCCCAAGGTCTAGGAGGCAGAGGCAAGTGTGTCTCTGTGGGTTTTAGGCTTAGCCTAATATATACAGTGAGTGACAGGACAGATAAGGATATATGATAGGACCTTGTCTCAAGGAAATAGAACACTAACACCAACTGTTGGTTGTAAGCCACTGTATCACGGAAAAGAAGTTTTAAGCAATTCCAATGTATAGCGGTGGAACAAGGTACCTGTTCTTAAAGCAAAGAGAAAAGCAGAAAAGAGCAAGGGATATGAAGACCAGAGTAGAGCAAATAATCACATTCTTGTTCTGTGTTGGTTTCTGTGACAGGTATCGTGACCCAAACTAACTTGGGTAGAAAAGACTTTATTTCATTATACAGTTTATAGTCCACACTCTGATAAACCCAAGGCAGAAATTCAAGGCAAGAGCTTGAAGCGGAAACTATGAAGACTACTGCATGCTGCGTTGCCCCAGGCTCCTGGTCAGCTTCTGTTCGTATAGAGCCTAGGCTCACAAGCCCAGGGATGGGACTGACCAAAGTGGGTCAGGCCCTCCTACATCATTTAGCAATGAGGAGGATGTCTCACAGAAATGACCAAGGCCAATTAGATGAAGGCAATTCTTTAGTCGAGGTTCCCTTTTTCCAAGTGTGTCAAGTGAACAACTAAGATTGGCTATCATAATCCTACACCTGGAGACCTACTGTGTGAAACATGTGATGCTATTCTATAAGCTCCAGAGGGTTTATCCAGCCTTACTCCCTCTTGTTAGCTTTCTTTCCATCTGTCTCTCTCCTGAATGGGCTCTGCTCACTGCCTATTACTTTCTGTTGCAGATATTCATTATGAAGCTTTGTCCAATATCCTTGTATCTACTACAGTATAGGCTTTATTTTCTCAGCTTCAGACATTGACCTCTCAGGGGAATCATGAACCTTGATTTTATTAAAGATATGAGTAGAAGACCTTCACCCATATGTGTGTGTGTGTGTGTGTGTGTGTGTGTGTGTGTGTGTGTGTGAGACTCTCGCATTTTTTCATACCCACCAAGCCAGCATCACACGGTAAATATCAAAGTTTGCTGCCAGAGCCTGACAAATACACATGTGGATGTTTGCAGCCAACCATCAGATTGCGCATAGGGTCCCCAATGGAGGATTTAGGGAAAGGACTGAAGAAGCTGAATGGGTTTGCAATCCCATAGGAAGAGCAACAATATCAACCAACCAGAACACCCAGAGCCAACCAAAGAGTACATATGGAGGGACCCATGACTCCAGCTGCATATGTAGCAGAGGATGGCCTTACCTAGCATCAATGGGAGGGGAGGACCTTGGTCCTGTGAAGGCTTAATAACCCAGTGTAGGAGAATGTTAGGGCGATGAGGCAGGCATGGGTCGGCGGAGGGGGAGTACCCTCATAGAAGCTGGGGGAGGGGGAGATAGGCTTGCAGAGGGGAAACCGGGAAGGAGGATAACATTTGAAATGTAAATAAATAAAATAACAAAAAAGTATTATCAACTAATTTTATTGGTCATGAGGAAAATGTTCCAATGAATTATGAATAATTTCAAAATATTGGCATGTCATTATGCAGTATCTTATTATGTATAATAAGGCTTCTGACCTCACAAGAAATGTCAAGAAGAACTGAGAGGCTGTTATATTCGAGGAAGTAGAAGTACATCAAATGGGGGGGAGGATGGGGTGGGGAACATCCATATAGAAGAGGAGGGGGAGGGGTTAGGGGGATGTTGGCCTGGAAACTGGGAAATGGAATAACAATTGAAATGTAAATAAGAAATACCCAATTTAATAAAGATGGAGGAAAAAATGAATGAAAACCTAGCCACTAAAACAAACAAACAAACAAACAAAAAACCCAAAAACAAATACAACAAAAAAACCATCTCTCAGGTCCCACGCATCCGGATCTCTGTGTTCTTTCTGCAGTATATTATTATTAGCTTACTCAAAGTCTCAATAACCTTCTGTATTTATGCTGTGACGAAAGTAATGTAGTATTGTGAAGGATCATAATACAAAGTAGAACAAGAAAATGTAAATAAATGCAATACAATATTGCTACCTTACTCTAGCAAAGAGCTCTCTTCTGATGGAATCCAGTAAAGTAGCCATGGTCTCAGTTCAGCCAGGGGATCTGCAGAGACACCGCTGGCTATTTCTAGTTGACATCACTGTAAATGTGTTTTCACAATAAGGAATTATCTACCTTTTCTACCGTGTTGACACTTGGGTCGGTGTAGATCAAACTGCTACGGCATGAATCATTGTATATTCACAAGGATGTTCTCCAAGTTAAAAAGAAAAAGAAAAGCTAATATCTATATCTATATCTGTATCTGTATCTGTATCTGTATCTGTATCTGTATCTGTATCTGTATCTGTATCTGTATCTGTATCTGTATCTGTATATGTAGTTTTCCACTCAGGATTATCATGGGGATTATCAAACATTCATTTGACTAAGTACTGAGCTGACCATGCTTTTTTAGTATTTTGTATGTGTTAATGAACTGTGTCAGACATAACTAATTAGCTAAGAATAGTTGTGAAAATTTCTTAATTTTAACAAAAAGAATACTTGAGGCTCTTTTGACGTTTCTCAAATCCCCTCTTATATGCATAAAATTGTTGATTCCCTCAGGAATCTGTGGAGTAAGCTGGGCCAGCTCCTCAATCCCTTCCCAAGATTATAACTCTCATTGGACCCTAGACAAGAAGGCAGCAATTGGCATTAACTGTCCTTTCGGTCCCCTTTTAAGAAAGGCATAGTTTTCTAAAAAATAATGGGACTTTAATAAGTTCAACTCGAAATTAGCTGGGGATTTCTGAAGCGTGGTATGCACGTGTGTGCTGGATTCCTCACCTTTCTCTTCTGTCTAATTCCTTATACATGGATGCTGTATTTGAAAGACCAGCCATCACCTGGCAATCATGTGGGAGAGCTTGAGAATGCAGTGACCTTGGCTTAAACAGTATCTCCATGTGAGCCATGGCTTATCTTCTGCCCTCTTACTCGATTAAAGTTAAGCTCCTTTCTGTTATATGCTGCTGCCAAGTGTTTCCTACACAGTGCACAAAGTAGCTATTATGCATTTATTTACATAGATAAGGAAATTGAGGTCAATTTGTTTGATAACCATGTAATTGGTACCTGGCAAACCTCAAATGGGAGGATTTAAGAGAAAAGTCAGCTCGCTATGCTTCGAAGACAAACCTTATCTGGCAATTATATGAAATAGAACTTGTTAACCTGAAGTCTCAGCTATTTATAGAGTAGCGCCTTCATTCCTAGTCCTCTGCTTTCTTTTCTTTTCCCCTTTAAGCCTAGAATTACAGGCCAGGAATTCCAGATTGACCTAGTAATTAAGGAATAGTTTAGTGGTTATGAAAAAGACCGTCCACCCTCAGCCTGCTAGACAGTCTCAAACTCACCATAAAATTTCCCTGATAACATGAAGTTTCTTATACAAATCTTTCTTGTGTTTCTAAACCTCATCATTCATGACATATTTAAGTGTCTGCTCCTTGCCTAAACCTTTTCAAATGTCCCTAGTTCACGTACCTCTCTGATCATCATGTATTTCTATTAAATTTGCTGTGACAGCATTAGCTCTGGGCTTCTTAAATGTCTAATTCATCTCATTATAATTACTTCCTAACACCAGTAAGGAGCATTAAAAAAATGCTCATTGAATGGGTATTTATGATTCATGGGAAAACTCAGAATCACGGATAGAAAATGACAATGACATCTACAGTTGTAGATCCTGACATTTAATGGGCAATGAGAATTTATAAAAGTAGACCAGAACGCAAAAGGCTAGGGATATCCAAGTGAACCTTGTCACGTCATGTTCTTTCAATAACTCGTTCTAAATGTCTTTACTGAGCCCCACTAGTGATCTCTGAGATTGGTTTCTGTGCACATGTATGTAGTGTGCCACACACATGGCATTTTACTTAGGAGTACAGGCTCATACACTTGACATACCTGGAATTCTTACCTGTCAAGAGACTCCTTGTAGGAGAATTATATTTCCTGCTCCACTGACATTGAGTTTGGCTACAAGATTTTGTCTGGACAATTAAATATGAAGAAGAGTCATATGTACCATCTGTAAACAGAAGACGTAGAGAGCATCTGATGATCCACTTTTATTCCTCCTCTACCATAAATCTGATCACACTCATGCTGTGGTGAAAATGTTTTCCCTCTGAAACTCATTTTGAAATTTGAAACTCACTCTGCGATGCTAACGGTAGCTCCTTAAAGAGGCATTGGTGATCTGCCACCAGGAATGGATTAACTCATTCACACATTGGTCAATGAGTGATTGTTGGGCTATCGGGAGGGTCAGTCTGGTACAGGGACAATCTTATAGGAGTCTAATACTCTCCGCGTTTCATCTCAGATGTCCTGTCCTGTCTTAGGACTTTGCCAGTGACTAACTATGACCCTTTAATCTTGATACAGAACCGTGAGCCAACATAGCCCTATGTCTTTATCATTTAAACCAGTCTGAGGTATTCTGCTATTAGCAACAGAAAATGACTAAGACAGCCTCAGATAGCACCTGTCCCATATATTACGTCTTAGTGTGAAAATATCATAAATCAAGATGGCAGCCAGCTCCCATTAGACATAAATCAGAAAAATAAAAAAAGAACATGATTGGGAAGGGTGGCAGATTTGTGGACATTTTCTACCACAATCCAGCTTGGCACAATGACCTGTGGGGCAGATTCCAAAGATCTCTTTTCCTTGAGAAGAAAATAGTGAGTACATGGGTAATGCTTTTACTCAGGGACATAGAAAAAGGAGCCCGAGCACATAGAAGGTGCTGATAGGAAATGTGGCACACAGCAAAATGAATTCACGTGGAGGCAAGATACGTTCATGACTCTGTGGTGTGACTTCACAGGGATTATTGTCAATACCAATGTTACTTATAGACAAATGCAGATAAAGTGAGAAGAAACGATTACTGAAATTTTAATAGATCTGCATATTAAAGTTCAAAAACTATAGTACTGTCTTAGACTGCTTATTTTTCGGTGTGTGTGTGTGGTACATATATATATATATATATATATACATATATATATATGAAAAATATGTCAAAATTATTTTTGCTAACCTTGTTTTTCATTTCATTTTATTTTCATTCCATTTCATTTTATTATTATTTTACTTTATCTTTTATTTTTAATTTTTTTTGAGACAGAGTCTCCTCTATCCTAGGGTGGCTTCAAACCTACTATTTAGCTAGGAATGTCCTAGACCTTCTGATCTGCCTGTTTCCATGTCCCTCCCTAGTGCTGTTATCCATCACCCTCTCCAGTTTATGTGATGCTGGGACTCAAGCACAGAGCCTCGTGCCTGGTAGGCAGCCCTCCCAACTGAAGTACCTCTCTAGCCCTTGTCTTCTGGTTTCTAAACATCTAATCCTCGTTTCTGGTCCTGTGGTGCCTGTATTATGCCTATGATAAGTGGCGCTGCATTATAACAACACACCTAAGAAAAGGAAACCTTAACTGAAGAATTTCCTCCACCAGATTGCCCATGAGTGTGTTTATGGGGAATTTGATTGATTTTTAATTGATGGAGGAGAGCCTAGCCCAGTGCGAGCAGTACCAAATTCCTTGTGGGCCAGAGCTGAATCAGAAAAATAGCTGAAGGAGACTGAGGGGAAACCAATGAGCAGAATTCCCTCATGGTACAAGCTTCTCTCTTGAATTCTTGTCATGGCTTCCCTAGATGGTAGACCATTAAAAAAGTCAGATGAAATAAATCCTTCCCCGTGGGACAGATTCTGAAGATCTCTTTTCCTTGAGAAGAAAATAGTATAGATGTAAGTACATGGGGGGAAAAGTAATGATTTCCCTTCCCAAGTAACATCCCAGTGTTCATCACAGCAATAGAAGGAAAACTAGAACAATGGTCATATAGGAAAAAATGTTAATGTGGAATAAATACCAATCCTAAATATTTTAATCTCAACAGAAAAGGCATGTAGTTCTTTTTTTCTTTAAGTCTACTTAAAATGTTTATTCACCTACCTTGTCTATCTGATAAGTCTCCAAATTTGGCTTAATGTAAATATTCAGTTAAGAAAATTTAAAGCAGCCACATTTTCATCCTTTTAAAAGCACAGCTAGCTATATATTAGAATTCCAGCAGAGACCTCTGTCAAATTGAACTATTGAACTTAGAATGGTGAAAGTCCTCCCCCAGGCAAGAGATTTAAATCATTTTCAAAGTTAATTTCCTGCTCCCAGATGGAGAACAAATCTAATCGAGTTTACTTCATTCTTTGGATGAATGGGAAAATGTCACTTGCATACTCAAAGAGGAAGGAGAAAATCTCAGCAAAGTGGGTATCCAGTCTGTACCACAGCTGGAAAGAAGGTGGTCCTGCAGAAACGGATGGGCTGCCCAGGGCCTGAGAACAGGCCTGAAACTCATCCAGACAAATCCCAATCTTGATACGAACGGAGTTCTGTAAGTGGATAGCTCTTTACATCAGAAATAGTGTGTGTGTGTGTGTGTGTGTGTGTGTGTGTGTGTGTGTGTGTGTGTTTGGAGTTTGTCTCCTTAAAGCATTAGCTCTCAACTTCCCTAATGCTGCAAACCTTTAATATGGTTCAATATGTTGTGGTGATCACCTCAAACCATAAAATGATTTTTGTTGCTAGTTCATAATTGTAATTTTGTTGCCGTTATGAATCTTAATGTAAATATACGATATGCATGATATCTGGTATCCCTGTGAAAAGATCATTTGACATTCCCACAGGGGACACAACCGACAGGTTGAGAACTACTACTTTAAAGGGACAAGCTGGTTATAGATCTAAGATATCATCTGAAAAGAGGGACTTTCAGAGCTCTCTGAAAGTGGGAAAGTTTGTCCTTTGTCACGTGCAGTTTGAAAATTAACGAAGTAATATTCAAAAATTATGGAACCATCTGAATAAAAATAGTGAAATAAATTTCGTGTGTGTGTGTGTGTGTGTGTGTGTGTGTGTGTGTGTGTGTGTGTGTGTAATACTAAACCCTAAATGTTTTATTTTCCCCTGTTGGGTATCTGTTTAGAAAAAAACCCGCTGTCAAGACATTTGGGAAGCTACCAACTTTCCAAAGAAATCTTTCTTGGTGACAAAGATATCCTCAGAAAAGAAACAGACATGAAATTAAATTTTATGAAATCGGTGGGCACCATCTGGGAAACCTTCAACTTACCCTACAGGGTATGTTGCTTAGATTTTCGTTAACTTGACACAATCTGGAGACATCTGAAAAGAGGAATCCTAAATAAGAGAAAGGCCCCCAGGCCCCCAACAAGATTGCCCTGTAGGAAGCCAGGCATGGTGCGCTCACCTTTAGTCCCAATACTCAGAAGCAGAGGCA
The DNA here is from genome assembly GCF_011064425.1 of Rattus rattus. Taxonomy (NCBI): domain Eukaryota; kingdom Metazoa; phylum Chordata; class Mammalia; order Rodentia; family Muridae; genus Rattus; species Rattus rattus. Next base: position 109,106,481 of record NC_046157.1, read on the forward strand.
GGCAGATCTCTGAGAGTTCCTGATCAGCGTGGTCTACAGAGTGAGTTCCGGGATAGCCTGAGTTGCAAAAAGCAACCCTGCCTTAAACAAACAACCAACAAACAAAAACAACAGATTACTTGTGCTGCATTTTCTGATTGAGGATAGATGTAGAAGGGCCTATATTGTAGGCAGGGCCACCGCTAGGGGCGTTGTCCTACTGCGTATAAGAAAGCATTCATAGCAAGCTGAAGGAACAGGCCAGAAGGAGGTTTTCCTCCATCGTCTCTGATTCCTGCCTGCAGTTTCTTGCCTTGAGTCATTGCTCTGAATCTTTCCCCTTGGAATAAGAAAACATGTAAATAGTCCTTTTTTAATTTTTAAATAGGAGCCCACTGTTAAGACACTTTGAGCTTTCAAACAGATTTTAGATATTCTTAAGGAAACGAATTTTAATGTGTTTGTACCATTAAAACCTTTGAAAACGTGGAACTTTTAAAAATTGAAATGCTTTATATTATAGTAGCGATATCGTGTTTGTAGTATGAGATCTTGCAAGAAAGGAACGTTTGTCGTTTAACTGTGATGATGAATTTGTGTGTCAAGCTGACAAGGGGTCAATTGCATTGGTGAGCTTTGTCAACGTTACAGAAGCTTAAGCCAATAGAGAAAAGGAAACTTCAACTGAGAAAATGCCCCGTCAGATTGGCCTAAAAGCAAGTCTGTAGGGGCATTTTCTTGGCTGATTTTTGTTGGGGAAGATCTCATGGTACAGGAGGTGGTTCCATCCCTGGAAAGGTGGTCTTATGATACAAAACAAAGCACCTGAACAAGCCAGGAGGAGAAAGCCAGTAAGCAGTGTTTCTCCACGGTCTTCGCTTTATTTCCTGCCTCCAGGTTCCTGACTTGAGTTCCCTCCCTGTCTTTACTCAGTAATGGATCGTGAGTGTAAGCTGAAATAAGCCATTCCCCCCAGCCCCAAGTTGCTTCTGGCCGTTTTATCACAGCAATAGAAACCCCAAGACACGGGGCTTCCCATGAAAAGGAAAGTAGTATTATGTGCCCTGGAAAGACAGATATTTTTCATATGATACAGACTTTGTATCTCTTTTTGAAGAATGTATTACCCTGGGGATAATTAACACAAAGAAAACTTTTTTGAAAGGGTTGCAGTAGACTTGATAATATTAACCTACTTTATTTCTTATAAATATAAAGCAGGAATGGCTAATGCTGTAAATTAATGGCAACGAAACATCTGAAGTAGGATTTCGCTCGCTGTCTGTTAGAAATTCACTCAGGTTACAGGACTTCAATTTAACGGTCATCTTAACGTTTAACTTTCAACATCAATCTATGTTTCCACTTCCCTACTACTTCTCCCAAAGAATAATAGATAATTAAAAGCACCTACATTTAATGAGCATCACATATCAATAACAAAGACAGTTTTAGTAGAGGACAAGAATTATATCCCTTCTTTCAGAACACAAACGGATCTCAATCAAAACAAATTAACACTCAAGTCATTGCCATGAGCTTTGAATCACTGAAAACACTTTTGTGAGATCAAGATTACCAATATGGAAAAAAGGAAAAATCCACTTAATATATTAAGAATCACATTCTGTGCCAGGTAGAGAAATAAATACACCCTGTTTTCTACCTAGTTTCATTAAATCCGTACTACAGTCTCTGCTGTATAAAACACTGGCACAGTGACTTTAGGGTCATAAAATAATGAATAGTGAAGATAGCCCAGTTCCTCATTAAAAATCTATGCCATAATTTTTTTTTCAATGTGAGGACAGAATATTATTCTATTTTCAGAATCAGTCAAGAGTCAGCACCTTTATTTATAAATCACTTCGTGGTACTTTAGAATATTTTCTAGGGGTAGATTTACTTGTCTAAGATTGTGTACCATTAACAGTTATTAGACCTGTTATCAAATAAAAAGAATGAAACCTGCTTCTCCCAGCAGGGTCTGAGTAACCCCACCACCAGTTCCTGCACCATTCATGCATCCTGGTAATTTTATGGGTTTGAAAAAATGTAATATTGTCTTTGAGTTGTGGGGATTTTTTATTATTGGCGAATGGTCTGCTCTATTTATTTATTTTTCTTCTTTCTGTTTGCTATCAACTTTGCTCCCTTGCTTTTCTACCTGCTTCATTTTATTTATGGTTTATAAAAACAGCACAGATGTTATTAGAACCATGTAACGTGGGATGTTCTTCTCACTCAAGTTTTTAGTTTATGGCAAGGTTTTGTACTTGATCTATGTGGCATTTATAGTTAAAGATGTGACAGTAATTCAATTCAGCCTTTACTCCTAGTGACTTGTCAGTCTTTCCAGCAATGATAATTACATCGTTTAATGTTATTTTTTTTAAAGGCACAGAATTGGAGAAAATATACTGTATGTTTTTGTCAGCACTATAAGTCAACTATTATAGCTCATCTTCCAGTGTTCAAAGTTCTAATACTGTGCTTTTATTACACTGTGATAAACTTCTAAATATTGTATTGCATCCAAAGTGATTATTCCCCATCTGCATACCAAAAATATTTATGGCAATAGAGACAATCGAAAAGACTTTTAAAACTTTAGTATTTACATGTAAGTGTGCAAGGTTATGAGGTGATGAAGCTGGAGAAACAATGACAACATTCACCAGTAGCTAACAGAGTAGAACCTTACAATGTTGGGATTGTTTCAGCTTTTGTCACCACAGGTTGTTAAGTCACCTGCTCTCTCTACATCTGTATAATGGAACCCACCCCCCCATCCCCTCCCCCCAACATGGGTATTCCTAGCTTGGAAAAATAACAAACAGCTGACAGAATACCTGAACTTCAGCTCTGGCTTTATCAAAAGTACAATCTGCCCAAAGGATTAACTAATAATTAATAGCTTAATTGGCCAATCCTCATAAAGAAGCTCCTTAACAGCCCCAGTGGGCACACTCCAAATCCTTTGCATGAATTCAGCACTCATGGCACTGAGATAATCCTTTCTGTTGGGTTGGGTGAAAGCCTGTGTCTTGCATGATCCTTCACATTACAGGATGTTTGGCAATGTCTTTTACCTTGACATAGTAGACCCAAGAAGCATTCCTTCAAGGTGACGACCTAAATTATCCTGGTGGCTTGAATGGAAATGGTCCCCATAGTCTCATATGTTTTGACATTTGGTCCCCAGTTGGTAGAATTATTTGGGAGTGATTAGGTGTGGCTTTCTTGGGGGAACTGTGTTACTGGGGAGTGGGAAGGGCCCGCACCATTCCAAGATTCCAGGTCTTCCCCACGCCCCTAACTTGTGTTTGAAGATCATATGTGAGCTCTCAGCTACTGTCCCAGCACCACGCCTGGTTCCATTTTCCCCACCACAATAGTCATGGACTCTGAAAACTTAATCCACAAATAAATTATTTCTATAAGTTGTCCTGTTCATGGTGTTTTGGCAAGGTGACAGAATAGTAACTAAGATAATTCAAGACACTGCAAGAGTTTCTTCAATTAAAATATGCTTCCTTCTAGAATGAAAATATTTTTAAAAATAATGTGTAATTACTTAAACTTTTTTAAATAATGTTGAGAAATTGGGTAATAAGTACATAATAGCCAGGTCATTTTGAAACTTCTAAAGGGCTCCATTTATTAAAGATTTTAAGGAAACCATATAAATTCTTTGAGTCCTAACTGATCTTCTCTTTCAGACTATTTTCCACTTCGTATATGCTATTTCAATTATACACCAAGAAGAAATATATAAAGCCAAAATCATGAATATAAGTTATCAGAATAACCTAAATAACTAAATTCAATGCCATGTGCTGTTATTTGACAAAGGAAAACATACACTAAGATAATAGCAAAGATTTGTGGGTTTTGTTTTCTTCAGGTTTTTTTTGTTGTTGTTGTTTTGTTTTGTTGTTGTTGTTTTGCTTTGGTTTGGTTTTTACAGGCGATGGCACTGTTTTTACCATTGTTTTCCACCGAGAGGGTTTAAGCTGTTACCTTCAGGTCTTCAAACGTTGCCTGCTTACATTCAAAGTCAGAAATTCGGTCGTGGGAAGTGATTATGCAGATGTGGCTGCTCCCATTTTTAAAGTAGTAAGCATTTTCTCATATACTTAGCTTTTAAAACTTCAGCTTAGATCTTATTAGTCCTGGAACAGAGCCGGTAGAACTCTGATCTCCCTGAATATGAATGACAGTATCCTACAGGCTTGGGTCCCACACTGGAAGAGGGATTGGAAAGAAGAAAGCTAGCTGATTACCAGTATTTTTCTTGTCCTGCCTCCTGACTGAGAATGCAGTGCGACCAGCCTCTGTAGCCCCTCTTAACCGTGAGCCAAACCAAATTCATCTTCCCTTAATTTGCGTCTGCCAGATATGTTGTCATGGCAATGGAAAAAATGAATACAGTATCTGTGGCGACACCTGGACAAAATCCCACTGATGCAAATTCATTTTCAATTTAACAGAAATCAATGCATTAAATCATGTGTATAAATATAGACAGACATGTGTACTTTTGGTCTACGTAAAACTAAATGTAGCTATCACGAAGAGACATCAGTGGCACTCAAAGCATCCAGTGGACACCAGTTACAGTGTAGAGGGACACACACACTGCATTGATTGTATTTGGAAGTGATGCTGCAGGTGTTTTTACGCAGAGGACCGAAGCAGGGACAACCACATATCCTCCCTCAATATCAGCACAATAGGCTGGTATATGTTTGGAAACTATGAGACCATAATTCATTATCTAATTAATTAGTGATCAAGCATGAGACTATAATCACTAACATAGCATGTGTCAGACCAATGCAAAATGCCCCCAGGAAAATTCTTGTGAATCTTAGGGGGAAAAAATGATGCAAGAAATTAAATGCCAAATTTCAGTGAAAATCTTTCTAAGGTAAAGGTAACTAACCAAGACGAAGATGGATAGATGTGATCTTACACAAGTGCTGGCCCAACCCCTTGACACGAGTTTACAAAGCTATGCTCTGTTTTGGTATACGCAGATTCGTGTTTAAGTTCTGGGGAAAGTTATATTTTATCCTTACTCTAGTGAGTAAGGAAAGAGAACACGTCTCACTGTTTCACCCAGGACTATAGAATCCTCCTGTTCAAAGCTTTTGTGCTTCCTCAGGACCCGTGCCTAACTCGTCTTTAAATTTCAATTTGCCTTATACCTTTCAAAGCTGTGGGTGAAATCAGTGTTCCTGCTCATGGGAAGGTCAGCTTAGGACTCAAAATTCATGACTTCTCTTCATGCTTCTTGGGACTGATACCCACTGTACAACTTTCCCACAGTGTTAGAAAGAACCAAACAGAATGGCAGCCGACTCAAGAATGGCTTCTTCACCTGAACCATGTCTTTCTTTTGAATCTTTGCTGAAAGGAAAAGTCCTGTGACATTTGTTGGTGCAGTCAGATAAGGACAAATGAGACAAATTCAATATGCCTACAGATAATTGGAGTTGTTCTGGGTACCATTCCTTGGAGCCAGACCTGCAACCACCTGCAGGTGACTTTCAGGAACTCACTACTGACTTCCCTCAGCCTGGTGTGAAATATAAGTCCTGTAAAGAAAATGTAGCAATTTCCTCCATGTTGTCCCCTTTCTCTGAAACCAAATGTATTTCTTTTCTTATGCTATTGTGTTGCAAAGCTTTGCATCCTATCTCCAAAGCTGTAGTTTCTAAGGTTCTCTTAAGTCCATTTATAAAGAGCAGTATTCTATTGTCTTTGACCAAAATATGAATCAATCTATTGGTTTCCATTGAATGAATTTAATAATTCAAAAATTATTTTTCTTGTCTCTTCCCATTGTAGCAACATTAATCAATACATTGCCCAAATAGTTAATTTTCTTCCCACTGGCACCACTTCCTCCCTGGGGAGGCTCTAATTAGAGAGAATGGCTAGAAACTGACAGGCTCATTACCCACAGTGTTTCAATGAATATAAAAGATTTGCTGTGCTTCTGAAAGCAGTGCTAGGTGGAAACCATAGGGGGAAAAGCAACTCTGCGCTTCATAAGCGGATGGTCTGAACATCCTACCTTGCAAATAAAATACTAAGAATGTTGTTGGTGGAAATGACAGCAATTAATATCCATCAGTTATTGCCTCATGAACATAAACATGAATGCCGGAGGTAAAAAAAAAGGCTACTCATTGTTTATATTAATATTGAAACATAGCTAGTTCCTTTATTGTTCATAGAATGAAAGGCAAATGTTGACACCCAACACCAAGTAACATAACGAGGTCCTGAAAATGATTGCTATTTCCTGTGACAGGTTTGGTCTAATTAGAGCAACCAAGATAGGTCCCATAATAAAAATAATAAGACTGAGGAATGACGAAGAACAAGAGCCCGAGGCAGGGTAAATTAATTCCAAACGATGTCATTCTTTGGATCTCATGTTGTTTTCTTTTCTCCGCCTTCCATTTTTGCTCTTCTGCTTGGAAACAAACCCAAGCCAACAACTAAACAACTCTCAGCGTTCTCTAAAGAAACAGAAAAAAAATGGTCACAAAACAGAGTGTGTGTGTGTGTGTGTGTGTGTGTGTGTATGTGTGCATGTGTGTGTATACATGTGTGTGTATGTGTGCATATGCATGTGTGTGTATGTGTGCCCTCATGTGCATGTGTATGTGCGTGTTTAATTTGAAGGCATCTGCCCAAGTATTTGCCAAAGCACCAGGCTGCACACTGTAGAGAAGAGCAGCGGCTGGCAACACAGGCTGAAAGCTTTGCTTGATCTTTTGAAATCAAATTTCATACAACTGGAAATTGGGCAACATTTCTAAGTTAGACTCGAGTCACAGTTCATCTTTTTTGTTTCAAGGAAATCCAGCCTTCGGTCTTAAGGACTTAAATGGTTGTTTCCTTACACATTATCAGCGTGAATCTTCCATTTAAAGTTGGTTGAGCGTGTGCATGTGTTATCATCTGCGGGGCATCAACACAGAGATGCCTTGAGTTATGTTCAGGTAAACTACTGGCTACTAAGGACTACGGAAACCAACAAAGAAAATGAACTATGGCCTCAGCTTAAGAGAAAGCAGTTTCTAAACTAAAATAGTGATATACTTACTTATGGTTCAATATGGAGGTTCAGTGATGTAATGATCACTAGTTACTTAGCACACTGGTCAGGATGTACAAAAATGTGGATTAGTTTTTGGTTATTTTAAATTCAGACCTCGTTTGGAATTTCAGGTAGTTGAAATAAAGCAATAGCGTGCTTACCAATGTAGTACTTACACCATTTTCCTCCATGAGTTTAACAGCCAAGTATGGTGGATAGGATGAATGTTTTTACTATAATGAAGAAATTCAATGGAACATATCTATACATAGAAATAGTGAGTACCACGTCTGAGTTATGAATGTGGAGAATCGTTATAAGAGGAGGAGGACATGATTCAGCAGCTATGGAAAAAACTTCACAATCCATTGTCTTCACCTTTTGTGTCCATTATTAGATCAGTGAATAGAGCTCAAACTCCTCAAATCCCTCTCTGTCCCTTCCCACAAGAAAATATTCTAAACCAAAAAGATACCCATGCCATCCCCATGATTATAGTGCACTGAAAACTATCCACAATTCTTGTGTAAGCTTCCTAACATGTGACCCTAGAGATTGCCAGACTCTTTCACCTTTTTTTTTTTATTGGATATTTTTTATTTACATTTCAAATGTTATTCCCTTCCCAGTTTCCCTGGAGGTCAGCATGTAGAAGAATGCAAATCGACCCATTCTTATCGCCCTGTACAAAGCTTAAGTCCAAGTGGATCAAGGACCTCCACATAAAGCCAGATATACTCAGACTAATAGAAGACACTTCCACTCTTAAGTGTTAACTTTCACTGCTTCCTTTACCTTAGTGAGTCTGGCGGAAGAAATGATAGAACTATAACCTCTTATGCTCTTTACAAAGTGGAAATTATATGCCACTGTTACAGAATGAGCATAGATGAACCAAGTGTTGATTATACACTGGGCTAGATAAGTTATAAAGTGCACAGTGGTAGCCAGAGAATGACTCTATTCTAATACTAAATTTGAGTCAGGCCAAGCTAATATTCAGAGCAATAAATGTCAATTAAACATTCAATTATCAAATTGCTTGCCTTTTGAAGTTTGGAATGACTTGTTTATGACTCTCAAAAGTTCACTCCTGATAAGTTTATACAGCTATTCTTTCCCTCTCCCCATTTAATCCTTTGAAAGGTGCAGAATCCTGAAAAATTCTTCTAGTGACCTTAACATGTGGCTATTCCAAGATTAGCACAGCATTTTCAGGAGCTCCTACATAAGCACAGGTAGTAACCTCTGATGCCTTTCTTCTTCATCTGAAAGTTCTCTGCCCTTCGCAGAATTCTGGTGTAATTATGCACTCTAACACAGTCACACGTTCATACAGCTCGAAAGCTATTGTTACATAGATCACAGTAGTGCCATTTGCTTTGGCACAGTTCATGTCCCCTGCTACTGGGATACTGAGCTCTCTGGTCCTACATGATCCTGAGCATTCCCTATAGAATCTGTCATGGAAGTCTCTAGACTCAGACTCGGGTTAGAAGCTATCCCTATCTAACACACAGTTCTCTCTAGAGCCTGATACTAAAAATGACACACCAGTATGTGCTCGGTAATTACTTGTTTGTTGGGAAAAGGGAGTATGGATTTACAAGGTTAGGAGTGTCCACATGTGTTTCCTAGCAATGTTGCTGTCTCTTAAAGTGCCTCTACAGAATAAGGAATGTGCAGTTATTTTATCAAGGGAAGAATGAGTAAATCGTACAGTTACATTTGCTATTAATTAATTGATTAATTTCCTGTTTTGGATAATGCTAAGAACTGAACCCAGGCCTTTTGTGCCTGAAAAATCAAATGCTATCCACTGAGCTGCTTCCCTAGACTTTTTAAACTGATGTTAAAAGGTATGAATTTGGGCATTATGTAGCATCCAGTAATATGTTCTTAGATTCCGATTGGCTTTGCTATAGAAAACACCACAGATGGGAGTCACCTAACAGCAAATAATATTTGTCCCTGTCTTCTGAGGAAATTGCTTTTCTCTAACTCTCTGGTCCACTGGGAGAAATATAGCTACCTGCTATTTCCCCCTGTTTTCTGGGGAAAGTCTGTGTCCTCATAATTAACTGCAGAATTAACTATTCCTGGGGAAAATAAAACCAAAAGGACATGAGTAACAAGACTTTCTAATCAATAACGTTCTTAGATTTATGAAACTCAGAGCACCTGTTGATCTATAAATGTCAGGAGCCTCAAGTCAGAGAAAGATGTGGCCTGAGAGCTATAATTTCCATGGACCTACCAGTCTCATATGCTTCCCCCAAAGTTCTTATTAAACCCTAAGGCCTGTATCCCAGATAGTTTTGGTGATAACTTTCAGCTTCCTTGGTTTTCTAGCTTTCCAAATAACTGTATTTCCCAACCACTAGACTTTAATTATTGTTTTGTTATTATTGTTGTTGTTTTTCTTTGTTTTGTTTTATTCAAGGAGAAAGCAGGGGAGAGCTGGACCCTCAGAAGTGCAGACACTCTTGAGAACCCAGAGGAGACAAATACTTTCTGCCCACATTCCTGACACAAGAGAAAATTGCTTAGTGCCATTGGTGCCCCCTGGACCCACGTGTCTAGGAGCAGTTAGGGGCAGAACCCTTCAGGTTTCTGCCTGCACCAAGAGCTGAAAGCCAGTCACCAGGAACGCCTGCCTATACACCAGAGAGCAGAGATCTCTGTTCCCAGGTACAGCTGAAAGAAAACAGGTCTACAGGAGTGCTGACACATAAGCCTTCAGGATGGCCAAGCCACTTTCAGAGTCAGCAAGATGATCCAACACCAAAGACGACCTGATGGCTAGAGGCAAGCACCAGGAACCTAAGCAACAAAAGCCAAGACTACTTGGCATCATCAGAGCCCAGTTCTCCACCAAAGCAAATACTGGATATCCAAACATACAGGAAAAGCAAGGCTTGTATTTAAATTCACATTTTATGATGATGATGGAGGACTTTAGGAAGGACATAAATAACTCCCTTAAAGAAATACAGTAAACAAGTAGAAGCACTTAAAGAGGAACCAAAAAAGAAAAAAAATCCCTTAAATAACTACAGGAAAACACAACCAAACAGGTGAAGGAGTTGAACAAAGCTGTCCAGAATTTTAAAATGGAAATAGAAACAATAAAGAAAGCACAAAAGGAGACAACCATGGAGATAGAAAACCTAGGGAAGAAATCAGGAGTCACAGGTGGAAGCATCAAAAACAGAATACAAGAATACAAGAGATAGAAGAGAGAATCTCAGGGGCAGAAGATACAATAGAAATCATCTACACAACCATCAAAGATAATGTAAAATACAAAAATCTCCTAGCACAAAACATCCAGGAAGTCCAGGACACAAGGAGAAGATCAAACCTAAGGATAATAGAAGAGAGGGAAGACTGCCAACTTAAGGGCCAGTAAATATCCTCAACAAAATTATAGAAAAAAAGTCCCTAACCTAAAGAAAGAGATACCCATAAACTTACAAGAAGCCCACAGAACTCCAAATAGATTGAACCAGAAAAGATTTTCTTCCTGGCACATAATAGTTAAAACACCAAATGCATAAAACAAAGAAAGAAATTTAAAAGCAGTAAGGGAAAAAGGTCAAGTAACATATAAAGGCAGACCTATCAGAATTACACTAGATTTCTCACCAGAAACTATCAAAACCAGAAGATCCTGGACAGATGTCATACAAACCCTAAGAGAACACAAATGCCAGCCCAGCATATGATATCCAGCAAAACTCTCAATTGACATAGATGAAGAAACCAAGATATTCCATGACAAAACCAAATTTACACAATATGTTTCTACAAATCCAGCCCTAAATGGATAATAGATGGAAAAGTACAACACAAGGAGGGAAACTACAAAAAGTAAGGAAGTAATTTCCTTGCAACGACAACAAAAGAAGAGAGACACACAAACATAATTCCACCTCTAACAACAAAAATAACAGGAAACAACAATCACTATTCCTTAATAGCTCTTAAAATCAATGGACTCAATTCCCCCAATAAAAAGACATAGACTAACAGACTACATACATAAAGAGGACCAAGCATTTTGCTGAATACAGGAAACACACCTCAGAGGCAAAGATAGGCACTACCTCAGAGTAAAAGGCTGGAAAACAATTTTCAAAGCAAATGGTCTGAAGGAACAAGCTGGAGTAGCCATTCTAACAGTGAATAAAATCAACTTTTAACCAAAAGTCGTCAAAAATGATAAAGGAGGACACTTCACATTCATCAAAGGAAAAATCCACCAAGATGAACTCTCAATCCTAAATATCTATGCTCCAAATATAAGGGCACCTTCATTTATAAAAGAAACTTTACTAACGTTCAAAGCACACATTGCATTGCCTCTCATACAATAATAGTGGGAAATTTCAACACCCTACTCTCATCAATGGACAGATCATGGAAACAGAAATTAAATAAAGACATTGAAAAACTAACAGAGGTTATGAACCAAATGGACTTAATAGATATTTATAGAACATTTCATCCTAAAAAAAATATATACCGTCAACTCAGCACCTTACCCTACCTTCTCAAAAATTGACCATATAATCGGTCAGAAAACAGGTCTCAATAGATACAAGAAGATTGAAATAATCCCATGCATCCTATTAGATCACCACGGAATAAGGCTGATCTTCAATATAAAAACAAAATTGACAGAAAGCCCACATATACATGGAAGTTGAACAGTGCTCTACTCAATGATAACTTGGTTGAGGAAGAAATAAAGAAAGAAATTAAAGATTTTTAGAATTTAATGAAAATGAAGGCACAACATAGCCAAACTTATGGAACACAATGAAAGCAGTGCTAAGAGGAAAACTCACAGCTCTGAGTGCCTGAAAAAAGAAACAGGAGAGAACATACATCAGCAGCTTGACAGCGCCCCTAAAAGCTCTAGAACAAAGAGAAGCAAAGCAAGAAGAGTAGAGGCCTGGAAATAATCAAACTCAGGGATGAAATGAACCAAGTAGAAACAAAACGACTGTACAAAGAATCAACAAAACCAGGAGCTGGTTCTTTGAGAAAATCAACAAGATAGATAAACCCTTAGCCAAACTATCCAGAGGGCACAGGGACAGTATCCAAATGAACAAAATCAGAAATGAAAAGGGAGACATAACAACAGAATCTAAGGAAATTAAAAGAAATCATCAGGTCCTACTACAAACGCCTATATCCAATAAAAGCTAAAAATCTGGAGAAAATGGACAATTTTCTAAACAAATACCAGGTACCAAAGTTAAATCAGGATCAGATAAACCATCTAAACAACCCCATAATTTCTAAAGAAATAGGAGCAGGTATAAAAAGTCTCCCAACGAAAAGAGCCTAGGACCAGATGGGTTCAGTGCAGAATTCTATCAGACCTTCATAGAAGACTTCACACCAATACTGTCCAAACTATTCCACAAAGTAGAAATAGACAGAGCACTACTCAATTCCTTCTATGAAGCCACTCTTATACTTATACCTAAACCACACAAAGACCCAACAAAGAAAGAGAACTTCAGACCAATTGCCCTTATAAATATCAACTCAAAAATACTCAATAAAATTCTTGCAACCCAAATCCAAGAAGACATCAAAACAATCATCCATCATGATCAAGTAGGCTTCATTCCAGGGATGCAGGGATGGTTCAATATACAGAAATCCATCAAAGTAATCAACTATGTAAACAAACTCAAAGAAAAACAATCACATGGTCATTTGATTAGATGCTGAGAAAGCATTTGACAAAATTCAACACCCCTTCATGATAAAAGTCCTAGAAAGAGTAGCAATTCAAGGCCCATACGTAAACATATTAAAAGCAATCTACAGTAATCCAGTAGCTAACATTAAACTAAATGGAGAGAAACTTGAAGCAATCCCTCTAAAGTCAAGGACTAGACAAAGGCTGCCCACTCTCTCCCTACTTATTCAATATAGTACTCGAAGTCCTAGCCAGAGCAATCAGACATCAAAAGGAGGTCAAAGGGATACAAATTGGAAAGGAAGAAGTCAAAACATAACTATTTGCAGAAGATATGATAGTATACTTAAGTGACCCCAAAAGTTCCACCAGAGAACTACTAAGTCTACTAACTTCAGCAAAGTGACTGGGTATAAAATTAAACAAATCAGTAGCCTTCCTGTACTCAAAGGATAAACAGGCTGAGAAAGATATTAGGGAAATGACACCCTTTACAATAGTCCCAAATAATATAAAATACCTTGGTGTGACTCTAACCAAGCAAGTAAAAGATCTGTGTGACAAGAACTTCAAGTCTCTGAAGAAAGAAATTGAAGAAGATCTCAGAAGATGGAAAGACCTTCCATGTTCATAGATTGGCAGGATTAAAATAGTAAAAATCGCCATTTTGCCAAAAGGGATCCTCAGATTCAAAGCAATTCCCCTCAAAACTCCAACTCAATAGTTCACAGAATTAGAAAGAGCAATTTGCAAATTCATTTGGAATAACAAAAAAATCAGCAATCAAAGAACTTCTGGGGGAATCACCATCCCTTACCTCAAGCAGTATTACAGAGCAATTCTGATAAAAACTATATGGTATTGACATAGAGACAGGCAGGTAGATCAGTAGAATAGAATTGAAGACCCAGAAATGAACCCACACACCTATGGTCACTTGATCTTTGACAAAGGAACTAAAACCATGCAATGGAAAAAAGATAGCATTTTCAACAATTGTGCTGGTTCAACTGGAGGTCAGCATGTAAAAGAATGCAAATTGACCCATTCTTATCACCCAATACAAAGCTCAAATCCAAGTGGTTCAAGGACCTCCACATCAAACCAGATACACTCAGACTAATAGAAAAAAAAATGGGAAAGAACCTCGAACACATGGGCATTGGGGAAATTTTCCTGAACAAAAGACCAATGGCTTATGCTCTAAGATCAAGAATTGACAAATGGGACCTCATAAAACTGCAAAGCTTCTGTAAAGCAAAGGACATTGTTGTTAGGACAAAATGGCAACCAACAGATTGGGAAAAGATCTTTACCAATCCTACAACTGATAGAGGGCTTATATCCAAAATATAAACAGAACTAAAGAAACTAGACTTCAGAGTGCTAAATAACGCTATTTAAAAATGATGTACAGAGCTAAATAAATGATTCCCACTTGAGGAATATCGCCAATGGCTGAGAGGCATCTAAAGAATTGCTCACCATTCTTAGTCATCAGGGAAATACAAATCAAAACAACTCTGACATTCCACCTCATACCAATAAGAATGGCTAAGGTAAAAAACTCAGGTGACAACAGAGGTGTCCTCCATTTTTGGTGGGATTGCAAACTGGTACAACCACTCTGGAAATCAGTCTGGAGGTTCCTCAGAAAATTGGACCCAGCTATATCCCTCCTGGGCCTATACCCAAAAGATGCTCCAACATACAACAAAAACACATGCTCCACTATGTTCATAGCAGCCTTATTTATAATAGCCAGAAGCTGGAAAGAACCCAGATGCCCTTCGACAGAGGAATGTATACAGAAAATATGGTACATCTACACAATCCAGTACTGCTCAGCTATTAAAAATAGTGACTTCATGAAATTCTTAGGCAAATGGAATGAACAAGAAAATATCATCCTGAGTGAGGTAATGCAATATCAGAAAAATACACATGGTATACACTCACTGATAAGTGGATATTAGCCCAAAAGCTAATCCACAGACCACATGAAGCTCAAGAAGAAGGATGACAGAAGTGGAAGCTTCACTCCTTCTTAAAAGGGGAAACAAAAATATTCATAGGAGGGGATATGGAGGCAAAGTTTGGAGCAGAGACTGAAGGAACTGCCATTTAGAGTCTGCCCCACATGCAGGAGATATATATATATATATATATATATATATATATATATATATATAGTTTAGATAAGTATAGTTTAGATAAGTATAGTTTAGATAAGTATAGTTTAGATAAGTATAGTTTAGATAAGTATAGTTTAGATAAGTCTGATGAAGCTAAGAAGTGCATGCTGATAGGAACTGGATATAGATGTTTTCCGAGAGACACAGTCAAAGCATGTCAAATACAGAGGTGAATGCTAGTAGCAAACCATTAACCTGAGAACAGGACCCCCGTTGGAGGAATTAGAGAAAGGATTGAAAGAGCTGAAGGCGCTTGCAACCCATAAGAACAACAATGCCAACCAACCAGAACCCCCAGGGACTAAAACACTCCCCAAAAACTATACATGAATTGACCCATAGCTCTAGCTGCATGTGCAGCAGAGGATGGCCTTGTTGGGCAGCAATGGAGGGAGAATCCCTTGGTCCTGCCAAGGTTCGACCCCTAGTATAAGGGAATGTCAGGGGGTTGCAAGGGGGGGTTGGATGGGGAGGGGAACATCCTTCTAGAAGAAGAGGAGGGGGAGGGGATAGTTAGTTGGGTTATGGACAGGAAACCAGGAAAGGGAATAACATTTGAAATGTAAATAAAAAATATCCAATAAAAAAATGGGAAGAACATTGAGTATGGATTCATGGTACTAATTAGACACGTGGTGTGCTGTACTACTCCCTTGGAATTGGGGATGCTCCCTAGGAATAAAGTGAGATGTAGATATGCTTCATGATATGACAACAGACTATGAGACCATGTCCTATAAATGACTTTAGCAAAGGAAAAATAAACAATTTCAAAGGCTATAAGTGCCCAGTAATTCTTCGCATTGGCTGGAACATACATACTTCTAATATAGGAATTCATTTGTTGAATGAATAAGAAGAGCTGAATTAATTGGAGGCTATATCCTTCCATAGTGGTTTCAATAATGTCTCCCATAGTCTGGGTATTTGAATATTTGGTCACCTCTTGGTAGCTATTTGGGGAAGTTTAGGAGGTACAGCCTTGCTGAAGAATGTAGGTCCCAAAAAGTGGGTTTTGAGGGGTTGGAAAGACTCGTGCCATTCTGAGTTTTCTCTCTGTGTGCTGTTAGAGATGAGCATCCAGCTTTCAGCCTCCAACTCCAGTCAACATGCCTGCCAGCTGCCATGCTTCTGTGGTGCAAGTCATGGACTCTCCTTCTGGAACTGCATGGGCCAAATAAAGTCTTCCTTTTATAAGTTGCCTTGATCGTTGTGCTTTACTACAGCAATAGAAATGTAACCTTGTAAAACCTCTGAAGAAAGGAAGTTTATAAGTTGTTGGAGACAGGGCACAGCTCCTCTTACAAGTAGTAAAACAAAGTCTGATGTGAAGCAGAGCCTCCAACCTTTCACCAGGCACTGTGCAGCATGCCCGTAATGCCAGCACTCTGGAAGCTCAAGCTTAGAGACCACCAAGAATCAGAGGCCAGCTGGGTTTAGGCAGTGACTTGCAGACTCTGTCTCAGGAAAGCTCTCCCTCCAAATCATGTCTTTTCATCAGCTAGGATATTTGCCATGTGAAATGAAAAAGAAAGGTCTCCACAAAGCACCCCAGTGATTGTTTCTCAGTAACTATAGATTTAACTCAGGAGTAGTTGAAATTTTCTAGATGGGTTAACAAGGCCTGGAAAAAATACTATAAAAACAAAGGACTTGAGATATTTCCTGAAAATACCGTTATTCCCCACATCTCCCTGTCATTATCAACCAAGTAACAGATATAATTTAGATGCAACTCTTTGTACGTTTACCACGTATGTGAAATTTAAACACTTAGTCTTCAACTGACAACAGCTGGGGGCTTAGGTTGTACCACTGTATTGGGAAACTATGTCACTGAGGATAAAGTTTGGTATTAAAAGTCTCACGCCACCTGCAATTCTATCTCTATGCAAGACTTCAGCCTCCTGTTCCTGTCACTCTACCTGCTCCTCGTTCCCACAGTTCCTTGACATGATCAGTTCCGATCCTTCCGGAGCTGTAAGCAAAAGTAAACTGTTTCTTCCATAAGTCATTTTTATTTTTTGCTTTTGTAGTGTTTTATCATAGCAGCAGAAATGTAACTAGTGAAGGTTTGTGTAGCAAACGGACAATTAGGAGTAACAACTCTGAGTTTAAAAGTAGACACAATGTTTCATTTTTCACAAGTTCCTCTTCCTCGGAGATGTTGGTGCTTCGGCTCTAAGGACCAGGAATGGAGAGCCACTGCCTGATACACCTGCAGACAGAAACGGACACTGCTTTATCTGTGTGTCTGCACACCTGGTTCTGGATATCAGGAGGACACACACCCATGATTTAGAGGAGGAAGAAAAATGCTTAGCTTTTTTGATGAGGAAAATTAAAACTGATGACATGAAGTTGTTTGGGCTCTGTTCAGTAACCTCATCAGTTAAAAACATACTCTGATATTGGGGTAATCTACAAAAATGATGAAAATTCATTTAAATAAGTACAGAATAAAATCTTTAAATGATAAATTGTCATGATACAAGCTTGTGGTCAGAATGGTATTTTTCATCATTGTTAGAAATGATGCTGATATATTGCATGAGTCTCCCTTAGACTCTATTTTATGTTAATGCTGGCTAGATCTTAAAAAATTTGAAAAATCTTGGATTGCATGGTAAGCACACAAAATCTAATCTCTGTAGTGAGAAGATAGATAAAGTAGAAAACATTAAAATTCCCTGAAGTAGCCCATGTAAGAGCAAAACACACTAGTTTGGAGAGAACTTAAAAGTGTGGGATTCTGTCTGGAAAGGGAGTCCCAAGTAAGAAAACGTTTTCTATGGTTCATTCTCTTTTCACCTGGAGCTGTGGAAAAATATCCTAGGTTTGGTGGTTTGAATATGCTTGTCCCATGGGAAGTGGCAATATTAGGAAGTGTGGCCTTATTACAGAAGTGTGGCCTCATTAGAGAAAGTATGTCACCATGTAGGTGGGCTATGAGGACTCCTATGCTTAGCCTCTGCCCAGTCCCTAAGAGGGCCACCTCCTGGCTGCCTGCATAAGGCAGTCTCCTCCTGGATCAAGATGTAGAACTCTGTCTCCAGCACCATGCCTCCCTGCATGCTGTCATGCTTCCTGCCATTATGATAATGGACAAAACCTCTGAAACTATAAGCCAGCCCTCCTAAGAGTCACCTGGGTCATGGTGTCTTTTCACAGCAATGAAACCCTAACTTAAGGCACAAGGCAAGCAGAAGCAATAGATATGGAAGGAACCTGGTGACCCAAGGCTAATTATCTGTATCTTGCCCCATGGTATAATTCTGGTTTTTTTTCTAGTCCTCTGCCCAGGGACCTCACTGGTTTACCTGATTATTAGAGAGCCCATCTGTCTGGAAACACGGATAGGTGAACTCTTCATTTCAAAGTGGTCACGTATGCCTATAGCAGAAGCTCTGGCCCCTCTTAACACCTAGAGCAGAATTTCATTCTGCTATAATATTAACTCGGACTGACTTCCCCACTCTCCATTTTTCATTTCCTTCTCGGCTGCCACGCCCTCTGGGAATCAGTCTGGCTCTAAATGGCTGAGGCAATGAGGCTTCCATTCCGTCCCCTAGGATACTAATGCACAGTCTAATAGACAGTTAGGAACTTGCTTCTGATGTTCAGCCTGCATTTTCTTCCCCTAATTGCATCCCATTAGTACATTCTAAACAATTTTTCTTTTTCCTCTATACCCTACAGATTCTCATCTGGGGTTATTTCAGTTTGCCCAAGCTTTGTAAACTGAGTTGGTTTTTGTTTTGTTTCCTTTTGTTTTTAATCCTGTATTTCTACTGGAACTCAGACTCTCTGGGTCCTACTTTGCTTGTTTGACATTCCGAAAATCTCTTGCTGCTGGCTATTACACGGATAGTCAAGAGACTGCCATTTACCAAGAAAGTTCTGGCAAGACTGATAGAGGAAATCATATTTTGTTTTTTTCAGTGTGAGGTTGCAGTTAATCTCTCATCGAGTATATATTGCCATTTTAAGTTGTTTTGAAGCAGCCACTGTCTGGGATTATCTTCCCCACCCACCAATACAATTGGAAAATTTTTTCCTACGATTCACCTAACACCCCTTGCACTGCATTTAGCTTTCTCACCTGTATTTTTGTCTCAGTTTATATTATTGTTTTGTATCACTACATATCTTTTACCAGATCACAGTTTTTCCATAAACATAAGTAGATAACTTAACTCCATTTTAGAGATTAAATGGTCTATAAAAAAACAAGAATATGGCATTAAACAAATATCGTCAGTCTCAAAGCTGCTACTGATAAATGCTTTCTCATTTTTTGTAATAAGGGTATCTGTAATGACTATTCTTGGCTGCAAACCAGGCTATGTTTGAAATGAACTGTAATCCAGAAATGGAGGGCGTGCCCATGAGAGAGATTGTCTGCTTTGTTTGAAATGTGTAAAGTCACTCTCATCTGGACCTTTGAGGTAGGAAGACACACACCTTTGATCTGTCTCTTAAGAGGGGACGAGGCCATACCTTGTGCTGGAAGTCTATATAAGGACATGGAGAAAGGAAGGTTTTGTTGATGGGGGGGCAGAGACAGAGATATTCATTTCATAATTTCTATAACTCTATAGAACACTAACTAATATTGTACACAATATTTACATAATGACTTTTAATGTCTATAGTCAGTTTTCAGATATGCCATCTTAGTTCACTCTTGTTGGGATTCTGTTTGATATACATGTTAGTTTGAGTCTTAAGAGTCATTCCAAAGTTCTGCTGAGAATGTGCGTGCACGCGCACACAACGCACACACACAGACAAACACACAGAGACTCACACACACACAGACTCACACACACACAGACTTACACACACACAGACTCATACACACACAGACACACGCACATAGACTCACACACAGAGACACACACACAGACTCATACACACAGACTCATACACACACAGACACAGACACACACACAGACTCACACACACACACACACACACACAGACTCATACACACACACAGATACACACACACACACACACACACACACACACACACAAAGACACACAGACAGAGTGGAGAAAACAAAGAATTCTCATTTTCCTCACTTGGTTATGATTCCAACCATAAGAGCCAAACATGTATCCTGAGCTCTCTGGCTATGGAGTATATAGTAAGGTTCTCCTTAACACCAGCCATCCAGCAATAGTGAAATACAAAATCCTAACTCCTCATAGAGTTTTCACTAGAGACAAGAAAAAGACTTCAAAAAAGTTGTTGTTGGATGTGTTCTTGTGGAGGTACAAACTCTCCAGAACCTTATTAGGAAAGGAAACTTGAAATGCTTGCCATCCAGTGAGTAATATTCTAAGACGTTGCAGGTAAACATGCGTTAGGAAAGGCAGTAATCAGTCTTAAATCTAGGAAATTATCATACAGAGTACATCTCTCGTGGCTGTATACCTTTAATAGAAGTCTTCATTGCAGTGCTCATGCACAAGAATTGCCCTTCCTCTCCGATCTCTGGTTAATTCCTTGCACAGCAAAGGAAGGGGTGGTAGACCCGATAGGCCCGTTTCCCTGAAGGTTCTGAAGCCATTTAAGCGACCCTGCCACCTAGTAAGTATCCTGCCCTTTCCAAGAGAAATTCCATTTCCCTTTCTTTCCTCTTCCTAGTTTTCCAATGGGGTGGGAGCACATTCTCAGAACGGATCCCTTCTTTTCCCTGTGTCTTGCTTTCTCTGATTCTGTGAGTGCCATATAACACAGTCCGATGGCGGCTCACTCCGGCTGGGAGTTCTTTGACGCGTTTTGTAAACGTTCTTTTATTATAGTTTTGAAAGTCACGTGGCTGCCCATGGAAAGTTCTCATCTGCCACAGGAAAACTAAAAGAATAATTTAGTGGAAGCATTTAATTTACGCAGGCTCAGCTAAGAGTCGTAGAGAGTGGCAACGGGGGAAGGATGGCCTTTACTGCTCACCAGAAGGATCACTCCGCTGCCATGGTGATCCAGACAGCCTCTCACGTGAGAGTCATTCCACTTGGATCGCCGTTCTCCCAGCTCTGCCTGCCCACTCGGCTCTCATTCATCCTCAGCAGCATTTCCCAAGCCGTTCATCTTCAGTGCTTTGCACTGCGTTCGCCACGTTCCACTTTTTTCCTTTTTAACATTTATTCATTTAATTTATTTCATATGTGCACGCACCTCCTACGTGAAGGTCGGCAGACAAGTTGAACAAATCAGGTCTGTGCTTCCAGCATGAGGATCCTGAGGACGAAACTCAGATATGTAGAGCGTTTACCCACTGAGCCATCTCCATGGCCAATATCTACCTCGTGTAGGGGAAAACTATTCCTCCCATCCCCTCATCACGGTTTTAGGTGAATCGGCTCTCCTCACATTCTATACTTCTAATGTTATATTTTCAAGTAACTTCAGGATTGCTTACAGAAAAGGTAGAATAATAGTGTAAAGAGATTCACTAATTTTTACATTGTCAGAACTTGGTTCAGTCTTTCTCGTGCACTCGTGCATTACAGATTATGCTTATTTTAGATGAACCTTAACACACGCTTGGGAGACCAAGAGGCAAGAATTGCCCAGAAGCCAAATGTCAGCTCACCTGAAAAGCACAGAACAGCAGAAACAAGAGACCCGCTGCCTCAGCAAGGTAGAAGGATGGAATAGATTCATGCAAGTTGCTCACTGAACTCTGCACGCACATTGTGGTACCTTGGTGCACCCACCCACGCCCGTGCCCGCACACACACCAAATAAAAACACATGTGAAGACTTCAGTGTTTCACAACATTGGAGAGGAGTTTGCGTTCCTGTCTGGAGAACTCCTTTCTCTGCTGTTAGCATTATAACACTTGCATTGACTTTTGAAGGGTATCCTTGATTTGAAAAATCCTTTTTCTCTGAGAAGTTCGGAAATGTATGGGCTCCCACAGTGGTGTTCACCTTCAAAACTTGCATTTTATACTCTTCTTGGATTCAGCGGTCTCTATCCCCAGGCCCCACATCAAATCCTAGTTTGATCGATACCTTATGGTACGTTCCTTCATCCTCTTCCCTGCTTTTCTAGAAAGAATCATTTGCTGAATACCATTGAGATGCATGAGTGTTTATACTGCTTAGGCACAGCATGAGACCTTAAGATCAGGGGTTTGGTCAACGCTTGGTAGTCCCATGCAGTGTCTTATCTTGTCATTGGTCTGTAGCTGCGGCCTCCTATAAGGAATGTTGGCAACATACTAGGTTATAGAGCAAATGGAGGTCTGCGTTTCAAGTTACTGAAGCTCACACATGACCTTCTCCTTTTACTAACCTAGTTCTCTCTCACCTGGCCTTTACAAGGAAAGGGATTTATTCTACTAAATTATTAAGATCACATTCTTTCCAAATGAGTGCCAGTCCACGCTTCTTATTTACCAAACTTGCCCACAGAAGAAAAATTGCCCAGAATTTGATAAGCAAACCATGAAACAGACTTCCAAATTTGAAATAAATCAGAACAAACCTACAACAGTGAATATTAGGTCAATGGACTTAACCCTGCATGTGCCGTTTGCCCTGTGTGCACTTGTCCGTGCAACAGAGCTTAGGTTCTTGGTAATCACGATTCCTCAGTTTTGCCTGGGGGAAAACTCATGTGTGTTACAGAAGAATCTCTGTCCATAACAGAATTCTGAGGTTTTCTCAATTTCTGAATTGAGAGGATGCTAAATAACAGATATCTATCAATGCTGAGCATGCGCAGTGAATGTCAGCTCCCAGTCACCCATACAGCAAACAACTGGCATTGTGCCTGAGCTATGCTACATCAGAGTACAATAGGCTTTGTGCTGTAATATTTGTTCCAACCCTAAGGTCCTGTAAGTGTGGTAAGTACATGTCAGATATCCCTGACTAAACTATGATGCTCAGTGGATTAAAGAAAGTTTGATTTACTGATATTTTCAAAGTACAAGGGCTTGCCATATCATAACCTCATCATAATTTGTGTAACATCTATTAAATGAACAACATGAAATGATGTAAAGTAACTTTATTGGTTAATTATATATATATGTATGTATATATATATATTTGTGTGTGTTAATATAATTATTTTGTATATAATATATGTAATATTTAGACATGTCTCATGCCCTACCTTTTAAATTATTTATGGGTTAAGGAAAGAATAATCAATAACACAAATAGTTGATAGATCATGAATGTTACTAAAGGTAATATATAACTATCTCCCCATCATTATTAAATGTCTCCTGTAGGAAAGAAAAATTAAATCTACCTAGGAAAGAAAGGAAAGTTTCATAAAACAGTATTTCAGTACAACCTTGAAAATTAGTGGGATTTCCGCATTTATGACTTTGAAGATATGTAAGTAGGGATCCAATATGGAGCACAGGGAAATAGGTGAGAACATATATTGGGGTTCCGGAGCAGTGACTGCATGTAGAGTGGCTAGAGGAGAGTAATGAGGGAGAGGAACAGAGGGAAGAAATGAAAGGGGGAAGAGGGAGAAAGGATTGATTGTTAATACCAAATAAAGGTTGTAATTTGGCGGTTTCATCTTGTTTAACAACCCTAGGCAGAGAGATGTAAGTACATTACTAGGTATTGTGCAGGTTTAAAGGAAAATGCTCTCCGTACACTCACAGGTAATGGTGATATTTGAAAGGATTAAGAGGTATGGCCTGTTGGAGGAAGTACATCACTGTGGAGTGGGCTTAGGGATTTCAAATGCTCAAGTCAGGGTCAGTGTCTCTCTATCTCTCTCTTCTTGCTGCTCATCCTGATGTAGAACTTCCAGTTACCTCTGCAGCACCATGTCTGCCTGTGTGCCACTATGATTCCCCCCTTTTTCCCTTTTTTAAATAGGATTTTTCTTTATTTATATTTCAAATGTTATTCCCTTTCCCAGTTTCCTGTCCATAAGCCCCCCCATAACCTCCCCCTTCCCTTCTTCTATAAGGGTGTTCCCCTCTCCATCCACCACCCCTTCCCACTTCACCCCCAACATCCCCCTACACTGGGGGTCCAACCCTGGCAGGACCAAGGGTTCTCCTTCCATTGCTGCCCAACAAGGCCATCCTCTGCTACATATGCAGCTGGAGCCATGGGTCAGTCCATGTATATAGTCTTTGGGTAGTGGTTTAGTCACTGGGGGCCCTGGTTGATTGGCATTGTTGTTCCTATGGGGCTACAAGCCCCCTTAGCTCCCTCAATCCCCCCTCCAATTCCTCCAATGCCGGTCCCGTTCTCAGTTCAATGGTTTGCCACTAGCATTCGCCTCTGTATTTGACCATGCTTCCCAAAAAATGGGCTAAAACCTAAAATGGTAAGCAAGCCCCAACTAAATGCTTTCATTTATAAGAGTTGCTGTGGTCATGGTATCTCCTCACAGCAAGACATCATTGACTAAGGCAGGTACTGAGTAAGTGGTTTCCAGTTAAATGGAAACCGTAATTTTATCTTAAAGGTGAAACAAAGAAATTAACGTGAAATGTTACAGCTGTCTTCTGTCATACTCCTGTATCTATTGTAGAGGAATACACATACATTGGGCACTGATAAATACAATATCTTTAGATAAATATTTCTGATTGGTTACTGTTTTTAACAACTTGACATGTGGATTACACTTTTCCACCAAAAGAGAAATCTATGCATTTCCTCTCCTCCCACCTCTTAAGACATTTAGTTTTAATCTTAGTTATACATTAAAATAACTTTCTGAAAATGACAAAGACTGAGAAACGACAAATCATCTTAGAAACAATAAAAAAAAATGTAGGCATTTTTATGGGCAGGACTTTAGATTTTTCCTAGTTTTTGCACAATGCTCCTGATTGGCAGATGGTGTGGAGTCACTCTTTAGAGGCTGGAGTAGGAAGCCGTAAGTTACTCATTGAGGCATTTGCTTTTGTACTCTAGTCAGTATTGTATTTGTTTCTATTTACTAAATAGACTTCCTTTGAACACAACAGCCCATTATATTTCAAGAAGATTCCTTGCCTTAGCACAGTGACTTCTGGTCCCAGGAAAGGATAAAAGTCTTCAACCTGATCTATAATTTCATTATCTTCATCACATACACATTAATAGTTAAAGAGCTTTTAGAACATATTGCTAACGAGAGGACAGTTATGTTTTTCTATCAGCCTATGATTTTATCGTCTGATAGCCACAGCATGTTCATTCTCCAGTGCTCCAGTGCTCCTCTTGGCCATCAAGAAACATACCTAATCGTCAGGAACCAACACTGCAAATCCCTTGCTTCTACTGAGAGCATGCTGTGATATTCCTCAAGACCTTGAGCTTCATCTATAAGAAACAATGAAGGCCAGATGATGTTAATCAGGGAAGTAGGGTCAGCTGTGAAGTTCGATCAAACACAAATCAAGTCAGCCCAGTAACTTTGCATTTTCCTTCTTAGAGTCACTTGTCAGCCTTGACTTCTCTTGGGACTCAGTTCAAAATGTGGAATCTCATTCTAGTCTTAAGGAGCTTGACCCTGAATGACCCTTACTTTTATGGCTACCTGCTACATGGTACACTCTGAGAAGCATCAGAACACACCCAAAGTATGCAGCATTCACTTTTCCATTCATCATGTCTGCTCTGTAACAATATATTGATATTAACAATAGAAAATAAATCCTCTTGGCATGGCATAGTCTTCGCCCTCCATTTGGAGAAACCATGATAACAGTTTCTAAAAAGGAAATGCTATTAGAGCATTACAAATTTTAAAGGATCATACGTCTATTAGCCTTACTTCTTGTACCCTGTAGTTTTCCAATATAACTGACACTGTTTGTAGCTTTACATTGAAGTAAAAACGTAATATATTTTAATCTCAAATCTGTTCTGTCCTAAATAGGAAGACTTAAGGAAACAACTGTCTAAAAGCTTATTTTAATCTGTTACATAATTCCTTTAAGTAGAATGTCATACCACCCACTGATAACTGTATATTCCTTAATCCGCACGGTTATCTGATGAGCCACTCCTGAAATGCCTCTTCAAGGGTAGGTGGAAACTTCGATTGCTTCCTTCGCCACTATTTTTCTTATTAAGGATTATTTTATAGAGGCAAGAATACACCTGAAATAATTTATTTTCAAATCCAAAGTGCATCTGTACTGTGATTTTAAGAAAGTCTCAAAACTGGATGAAAAACAATTGCTTTACAAAATGATATCAACAGCTCGTTTTCCCAGGAAGACAATGGCAGATATCTAAATGTTGGCTCTCCTTTGTCCTCATGTTAAGGGATGATGTAAGAAGTATAGAGCTCTTAAGCCTACCCAGTGCTTAGCAACATGTTCTGCCATAGAGTTCAGAGCCTATGGCGTAACTATACAGCAGAACAACATCTGATGGTGTCATCATCTAGGCCTTGTTCTGAAGACCATGCTCACTTTACATGTAAAAGATGTGTGAAGATTAGTTATAACATTCTCTCCCTCTCTTCCCCCCTCCTCTCTCTATTTCTCCATTACTACCACCAGGAAATGAAGTGTGTGAGTAGCCATCAGCTAGATAAAAAGCAGGGAAAAGGTCATTTTCAGAGAGTTTATTATAATTTCATATTGTAAAATCTTTTGGTCAGTCAGCTGTTCTCTTCGTCTCTGTCAACAGCCTGTAACATGACTTATAAACTCCTATCTTCCTGAAGCATCCTGGATTTTATAACTCCACCTCAAATTTCCTCACACATTGTTTCAGCTGGAGCTATGAATGATTCTACTCCAGTTCCCTAACCTTCATATTTTGGGGTATCCTAAAGACAGTCCTTCAGCCTCTTTCCTTCTCTACAAGCTTTTAACTGTCCCATGTACCAGACACCATATGCTCACAGAAGACTCCATATCCTATTTCAGGTCTCTGCTTCTCCCACTAGAGGATCCCAGGAAGATGTAGCTTCAAAGAACAACCAACCAATCCTCTACCCACAGTCCCTGGACACAGAAAGTACAACCCTGTGCTTCCAAAAACCTTGGTGATAGCTTTTACATCCAATCTATTAACCAGTTGTGAGCATCCTCTTTTCTTGTGTACGTCACGTGACAGCTAACGCTGCAGCTCAAACTTCCGTTTTCCCATCAGGTCCGTCTTCACCACAAGAGCTCCCATCTTACTGCCTGACTTTGCCAGTTCTGACAGCGACAAACCAGAGTTTACAGCGTGAGTCAGGTCCTGTCTTTCTCACCTTGAATAGAGCACAATAAAAGCCCTCCGGGCAGTTTAAAAGTTCTTTCCAATAGAGCCCAGGCCCCTGTAAAATTTCTTTTGTACTACTGTCTGCCCTCTTCTGTCTCCACCAGTCCCAGCTCCTCAGCCCTGTGCTAAACGGTCAGCTACACTCTAGACCCTTTGTCTTTTCTGCACCCTTATCCTTGGCTTAATTCTTCACTTTGTTCACATTGGAACTCTTAAGAAGGGAGCTGTGTTGAGAAACTCCTCTCCTCTCCAATCTTTCTTCTTCTATACTCTTGGTTCTATTCTTGTGCTTGTTAACTACAGTTAAAGCCCACACCTTGTCCATCTTCCAAATAGAAGACAAGAGGTGGGTCTTAAATGTTTTGTCAGTTCTCTATTCCTGGTGTTTGGAGCAATAAGTAGACACTCAATACATGCGTATGTAGAAGGAAAATATGCAGAGGTTAATATAGAAAGTATATCTACAAGCTCTTTCTGGGGGGAGCAAGTACTGTGGGAGGTATCTGTTAGAGGTACGTGTAGGAGGTGTATTGTTAAAAGGGCTGGTTGTGATGGAAATATGGTATATGGTTGGTATGTCTGTGAACATTCAGTTTTATTTATGTTGAAGTGGTATTTTAAATTTTTGTGAGCAGTGACAACCAGGTATGGATAAAACAACTTTATATCTTTGATTATGTAGCCCATAATTATGTATTGGTAAGCACCATCACAAAAGAAAAGCACAACAAATAAAAACCAATGTCATGTGATGATAAATTTAAGGGGACCATAATGTATTGGCTGCTTTATAATTCTTCCTATGCCCTAAGTAAATCCAATTTTGGGCTATCTCTATACACAGTGGAAAAAAAACCCTCAGGTCACAAGTGGGATCAAAGCTGGATATCAGGCTACAACTTTATGCAAAAATTTGCTATCTACTCAACCTTACAGTAGGTTCTCTGTAGTGGTTTTAGAGCACAGGGCAGTTTCCTAAAGACTGGTAGCAATTGCTGTCAGTGTTATTTGTTAACACAACAGACTCTCCACCATGGTTGCCTTTTAATGAATCTAAGTCATAGCCCACCATGCTTACTGCGTGCTCTGTGACTGTGTTAATTGTATGGAACCTACAATGCAGTAGTAGTGACTTTTTCTCCAGTGAATTACAGACATAATCAAATGACACAAAGTCCTATTTGAACTCTAAACAGCTTCCTGGATAGACAATCAACACCAGACATAAAACTTTCTCTTTTTTCCTTAGAGTTGCTCATGGTCTATTTCCCGTGGGAGTACAAATCTTTATAGATTTGAAAATCTATAAGAAAACCAAATGAGAATTCTTACATTTTTTTCCTCTCTCAAGCTAAGCATTAAAATAAGCCAAGAACACGCATCTGTCAAAGTGACAGCCTAGATACAGACTTCAAATAACACTGTGTCCTCATCTTATTTTTTTCTAACATTGTCCTCCCACATCAAGTTTCGGAGGGAACCACAGTCCGGGATGCAAAGTAGCTCATTCATATTTTAATTCAGGCAGAGAGATATGAACTTAATCTCAAACTTTCATACAGTTGTGTTATGAATGTATAACAACAGCTCCATAATTTATAGGTTGATGAGATGGATTTCCCGAAGAGCTTGAGGTGACTGATGACGCGCTTGAGCAGATGAATAGGTAACAGAGCTGCAGCATTTCTTTTCCAAACCACTGAGCTACTCCTGAGGGGATCGGGGCTCTCTCATTCTTCTACAATACCAAATAGAGATAAAGGTACACGTGCCATGGGGTTCGACGGTGTTACGGTTGAACATCAGACACCTATGTCTTCTTGCATCGGGAAGAAAAAGATCTAAGAAACCATTTTAGAATTTGCATATTTGCCAAGCATTATCCAGCTTTCTCAAGTCAAATGAAATGATGACAACTCTGGTAGTCATACGGTCTGTTAGCACGTGAGCATAGTCTGTGTGCCAGGCACCATTAAGAGCAGCAGCATAAATATACTCAATTCTAGGTAGGCTTTAAGACACTCCTGGCTTGCCCTCCAACTGACTTTCCAGTTCCAGTTCCTTTTTTTTACCCATATACACCCTATTTTAAAACATGTTTTGTTGTGTTTTAGCTTACTCTTAGATCTATGCCTTTTTTTCTAATTGTACAAAAGTTTCTTGCACAGATATTCCCACCCTGGCCCCAGCCATCTTTTGTCTTGAGCCCTATCAGGGCAGTAAATATATTAGCTTCGAAGATCCACAGTTTCTTAATCCTGCAACAGAAAATTCTCAAGCAAACTCCACTACGATGGATAGTAGTTCATCAGTTTAAAAAGAGAAGACCCTTAAAAGCTTTCTGAGTAAAGTCTGATGTCACAGTCCATAAGCTACAAGCTCTGTCCCCAGAGCTACTTTGGGTCCTTGAAAAGACTCATGCAGGAAAGTAGGCACAGACAGGAGAGAAGTGACTCTTGGGATTGGAGTGTGACACCCTTTGAATCACATGTAGAAAAGACACTGAGTAGCCTGAGTAACACCTGTCATTTGGCAAGACGGTACCCCATTTCTACAGAAACATTTGAATGCTTTCTACTGAGAACAGCCCTCCAGCCACATTTCAAGCTCCTTACATTTGTGTTTGGTCAGCATCAGAGGATGCAAGGGAGATAAACACACTCCAGATTTCCCAGGCTTATGCTGTAAATAGCAATACAGCCAGAAAGAGAATAGCCTTTCTCGCAAAGTGTCTCCTCCAATTCATATGCAAAATGTTCATCCCTGAGTTGATCTAAAAACCTTTGCCTAGAACATTAACCTTGATTTGTTACATAAAAGAAGCAACCACTCCGAAAACAGGTTCTTATTAATGATGATTTTGATTCAATTACTTCGTCTGGAATCTCCAAACAGGAACGGTTCAGGAAGCAGGCACAAGCTTTCCATTTTAACAAACCATTTGCTTGAAGTGCAAAAGCAAAAGCAGCAGCGTTCTGAAAACAGAACACTAAGGGAACACAATCATATCTTTTCCTACCCATGCTACTTCCCTGTATTAGCTAGCCAATGAAGCTAAAAATGATACGGGGAAGGGACAGAGAGCAAGACGTAGTTCCATTCCTCACACTCAGCACAAGCTCATACCTGAAAGTGAAACCCAATTCCAGGGTTGAGCAGGCCTTGCCTCTGCTGCATAGGAACAGAGCCTTCACAAGGGCACGTTCCTGTACTTGGCAAATCTAAGTAGTTAACCATCACAGTGCATTAACGCCATCATAAATACAGCAATGAATGTGGAAATTTACAGTGACAGTTTAAGTGTTAAATTTCACCCCACAAAAACTGATGCTAAAGCAGGGAAAAATGGATCGGGGGTGGGGTGGGGTGAGGAGAGACTGGGAGAAGATGAGGGAGGGGAAGTTGTGATATAAAATAAATAATTAACTTAATTGATTAAAAAAACTTGCCAGCCTAAAATGCTACACCAAATAAAAGTGTCTTTCAGTCTTGAAAAAGGAAAGGAGAGAGAGACGGAGAGGGAGGGAGGGGGAGGGGGGGAGGGGAGGGAGGGGGAGGGGAGGGGAGGGGGAGGGGAGGGGAGAGGAGGGAGAGGGAGAGGAGAGGGAGGGGAGGGAGAGGGACCAGAGATGCAGTGTAGAAGAATAAAACCTTTTAAATCTTAATACCTCTTAGGTATTTTTTTAAGAAAAGGCTCACATTTTATTCTGTTCTGGACCTATTCATACATCTAGAAATGTTCACTAAATGTTTATGTAAGAAGGCATGGTTGTTCAGATAAAAGGATAAATGTCCTTCATTTATGAATGTCAAGTCAGAATACTGCTGAATTCTGCTTGCTGGTATCATATTCATGGACCCGTCACTACATTTAGCACATGACTCTCTTCTCCACACAACAACAGCAGCTGTTCTAGTTTGTTTTCTGTTGCTGTGATGAGGACCGTGACCAAATACAAGCTGGGGAAGAACGGCTTTATTGGGCTTAAACCTCATAATCTCTTTCTATCATTGAAGGAAGCCAAAGCAAAGACTAGCAGGGCAGGAACTGGAGGCAGGAACAAAAGCAGAAACCACAGAGGAACTGCTTCTAGACTTGATCCCCATGCCTTGCTTAGTTTGCTCTCTACACAACCAGCACCACTTTCCCAGGGGTGCCATGCTCCTCAGTGGTTTGTTCTCTCCATTGTCAATCATTAATCAAGAAAATGGCTCACACAGATATGCCTACAGGCCAACCCGATGGAAACACTTTAACTGAGGCGCACACAGCTTTCTCAGATTTCCTGTTATCTCAAGATATCCCAGATATCTTGTTAAGTTAACAAAAACCAAAACAAACAACAATGACAAAGAATGTCTAACCAGGCCAGGATCATAGTGAAAGATTATCTCCTTCATCTTATGTCTTACTTGAACATCAGTAGCCCTAGGAAGAGTAATAAAAATTCTTCAGTGTTCACCAAACAGTGTTTGCCAATTAGACTCTGCATAAACTTGAGCAAGGTGACCAAGTTTTCTGAGTCTCCTTGTACTTCTGCAAGTTAATGAGGGAATATGGGTCCCCCTTGTTCTCAATGAGATAATTAACATAAATTTTGTCTTCCAGCTATCTGGAAAACCCCAGAAAAGAAAGAAGGAAAAGAAGGAAAGGAAGGAAGGAAGGAAGAAAGGAAGGAAGGAAGGAAGGAAGGAAAAAAGGAAGGAAGGAAGGAAGAAAGAAGGAAGGGAAGGAAGGAAGGGAAGAGGAAGAAAGGAAGGAAATAAAGAAAGGAAGGAGGAAGAAAGGAAGGAAAGAAAGGAAAAGGAAGGAAGGAAGAAAGGAAGAAAGAGAGGACAAAAGAAAGAAATAAAAAGAAAGAAAGTTGGCATCCTTAAGATGTCTCAGTTTGAAACGTAACAAAAGCAGCATCACATTTTTTTCTTGTGGTTGCTTGACTTTTATTATTGATGATCAGAATCATTTAGCTCTACAACTAAGCATTTTTTTAAAATCAAGTTTAAAAAAAAATACTAGTTCAAGTAGTGATAAGGGAACACATTTTTCAATCTTGAGAGTACAATGACCAAACATGCATTAGTCAGTCAGTGGAGCAAACCAGTCAGCCAACCAACCAAACACACGAAACCCACAGAGATCAGACTGTAAACATTAACCCTGCTGGGCAATGCCATCTGGGAGTGAAAACACCAAGAGAAGTTGAGAAATAATAATAACGACAAGATTCACAGTGGAACCCATCACAGATACAAGAACAACTACATACTAAACACATTTTATCAAAGGTTCTTATTATGTTAAAGGAGGAAAAAGCTTCCTGTTTTTCTTAGAATGGAGACACAAACGTTTAGCTTTTACTTACAATTTGAAGTTCTACATTAGATCTTTAACCACATGCAGAAAGGATTCGATTTTCATTTCTGGGCAGTGAAGTTTTCTCTATTAACCACCCACCCCCCAGAAAATTCTGGGCTATTGTATTTCAAATGAACATGAAAGGCCTATGAGAGCAGGGGGAGGGAGAGGGGGAGTGGAGGGGGAGCAGAGGGGGAGGGGGAAGGAAGAGGGAAAGGGAGAACATGGACGTTGCATAATTTCAGGACCTGAGGCACAACACACGACACAGAATGAGTTCCATGGTCTTAGGAGTATTGGGGTTTCCAGACTGGGAACGGAAAGCTGGACAAACACAGACACCCATGAGGTAAGATGGAACAGCAGCAGCAACAAAGAAAGCCTCATATTTGGGCTCACGCAGAGAGAATGGGAAACCTAGAAAAAAACTTTAACCTCTTACACAACAGCTCCTGTATCCAAGACAAACATGCCCACACCCCAACTTTGGAAACAAACTGTGTCAGAAGAGACCAAGAAGGGTGTATGGGTTTGTACCCTCCTCCTGGGTAACGAGAAGAATTCATGGCTTTGTTTTCCACTCTCAACTGACTAGAGAGACAGACACATCTCCTCATTCCTGAGTGATATCAGAGGACCAGAACTTATAAAATTCATGTCATATACACACATTTCTGATGCTCTCTCTGATGTCCTTGAAAAACACAAAGGCCTCTCACACTCAGGGAACATGATCTGTGGTATTGTCCTTCGGTCTTGGCATCATTGAAGACTGGATCACCATGTTGAGAAGCTGGCTCTGTCTGATGCTGTTGAACTCCTCCTTTTCTCTGCAAGCTCTGGCAGAAAGTAATGTCAGAATGGAATGACAAGCACGAACCCCATTTCATATAGCCTTGTGTTTTTCTAGTTGTAGGGCCCTCACACCAGGATGATGCACAGGGCTCTTCATCCCAGATCTGTAGACAAACAGAGCTGGGTCATCCTGCTTTGGCAGGTCCTTGAGGGTGCAGATTAGACCTAAACATGATTGATGGATGGTGTTGCTCCTGTGGTTATGGCAGTGACCTCTTGGCCAAGTCACAACCTTTAAATAAGACCCAGAATCCTATGGCATGAAATGATATGTTAAACAAACAAACAAATGACTTTGAATAACTTAGGGCACCAGAGATTTCTCATCAGAAACCAAAGGGATCAAGTACACTGGAACAATATTTTTAAAACTATCTTTAGCCAGAGTATTCTTCAGGACTAAAGGGAAAAAGCAAAGTATACTGAGGAAAATGTGACATGATCATCACCAAACTTTAAAAGAATGGTCCAATTGAACTATTTTCATTGTTTTAGAATCTCCTTTATGTATATACTGTGTTTTAAGCATTCTATCCTCCAGTCTCCCCTCTGCCCCCTAGTTCATGTCTTAACCCCTTCACTACTTTTCCCTCTAACTTTGTGTGCTTTGTTTTTAAACCACAGAGTCTACCTAGTAATTCCCCATCCCTGAAGAAAACGGACTTTCCCTTCCAAAGCAATCAACTGTCAGCTAGAGGGAGTATTTCATGAGCCCATCCGTGCTGGGATTTCGGCTGGCATGATCTTCATGCATCCCTAGCCACTGAGTTCATATGTGTAATGGTCTAGTCATGTCCGACAAACATTTATTTTTGTAGATATCCATTATCCCTGGCTCTTAAATCTTCCCTCCTCATCATCTATGACTGATCACTTAGGCTTGCCTGGAGGGACTATGATACAGGCTTCCTATTCAAACCCAATTATTCTGTAGTTCCTTATTCTCTGCACATTGACCAGCTGTGTTAATCACTGCAAAAAGAAACTTCTCTGATGAGGCTTAAGGGGTTCACTAAACTATGGGTGAGCAATGAGGAAATTTTAACACTGAGTCTCTTTAGCAGAATAACACTATTAGATTCTCCATTAGGGGCCTATAACCTGGCCACCCATATTTCTTGGGTTTTTTGACAATTGATGGTACCAGTGAGTTATACCTTGTAGAGTGGACCTGGAGTGAAATTAGAAATTAGTTGTTAACTCTCATGCCACCAAGACCCCGTTGGGGACATTTTAACAGGAAAATTACTATTATATCTTATCGTATGTCTATAAAATGTAATATCAAGGGTTCTTATGTTACTGCATTGACTTATATCTTGAGTACATCAATGTCGAAATCTTGGTTGTGATTTTTACCATACTTTCTAAAAGGTGACACCTTCTGTCTGGGTATGCTGATCCACAGATCTGAAACTAGCACTTGAGAGATTTAGGAGGCTGAAGCATGAAAATCATGAGTGATGCTAACCTGGACTCTTCATGGGAAGGATCTCTCTCTCTCTCTCTCTCTCTCTCTCTCTCTCTCTCTCTCTCTCTCTCTCATCTATCTATCATCTATGTATCTGTCATCTATCAATCAATCAATCTACCTACCCATCTATCTATCATCTATCATCTGTATATCTATGTATCTGTCTGTCTATCTATCTATCTATCTATCTATCTATCTATCTATCTATCTATATCCATCATCTATCTACTATCATCTATCTATCTACCTATCTATCTATCTATCATCTATCTACTTATCTATCATCTATCTATCTATCAACCATCTATCATCTATTATCTAACTGTTGTCTATTTATCTATCTACTTATCTATCATCTGTATATCTATACATTATTGATGTATCTATACCGCAAACACACAGAGAGAGAAAGAGAGAGAGCAAATGTTGTTATCTAATAACAAAATAAATAGACCAAAGGGACACAGGATCTATCTATACTATTTCTTACCACATGTGGGATTATATAACTTTCTGAACATTAAAAACTGTAATTTGAAAAAAAATAAATTGGAGTCTCCTCTTCTCCAATCAAACCTTAGACCTATGTGGGGATAAAAATATTTGGAAACTTTCCCAAAATACTTAGTAATATCTGAAGAGAGTGATAGTTTATTCAGATATAAAGGTAATTCTCCAAAGAAGCTGTATTGCTGATGTCAGTTGATCCTCAATTTACAGCTCATCATCAAATTCCCAACAGACCAAAAATACCCCCTCTCACTTCTGATGTTGGTGTTGTACTCCTTGACTCCTGATTTTCCAAGTGATCAACCCTTGTATCACACATAAAGGTTTTGAGTTGGAAGAGGTTCAAATGTCACCAAGATAAAATTTCTCATATAAAAGATAAGAAAAAAGAAGCTCAGAGAGTAAAAATGGGGCAGCCAAGGTCTCATAACTAATTTGTAGCAGGGACAGTTCTGGACCTTCAGTCTTTGGCTCCAAGACCATTGCTCTCACCCTTAACATTTTAAAATTTCTGTCTTCGTAGACGTCCCATCTTAAAGCAATTGTGTGTGTGAAACAGGCTTGCTTATTAGCTTGTACGGTTATAAAAATATATGTGAGATTGTATTAATAATGTATGAAAAAAATGGTAAGATTCTAAGCTTGTCTGAGTTGTTAAGAAAGGATGGATTTATTAGGATGAGAGTGCTGGTATGATCTGGTTGATGGAGACATTAACATCTAAGCTGAGCTCTCTAATATATGTAAATAAACAGTCAAAATTCTAATGTTGGTTTAAATAGTTGAAAAATATTGATAGACCTGAGCATGTTGGAATGCAACATCTAAGACAATGTATTTTTAATACCTTTCAAAAACTGGTTCTCAGATTCTTTACACTATTAAATTAAGAATATATAATTGTAACCCAAATATAACAAGACTCTTTCTATGACCTTTGGAGTCTATACACCGACACAGTTCAGAAATCCAATGCCAAATATGTTTTGGGTGATACCATAGTGAAATCCAGGCATTGGAAAATACTGAGAAAAACATAAATTTCACAGCATGTACAATCTGTAGATGGCTGTCATCATTCTAGAGTTTCTTAATCCTTCCAAGCTGTCAAACAGGTTTCTGTCTCTGGGATTTGGAATCTACTTTCTGCCTTTGATTAGTACCTGAAAATTTTAGTCCTTTTTCTGCCTCTCCTCCAGCCCCCCTCTCTGTTTGTGTGTCTCTCTCCCTCTCTCCCCCCTCCCCCACCTTTCTCACGCCCTCTCTTTTCATATTTCCCTTCCTCCACTTTTCTTTCACCTTCTTCTTTCTCTTATCAATCCTTCTTTTCCTTTCACACCATTCCTTCCCTCTTATAATCCTCTTCACCCACCACCTATTCCCTTTCCCAGACCTTCTTTAGATGATGACAGTTATTATCTTATGACAACCTGTCATC
Source organism: Rattus rattus (assembly GCF_011064425.1). Lineage (NCBI taxonomy): Eukaryota > Metazoa > Chordata > Mammalia > Rodentia > Muridae > Rattus > Rattus rattus. The sequence continues at coordinate 109,143,353 of NC_046157.1, forward strand.
CATTCTGGATGACCCAGATTAAAGTATGTCTTCCCACCTCAAGGTCCACATCAAAAGCCATTGTTTTACTTCCTTAAGATTCAGATTACAGGTGTGTCTTCCTACCTCAAAGGTCTGGACTAGAAGGAGATTCATCCTCATCAAACCAAACAGAAAAATCTTTCAAAGGTGTGCCATCTACTCCCTGATTGTAGTTCATTCCTGGTATAATTAAGTTGACAACCAAGAATAGCCATCGCAGAAACACAGTATAAAAACTGAAACATTTGAGCAACTTCCCATGAATGGAGCATACAGGTATGGAAGTTACTTCCTGTGTATCAATGAGGAAGAGACATGCTTGTGAAGAACTCTGAGAATTCACTGGACTGTGAATTACTGAGACTAATAGAGATATATAGACATAGATAGGTAGAGTATTTATTATTTATTTGTTTGTGAGTGTGTATGAGTGTGTGTGTGTGTGTGTGTGTGTAATATGAGTATACTTAACAACATTATGGGGTAGTTTATACCTATTCCACCAGACACATAGGAATGGTACAAAACTTTAACATTACAGTGGACCATGGTATCACTAAGTGGTTATGGTAGTTTGAATGGAAATGCTCCCATAGTTTAATATGCCTATATGAATACTTAGTCCCCAGCTGGTGAAAATGTTGAGGAAGAATTAAGAGGTTGGCCTTGTTGGGGAGGAGAATTATGTCACTGGGGCTGGGCTTTGAACTTTTTAAATGTTGGTGCCACCACAGAGTTCTCTCTCTCTCCTCCCTATCTCTCTCTCTGTCTCTGTCTCTGTCTCTGTCTCTGTCTCTGTCCCTGTCTCTCTCTCTCTCTCTCTCTCTCTCTCTCTCTCTCCTCTCTCTCCTGTTTGTATATTAGTAGCATCATGCCTGCCTGCCTGCTGTCATGCTCCCTGCTGTGATGGTCATGGACTCTAGCCCTCTGGAACTATAAGCCACTAATTAAATGTTTTCTTTTATCAGTTACTTTGGTCATGGTGTCTCATCACAGCAATAGAAAAATAACAAAGACAGTGATGGAGTGTTTCAGCCACAATACGGTCCGGCCAAACAGTTGAAAAGGGATCTCTCATTGATGAAATGCTGTTATATGCTACATGACTGTATTTAGTTGTTAAATAATGATAACTGTTGGGATTAGTGGCTTTTTTGATAAGGCCGTTTTTTCCCTTAGCCACATATTGATTTCACATCTGTGAAGTGTGGTAAACATTTTTCATCAAAGACACACAATCACCAAATGATGGCATTGCTGGTGTTTAAATAAATAGTACAATAAAAATTTAATACTATATCTGCTATATGCTTAAGTGGGCATATACAGAAATAACACAATTTTAGTTAAGAAAAGGGTCAGGATTTCAATTCTTCAATACTTCAATTCTGTTCTCAACGTGCCTTAGAAATGTGAAGAATAATTTACTCATGAGGTATTTCCAAATTTTGAGTTTAGAAGCAGTTACATTTTTACATTTTTTGATAATATCATTCTTGAAATATAAATATATCCTGGATACTTTGAAAAAAATTGAATGTTCAGATTCTATGCCTTAATAAGCTAAATATGACTAAATTCAAATTTGTTATTCTGATCCTGCTTTCTTGACACAGATTATCATTGCTTAAATTACTCATGATTTATATTGTCATATTGTTGTATGTTATAAATACATACAATATATTTAATATTCTTTTCATTAACACTAATATATGCAAAATAAATAACATATATGCATATATAACAACATTCAGGAATGTAAATGTACATTTAGTGGTGTTAAATACATTTTTGTTGTTGTGTAACCACCATGAACACCCATCTCCATAACTGTCCTTATCTTTTGAAAGGGCCACTTTACACCATTAAAGTGTAAGCCCAAAGCCTCTGACAAACAGACTTTCTATGCTTTAGGTAAGTGAGTTTTTGACTATGTTGGATATGTCGTAGAAGTAGATTTATTTAATTCTCATGTTTTTGTTATGGCTTTATTTTACTTCGCATAATGTCTTCAAGGTCCATCCTTGTAGTTTACTTTGTCAGAAATTCTTTCCTTGTTTGTTCATAAGGCTAGGATCAAAAATGGGGCCCTATGTGTGCTAGAAAACACTCCCCAATGAGCTACACCCTCGGCACAATTTCTTTCCTTCTTAAAATTGAATACATTCTGTCTTATGCACAGAAGATCATGTGTGGATCCCAGATATTGGAACGAGAAGCTGGAGTGTTGAAGTTGCCATAGAGACCCCAAGATATTGGAGATGCCAAATCCTTGAGATATCTGCTGAGGAAAGCTGCTAACAGGGAGTGGAACAAGCCCAAGAGAGAGAAGTTTGTTGCAGTCAACAAAGATGAAAAAGGAGTTGGAGAATTCCAGTTTCCACTTCTGCGGGGAACAGAGCCTAGGCTCTGGATCTGTACCCACACAGCCTACATTCCAGTTGCAGCTAGTCTTCCCAGATATTCAGACACATCCAGGATCACAGGATGACAGGATCATAGGCTCACAGGAAGGAGAAGCTCCAGTCAGAGACAGGGAGGCCAGATAACAGCAGAGAAAACCAGATGGTGAGAGGCAAGCATAAGAACAAAAGCAACAGAAGCCAATTTGACTTGGCAGCATCAGAACCCAGTTCTCTCACCAAAGCAAGTCCTGCATACCCCAACACACTGGAAAAGCAAATTTCAGATCTAAACTCTCTTTTCATGAAGATGATAGAGGACTTTAAGAAGAATGTAAAACTCCCTTAAAGAAATACAGGAGAACACAATAAAACAGGTGAAGGAATTGAGCAAAACCATCCAGGATCTAAAAATAGAAATAGAAACATTAAAGAAAACACAAAGGGAGACAGCCCTGGAAATGGAAAACCTATGAAAGAGAGCAGAAGTCACAGATGCAAGTATCACCAACAGAATACGAAAGATAGAAGAAAGATTCTCAGGGGCAGAAGATACCGTAGAAAGCATCAACACAAGAGTCAAGGAAAATAAAAAAGCAAAAAGCTCTTATCTTAAAATATTCAAGAAATCCAAAACACAATGAAAAGACCAAAAACTGAGAATAATAGGGATAGAAGAGACTGAAGATTCTCAACTCGAAGTGTCATCAAACACCTTCAACAAAATTATAGAAGAAAAGTTCCCTAACCTGAAGAAAGAAATGCCCATGACATACAAGAAGCCTACAGAACACTGAACACATAGAACCAGAAAAGAAATGCCTCTCATTGCATAATAATTAAAGCACCAAGTGCACAGAACAAAGAAACATTACTGAAAGCAGTAAGGGGAAAAGGTCAAGTAGCATATAAAGGCAGACCTATCAGAATTACACCTGACTTCTTAACAGAGACTCTAAAAGGCAGAAGATCCTGGACAAATGTCATACAGACTCTAAGAAAACAAAAAATTCCAGCCCAGGCTTCTATACCCAGCAAAATGTGCAATTACCATAGATAAAGAAACCAAGGCATTCTAAGACAAAACCAAATTTAAACAATATCATTCCACTAATGCAGCCCTACAAAGGAATATGGAAGGAAAAGTCCAATACAAGGTAGGAAGCTACACAAAAGAAAAAGCAAGAAATTAATCTTTTTATAACAAACCCAAAAGAAGAGAAACACACAAATATAATTCCACCTCTAATAACAAAAATAACAAGAACCAATAATCATTCCTCACTAATATCTCTCAAAATCAGTGGACTCAATTCCCCAATAAAAAGGCATAAACTAACAGACTGGTTACATAGACAGGATCCAACATTGTGCTGCATACAGGAAATGCACGTCAGTGACAAAGAGGTTACCTCAAAGTAAAAAGCTGGAAAAAAATTCCAGGCAAATGTTCCCAAGAAACAAGCTGGAGTAGCCATTCTAACATCCAAAAAAAAAATAGACTTTCAACCATAAATTATAAAAAAAAAAGATGGGGAAGGACACTACATACTCATGAAAGGAAAAATCCACCAAGATCAACTTTCAATTCTAAACATCTATTCTCCAAATGCAAGGGTACCCACATTTGTAAATGAAATGTAATTGAAGCTCAAAGCATACATTGAACCTCATACAATAATAGTAGGAGATTTCCACACCCCATTTTCACCAATGGACAGATCATGAAAACAGAAACTAAACAGGGACACAGTGAAGCTAACAGAAGTTATGAACCAAATGGATTTAACAGATATCTGCAAAGCATTTCAGCCTAAAACAAAAGAATATAACTTCTTCTCAGTACCTAATGATACCTTCTCAAAAATCGACCATATACTTGAACATAAAACAAGCCTCAATAGATACAAGAACATTGAATTAATCTCATGTATTCTATCAGAGCACCACAGACTAAGGCCGTGGTCTTCAATAGCAACAAAAACAACAGAAAACTCACATACACACAGAAGCTGAACAACTATCTACTAAATGATAACTTGGTCAGGGAAGAAATAAAAAAAGAAATAAAAGACTTAATTCAATGAAAATGAAGGCACAACATACCCAAACTTATGTGGCACAATGAAAACAGTACCAAGAGGAAAACTCATAGCCCTGAGTGCTTCCATAAAGAAATTGGAGAGATCATACACTAGTAGCTTAACAGCTCATCTGAAAGCTCTAGAACATAAAGAAGCAAATACCCCCAAGAAGAGTAAATGGCAGGAAATAATCAATCTCAGGGCTGAAATCAACCAAATAAAAACAAAGAATCAACAAAATAAGGAACTTGTTCTTTGAGAAAATCAACAAAATAGATAAACCCTTAGCCACACTAACCTTAGGGCAGAGAGACAGTATACATATTAAGATCAGGAACAAAACAAAGACATAACTACAAAACTGAGGAAATTTAAAAAAAAAATCAGATCCTACTACAAATCTCTATTATTCAAAAAAACCTGGATGAAATGGATTATTTTCTAGACAGATACTAGGTACCAAAGTTAAATAAGGATCAAATAAACCATCTAAGCAGACCCAAAACTCCCAAGGAAGTAGAAGCACTCATTAGAAATCTCCCAACCAAAAAAAGCCCAGAGCCAGATGGTTTTAGAGCAGAATTCTATCAGACATTCAAAAATATCTACTTCAAATAAGTAGAAACAAAAGGAATACTACCCAATTTTTTCTATAAAGCCACAGTTACACTAATACCTAAACCATAAAAAAAATGAGAGAACCACAGACCACTTTCCCTTATGAACATCAATGCAAAGTACTCAATAAAATTATTGCAAACCAAATCCAAGAACACATCAAGTAGGCTTTATCCCAGAAATGTAGGGATGGTTCAAGGTACAGAAATCCATCAGTGCAATCCACTATATAAACAAACTCAAAGAAAAAAACCATATGATCATCTCACCAGATGCTGAAAAAGCCTTTGACAAAATATATCAATCATTCATGCTAAAAGAATTGGAGAGATCAGGAATTCAAGGTTCATACCTAAACATAGGAAAAGCAATATACAGCAAACCAGTAGCCAACAACAAACTAAATGGAAAAAAAAAAAAAAACTCAAAGCAATCCCAGTGAAATAAGGGACAAAACAGAGGTGCCCACTCTCTCCTTACCTATTGAAGATAGTACTGGAAGTTCTAGCCAGAGCAATTAGACAAGAAAAGGAGATCATAGAGATATAAATTGGGAAGGATTAGGTCAAGATATCACTATTTGCAGATGATATGGTAGTATTCATAAGCAACCCCAAAAATTCTACCAGAGAGCTCCTACAGTTGATAAACAACTTCATCAAAGTGGCTGGATATAAAATTAACTCTACCAAATCAGTAACCTCCCTCTACTCAAAGGATAAAAGGGCTGAGAATGAAATTAGGGAAACAATACACTTCTCAATAGTCACAGATAAAATAGATATCTTGGTGTTACTCTAACCAAGCAAGTATAAGATCTGTATGACAAAAACTTCAAATCCCTGAAGAAAGTAGAAGACCTCAAAGATGGAAAGATCTCCCATGCTCATGGATTGTCAAGATTAATAAAGTAAAAATGGTCATCTTATCAAAAGCAATTTACAAACTCAATGCAATCCCCACCAAAATTCCAACTCAATTCTTCACAGAGTTAGAAAAAGCAACTCTCAAATTCATTTTGAATAACAAAATACCCAGGATATTGAAAATTATTCTTAACAATAAAAGATCTTCTAGGGGAATCACCATCCCAGTCAGAAAGGAACACACATGGTATATACTCACTGATAAGTGCATACTAGGAAAAAAAGCTCAGATACCCATGATACAACTTATAGACCATATGAAGGTCAAGAAAAAGGAAGACCAAAGTGTGGTACCTTAGTCCTACTTAGAATGGGGAGCAAAATAATCATTGGAGGTTGAGGGCAGGAGGGGTTTGGGAGGAAGAAAAGAAGCGTAGAGGAAAGGGCGGGCAGGATTAGGTGTGGGAAGAAACAGGCAAGATGTACAGTCAGGAAATTGAACAAAGGTTTGTAGCAGTGGGGGATGGGAAAATGTGGTAGCCACCAGAAAGTCTCAAAGGCCAGAAAAGCTAAAGGCTCCCAGGACCCAACAGGGATGATATTAGCCGAAATACCCAACAGAGTGGAGAGGGAATCTGTAGAGACCATATCCAGCAGTTAGGCACTGCCCTGGTTGAGGGGTGGGGCCACCGAACCTTCACAAAATTTTAACCTAGATTTGTTCTTATATAAAAGAAATGCAGGGACAAGGAGTGGAACAGAGACTAAGGGAGGACCTGTCCAAGAACTGCCCCACCTGGGGGTCCATCACATGTGCAGCCACCATCCCAGACACTTGCTGACGCAGATGCTGGGAAGTGTTTGCTGATAGGAACTTGATGTAGATGTCTCCTGAAAGGCTCTGCCAGAGCCTTACCTATACAGATGTGGATGCTTGCAGCCAAACATCAGGCTGAACATGTGAATCCCAATGGAGGATTTGGAGGAATGACTGAAGGAACTGAAGGAGTTTGCAACCCCATGGGAAGGACAATTTCAACCAACCGATCCCCAAGCTCCAAGGGTCTAAACCACCAACCAAAGAGTACACAAAAAGGGACCCATGGCTCCAGCTGTATATGTGGTGAAAGATGGACTTGTCTGACATCAATGGAAGAGGAAGCCCTGGGCCCTGTGATAGGATGGTGTGGGGCTGGAATGGTTGGGTAGGTAGGGGAGCACACTCATGGAGGCAAGGGTTTGGATCAGGGAAGGGAGACCGGTGGGGGAATAACATTTGAAATGTAAATACACAAAATAACCAATTAAAAAAGGGAGTTGGAGATCTGAAGTCTGCTTTAACATGAGACATGAAGACGCAGAGTTTGGAGTTTGCCCAGCTGGTTTCCTGTCTTGCTTTGGAGATTATAGTTAAGCGATTAAATTAATCTCAGAAGAGACTTTGAACTTTGAACTTTTAACATTGTTGAGATTGCTATAGACTATGGGGACTTTTGAAGATGAACTAAATATATTTTGCATTATACTAGGTTTAGGTACGACCCCCCATAGACTCATGTTTGAAGAATCCAATGGGGGCCAGAGAAAGGAATGTTGTAGTTTGAATATACTTGGCCCAGGGAGTGGCACTATTAGGAGGTGTGCCCTTTTTAGAGTCAGTGTGGCCTTGTTTGAGGAAGTTTGTCACTGTGGGCATGGGCTTTAAGACCCTCATCCTAGCTGCCTGGAAGTCAGTCTTCTGATTGCCTTTGAAACAAGATATAGAACTCTCATCTCCTCCTGCATCATGCCTGTCTGGATGCTGTCATGCCCCCACCTTGATAATGAACTGAACCTGTAAGCCAGCTCCAATTAAATATTGTCCTTATAGGAATTGGCTTACTCATGGTGTCTCTTCACAGCAGTTAAATTCTAAGACACTGTATTCTTACCCAATTTCTCTGGATAAGAACAAGTCAAGACATGTTGTCCCTAACATAGTCCCACAATAAAAATGTTCAGCCATTGACCACCAAATAACTGAATTTTGGAATATATAGGAATTGTACTTCCTTCCAATCCTAGTTTGCTGAGGGTTTTTAGAATGAAAAAGTACAAGTTTCCTTTGATATTTTTCTTCATCAATTAAAGTGTTCCTTCATTTTATTCATGTAAAATATAATACTAAATTTTGTATGTGAGAAAATTGTGGTATATCAGTAATAAATTTTACTTGATTATAAAGTTTAACCTTGAGGCTGAAGACGTTAAGAGCATTGGTTAAGAGCATTTGCTGCCCTCCAAATAACCAGAGTTCAGTTCTTTCCTACAATCTATGCGGAGTGGCTCTCAGTAATACAATGCCTCTGGTGTCCACAGGCTTTAACACTCATTTACACACCACACACACACACACACACACACACACACACACACACACACCACAGCTATAACTAAATCTTTCAAAATGTATAATCTCAAGTGTATAATCTCAGCATGCTGTTTAATCATGTAGACTGGATCTTACCTAGGAATTTACTTCAGTATTCATCAGGAATATTGATCTTAAAAATGTGTAAAACAATGGATAAACTCCTGAAAGAGTTTATATTGTTCATTTGGACATGGCCATGTCAAGGACCAATGTCTCAGATCCATGAGAATCCAGCCAAACTCCCCTCACCCCAACCCCCACCCCCAGGCTAAAAGCAGCAAAGCTGTCCTCTGATGGATGTTTGAGTACTTAGGAGTGATTGACCAATGTGTACCTGTAATGGCTATTCCTTGTTGTCAACTTGACTCTATCTGAATGAACTACAATCCAGAATTGGAGGGCTCACCTGTGATCAAGATCTTGAGGTTGGAAGACACAAGTTTCTGACCTGGATCTTGGAATGGAAATCTTGAAGCATAGTGGCCGTGGAAAGATTTAATACCATGAGACTGAGGCAAGGAGATCCTTGAGTTCAAGGTCAACCTGGGACAAAACAAGTTCCAGATCCAGGCATGGTGGTACACACTTTTTTTTTTTTTTTATTAACTTGAGTATTTCCTATATACATTTCGAGTGTTATTCCCTTTCCCGGTTTCCAGGCAAACATCCCCTCCCCCTCCCCTTCTTTATGGGTGTTCCCCTCCCCATCCTCCCCCCCTTGTCGCCCTCCCCCCAACAATCTAGTTCACTGGGGGTTCAGTCTTAGCAGGACCCAGGGCTTCCCCTTCCACTGGTGCTCTTACTAGGATATTCATTGCTACCTATGAGGTCCGAGTCCAGGGTCAGTCCATGTATAGTCTTTAGGTAGTGGCTTAGTCCCTGGAAGCTCTGGTTACTTGGCATTGTTGTACATATGGGGTCTCGAGCCCCTTCAAGCTCTTCAAGTTCTTTCTCTGATTCCTTCAACGGGGGTCCTATTCTCAATTCAGTGGTTTGCTGCTGGCATACGCCTCTGTGTTTGCTGTATTCTGGCTGTGCCTCTCGGGAGAGATCTACATCCGGCTCTAATCTGGGCCACACCTTCTGCTGGAGAACCACATTAGGACATTGGAAGAAGGAAGATTCTCTCTTCTTCGCCTGCTTGCAGTTACTTGCCAGTACATCTGTTGGAACCTACTTCTGCAGAAGACCAGCTGAGACAACTAACCTTGTGGGACTGAGCAACTATTAGGTTCTGGGACTTCCCGCTCACAGCTAATTATTGTAGGGTTAGTTGGACTACAGACTGTAAGTCACCACAATAAATTCCCTCAGTATAGAGTGACATTCCATAGTTCTGTGACTCTAGAGAAGCCTAAGACAGTACCTAACAGCAACTTTATCTTCTAGGAGTTTCACAGCCTGAGGCTGCATGTAGGTAGACACTTCCTACTGAGTCAAGTCCATTTCTACCACTTGCTGTACACAATAAATACACCAAGGCTCTGGATAGCTGTGGAGGTCGGTGTCACCCGATGTGACCCTGGCCCCAGCTTTTCTGTAGGTCTGTTGGTATGTTTCCTTTCTCCATTCCTCCTCTACCCTAGTAAAATTTCCAGAACCAAGCCCTCCAGGTTTCCGGTGCAGCCTTTCTTTCTTGAAGTCTTTCTCTAGCTTTAGGGTCAGCCCTTTGGGAGGAGGTTGGGTGTGTTGTTTTCTCTTCAACTGGCTGGGAGACTTGAAGATTGGTATTTCCTTCTTAAATGTTAAGAGTAGAATTCAACAGGAAAGTCAATAGTTTGGGGGATTTTGTTCTTGTGATATTTTTTATGACAGACTGAGTCTATTTTCCTGTTTAGTCATTATTTTTAATTCATGATTTACTCCTGACCAATGAGGCATTGCTAGGAATTTATCTGCTTGAACCTGTTTGCTGATATACACCTTTATATACTCTTCTGTCATACTCCATTTTATTTCTGTAAAAGTAGCAGTTAGGTGTTCTCTTTCCTAGTGTTTCACGGGTCTTCTAATCCAAAACAGATCTCTTGGTCTTGTTCACCCTTTCTATTGTTTGCTGGTAGTTCATATTTTATCTCTGGCTTGCTTCCCATTTTCTTCTTTGTGCTTTAAGCTTAATTTGGCTCTCATTTTGTATTTCCATTACAAATAAAGTATAATTATTAATCAGAGATGTTTCTCCATTTTATAGAGCAGATTTACCAGGGATTTTTGGAGTAAGCACTGTATTTTTGAAACTCCCATCTCATAGTGTGTTTCAACTTGTGTTTGCCTGCATGGTTCTGTTTTGAATTTTTTTTCTTTGGCTGCTAATGTTAATTGTTAATATGTTGTTAATTTCCACACATTCGCATGCATTTTCTGGCTTTCCTTCTCTACTGGATTTCTAATGTTACTCTATTGTGATCACAAAATAACATCATTTCAATATCTTAAAGCTTACTAGGATTTTCCATGACCCAAAATACTGTTGACAATGCTCTTTGTGCACTCGATAAAAATGCACATTGTACTTTTATCACATAAAATGTTCACCAGGTACCTGCTAAGTCTGATTAGCATTGTCCCAGTCAGCTTCATCATGATTAGTATCTGCTGCACCACCTATTATTAAATATGGGTTCTAGAAGTATCTCACTACTACGGCAGCTATATGTCTCATCCTTCAGTTATGTAAATATTTACACTATCACCTTATTAAGGGGTGGATATGTATGGGTGAGTTATAATTGTGTTCTAAAATACGTAAAGCAAGGTCAGAAAATGTATTCACATCTCGCTCAAACGTTTCTTCATGGGAAAGACTGACAGACAGCACTACTTGCTACACCTTTGAATCTGCCATTGATTTACAACAGAGAACCTACTAGGCTGTTTCTAACTAAAACTTGGCAAGAGTGCTGGAGACAGGCTATTTCCGTCCAACGATGGGCTTTTGTGGACAGCTTTTATCTAAAGACTCATAGTGGCTCGGCCAATGTTTTTACAGAAATGTGCCACATTCTCTCAGATTTCTACAATTCCTTCCTTCAGTTCTATTTTTTCTTTCATAGGTTTAAGGCCTACACTGTAGTCTGAAGGATTTCCCTGACTATTTCAGTCATGCCTTTGAAGACTCCTGTCACAGGACTGGAGTGGATGCATTTTACTCACGACTGGGTGAAAGTGACTTTAAAAATAATATATTATCAAGAAACTTTTATCCTTACTTCCCAACATATTATGAGCAAAAAAAATCAAATATTCATTGTGGGCAAAGTTTAAGTCTTACACTGAGTGTCTTAAAACAATATCATCGAAAGAATCCATTTTTCAGGAAGAGAGAATTCCACAGCATCTACCTTTCTCGATATGCTGCTCAGATGTGTGTAAGCTCTTTAACGTGTTCTTCGGCACACTGTTAATAGGCAGAACAAGAAACTGGAATGGCCTGTCACTAGCTCATCTTCCTTCAGCCTGTGACTAAACCAGGAGTGACTACAGATGACTTAACCCATGCACACGCTGCAGGAGGTACACTCTGTGTGAGTCCTTTTGTAAGTTACAAAACAATGTTCCTTCCTTACACACCGTCATTTCTACATTTCAGAAAATTGTTATCTTACACTGATTTCCACAGAAGGAGACATCTTACTGCCACCTACTGGAAATTTTTGTGGAACTATGTATATGCAAACTACAACGCCAATTATGTAAGTGGAACCTTACTAGATATGCCAGTATAGCTATATGTGGCAGCCTGGAGATAAAGGCCACCGCCTTCTAAGGAATGTGCTTTTCACATTCATTACAGTGGCAGTGGGCAAGGATCCTGAGGAATATCATTTATAAGGAGAAAGAATGAAAACCATATTAAAGAGACTTCAAAAGTGGGTCAATGTTGCATGCATATTTGAATTATTAGTTATGAGTAATTAAATGGCTTCTTAGCTATTGTGTCCAGTTCAATAGCAAACACCAAACACAAATCAGTAGCAAAGGCACAATTCATCAGAATCAAAAAGGCTTCCCCGAAAGAGCACAAGTCAGAGGAAGCTGCCATTATCTGCTGGAATACCATGAGAAGTTTGTTTCTCTCCACAAATGAAGAAGCAAAACTAATGAAGACCAGCCATGACCAGTGAGGAAGTGAAGGATTGAAGTGCAGGACATCTTCTCACTGTTGGTGGGGTCCTATTTATATTCTTTCAAAATATCGTGCACCATTTCAAGTGTCTGTTTTCAGCAAAATATCACATGACCTTTCAAACTGTCTGTTTTCAGCAAAACATCACATGCCCTCTCATAAGACAGCTTCCAGAAAAACATCGTATCACATGACGCAACTGAGTTTTTAAAGAAACCAGAAATTTCCATTTCAAAATTGGGAACCTGCTACCCAATGGGCTTGACAATAGTAAAATTGTAGGGTGTGGCCCTAGTCTGATAAAATTGTGGCCACATACAATAAAAAAGGCATAGGAGGTTTTCTGCAGAGCAACATTGAGAAGGTAGCTGTTCACAGCCAGTTCAGACCTCCGGAATTGTGAATAAATATATTTCTTTGCTTGAGCTCCCACCCTATTTTCTTTGTATGGCCCCCTGAGCAGGCAAGTAAACTTGGTAATTCAATTCTGCATCCATGATATCATATTGCTCACTACCCATAGCATGACTACCAAAGTTCCAAATTTTATGTGAGACATTTTATGTAAATAAGACTCAGATGTAAAAGATTTTCAGTTTTAAAGTATGATCTAAATTTTCTTAATTGCACTTATCATTAGTGTGTATGTGTGTATACTGTGTGTGTAAATGGTGTGTGTGTGTGTGTGTGTGTGAATTGTGTGAATACCTGTGTGTGTCAGAGGACAATTTTCAGGAGACAGTTCATGGCTCTCTTCTTATACCTTGTTTTATAAACAATATTTCTCTCATTTCTGCTATGCTGCCTATTCTGGGCTAGTTAACCTGTCAGCTTCAAGATGGCTGTCCTATCTCTACTTGCCACATTGTAGGAATGTTAGGATTTTAGGTATGTACTATCATACCCATCCTTTTACATAGGGTCTGTGTCTCAAACTCAGGTTGTCAGATTTTTTCCTGTTAAGCAGCATTTCCCACTAAGCCATTTCACTGGCTTCCAGAGAATGTCTTAAAATTACATTTGAAGCAAGCATGTAGGATAAATAGGAACATAATGCTCCCCTTTCTTCATTTGTTATCTAGAATGATGTTTGGTCAACGAAAAGAAAGAACTGTGATGTGATATCCATGTTGTTATGAGGTTGACTAGATGGTCTCTAGTTTTGTATGGTTTCTCAGGGTGTGCTCGCTGCACTGCCATCAGTGAAGAAGTATCTAGTCATGGCTGGTCTCTGGATGCCCTGTTAGCCTCTAATCCTGATGCCTTCAGCTGAGGACGCACAGATCTTCCAGCTGAGGGAAGACTCCACATGACACTTTCTAACAGACCATCAATTTACTCTAAGGGGATATGGATTTTTCCTCTGACAACTTTCCAAGACAGGCCCTTGGGTATTTCTGGTTCTGCTCTATGGCACTTAGGAACCAAGAAGTCTTGTTTCCTTCATGCTGCTGTGAAAAGTCAAAGTCATCATAATAAGAGCATCCTAAGGTGGAAAGATTTGGTTCGTTCAACACAGAGTTCTAGTCCACTGTGCTAGATAAGAGATATCTAGCCACAGAAGCGGGACATAGAACCATATTGTCCCATCATAAGCACAGTCAAGAAAGAGCAGTAATTTCTAATGTCATTGTTGATTAATACACTAATATAGTCCAGGATTTCCTGCCAAGGGAGGAATCTTACTCAAAGTCAAGGTGAGTCTTCTCGTGTCAATTAATGTAATCAAGATAATATACCATAGGTGTGACCAAACACGGATCTCACAGGTAGTCCTGAACTCTGTCGAACAGACAGTGCTAATATCAGAGAACACTTAACACTTACACTATGGCCTCTATCTTTCCAGTCTCTCCAGGATGTCAACTATGATATGACAATGGTCCCAAATCGCATAAAACTATTGACAGAATCATTAACAGAAAGCAAGGAGCACAGAAATCTCCTTTCTAAGGGGAGCCAAGCCTAGAAATTCTAATGAGGCAGTGCAGTCAGGAGTGGTCCATTCGCTCCGTTTCCACTTACATTTCTTCTTCTGTTAATACTTGCCCAGCGTCAGAGACATAAGATGTACATGCTACCTTATAAGGTGTTGCCTTCCTCTTAACAGTTGGATGGTATTAAAGAAATTTAGCAATCGTCTTCAAAACAAGTTTCATATCTAATCTATTGTTTTATTCTTATTGTTAAGTTTTATAAATGCCAGAAAGTGAATGTTAATTTCAATTGTTGAATTATTACTCTAATTTATCCTAATCTTTCCTCAGACATGAGATACTTAAGGAACCTAGGAAAAAATTCCTGAGCAACCCTCTCCCCCTGAAATGAGCAACATATTTCTCTCAGCATGCTAGCCAAGAAACAGCTCAGCCATGAGTGTATGAATAGGTGTAAGAGTGTATGGTTGGGTCATTCTTTGAGTTAAAACTAGCATTAAAATTATCCTGTAGAGCCCCTTAGTCACATTTTCTTACAGTCATTTTGGCTATATGTATAGATAAAGAACTGGGATAATAATGCCTAAAATGTAATATATCATCTCTGGTTGTTTCTGAGGGACTTCTAAGCTTATACTTAAAATAATTTAACATATATTATTAGAGCCCAAATTTATCTACTTGAATAAATTCTTAAAGTAAATGATGCTTTTATTCAAGCAGTCTGTATATTTATCATAGATAGTGCTTTATGCCATGTGGATAAAATTCAAATGGCTTAAAATTTCCACAGTTCAAACCATGGAAAATTTAAAGGTCCACGATTCACAATACAATCTAAATATGTAGTGAAAAATCCTCATTTTAAAATATTATCCATCTGGTCAGTTGTGTTTGATTCTGCCTTTAATCCCAGCACCTGGGAGGCTGACACAGGATACTCTCTGTGAATTAGAGACCAGTCTGTTCTATGTAATGACTTCCAGGACAACTAGGACTATATAATAAAAGGAACCTCTCTCAATCAAATAATTTAGAAATAAAAGTAAAATATTACCAGTATGAATTGAAAAGGAGAAACTTTTCCATTTCTTTTGCATCCAATAACAATAGCCTCTCAAGCGAGACCAGATGCATTTCTGCTTTATACAGGGTATATTAATATTCAAGTGTTTGAAATTAGTTTGGGGGATGTAAGCATTCCTTCATGAAGATAACAGCAAACACTGGAAAAATTAAAATCTCACAGCAGTATAAAAGTGATCAGTGTGAGGTTGGGGATTTAGCTCAGTGGTAGAGCACTTGCCTAGCAAGCGCAAGGCCCTGGGTTCAGTCCTCAGCTCCAAAAAAAAAAAAAAGTGATCAATGCTGGATCAATGCCTGGCCAATCCTCTAGGTATGACTGGAGGGTATACACAATACAACAGTGTCAACACCGGCAGACCATGATGACCTTCTTCTTATCCACCACAGAGACAAGTGCATGGTACATGGAAACCTGCAGCACTTGGGAACTAAGTGGATTCCCCAAGTCTGAGTTTGGTCCCTTTATGCCACCAGCACTCAATGAACTTCTCAAATGACAGTTCTGATTCCATGCCCCTTTCTTCTCAGCATCGCAAATGAAATCTCCAGCTTGGAAGCCAGGAGGTTAAAAAGCATGGAATTCTGTTCACTATGGATTGTTACAGGCCTCGCAGGAGTTAATTGCTGAAACCTTGCACACGTAATTAATTTTATATGATTCAGCAGCATCTGTACATACAGTATTTTCATTCAAGTCTAGTATGACTTGATATAAAATTGAAATTGTTAAGAATCTTAAGAAAGCTGAAATTTCTGGGTCTTTGTTTACATTAACCAATAAAACGACAAATCAACTACCTTGCAGCATTCCAAAAATTTAGGCTGAGGCCCTTTAAGATAAATGATGATGACGACGACAACGACAACAACGACGACGACGATGATGATGTCCAGAATTTAAAAAAAGAAATATATTTAATTGGGAGGCTAGTCTCAGATGGCAATATTATAATAATATATTCCATTTCCAATAATACTATCATTTACAGTATTCCATAGACCCACCACATTTTTATGCTGTTTGCAGAGTTTGTATTATTCCTGTCCACATTTAACCATCCCCTGCTCCTGCCTCCATAACACCAATCCACAGAGTACCAGTTCCCTCCTGATGTACATATGAAGCAGAGCTTGCTCCCCAGAGACCGATAAAAAACTAATCAAAAGAGACTGTGAAGGGGAGTGGAGTGTATTACCCTTTCCTGTGAGCTGCCTGCCTGCTCCTCATTAGTTTTCTTGTCTAATGCCCTTGTGGGCCTGTCCTGATTTATTTGAGGTCCTAGGCATGTGTATCTGTACTTTGCTTTTGGATGACAGACTTACACCTGCAGGTAAGGCTCGCCAGAGAGCTTTCCTTTATGTTAAGATGAGAATTTAGCCATCAGATTCTCTGATTTGCAAGTCCTGAGAGCCCGGAAACTCACTTATGATCAAAGACACTGCATGGAGTCCTGGTCTTCAAACTTTAAGAAGGTTGTCTTTTTCCATGGATTGTGAATCACCAGTGAAAGATCCACAAATATTTTACCATTGTCCATGGAACCCACGGCACCAAGGTCAGGCCCCGGCAAAGGACTTGGACTATTATAGAGTCCATACAGGCACACCGCTTCCGTTCCTATGGTAATGATGCATGTGCCTGGTCATCTGAAGACTGGACTATAGGTGCTCCTTGAGCCAATCGGAGACAGAGTATCCCTTCACTTTTAATTTGGCTGTATTTCCTTCTGTAACAGAAATCTGAAGCATTCACAGACAAATGAAAATGTTTAAGCACACAAAAGGCACAAAAATTTGTTTATTTATTCATTTTAAATTTTATTTAATCTTTTTTTTTTTGCATTCCAGATTTTATCCCCCTCCAGGTCTACCCTCTGACTATTCCCCATCCCATATCTTCTCCCCAACACCCTATCTCCATGAGGATGTCTCCACTTCTTCACAACCCACCCCACCAGACTTCTAAACTCTCTGGGGCCTCCTTGTGATAGCCAGAAGCAGGGAAACAAGCCAGAAGTCCCAGGACAGAAGAATGGATTCACAAAATATGGTTCATTTACATAATGAAATACTACTCAGCTATTGAGAACAAGGACATCCTGCGTTTTGCAGGCAAATGGATGGAACTAGAAAATATCATCCTGGGTGAAGAATTTATTTTTTAAAGTAAAATTGCATGATTTAGGTTTAAAAATTGTATGTACTTTCCGTGTGTGTGTGTGTGTGTGTGTGTGTGTATTCATCTATTATGATGCACTTACATTCACAAGCTATTAAATAACTTGTCTGAAAAAATAAATAGCACTTACATACATTTTTTTAAAAAATAAACATTGCTTTAAAACCAATCACACAAAATTTTACAAGCCATTCTTCTTACCCATGGAGGAAAAACTATGGCAATAAAACTATATAAAATGAAAGGTTCTTGAAATAGCTGTTGTGATCCCTCTTCATTTACATGGCAGATGCCTTCACAAGCCAGCTGCTTCCGTCATTATAATTAAATAAAACTCCCTGCTAGGCGTAAAGCCGTGATTTGGGGACAAATTTTAGACTGTATTTAGTCCGACCTGCAAAGTAAGTCATCACCTCTAATGTCACTCTCAGTAAAAAGAAAATTGTGGTGCTTCCGATATTTGTTTAACGGACATTGACAGGGAGGGGATTTCTCCTAGAAACCTTAAGAATGGGAAAACATAGTCAGTCATCCATTCCTCTTTCTTGCACCGGTAATTTGATGTTTATCTCCTACCTTCACACTCCAGTTCTGCAGAGATGTCTTCATACTAAGCTGATAAGGTAAAGAGACAAAATCGGAGGCTCAGAAAACCAACTTTCAGTGAGGACCAGATACAATCAATCACCTGCGACTACAGGCTGTCACTGAAGTCAGCTGGCATGGTTTAGCGCTGATTGTTTTTCATACTGAGAGACCAAATTTTATGAACTATTTCACCTTTTAAGAAAGAATCCACAGTCTTTGCAGACTTAGTGTGCTTCTTTTAGAAAGCATACTTGAGTGATCCACAAATTTTGAAATGTAAATTACAGCTGTGGTCGTGGGTTCTGGTGTTTCTTTAGTATGCCGTGCCATTTTGAACATGCAAGAAGAAAACTAACAGGCCGTATTTAAAACAAAATTGTTTATATCCACGTTGTTTAAAATACTGCTATTTTAAAGAGAAAAGCTTAAAGCGCAATATCGAAAAGATCCATATTTGAGATTACTGAACACCTTTCCTGTGCGTTACGATATTGGACTGGAGTCTTTATAAAACGAGAGCCCCCTGAACAGAGCAAACTTATCCCTCTTTATCAAACGCAGAGCCTTCTGCAAATGAGAGTAAAGAACTAAAATAGCTATAACCCTCACCACGGGTGGAAAGAGAAGTCAGCTTGAACTGCCAGGAAAATATTGGGAGACGATAAGTTAAGGGATAACTGCAGTCGAGAAATGAAAGGAGAGAAAATTCAAGTGTCTAAAGAAAAGGCTGCCCCAGGGGCCATCGGTGATGTCTAATCTTAATTGTCAACTTGATGGGACTTGGAATCACCATGGAAACCAACCTCTGGGAATTTCAGTGAGGGGCTATATTGATAGGTTAATTGCAGTGGGACAATGCACTCTAAATGTAGTTTTGTTTTACCACTGCTTGGGCTGGAGGCTTGGTCTAAATACAACGGAGAAAGCATGGTCATGCTTCCTGACTGCATTCAGTGCTACCAGCAGCCACCATCTGTCTTCTGCCACGCCTGTTCTGCCCTCATGAACTACTTCCCCCAGAGCCATAAGCCAAAATATCAACCCTTCCTTCCTTATGTTGTTTTGGTCAGGAATTTTGTTGCAGCCAGGAGACAAATAACTACCACTCCACCTGAAATGCATAAGGGCAATGGTGCCAGTGCCAGGGACCATAGAAGATGAGCAGAGAGGGTCTGTGACAGGTGGATCACCCAGAGGATCACCATTCTTGATGGATCAGTAGGAATTTTGATGGTATCACAAATTAAGACAGTTGACGTGGTTGTGGGGTTCAGGATGACAAATATGGAATTTAACAGATAACTACATACCTGATGATAAGATGCCCACAATCTTTCTACTCTCCTAAATACAGCCCCTAAGAGAACAGATTACAGAAATGATTTCTGGGTGAATTGAAAAATCATGGAGAAAGAAACACGCATACAGGTTGTGTGGTGGTCTTGATGTGATTTGTCCCCCCAAGGCTTCTGTGTTAAAGGTCTTGCTATGCTATTGGACAATATTTAAAAGAAGAAGTTGCTGAAGGTGGAGACTTTAACCAGCTCAACTCCAGGAAACCAATATTCTGACTACAGAGCTGTTTCTAAGTTTTATGGAGTTTTTTCAGGGCTACAGATTTCAGGAGTCTTCACCCATGTTGAGGCAGCTTTCCCCCATGCAGCTACATTAGTATTATCACTCTGCAATAAAAGTAAACTAAAACCCATACTCCTGTTAGTAACCCTGATAAGAATACCCTGATTCACCACGTGGGACACTGAGGAAGTCACCGCGTTGATCTGCTTTGAGTTCCTTCTCTGGTGTGAATATAGGTATGTGTTGTCTCTGCAGGAAAACCTTGTCATGCACACCACAGTCAATCCATGGTCCATCTCCTTAAAGCAAGGTACTGTTTTGGGATCGTAGAGACCTTGAATGTGTGATACAACAGTAATATACTGTTCTTTATGTTCATTAAAATGTAAATGCTTATACTCTATACATTTGTAACCATTCTCTCGGCCTGGATACTGGTATTACTGAAAAGGAATTCTCTTAAAGTCCTACAACAACCAGAGAAGCAAAATAGTATTTTAACCTATGTCTTCTGATTATAATCTAATACTCTGCCCACCATTTTCTTTGGTAGCTTGAATTTTCCATCTGTCCTTATTTGTCATAAATTTGCTATTAATTAATTGATAATCTTTTCCATCCTCTGACATTCTTTATCCAGTTCTGTTAAAATATTTACACAATGTGAAATTACAGCTCTCTACCTTTCGGGGCTCTGTGCCAGTTAAAGGGTAAATATGAAAATACCAAGCTGAGATAATCCTTCTTTCACTGTTCTGCAATTAGTGGCAACATGCCTCACACTGACTGTGTACTGTGCAGGAAATCAAATACCAGATGCGCTTCTTCTGACTTGCTGATGATTTGTTTGTGGCTTCGGTGAGCTAGCATCAAGAGGAGCAAACCCAAGAATCTGACAAGGTGTTAAATGGACTGACTAGTTCACAGGGTGGTTTCACTAGTAGAAATGCCTTTTAAACTGTAATTTCAAAAATGGGATAGCTATAAAGTTCACTTCAACCATCCATTCACAAATGTGTATTGCTGTAGCATGCATTCCTGGATCTTTGGTGACTTACTGGTTCATTTCATTCAAACATTCTGCTGAGCTTCAGTTAATACTTTTAATTTCCTTATAGTCCAGTTAACTCCATTTCATCCACACTTGCACACTACAATCATCACAAAATCTGCCCAGCAGCCACCCCTAGAATCAGGGTCCATTGCTTTCAAGGAAGTGGTATAATACTATAAATCCGACTTTTCTCCTCTGAAGAAAAAAAAATAGCATGTACTGTAGTGGTTGCGTGATTTTTCATCATATTCAAGGGAAAAGATGTTTTAGCCAAATAAGAAATACAATGCCATCATTAAACCACTGAACTGAGAACAGGACCCCCCGTTGAAGGAATCAGAGAAAGGACTGAAGGAGCTTGAAGGGGCTTGAGACCCCATATGAACCACAATGCCAACCAACCAGAGCTTCCAGGGACTAAGCCACTACCCAAAGACTATACATGGACTGACCCTGGGCTCCAACCTCATAGGTAGCAATGAATAGCCTAGTAAGAGCACCAGTGGAAGGGGAAGCCCTTGGTCCTGCCAAGACTGAACCCCCAGTGAACGTGATTGTTGGGGGGAGGGCGGTAATGGGGGGAGGATGGGGAGGGGAATACCCATAGCGAAGAGGGGAGGGGTTAGGGTGATGTTGGCCTGGAAACCTGGAAAGGGAATGACAATCAAAATGTAAATAAGAAATACCCAAGTTAATAAAGATAAAAAAAAAAAAGAAGAAATACAATGATACAATGTTTAACCAGCTAGGACTCAAACAGAAAAAAAAAAAAAAAAGAACCACTACTTAATATTTAAGACAAAAAAGATTTTGTTCCAGGGATTGGTTAGGAGAGAGAGAGAGAGAGAGAGAGAGAGAGAGAGAGAGAGAGAGAGAGAGAGAATGGTAAAGAAAAAAGAAGATAACAAGGTTAATTTGCTGAGAAACCAACTAAAGATACTGAGCATCTTGTGGATAAATGAGAAAGAAAAGATTCTAGTTGAAAAGTCATTTGTGTCTTAGGTTGGCAAAAGGTCACTTGTGCTGGCTAGTTTTATGTCAAATTGTCACAAGCTAGAGTTATTAGAGACAAGGGGGAGCCTCAATTGAGAAAATGTCTCCTTCAGGTCAAGCTATAAGGAATCTGTAGGGCAGATTCTTACTCTTTGATTGATGTGGGAAGGCCCAACCCAGTGTGAGTGGGACCATCTCTGGGCTGGTGATGTTGGGTTCTATAAGAAAGCAGGCTGAGAAAGCCATGGTGAACAATCCAGTAAGAAGTACTCCTATGTGGTGGCCTCTGCAACAGTTTCTTCCTCCAGTTTCTTGTCTTGCTTGACTTCTCACCCTTACTGCTTTTGATGAACTGTTATATGCAACTAAGACACTCACTAAACATTTGTGAGAGGTTCCTACTAAGACTCAATATCACTTAATAACGATTTAGATGTAATAACAGTAATTCCTTCACTTAGTCAGTTAAACACTTATTTTTCAGGTTCGTTTTGAAAAGATCCCTTATAGGAAGTTGACTCAGTCTACTGCTCATTAAACAGTTCATTAGCAGATGAATCAACAATGCAAATGTGTTATATATATAGACACAATGAAATTGTGCTGAATTGCAAAGAAAAGTGAAATTATGGTATTTTCAGGAAAACGTGTAGAATTGGAAATTGTCATATTAAATAAGATAATCTGGGCTCAGAAAGACAAACACCACATGTTTGCTCTTGTATGTAGATGCTAGCTTCTAATTTTTGTATGTGTGTATTATGTGGGAGCAGGTGTGTTCAGAAGATAGTCAAATAGAAACGGGCTCTGTGAGAGAGAAAATAGAAGCTTCAAGGGGGAAGTAAGCCAACCACACATGATATACAAGTGGACTAGGGAATCCTGGGGGCAGAAGGGTTTAAGCAGGAACTAGCGGGGCAGGGACATGAGATAGGGGAGACAACTGGGAGAAATTTAGACAAGAACTATGTTTGCCAATACCATAAGGAAACCTGACACTCTGTAAACTGGTGTGTGTGGAGGGGTGTGTGAGTGTGTGGGTGTGGGTGTGAGTGTGGTATGTGTATGTGTGAATTATATATTAAATTTCAAGTCTCTTTAAAATTTAAGTTCATATGAGCAATGTTTAATGTTTCTATACTGTCTCTATTACTGTTCAATTTCCAAATCCACAACAGAACATCATATATTAATAAGGAATTTATATGGTAATGCAAAAAAAAAAACCAAAAAACTTCAGAGACTGGAGTGATGAGTGTGGTTCCTACCACCTACCCAGAAGTTCACAACTATCTGTAAATTCAGTTCTAGAGGATTTGATTTTTGCAGGGAAAAGGAACACAGATGGTGCGCACACATATATGCATGGATGCAAAACTCACACACATAAAGCCAAAATAAATTTTAAAAATTAAAAATATTTTAATAAGCATCTAAATCACAAAACGTTTATATACAAGCAGCATTAAATGGTGACTATTTTAACTAACACTTCCAGAGTTTACATGTAGGTATTTTATACAGACCTTTCATCCCATCTGATTAAAGGCTAATTAATATTTATACTGAGCTCTGAATAAAGGATTAGAAAGTTGCTGAGAAAGAGGATCCAGACTCATTGGACATCTTATACAGGTGGCTGTTGAAGACTGTTGGGACAAGAGTGAGCTGGCTCTTTGGGTAGGCCAGCTGCTGCACAGGGACAAAGCTTAATACTGAAACACTGTGGTCACAAAACTCTCAGGCACTGATAGAACAAGGTCAAGGTGAAGAACAGAGACTACAAGGAAAGATTCAGGCCACAGTGTTTAATAGCACACAGAAGCAGTGGTATTTTAGCTCTAGAAGAGATCTGGATCACCCAGTCAGTGACATCATCTGAATGGCTGTGCAATGAAATACATTAACATAAAGTATGTTACCAGAATATTAAAGGCACGATGTATAAAGCAAAAATAAGCATGGACTGTGAAAATTAGGTATTTAAAAATAAATCTATTAGAGATACTTTTAATAAAAGATAGATGTTAAGGCTTGGAGCCATTAAATATGTTCAGCAATTTTATTGTTGAGGATTTGAGACACCAGCTCACTGTGTAGGCTGCCATGACACTTGTGAGGAGATGATGTTCTTTCCTAAGCCCCCAGAGGGCTACGATTATATGTACACATTGCCATGCCTGGCTATAACCAACTAAAAATACACATATAATATGTATATATAAAGTCTATAAATCAATATGTAGTGAGTGAGGAAAATACTCTCAGTAAATTTAAGACTAGTAAATACCCTCAAAGCACAACAATCTCTAGGTCACAAAAGGGGAAACAACAAACGTAGCTCATAAGACGTTAAGTGCTCCAGTCAACTAATTTCTGCCTTCTCAGAATGAACACATCAATCCACTCTCAGAGAAAGTTTACAGGGTTAGCTTGAAAAGGTCTCAAATTCCCAGGAATGCGTGTGTTCATGTCTGTGCTGCACATGTGAATGCCAATGTATGTGCACATGTGTGAGAAAACAAGAAGATGACAGCAAGTGTCTTTCTTCATCACTATCAACATTGTTTCTTCAGACAGAATTTCTCACTAATCTAAAGCTTAATGATTCAGCTAAACTAGCTGGCCAATGTGGCCTAGGTCTCCATCTACCGCATGCTAGGATTATAGATGCGTAGCACTATACCCACCTGCTGGAGATCTGAATGCATGGCGGTGCTTAACCAACTGAGCTGGTCTTTTTCTTTCACTGGAAATAGATTCTTTTCTAATATAATATATTCTGTTTATATTTTCTCCTTCTTCTACTCCCCTCAGATCCTCACCGTCTTCCCTCTCCTCCAGATCCACTCCCTTTCTGTCCTTTGTTACAGGAGAACAGGCTTCTAAGAGATAACATGCAAATATGACAAAGTAAAATATACGATTGAAGCAAAACCTATCACATCCAAGTTGGGTAAGGCAAACCAAGGGGAGGAAAAAAAAATACCCAAGAGGAGCCAAGAAAAACAAGGAACCAGTCCTTCTCAAAGTCAAGAGCCCCATAAAAACACTAATCAAAGCGTTGTAAAATATACACAGAAGACTTAGGCCCTGGGCTGGCTGATTTAGGTTCTGTGGGCTCACATGTGCCTTGCTTAGTTGATTCAGAGGACCTTGTTCTCCCGGTGTCTCCCCCCACCCCCTGATTCTCACAAATCTTCCACTTCCTGTTCCACAGGAATGATTTGATGGAGACCTTCACTTTATACCCTCTCTCCTCATAATGTCTGCCTCTGTTCCCACCTGCTGCCAGAGAATGCTTCTCTGATGATAACTGGATAAGGTACTGATCCATGGAGCATAGCAGAATATCATTAGGAATCATTTTATTGAATTATTTTTAGACCCATAGTGTTTGGTTTTACCCTCGATCCCTGAGTTATCTAGTCTCTTGATCTCTGTTACCCAAGAAGTATCAATTATGGGTTCCTTCTTGTGGTGTGTTCCTTAAGTCGAATGAGACATGGTCGAAGGCAACTTCAGTGCCACCATTGACCTAGCAGGCAGGACAGATCTTAGGTCATTTTGTGACTCAATTGGCACTTATGTTTCTATTCCAGAAGCCTGCAAAGTACCTTTTACACGAAAGACACTAGAATATGGGTGTGAAGGCTTCATGTAAGAACAAGCTTGATTTCTCCATGCCTAAAGACCTGTATTAGCATTGATCTCAGCAATGCTGTTTATGGAGAACAATCTTTTATCTTAGCATTAACCTATATTGCTTGGGGATTTCCATGAGACCACTTGGCCAACAACTCAATTGAATGCAACTCAGTCACACCACTGGAAGCCTCACCTGGCAACAAAAGATAGCTAGTAGAGACTCTATATCCGCCCTGTTACTACGAATCCTTAATGAATCCTCATTAAGACTACCTTTACTCTTGGGAATTTTCACATTAACCCCTAGTGCCCCCATTTCTAGCAATCTCTCTCTCTCTCTCTCTCTCTCTCTCTCTCTCTCTCTCTCTCTCTCTCTCTTTCTCTCTCTCTCCATTTTACAGCCTCCCACACATACCTGATCTCTCCCACTCTGTGTCCACCTTCCCCCAATCCACCAACAAAAATCTGTCATATTTTCCACTTCAAGGGAGATCCATGTGTTCCCCTCCATTTTTTACCTAACCTCTCTAGGTCTATCGATTGTAGCTTGGTTATAATTTACTAAATGGCTACTATCCACTTATAAGTGAATACATACAATATTAGTCTTTCTTAGGGTTTCTATTGCTCTAGAGGCACTATGACCACAGCAACTCTTATCAAGAAAAGCATGTAATTGGGGCTGGCTTACAATCTAGAAATTTAGTCCATTATCAACACAGTAGGAAGCATGGGAGCAGACACGCAGATTTAGTGCTAGAGAAGTAGCTAAGAGTTCTATATCCAGATCATCAGGGAGCAGGACAAGAGAGTGACTGACCCTGGCCTGGTTTGAACATCTGAACCTCAAGACCTACCTATCCCCATTACATAATTCCTCTAACAAGGCCACATTCCTAATAGTGCATTCCCTCTGGACCCATGGAGTCCATTTTATTCAAACCATTGTACTGGGTCTGGAATAATATTCCATTGTGTAAATGTACCATATTTCCCTTATCCATCCTTCTATTGAGGAACGTCTATATTGTTACCAGATTCTTGCTACTAAATATAAGCTATTATAAACATAGCTGATCAAGTGTTCTTGTGATGTGATAGAACATCTTTAAGGTATATGCTTAAGAGTAGAGTAGCTGGGTCTTCAGGAAGACCAGTTCTCTATGATACCATCATAATGTTTTCTAAAGTGTCTGCACAAGTTTGCACTCCCAAAAGCAATGGAGGAGTGTTCTTGTTCCACATCCTCACCAGCATATATTGTCACTTAAGTTTTTTATCTTACCCATTCTGAAAGGTATAAGATAAAATTTCAAAGCTGTTCTGATTTGTGCTTTCCTGATGGCTAAGGATGTAGAACATGTAAGCTTTTCTCAGCCATTCAAGATTCCTCTATTGAAAATTCTCTGTGCAGGTTTGTACCCCATTTTTAATTGAACTATTAGGTTTTACAATATCTAGTTTCTTGAATTCTTTATATACTATATAAAGAGTTACATAATATAGATGTCCCTCAGTAGAAGGATGGATAAGGAAAATATATGTACATTTACACAATGGAATATTACTCAGCTATTAAAAAATAAAATCATTAAATGATTGGATGAAACTAGAAAAAAAATTATCCTGAGTGATGTAACCCAGTACAGACCCAGTACAGTGGTTTGAATAAAAATGGACTCCATGGGTTCAGAGGGAATGACACTATTAGGAGTGTGACCTTGTTGGAGGAATTATGTCACTGGGGGTAGTAAGTCTTAAGGTTTCAGATAATAATTAGATAATATTCTTTGGATATTAGCTCTACATTAGATGTGTAGTTGATAAAGATGTTTTCCCATTCTGTGAGCTGTCATTTTGTCCTATTGGTGGTGAACTTTGTCTTACATAATCTTTTCAGTTTCATGAGGTTCCATTTATTAGTTGTTGATATTTGGGACTGTGCTAACAGTGTTCCATTCAGAAACTCATCTTGTGTGCCACTGTGTTCAAGACTATTCCCTACTTTCCTGTCTATCAGGTGCAGTGTATCTGCTTAATTTCTTTGTTTTCTTGCTTGTTTATATGTTGAGGTATTTGATCCACTTGAAATTGATTTTTATACAGGATAATGAATATGAATCTATTTGCATTCTTCTATAAACAGACTTCCAATATGACTAGCATCCCTTGATGAAGATACTTTTTGTTTTCCAGTGTTTATTTCTGGATTCTTTATCAAAAATCATATGTCCATATGTGTTTAGATTTCTAGGTCTTTGATTCTATCCCATTGATCAACATGTCGGTTTTTGTGCCAATACTGTGATGGTTTAATTATTATAGCTCTATAGTACGGCTTGAAATCAAGAATAGTGATAACTCCATCAATTATTTTATTGTTTAGAATCACTCTAGCTACCCTGAGTATTTGTTTTTCCATATAAAGTAGAGAATTGTCTTTCAAGGTCTGTAAAAAAATTTGTGTTGGAATTTTAATGGAAATTGCACTGAATCTGTAGATCACTTTTGGTAGGATCACTACTTTTTCCTTTAATCCTATAGACCCATGAGCATTGGGGATCACTCCATCTTCTGGTATCTACTTCAATTTCTTTTCAAAGACTTGATGATTTCAGCAAACAAGTCTTTCACTTGGTTGGTTAGAGATACCCCAAGATATTTTGTATTAGTTAAGGCTATTGTGAAAGGTTCTGTTTCCCTGGCTGACTGATTTCTCAATCCATTTGTCACTTGCTATTATAGAAAGGCTACTGATTTTTTTAAGTTAATATTGTATGATAAACACTTTGTGAAAAGTGTTCCCTCATGGGATATTAAGGGCCATGTATGTATTATTTCTTACAATTGCATTATTACTCTAACTAAATCAAATACTGTATTGACTAGGTATGGAAAAAGTGGACAACCTTGTCTTGTTCCTGATCTTAGTGGAATTTTTTTAACTTTCTCTCCATTTCATTTGATGTTGGCTCTAGGCTTGCTGTAAATTACCTTTATTATGTTGAGGTATTTCCCTTGATTTCCTATACTCTCCAGTAATTTAATCATGAAGTGGTATTGGATTTAGTCAAAGGCATTTTCTACATTTAATGAGTTGATCGTGTGACTTTTTTCTTTCAGGTGGTTTATATGATGAATTACATTCACTGATTTTTATATACTAAAATCTCCCCCCATCTCCGAGATGATGCTTACTTGATCATCATGGATGATCTTTTTGATGTGGTCTAAAATTCAGTTTGCAATTATTTGTGCACCTATGTCCATAAGGGGAATTGTTCCAGAAATATCTCTCTCTCTCTCTCTCTCTCTCTCTCTCTCTCTCTCTCTCTCTCTCTCTCTCTCTCTCAATAGGAAACTAGTGCTATGGACTTTCCTCTTCGCAGTATTGTCACTATGTCCCCAGTATTTTGGTATACTGTGTATTCATTTTCATTGAATTCCAGGAATAATTTCTTTATTTCTTCTTGACTCATTTTTCATTCAGGAGTTCCCTCACTTTCCATGGGTTTGTAAGCCTTCTGTTATCTCTGTTGTTGCTGATACTCAGCTTTAATATCTGGTGGCCTGACAGGATGCAGGGAGTTACTTCAGTTTTCTTGTATCTGTTAAGAGTTTATTTCTGTCCCAGAGTGTGGTCAGTTTTAGAGAAAGTTTCATGAGGTGCTGAGAAAAAGGTATATTCTTTGATGTTTGGGTAAAATGTTCTGTAGATATCTGTAAGGTCCATTTGGTTTATAATGGCTGTTAGCTCCAGTATTTCTCTGATTAGTTTTTCTCTCAATGACCCATCTGATGGTGAGAGTGGGGTATTGAAGTCTCCAACTATTAGTGTGTGAGGGTCAATATGTGATTTAATTGGTAGTAGTGTTTCTTTTAACGAACTTGAGTACCCTTGCATTTGAGGCATAGATGTTAAGAAATGAAAGGTCACCTTGCTGAAATTTTCCTTTGATGAGTACATAGTGTTTTTTACCTACCTCATTTTAATAGTTTTGGTTGGAAGTCTATTTTGTGAGATATTAAAGTGGCTACACCAGCTTGTTCTTAGGTCCATTGCTAGGAATATTATTTCTCTATCCCATTACCCTGCGGTAATATTTATCTTTGATGCTGAAGTGTCTTTCTTAAGTGAAGAAGAAGAAATTTGGTTTTCACATCCAGTCTCTTAGTCTCTGTCATTTTATTGGGGAATTGAGACCATTGATATTGAAGATATCAATGACCAATGATTATTGATTCCTCTTATTTTGGTAGTGGTGGTGGTGGTAATGGTGGTGCATTGGGGCTAGTTAGAATCTGAGAGATTCACAAGAGATAGGAGTAGGCAAGCTGTCAAGGAGGCTGGGAAATGGATCTGGAGGAACAAAAAGAAGGGAGAAGGTTTATAGGCAGTCAACCTGACTTTCTAGCAGCCATGACCTGGTGTGTGTCTGGTGTCTAGCAGAGTGTGCCTGGTGAATTTAAGATACAGCCCTCAAATTTGGTGGGTGGGGAGATGGAGGTCAGAGGTGGGTGGCCTGTGGGATCCATAAGAGAGATAGACAGTGGGGAAGAAGGCTACAGCTGCTCTTCTCTTGCAGTATCAGGGATGAGACTGAAGAATTGGGCCTGGGGAAAGGGAGAGAGAGAGAGAGAGAGAGTTGTTATTGTTGGAATTAAAATGTGGAGAATAAAACATAAAAATAACACCTTTTCAAGAATACACACACACAAGAGTAATGCAACACTTACATACTTCACGGGTTAAGAATGTAAGTCCCTATACTACTTATATTAATGTAATAAAAGGATTATGTAATGATAGCAAAAACAAATGAGCCAACACAGGAATAAAGAGACAGCTTAGTGGGCAAAGCACTTGCCATGCAAGCGTGAGGATCTGGGTTCAAATCCCCAGAGCCTATACAAAGCCATGTATGATACCTGGAGTCTGTAACCCCAGTACCATAGGGCAAGACATAAGGCAGAGTCAGGAGAACCCCAGGATATGCATGAGCCAGCTGGCTTGGGAGATACAGCATACAAGAAAGACCCTGTCTTGAACAAGGTGAACCTATACCCATGGTTGACAAACTGACCCCTACTTCCCCACTCTGCCTTCCTACCCTCACATACACATATGCATTACATATAAAGATACCTTCAATCTCCCCCACATGCAGAAAGAATGAGAAAGAGATGAAATTGAACTTAAAAGTAAGTCACTAAAGAGGTCTATAATTTGCATTTTCAGTAATTTATCTTTTATTTCCATTGTTGGGTCATTGGTGTGTTTTGTTTGTTCCCTATACAGCCCAAGCTATTTTTGAACTTGCTGCCCTCCTGCCCAGACCTCCAGGGGCAGAGCATCATGTGTGGCTCACCCCGTGTTCTACACATGTCTCTACAAGTTGTTGTTATGTAGTGGAACCGAGATCATTGCTAAAGGAATCGGTAAGGCCTTTATAACAGTTCCAATTTGCTGCACTGCAGGTTCTGAATCAGAATCAGCTGCAAATCTCCTAGAATTACAAGGGAAGAGACCACAGCTCTGTAGGCCACAGTTTTATGTTTCCCACAATTCCTCAGGCTCTGTGGGTGTGTGAGTGCTTCTTCCCTAAGGATAAGGATGAGGATTATGTAAGCTTTGAGAATCACCTTCTGATACTGCCCCAGAAAGTGAAAACTGCTCTAGGCAGTTTCCCTTATAGCAGGTATCGAGGTTTGAATTCAGTTTCCATCAGGAACAAGTGCTTGCTCTTGGTTCACACAACTGCAGACCAACCCCTGTATCTTGGGGGAAGCCAGTTCCTGGCTCCTGTTGTCAAGAGGAATGGATTGATGCTCTGTAGGGACAAAACTGGGGCAATGGCAGTTGAGGTACCTGTGCGTCTTCCTGTTCCCTTGACCATGGGAGTAAACCAAAGGTCTAAGTCACATGTGAAGGCAGGGTTAGGACTGGTGCCGAAACATCTAACATGAATACCCAGCACAGTCCTCACATCTTCAGAAAATCAGACAATGTCATTAGCACATAGTTACCTTTATGTTAAGTGGTTTCTGTTCCCTCTATTGAATCCCGATCTGATAGAAAACACAAGGATGTCAAGAAAGTGTTTTCAAGGGCACTGATTTCATTTCTGAGGTACCCTTGTGTAACCATGGCTAATTGCACACTTAGCTTCAACAAATATACTTGTCTAAAATATTCAACTAAAAATAGTTTGCCATGGTGTCTGGCAAAATGTCAAGATATTTAAAACAAGATGGATAATTTTTCTGAAACCTACCTGCTGTCTACTTTGGGAGCTCACTTCTTATTATAGAAAGGGTCCTAAGTCTCACATGATAAAATATTAAAGCTGAAAGGGCCTTAGAGATTAGATAGACTCAGCTCTTCCTGTCACCTCTGCCCTTGAGTGGCAGCAAAAGTAATTGAAAATTCAGAAAACTCAAATGACAGCCGGCATGCCAGTCTAGGTTTTTCAAATTTGATTGATACATTTTGATAGCAGAAAATGATTCTGTCATGTATGACCTAATGTCTACCTAAAATTTTTGGTTATTATGTTTCCCATACCTCAGAGCATTCTGGTAGACCACAAAAGCAAAATAAGCCATAGCAAGTTGTAAGAATTAAGAATGTAAATGTGTCATTCTATGTGTTTTGGACTGTGTTATGTATGTATCATCTCACACCTTCTATCCTTCCCACAATCCTATGGGGAGCAGCAAGTGTTCAGTCAGACCAGGTTTATGACAACCGACAGAGTATGACCACTTTGTGTTCAAAGCCCCGACTGAATCTCACACCAAAATACTTGTTGAGTTCCATTATATCAACAAAGAATTGCTTTTATACTCATGTGTTTGTGTGTGTGTGTGTGTGTGTGTGTGTGTATGTGTGTGTGTGTGTAAATCCCCAAACAAGACAGTTATCTTAGGAGCATCTTCTCAGGAAAAAAATTTCAGGAAGTTTAATATTGTCTAAGCCCATTGAATCAGGGTAGTTAGTGTCTATGAGATACCCTTGGGCTCAGACATTATGTCCTCAGGAGAGACGCGAAGGCTCCTAGCCACTGGGGGCTCTGTTCTCCAGGAAACGGTAACGCTAGTCATCAAAATGAAATAAAGGCGCCCAGTGCAGGTTCCCACACATGAGCTGCTTCCAAGTGGGTGTTTGATGGCTCTCAGCTCATCCTTCTCCCCCAGAAGCCGAGTGTCTGTGAGGTTTCATGAGGCTGCCGCTGATTTACTGTTGGTACAAGCAGGCATCTAAAGACTACACACAAACAGCACCATTTTTAAAAATAGATTTCAATTTTTTTTTGTTCCATTACCTTTAAGGATGCATTTTCTCTGGCCACCCTAAATCTCCATGGTTACCCCCACAGCTGAGTGTGATAAATGTATGGATTACTGTGAGAAAACTGAGAGCAGGATTTTACCCTGATCCTTTCTTATCTTACTTTCATCCCTTCCTTAGCCCTGACCTGCCTCAGGTCACTGCCAGACACTGGTGGCACTGACCTCTGCTGCGAATTAAGCCTCCTTCTCTGGCTCTATTATACTCTGAATTATTCATTGGGGATGATTTTTACATATGTTAGGCACAAGGTCATCTAACAAGCAGTTCACCATAAGGTAAGGATGATTAATAGCCCTCATATATTTCTACAGGAAGTCAGTTATTATCCAATAAGTTTCTGAATTATGAAATTAACTACAGTGGGAGAGGCTAAAGTACACAATTCCTTCCTGATCCAATCAGAAGATCATCATAACTGGTCTAATTTCTCCTTTACAGAAGTCATTGTGTTGAAAAGATACCAAAAGCAAATATATAAACTGTTTACCAGCTTAAGTAATAGTATCATGAGGTTGTTTGCCATCCACTTGGAGACTAGTAAAAGTGATCAGTGACACTTCCAAATCGTTTAAGAAATAGCAACACGTTAGACCACTTCTTTAATCACAAAATCAAAGCAGAGCCCCCACTACCCTTCCTCCAGTTCCGGAAGCCGAGACAGCACCTCTGTGGTTTCTCCTCCGTAGTTTCTGCTGAGCAGACGTGAGAAGCAAGCCCTGGATGCTGGCATTGCTACAGAAGAGACAGCTTGAGTGTTTACTACATAGACACTTAACATGTTTCTCTCTCTCAAAAGCAGACATCCTTTCTGGTTTGGTGATGAAGGTGTTCGTGGATCTTTATGTTACACTCTTTGGAAAAGCCACAGGGTAATAATCTTGCGGATGATGTGTGCAGGTGCGAAGCATTGTGAAACCTGGACATTGCGAAGCTGCTGGAAATGACAATACTAGATTTTAACATGAGGACATCTAACTCCCTGGCGTTTGAAAGTTTCTGAGTCCTTGCTCGGGCCACAGTAAACCAGGCTGAGGAATTTTGTCTGAGTGAAGCTGTTGATGCTCTTCTCTGGGTCTTGTGAGGCAGAAAGACCTTATATCACCCTGCTTCTCAAAGGGATATCCCTGTGCCGGAACTGTCACCATGGAGTTGTGGGTAGACAGGGGAAACTCAAATCACATCACTTTGGGGTCTGAGGGTGTGGTCCTAGTATCCCTCTGGCATTCATCTTCCGCCACCGCAACCACATGTACTGTTGTGTTGGCTTCCGGTGCTTTCTTTTGCAGTAAGCCCCTCCGTTTCCATCTCAACCTGTGGTTAGAAAATATAAACGTTCTTATTTGTTATGAAGAGCAGCTCAGGGTTTGTTTCCCATCCCTTCTAGCTATGTTCAAGTCCCAATTTTCACAACCTAATGTTTCCTCAGAGCATTTTACAAAAGAAAAAGGGGCCCCCTGAGAAGCATATGTCTATCCTCTAAGCTGTGTGTGCACTGTTAGAGATTTTTTTTTTAGTCAAACTCTGCATTTTCTGTAATCATGTATGTCTAAGTCCAGATGTAGAGAGAAGCATGCATTTGTAATGTGACAATTCAGTTTGGTTTAAGGATAAGAAGTTAGCATAGTAGAGTCAAATAATGCTTAGTGAAACATATTAATCATTCATATACCTAGAGATTTGCTAACTAATTGCTATGGAAGAATGAACTATATATTAAAGATTTCTGTTCTGTTAGGATTATTTATATGGTTAATAGAAATGTTCTCTTATTAATAAAAATGCATTTATTATACCCTCAAATAAATTCAAACTAAAAAATAACTCAAATTATAATTTTGGACCATTCATGACTAAATGTCATAGTTAAACCAACAGAGTCCTCTTTGAGGTGATAGACAAGGACAGATTTAGAAAGAATTCCAAAGCACGTTCTTTCACGTATAATTGATAGGTATTTTTTTCATAGTAACACCCATTATTTCTGCCCCTGTAACAACAACAACAAGAAAAATCTAAAAACCAAAAGCAAAACCAAAAACCAACAAAAATAGCAGAAAACCATGCAAGGAAACTCTAAAAGTCCCAATCATGCAAGAAAAATGTTATGTTACAAAAGGGAGAGCATAAGATTTCACAGGAGACATGGGGTCATAGCATTTCTCCCATCCTTCATGGTAACTTACCAATGCAAATAACAAAGAAAAATTATTTTAATTAATGTGCCTAATAAAGGTAGGAAGACCTTGTGCCTTTATGACTGATGTTCTCTGTAAGAATGATTGCTTCATTAGCCTTACAATATCAACTCCGCCTCATTGCGAAGGTCAAATAAATGGACATATTATATGTTTCCGAAGAGCAGAAAAATTTTATTCAAAGTATTGAAAGGTCTAGTAACTCACTTGTTAAAGGTAAAACATTAACTAAACAAGCACAGAGATATGATACATGATATAATCTTTTCCTGCCCTTTACATTATTTGTTCATAAAAATGAGCCAACGTGACATGAATGATATAAACTCTTAAATAAGAAATAATCAAAATGGGAAATGTGTCTTCCACTTACGGCTTAAAATGAATGATGTAATTTCTTAGAGGGAGTTTAGAATAAAAGATGGAATGTGACTGTGACTATTTATAAAGTCAAGTATAATTTGTGGGATGTGAATTTGAGGATGCTACTTGAAGTGTTGAGATTCTTTTTTTTATTATTATTATTATTAACTTGAGTATTTCTTATATACATTTCGAGTGTTATTCCCTTTCCCGGTTTCCGGGCAAACATCCTCCCCCTCCCCCTTCCTTATGGGTGTTCCTCCCAACCCTCCCCCCATTGCCGCCCTCTACCCAACAGTCTAGTTCGCTGGGGGTTCAGTCTTAGCAGGACCCAGGGCTTCCCCTTCCACTGGTGCTCTTACTAGGATATTCATTGCTACCTATGAGGTCAGAGTCCAGGGTCAGTCCATGTATAGTCTTTGGGTAGTGGCTTAGTCCCTGGAAGCTCTGTTTGGTTGGCATTGCTGTACATATGGGGTCTCGAGCTCCTTCAAGCTCTTCCAGTTCTTTCTCTGATTCCTTCAACGGGGGTCCTGTTCTCAGTTCAGTGGTTTCCTGCTGGCATATG
Source organism: Rattus rattus (assembly GCF_011064425.1). Lineage (NCBI taxonomy): Eukaryota > Metazoa > Chordata > Mammalia > Rodentia > Muridae > Rattus > Rattus rattus. The sequence goes on from NC_046157.1 coordinate 109,179,429, forward strand.
CCTCTGTATTTGCTGTATTCTGGCTGTGTCTCTCAGGAGCGATATGCATTCACATTTTTATCATCCGTCTTGAGTTTCATTTGTTCTAGGCATCTAGGGTAATTCAAGCATTTGGGCTAATAGCCACTTATCAATGAATACATACCATGTATGTCTTTCTGTGATTGGGTTAGCTCACTCAGGATGATATTTTCCAGTTCCAACCATTTGCCTACGAATTTCATAAAGTCATTGTTTTTGATAGCTGAGTAATATTCCATTGTGTAGATGTACCACATTTTCTGTATCCATTCCTCTATTGAAGGGCATCTGGGTTCTTTCCAGCTTCTGGCTATTATAAATAAGGCTGCGATGAACATAGTGGAGCACGTGTCTTTTTTATATGTTGGGGCATCTTTTGGGTATATGCCCAGGAGAGGTATAGCTGGATCCTCAGGCAGTTCAATGTCCAATTTTCTGAGGAACCTCCAGACTGATTTCCAGAATGGTTGTAGCAGTCTGCAACCCCACCAACAATGGAGGAGTGTTCCCTTTCTCCACATCCTCGCCAGCATTTGCTGTCACCTGAGTTTTTGATCTTAGCCATTCTCACTGGTGTGAGGTGAAATCTCAGGGTTGTTTTGATTTGCATTTCCTTATGACTAAAGATGTTGAACATTTCTTTAGGTGTTTCTCGCCATTCGGCATTCCTCAGCTGTGAATTCTTTGTTTAGCTCTGAACCCCATTTTTTAATAGGGTTATTTGTCTCCCTCGGGTCTAACTTCTTGAGTTCTTTGTATATTTTGGATATAAGCCCTCTATCTGTTGTAGGATTGGTAAAGATCTTTTCCCAATCTGTTGGTTGCCGTTTTGTCCTAACCACAGTGTCCTTTGCCTTGCAGAAGCTTTGCAGTTTTATGAGATCCCATTTGTCGATTCTTGATCTTAGAGCATAAGCCATTGGTGTTTTGTTCAGGAAATTTTTTCCAGTGCCCATGTGTTCCAAATGCTTCCCTAGATTTTCTTCTATTAGTTTGAGTGTATCTGGTTTGATGTGGAGGTCCTTTATCCACTTGGACTTAAGCTTTGTACAGGGTGATAAGCATGGATCGATCTGCATTCTTCTACATGTTGACCTCCAGTTGAACCAGCACCATTTGCTGAAAAACGCTATCTTTTTCCATTGGATGGTTTTGGCTCCTTTGTCAAAAAAATCAAGTGCCCATAGGTGTGTGGGTTCATTTCTGGGTCTTCAATTCTGTTCCATTGGTCTATCTGTCTGTCTCTGTACCAATACCATGCAGTTTTTATCACTATTGCTCTGTAATACTGCTTGAGTTCTGGGATAGTGATTCCCCCTGAAGTCCTTTTTTATTGTTGAGGATAGTTTTAGCTATCCTGGGTTTTTTGTTATTCCAGATGAATTTGCAAATTGTTCTGTCTAACTCTTTGAAGAATTGGATTGGTATTTTGATGGGGATTGCATTGAATCTGTAGATCGCTTTTTTGGTAGAATGGCCATTTTACTATATTAATCCTGCCAATCCATGAGCATGGGAGATCTTTCCATCTTCTGAGATCTTCTTCAATTTCTTTCTTCAGAGTCTTGAAGTTCTTATTGTACAGATCTTTCCCTTGCTTGGTTAAAGTCACACCGAGGTACTTCATATTATTTGGGTCTATTATGAAGGGTGTCGTTTCCCCTAATTTCTTTCTCGGCTTGTTTCTCTTTTGTGTAGAGGAAGGCTACTGATTTATTTGAGTTAATTTTATACCCAGCCACTTTGCTGAAGTTGTTTATCAGCTTTAGTAGTTCTCTGGTGGAACTTTTGGGATCACTTAAATATACTATCATATCATCTGCAAATAGTGATATTTTGACTTCTTCTTTTCGATCTGTATCCCTTGACCTCCTTTTTGTTGTCTTATTGCTCTGGCTAGAACTTCAAGAACTATATTGAATAAGTAGGGAGAGAGTGGGCAGCCTTGTCTAGTCCCTGATTTTAGTGGGATTGCTTCAAGTTTCTCTCCATTTAGTTTAATGTTAGCAACTGGTTTGCTGTATATGGCTTTTTACTATGTTTAGGTATGGGCCTTTGAATTCCTATTCTTTCCAGGACTTTTATCATGAAGGGGTGTTGAATTTTGTCAAATGCTTTCTCAGCATCTAATGAAATGATCATGTGGTTTTGTTCTTTCAGTTTGTTTATATAATGGATCATGTTGATGGTTTTCCGATATTAAACCATCCCTGCATGCCTGGGATGAAGCCTACTTGATCATGGTGGATGATTGTTTTGATGTGCTCTTGGATTCGGTTTGCCAGAATTTTATTGAGTATTTTTGCATCGATATTCATAAGGGAAATTGGTCTGAAGTTCTCTTTCTTTGTTGGGTCTTTGTGTGGTTTAGGTATAAGAGTAATTGTGGCTTCATAGAAGGAATTCGGTAGTGCTCCATCTGTTTCAATTTTGTGGAATAGTTTGGATAATATTGGTATGAGGTCTTCTAGGAAGGTCTGATAGAATTCTGCACTAAACCCGTCTGGACCTGGGCTTTTTTTGGTTGGGAGACCTTTAATGACCTCTTCTATTTCCTTAGGAGTTATGGGGTTGTTTAACTGGTTTATCTGTTCCTGATTTAACTTCGGTACCTGGTATCTGTCTAGGAAATTGTCCATTTCCTGCAGATTTTCAAGTTTTGTTGAATATAGGCTTTTATAGTAAGATCTGATGATTTTTTGAATTTCCTCTGAATCTGTAGTTATGTCTCCTTTTCATTTCTGATTTTGTTAATTTGGACACACTCTGTGTCCTCTCGTTAGCCTGGCTAAGGGTTTATCTATCTTGTTGATTTTCTCAAAGAACCAACTTTTGGTTCTGTTGATTCTTTCTATGGTCCTTTTTGTTTCTACTTGGTTGACTTCTGCTCTGAGTTTGATTATTTCCTGCCTTCTACTCCTCCTGGGTGTATTTGCTTCTTTTTGTTCTAGAGCTTTTAGGTGTGCTGTCAAGCTGCTGACATATGCTCTTTCCTGTTTCTTTCTGCAGGCACTCAGCTATGAGTTTTCCTCTTAGCACAGCTTTCATTGTGTCCCATAAGTTTGGGTATGTTGTACCTTCATTTTCATTAAATTCTAAAAGTTTTAATTTCTTTCTTTATTTCTTCCTTGACCAGGTTATCATTGAGTAGAGCATTGTTCAATTTCCACGATATGTGGGCATTCTTCCTTTATTGTTATTGAAGACCAGTTTTAGGCCGTGGTGGTCTGATAGCACGCATGGGATTATTTCTATCTTTCTGTACCTGTTGAGGCCCGTTTTTTGACCAATTATATGGTCAATTTTGGAGAAAGTGCCATGAGGAGCTGAGAAGAAGGTATATCCTTTTACTTTAGGATAGAATGTTCTATAAATATCCGTTAAGTCCATTTGGCTCATGACTTCTCTTAGTCTGTCTACATCTCTGTTTAATTTCTGTTTCCATGATCTGTCCATTGATGAGAGTGGGGTGTTGAAATCTCCCACTATTATTGTGTGAGGTGCAATGTGTGTTTTGAGCTTTAGTAAGGTTTCTTTTACGTATGTAGGTGCCTTTGTATTTGGGGCATAGATATTTAGGATTGAGAGTTCATCTTGGTGGATTTTTCCTTTGATGAAGATGAAGTGTCCTTCCTTATCTTTTTTGATGACTTTTAGTTGAAAGTTGATTTTATTTGATATTAGAATGGCTACTCCAGCTTGCTTCTTCCGACCATTTGCTTGGAAAGTTGTTTTCCAGCCTTTCACTCTGAGGTAGTGTCTGTCTTTGCCTCTGAGGTGTGTTTCCTGTAGGCAGCAGAATGCAGGGTCCTTGTTGCGTATTCAGTTTGTTAATCTATGTCTTTTTATTGGGGAGTTGAGGCCATTGATGTTGAGAGATATTAAGGAATAGTGATTATTGCTTCTGGTTGTATTCATATTTGGATGTGAGGTTATGTTTGTGTGCTTTTCTTCTCTTTGTTTTGTTGCCAAGACGATTAGTTTCTTGCTTCTTCTAGGGTATAGCTTGCCTCCTTATGTTGGGCTTTACCATTTATTATCCTTTGTAGTGCTGGATTTGTAGAAAGATATTGTGTAAATTTGGTTTTGTCATGGAATATCTTGGTTTCTCCATCTATGTTGATTGAGAGTTTTGCAGGATACAGTAACCTGGGCTGGCATTTGTGTTCTCTTAGGGTCTGTATGACATCAGTCCAGGATCTTCTGGCCTTCATAGTTTCTGGCGAAAAGTCTGGTGTGATTCTGATAGGTCTGCCTTTATATGTTACTTGGCCTTTTTCCCTTACTGCTTTTAATATTCTTTCTTTATTTTGTGCGTTTGGTGTTTTGACTATTATGTGACGGGAGGTGTTTCTTTTCTGGTCCAATCTATTTGGAGTTCTGTAGGCTTCTTGTATGCATATGGGTATCTCTTTTTTTAGGTTAGGGAAGTTTTCTTCTATGATTTTGTTGAAGATATGTACTGGTCCTTTGAGCTGGGAGTCTTCACTCTCTTCTATACCTATTATCCTTAGGTTTGATCTTCTCATTGAGTCCTGGATTTCCTGTATGTTTTGGACCAGTAGCTTTTTCTGCTTTACATTATCTTTGACAGTTGAGTCAATGATTTCTATGGAATCTTCTGCTCCTGAGATTCTCTCTTCCATCTCTTGTATTCTGTTGGTGAAGCTTGTATCTACAGCCCTTGTCTCTTCTTTTTGGTTTTCTATATCCAGGGTTGTTTCCATGTGTTCTTTCTTGATTGCTTCTATTTCCATTTTTTAATTCCTTCAACTGTTTGATTGTGTTTTCCTGGAATTCTTTCAGGGTGTCTCCTCTCTATGGGCTTCTACTTGTTTATTTATGTTTTCCTGGAATTCTTTCAGGGATTTTTGTGTCTCCTCTCTATGGGCTTCTACTTGTTTATTTATGTTTTCCTGGAATTCTTTCAGGCATTTTTGCGATTCCTCTCTGTAGGCTTCTACTTGTTCTCTAAGGGAGTTCTTCATGTATTTCTTGAAGTCCTCCAGCATCATGGTCAAATATGATTTTGAGACTAGTTCTTGCTTTTCTGGTGTGTTTGGATATTCCATGTTTGTTTTGATGGGAGAATTGGGCTCTGATGGTGCCATATAGTCTTGGTTTCTGTTGCTTGGGTTCCTGCGCTTGCCTCTTGCCATCAGATTATCTCTAGTGTTACTTTGTTCTGCTATTTCTGACAGTGGCTAGACTGTCCTATAAGCCTGTGTGTCAGGAGTGCTGTAGACCTGTTTTCCTCTTTTCTTTCAGCCAGTTATGGGGACAGGGTATTCTGCTTTCGGGCGTGTAGTTTTTCCTCTCTATAGGTCTTCAGCTGTTCCTTTGGACCTGTGTCTTGAGTTCACTAGGCAGGTCACTTGCAGCAGAAAAGTTGGTCTTACCTGTGGTCCCGAGACTCAAGTTCGCTCACAGGGTGCTGCCCACGGGCTCTCTGCAGCGGCAGCAAGGAGGAAGATCTGCGCCGCCCTTTCCGGGAGCCTCCGTGCACCAGGCTTCCAGATGGAGTTTGGTGTTTTCCTCTGGGATCAGTACTGTGCAGCGGCAGTCTCTTCTGGTTTCCCAGGCGGTCCGCCTCTGAAGGTTTAGCTCCCTCCCACGGGATTTGGGTGCAGAGAACTGTTTATCCGGGTCGGGTCCTTCAGGTGCGGTGTCTCAGACACAGTGGACCTGCTGCTCCTGGGCCCTCCCACGGGTACCCAGAGGCCGTAGACAGTTTCCTCCTGGGCCAGGGATGGGGGCAGGTGGGGCAGCATTGGTGGTCTCCTCCGCCTGCTGCTGCCTCAGGAGTGCCCGCCCGACCAGGCGGCGAGAACTCCCCTCCAGGGGGTCTGGGAGCAGAGAGCTGCTGAGGGCAGGGATCCGCCGGCTCTGGACTCTGTATTAGCAAAACCTGGAGAACAATCTACTCTCCCACGCTGGGTGTTGCAGGTAAAGGGTTAAATTGTCTGCATCAATCAAGGAATCATTACACTGCCATGGCTTCTCCCCTCTCTCCATCTCTCCTGTCTCTTCCTCTCTCAAGTGTTGAGATTCTTATCTGATGGTAAATAACCTTGTTGATATTGTTTTGTTTTCAAAATTTGACAAGCATTGTTCTTTCTCGTAATGCTAACTTTAAAACAACTCGAGCATGAACAAGAACTGTTTCATGGGACACCCACTCTCTAAGAGTTGCTTGAGAATAAAGAATGCTCGTCTGGTTGATAGTTTGTGGTGGGGCAGGGAGATGTGGGTAATGTGCTGGCTTCATAAACATGAGGACCTGAGCTCAGGTGCCAAGAACACACAGAAAAGGCAACCTTAGCAGTGTACAACCATAACTCCAGTGCTGAAGCTCAAACAAGAGGATCTTTGGGGCTCAATGAGTATCCAGTCTATCTAATCTCTGAGCTCCAGGTTCACAAGAACAACCTACCTAAAAAAAATAAAATAAAATAAAAAATAAGACAGAGAGCAACTGAGACAGTCACACACACACACACACACACACACACACACACACACACACACACACCCCTCTGTCTCTGTCTCTCTCTGTCTTTCTGTCACACACACACAAATACACGGCTTTGGTAGTATCTAGACTTTTCAAAGGTCTTTGCTTTTTGGCTGCTAACATTCACCAGTCTAACACCCTGTCCTGGCTTAGGACCTTGTAGTAATCAGGGTGACTGAGAAACTGCTCTCCTTAAAGTATCTTATAGTCTGAATAAAAGTAGCCTTCTTGTGGTTGAATGTTATTATATAGATGAAACTTTCATGTTGGAATTGTTTGTACTACAAGTTGCAAATGTAGTATGCAGTACACTGTTCTTAGATTTCCCACATGGTTTTCCCGCAGGGCCAACTGGACCTCATGCTAGTAGGTTCCATTTGTTGTGGCCAATGAAGCAACACAGAGACAATCAGTAACCAAAAGCTATACTTCATTCAGATTTTGTTACATTCTTGTTAATATCCACTTCCTGTTATAGTGCTCATTTAGACATCACATCTCTAGGATTCTCTGGACCCTGACAGTTTCTCAACCTTTGTTTTGGATGACCTTGACAGACTTAGGAGGCAACAGTCCTAACATCTCAGTTATTTTTAGAATGCCCTTCAATTCAGGTAAGCCTGATTTCTAACACCTCCTAATACTGAAGATTTGCATTTGCAAGAAGAAGTTCCCAAACCTAAGTACCACAGTCAGCAGGAGCTGCTATGGAGGGCAGCTGCTTATGGGAGTTATTTGTTAGCTTTCTCCAAGGTCCAGGGTCTACAGTTGATCACTAGCATATAATGCAAGGAGTTGGTTTCTCTCTGGAGATAAAAGTAAGCCCAGCTGTGCATAACAAGACAGGGCTCCCTAATGGGAGCTAAGGGAGTTCTCAGCTTTTTTAACTTTAAAGCTCTTACTAAGCAATCACTCTTGTTAACCGAACCTGAAAAAGTGCCCTCTTTGTCCTATGAAGAGAATGATGGATTAACTCTATACAAAATCCTCATACAATAAGCTTGAGGACTCCGGATCATCAGATTTTTGGATCAGCCCAAACTGATTTCACTTCTTAAAATTAATTTTAAAGATAATTTCTGGAATTCAGTAATATTTTTAGGTTGAAAGACTGAAAGTGTCTAACTTACAAAAGTAGAATTCATAAACTCCAAAACCATCAATAAGAGAAAACACAAGTGAGAATTTCACAGGAAAGAACTGTAGCAGAAACTATGAAAAGGTGTTTAGAATTGTTGAATGAAAAGGAGTAAGCAAGCTTCCAGACATGGTGGGAAAATAGGGACTAAATATAACTTCACACATGAAAACTCTGAAAACAAAGAGTGGTGGGGAAATAGCAATAGTTTATAGGCAACAAAGACATCCCTGAGATGAAGAGGACAGATCAGATGGCCAGCTCTAGATCTTGGCAGATGGCTCAGGTAATAGGCCAAGGAGGAGAAGCAGAGTTCAGGCTGATGGGATCCCTGAACCAAGGAGTGAAATGGAAAGTCCCCAAAATGGCTTCACACCAGACAGAGTTCCAGAGTTTCTGAACCTTCCTTAAGGACTCAGTTGAGTATTGCCACAGGCTTGTAAGCAAAACAAACAAACAAAACAAACAACAGAGACCAGGAAAGGAACCTTACTGAGAGACACAAGTGCCTAATAGTCACATGTGGCCTGAGACTGTATACATCTCTAATTCATTAAGTTGAACTTCATGATCAAGAACTTTTGTGTGGAATACACAGAAAGAACTAGACAAATCACCTATGAACAACTAGCCTGGACTGAGTCATAAGTCTACCTCCTAATGAATCACAAACACAAGCCATTAAACAATCAAATCTGTTTCAGCTAATTTCATTCTAAATCAAAGCTCAGGAATATTCACTACGGGAAGCTGGGAAGATAACTCAGTAGTTAAGAGCACTTGGTGCTATTGCAGAGAGCCAGAATTAGATTCTTAGTACCCATGTGATAGGCAGCTAACAACCACTACCTTGGAACTAACTCTAACTCTAACTCCCTCTTTGGACCACTCAGGCACTTATACATACAAGTGCATATTCACATACTCATACACAAGAATGAAAATAAAATAAACCTGGAGGGAAAATAACAGGTTTTAGAAAAATCTTTTTTTAACTACCTGTTTTCTTCTCTTATCTATCATACCCCAACTGTGGTTTCCCCTCCTATCTCTTCTCCCAGTCCCTTCCTTGCACCCCTCTTTTCCCCCCAGACCCACTACTTCTTTGTTTCACTATAGAAAAGAGGAGGTCTCCCAGGAATATCCTAAACACTTTATAACAAGATACAATAAGACTAGGCAAAAAACCCTTTAATTAAGACTAGATGAGGCAACCCCGTAGAAGGAAAAGGCTACCAAAGTCAGGCAAAAGAGTCAGACAGCCCCTGCTTTTGTTGTTAGGGATCCTACAAGAACACCAAACTATATAACTATAGCATATCTGCAGAGCACCTCAATCATACTGTACAGGGTAGCTGATCATCATTTCAGTCTCTGTGAGCTCCTATGAGCCCTGCTTAGCTGATTCCTTGGGCTGTTTTCCTGTGGTATTCTTGACCCACCTCTGGCACCTATAATCCTTCCTTCCCTTCTTCCACAGGATTCCTCAAGTTCCATCTAGTGTTTGGCTGTAGGTTTCTACATCTGCTCTTATCAGTTGCTGGGTAAAGCCTCTCTGATGACAATAATGTGAAGGCTCCAGGTCTCCGAGCTATCCAGTCTCTGGTTCCTGGACCTCCAAGCAGTGTCAAGTACCGGCTCCCTCTCATGGCATGGCTCTCAAGTTGGAACCATCATTGCTTGGCCATGCCCACAGTTCTGTGCCACTTTTTTCCCCAGAACATATTGCAGGCAGGACAAATTGTAGGTTAAAGTTTTATGCCTGGGTTAGTCTCACAGTTCCTCCACTGGAAGCTTTGCCAGGTTACAGAAGATGGCTGATTCAGGCTCTATATCTTTCGTTACTAGGAAATTTTGCTAGAGTCACCCTTAGATTCCAAGAAGATTCTACTACACTCTTCCTGCATCATGCCCAAGTCCTTCCAAAGTTCATCCTTCTTTCCAAGTTCTCTCCCTTTCATCCTTGCCTGCTACCTGACCCCTCCTGTTCCCATCCACACCCATAACCAATTCACCCTTGAAATCTATCCATTCCCCCTCCCTTGCAAGATCCTTGTGTCCTCCCTTGAGTACTCCTTGTTACTTAGCCTCTCTGGGCCTGTGGATAGCATGATTATCCTTTACTTAAAAGCTAATATCCATGTATAAGTGAGCCGTACCATTTTTGTATGTCTTTCTGGTTCTGGGTTACCTCACCAAGGATATTTTTCTAGTTCCATTCATTTGTCAGCAAACTTCATGATGTTATCTTCTTTAACATCTGAGTAATACTCTGTTATCTAATTAAACCACTTTTTGTTTATTTATTCTTTGGTTGAGGAATATTTAGGTTGTTCCCAGTTTCTGGCTATTGTGAATAAAGCTGTTATGAACATAGTTGTGTAAGTGTCCTTGTGGAAGGATGGAACATCCCTTGGGTATACGCCCATATGAACGCATATTGTTCTTTCAAGGTCTGGAAAGAATTGTATTGGAATTTCAATTGTAATTACACTGAATCTGTAGATTGCTTTAGGTAGGATGGCCATTTTTACTACATTAATACTACTGATCCATGAGCATAGGAGATAGTTCCATATTCTGATAACTTTCTCAATGTATTTATTCTAAGACTTGAAGTTATTTTAGTATAAGTCTTTCATCTGCTTGGTTAGTACATTATTTATGGTTTCATTACTGTAAAGAGATACCATGACCAAGGCAACTCTTATAAAAGACATTTAATTGGATCTGGCTTTCAGATCCAGAGGTTTAGTCCATTATCATCATGGCGGGAAGCATGGTAGCATACAGGCAGACATGGTGCTATAGTAGGAGCTGAGAGTTCTACATATTGATCTGAAGGCAGCCAGGAGGGGAATTACTTCCACAGTCAGCCAGGAGGAGGCTCTCTCTAGCATACTGGGCACCACCCCCACAGTGATGCACTTTCTCCAACAGGGCCACATCTCCAATAGTGTCACTTGCCATGGGTCAAGCATATTCAAACCACCACAGTTAGTTACTCTAGGATGTTTTAAATTATTTGTGGCTATCATGAATGGCATTGTTTCCCTGATTTCTTTCTCAGCCTGTAACTTTAATTTTTTTCAAACACCTATTTGAAATGATGGTTCTTAAATGCTTTAACCTCCCTGTTAGCCCACTACCCTCAAGAGGTAATGGAAAAGAAAGTGAGAGACCAAATCTTTTAAGTTCAGACTCCATTTTAGAGAAACTAACCTAAATTTAAATTCATTATAAACTAACAGGTATCTAGCACCAGTTTCTAAGTTACCTCCCCAAAACACTAGAGCTTAGCTCCAGTTTCTAGGCTAACCCCATTAAAACCTGCATTACAGGTTAATCTTCCCCAACAAATCCAGCATTTCTAGGTCAATCCCCAACAAACATGTCCCCTGCCTAACAACCAACAATGCAGAGGGAATCAGAAGTTAAGTTTATGGTTTGACTCCCAGCACCAACCAGTTATGTTAAAAACCATAGTAGCACTCCATTTAAATGTTCGCCAGTCCAGAAACACTCAGCCCCCCAGCCCCCACTGGCTGCTTTCTATAAAACCTTACCCTGATAGATGTGCGTTGGTAGTGGTGTGGGGCCTGACGAAGCTAGCTCCTATAAAGGTCCTGGTGTAATTAATCTGATCTCAGCTCCTGTCTAGTCTTTTGGGGTTCACTAAAACTTCTTGGCACTGCAAGAGGATATGGGGGTGAGTAGACCTCTTTAGCAAGGTTATTTGGAGCAACTCTCATTCATATTGTCTGGAAATCAGCAGTCCAGTTCACAGGTTAGTAGCAGCAGCTCAGTCCATTCACATACACCAATGGTCCAGCTTGCTAGCATTGGGATAGCCACCACAAATCAGCAGAATCAGCTGTGGTGGCAGACTCTGCAGAGACAGCCAGGCCTCAGCCTCAGTATAAGTCAGCAGGAGGGACCAGCAGGGATGGCAGGAGCGGTTCTCTCAGGTGTGCCTCTCTCAGGGAACTGAAGATCAGCGAAGACTCGAGATCAGAATCAGTGCGAGCCTAGCTCATCCTCCACCATTATCCTTCAAGTCCTCCATTCCCTTCAAACATCACGAGTCCATCATGAGTCCCCAATGGGTCTTGCCTCAGCACATACATTTGTCTCAATTGTCATCGCGATGCCAATCTGCCAATTCTGCCAATCAGTTCTTCTGAAAGAGTCCTGAGAAGCGGCAAGAAACCATAGCACATCGCCAGAAGACTTTTTGGTGCTTTTCTCTCTATGGAGTCCTGACAAGTGCAGCTCTACTATACAGTGTAAGGTGGCCCGACACATGCATGTTGTTAGCAATGAGTCCTTCATCACCTGTCCTTTCACATGCATGCTTTAGCAGAGCATCCTTTCACTTGTGTCTGCTTCAGCTAAATAATCCTTTATATGTTTGCTCCAGAAAAACACCATCTAACTGGCTTTCCAAAGAACCCTTAAGTTTCCACTTCATCGGCCCATTTGTATTTTGGATATATGAGGGCTACTGATTGGGGGGGAGGATGTTAATCTTGTATCTAGCCACTTCACTGAAGGACTTAGTTTTTCAAGACATATTTTTCTCTGTGTAGCCCTAGCTATATTAGAACTCACTCTGCAGACCAGGCTGGCTTTAAACTCAGAAATCTACCTACCTCTACCTCCTGAGTTCTGATATTAAAGGCATAGGTCATCACCACCCAGTTGGTTTAAGAAAATCATGATGAAAAAGGAAATTCGTTTTTCACATTAATTTACTTTTCCCATCAAAAGCTCAATTTAAATGCTAGTTGGACTTCATAGGTCCAAATAAATGACAAGTTGTTATTTCCAAAAATAATTCACAGAAACTAGACGTCATTCTTTTATCATCTGTACTGGCTGGTTTTGTGTGTAAACTTGACACAAGATGGAGTTATTGCAGAGAAAGGAGCCTCCCTTGAGGAAATGCTTCCATGAGATCGAGCTTTAAGATATTTTCTCAATTAGTGCTCAAGTGGGGAAGGCTTAGCCCATTGTGGCTGGGGTCACCCCAGGGCTAGTGGTCTTGGGTTCTATAAGAGAGCAAGTGAGCAAGCCAAGGGAAGCAAGCCAGTAAGCAGCACCCCTCCATGGCCTCTGCATCAGCTCCTGCTTCCTGACCTGTGTGAGTCCCTGACTTCCTTTGGTGATGAAGAACAATGTGTATAAGCTGAATAAACTCTTTTCTCTCCATCTTGCTTCTTGGTCATCATCTTACAAGCTCCTGTGACAGGGTCCGTTTCAGCTCTCTGTATCATTCCCAAATCATATGGTTCTTAAGATTGAATGGTAACTTTGTAGATATGGTAGCAAACAAATGCTAAATGTATTATCATGTATTACTATATATTTATATATAAATATACACATATAAATATATATATGTACACACACACACACACACACACACACACACACACACACACACACACACACCACAGAATAGACTGGTATCTGCAGACGTCAAAAGATGACATCAGATACCAGAGAACTGGAGTTACGAGCAGTCATAAACCTCCACATGGTTCTGGAAACTGAAACCTTGGCCACTGTTAGAGCAGCAGGTGTTCTTACCACTGGACCACCTCTCTGGTCCTGTACTTTACATTTTTTAAAAGAACATTTCTGTATTACATTGTGTATTACTTTTAAATGGAGAAAAATATGATCTCCCTTCCTCTGTAGCTGCTCCTCTACCCATCCAAATAGATAATGCTATTTCTATGTGGCCAGAAAAATGCAACATGGATTAACATGTGAATAAATAAATATGAGGGAATGAAGCACGAACAGAAGAAATGGCTGCCTTCTCCCCATGGTAGTAACCATGAAGGCCATGCATGCTTCTTCTGCTCTTCCTCTGTGTATAATTTTATTTTATTGGGGTTGACCCAACATGAGATGATAATATGCAAATATGAAACTAAAACACAGCAATTTTGCTTGTTGCATAACAAATAATAATTAGCACCTTGTCATTTTATCCATTTACAAACATGTAAAGATCAATAATGAATTATAATAGGAATTACTGCTCTCATTAATTCTAGAAACATTTTTACTCAATCATCCTAATAAAGATGCTTTGTAAATGCTGAGGGTAATAATAAAGCTTATGTATTCTGATTTAAAGAAAAAGGTACTTTTCTTTATAGCTTTCGACCTATGAAAATGATGAGGTGAGACAGATATGGTTATGCACACATTTAATCTCTGCAGTCAGGAGGCGGAGGCAGGTGGACATCTGGTGAAAGTCAGGATAATGTATACAGTGAAGTAGCAAGTTCCAGGTCACCTAGGGCTACACAATGAGACCCTGTCTCAAAAATAAATAAATAAATAAATAAATAAATAAATAAATAAATAAATAAATAACTTAGTTGAAATTATAGGTCTTACAATGTGAAATGACCAATAAAGATACCATTTTCCTTTCCCAAACAGCTTGATAAGTAGCCTTCTCTTTTCCACAAACTCCCTGCCATGATCCCATTTCAGACTTTCCTCCAACAAGGGCTTGCTTTTCCACCTCATTGCCAATCCATCCAGGTAACACATCAAGCCTTTGAAACCAGTCCTGCCACTTACAAGCACTGCAGCAGCTACAGTCTTCATCCTTAATGTGATCCTCAGGACAATTTCTTGATGTCCCATCTATCCTGTCTTTCTAGCAAATTCCAGAAGGAGTGATCATCTCCCTACATGTTTCAGTCATCCAATCATATGGATACTACGTCGTGCAGCCTGATAGTCACTATCACACACAGCAGCGTTAGCAAATCTTAGTGAGGACAATACTTAACGCACAGTCACATTTATTTCTTATGAAGAATTATATGTTTTTTAGTTTTCAATTATGTGCGTATGTTGGGGGTTGTTGTTCACCGGAGTGAGGTGCATTTACAAGTAAGAAGAGGGTGCTGAGTCCCCTGGAACTGGAGTTGCATGTGCTTCTGAGCCACCGGTGGATGCTGGGAACTTAACTTGGATCCTGTGTAAGAGCAGTAATAACAGAAATGCCATCTCTCTAGGTCTTCATATTTCAAATTTTCACAACTGACTAAAAACGTCATCGTTTTCCATTGACTGTTAATCCATTCAAGGTCTCCCTTACATTGCCGTTTAGATCCCTTGCCAGTGAGTTCCCAAGAAAGAAATAGAATAGCAGTCAGAGTGTAAGGCATTTTGTAAGTCTATGAAAAAAGAGACAGAGAGGGAGGGAGGGAGAGACAGACAGCAGACAGACACAGACAGATAGAGAGACAGAAAGACAGAGACAGAGACAGATAGACATACAGAGAGAGAGAGAGAGAGAGAGAGAGAGAGAGAGAGAGAGAGTGATTAGAGGGAGTCACAGCATAATTCTGCTTTTGCAACAAAAATACAACCTTGCTCAGAACTTAGCTAGAATTTAGAGGGCAGGCTAAGGTATGTGGAAGCTGTAAGCAACCTTACTTGCTTCACAGGAGGCTGAATTCAGGGAAATCACCTCTAAGTCAATTTATCTCTACAAAGACATTTCACAGAAGAAATGAAGCAAATCCTTAACTGTCCCCTCTCCTTGCCATTTCTCTAGGCTGAGTTTTTGATTGTTTTCTGCAAAGGAGTTGTTGTATTTTCTTTGCTTTTGTTTGCATGGCTCTTAATTTTCTAGTTTTTATGCAGTATTTTGAACTCATGGGATTTGTTTCAATTCATATTGTAAAGTTTATTCACTAAGCAGAGGGTACTTATATGAATTTCAAAGCCTGCCTTATACTACTGCTTTGTCCTTAAGGAAGATAATGTCTCTTGCTCTGAAAACAAATATCCACTAATAAAACTTCCTTACATAATAAAATGTAAAATGATGCTTCTAAGTAATTCCTATTATTTTGTCAACATGAACGTTCTTCCTTACTTCATATGTCTACATGAATATACCTGTACCATATGTATAAGTAGTTTTGTGTGTACTCACGTGTGTGTGTATGTGCATGTAGTAGCCAGAAGTTGTCTTACAGTATTTTATCCAGTAGTTCTTGGACACAGGGTTTCTCACTGAACCCCGATCACCAATAGGCTCTACTAACCAGTGATCTTGAAGGCCCACAATATTTCCTACACTCACACGCACTCACACATGCACACACACACATGCAAGCCCTCCTCTAGCACCAGAGTTATATATGGGTGTCACCACACCCAGCTCTTTATATGAGTACCTAGGACAGAACTAAAGTCTTCACGTTTGTCGTGCGCTTTACTAACAGAGCCATCTCTTCAGCCCTCCAAACCGACATTCTCTGACCACTAATCAGTCAAACTGCAGTGGTTCCATCTGGTACGAGAGTTCCCCCCTTTTCAAAATCTTAAATTTGACATTCAAACAAACTCTGATTTATAAAACATTGCAAAAAAACAGCACAGGGACTTTCTGAACATCTTTCAACCAGCTTCCTCGGAACAAAGACTTGTGGTTATTTTGTACCACAAGACCCTTTAGAAATGATGTTCCTATCGAAAAGTAGTGAAGCCTGGGTCTGCAGTAGGCTGCCATTCTAGCTGAGTGCTGGGTGCCACCAGACTAATGTAGGGTGGTATTGATGGAGCTTCCTATGGCTTGCGAACTAGTTCCTTCCTTTTTTATGTATTTCCCAATTTAAATTTTATGGGTTTTTGAAAGCCATGTTTGACTTTTCTAACAGTTCTTTGTCGTTTTTCCCTCTTATTCTGTCATTTTTTGTAATATAAAGAAATTGTTTTATTGTATTTTAAAAATATGATAACCAGGGCTTTTCATAGCCCATCCCCATGACTACCGTTCTCACCGCATACTGTAGTCTTCATTTCACTCTCTGCTCCCCCTTTCCATCTCACACACGTTCCTTCTATTCATGTTTTAAATGTTATTATATAATTACAATATTTATCCTTTCCCTTTCCTTTCCTCTTTCCAAACCCTCCCAGATGATGCCCCACTTGCTCTCTTTTAAAACCCTGGCTTCACCTTTCATTGAATGTTACTGTGTACACATACATACATGTATATACACATATAGTCCTAAATCTAACCTGCTATGTCTGTGTAATGTAGTTTACATGCATGTTTTCAGGGCTGACCTTTTAGTGTTAGTATGCTCTTGGAAAGGAATGTTTATGTTCAGAAACAGGTTGACTGGATTTCCATGCTAGGCATGACAATGACATAGACACAGTTGCCTAGAATTACTGACGATAATGACCTTTCTTGTGTGTAGTCCATATTCAAGGTCATCTATCAGTTAGAACGTCTGTCATTTTCCTTGAAACAAGATATGCTTTATATGGTCTGGGGAGATGGCTCAGTGGTTAAGAGCACTGACTGCCCTGTTAGAGGTCCTGAGTTCAAGTCCCAACAACCACATGGTGGCTCAAAACTATCTGCAAAGGGATCTGATGCCCTCTTCTGGTGTGTCTGAAGACAGCAACAGTGTACTCATACATTAAATAAATTATATATAATATTTGATATATAATATATATACTTTATTCAACAGGTCCCTATTCAATCAGAATGCACTATGCATTCTCTAGATTCTAGTAATATCATTTGACCATTGCCTCACAGTTACAAGGTAAACAGGGTGGGAGTTATAGCAATTTAATGAATGAGTAAACGCCAGTGAGCTATCAGCCTTGTTTTCTCCTGGCCTCATGTTGGTGAACTACAAGATTAGAATGAGATGATACGGTTTCTAGGCTTAGCTCTATAGTTCTGCCATTTGTCCTATGGTATAGTTACATCTCTGCATAACATATACCCATTGCAAGATGGTAAAATATTACATTTTAGTCACCAATAACTTCCAAATCATTTGTCACATCATGTTATACTTGAATGCACTATTCAATGACCTTTCCTGTATCATGGGTATTTATCTATACAATGTGAAGTATCTAATAGAACAGAATCTCTACTAGAACAGAAATCGCCTGATTAATGAACATCCATTCTGAATGTTTGCAAAAGATGAAGGCATGGTATTTTGAGGCTTACAGCCAAGTTGGTTCTTCTGATCTCCCCCATTTCCTGCAAGATAATTGACACCAACATTATACTACTTACTCTACAGTGTGTTTTTATGCCGATGCTACAACATAATTTTAACGGCGTGAATTATTGGCAGTGGTGCTTGCTTTCTTTTTGCTGTTTCAATTCATAATTCATACACAGCATTTAAAATAAATTACATTTGGTTAATTTGCAAAAGCTGTTTAGCCAACTGTCCAAGGTAAGCCGTAATAATCATTATCCCGTGACAGCGTTCTGACTAATAAAAACATCAGTGGGCTGCTTTCCCTTTAACGAAACATACATATACAATCAGAATATTCTATAACTAAACTCGTATTTACATGTTTACTGGGAGATGAGATAATTACAGTAGAATTGCCATGGTAACTGGAACACTCTAAGGCAATCATTGTTGAATCTTTATGGTTGTTTATGTTACTACCGCCCTATGCTTCAAATTTTCTCTTATAGAAATGTTGGTAGAACGCAAAAATAACTTGAAAAATTATTATAAAGTTACTGCCTTCCATTTGGTTCCCAGATACGCCAAGATTCATGCCTTCAAAGAATAATTCTGAGCACTTGTCTCATTTCCTGTGCAAACTGGTGTAAAGCATCTCTAGTGTTTATAGACAGAAGTGTAGACGACAATAATGGTCCTTACTTGTTGGCTTTACATTTTCTTGTCACCGGGAGCTACATATAGACCAAGATAACATGACCGAGAAATTAGCTTGTTCTCCTTGTCATCATAAGCACATCATAGAAAAATGGTGAGAAGTTTCCTACCCTCATTCTGTCAAAATAAAAGGCCAGGGCTCTGACTCTCAAGAGAGTGAATTTCTGAGCATTCTGAAAGTGACCGAGCCTCCAAAAACCACGGGTGTGTACACTGAATATGGGTTCCCGAACCATTGACACACGCTTTGCTACAATAGCCTTACATCAAAATTAGAGACGCAATGGGTGAATGCTGCTAACAGAAGGAAGTTGGCCTCAAGTTTCGCAGCCTGAGTAGGGAAGGAGTCTATGCCCACTAGCACTGTGGTAGCCATAGGCATGTGATAAAATTAAATTTTCAGTTCTTCAACCAGGCATTTCCATTTCATGTGAAAAGTTCTTTCAGGGATAAAAAAAAAAAAAAAAGGATGTAAATGGGCTATTACTGTTTTTGCTATTTTTATTGGACATTTTATGTATTTACATTTCAGATGTTAAATAGGCTATTATTAAAAGCCAGGTATTTCTTCAAAGTGTCACACTATGCTTTCAATTGATGGGACTATTTCTTTTCTAGCAAATATAGATTGAGAGGCTAAGAAGACCCTTTGTCTTTAAGAAAAAAAATCCTATGGAAAAAATGAACAGAAATACAAGTTAGAAGGCCCTGAACACTTATTCATGCAGAAAGGAAAAGTGAGGTAAACCAATACATAGGCATTTGGGGCTGTTCTGCTTGGGAGATATTTGCTGATCGCTGTAGTGTATCCTGTCAATGCACGAGCAGTTAGATCTACCAGATTCACTAGTACAAGAAGGGTGAGAACTGGAATTTACATAACCCTAGAGCAGATGTTTCTAGCAGACACTAAAAGGTTTCAAGAGACACCTTTGATAAGATGTAATATATCGATAAAAGGGTGTTGTGGTAAAAATTAATGAGGATCATTTGCTCTCAGTTCCCTCAAGCCAAATCTGCTTGCTCTGGCTGCTACTCTGCCACGAGGTCCCCAAGCCGCCTTCTTCCGGCTGTCTCCCTTTTAGCCACCCTCTCCATGATGTCCCCTAAGCGGTAGTTACCACGCTTGGCACACACATCTCATTCTGTGGACCCTGCGGGTCCTCACTCTGCCTGGGCAACAGAACCAGATCCGCATGCGCCAACTGCCTCTCAGCCATTTCTTTCACACACTGTCCTCTTTAGCCCGATAGAATCCAAGTCCCAGAAACCTGTAATTTAGCAATTAGATTTACATGTTAAATTCACAACTCACAATTCATCCACACAATACATTCATTGCCAGGTGAAAAAGATATAAACCGCCCACCTAGACAAGATAAAGTCGATCTAGTTCACCTAAATCCGAACCATCCTTCTCTGTAGACTCCATCTGGATCCCCCTTCTTCCTCCTCACAAAAACTTTGTCCCGCCCCGCTCTCTACTGTCCAATCATGTCCTGCCTTGGCATCAACCTACAAAAGGGTGCATCATAAAATGGAATTTCTCTGTTGCTACTAGAACAGGAAGCATGAGTCCAAGCTCCCAGGCCCTTCCAAAGCATCTAGTCTTACCTTCTGGAAGCCCATGGAGGACCTGGGTTCTCAGTATTTCTGTGCATCTGACCTTAAGTAGGGCTGTCAAAACCATCTAATCGCCAAGCCATCCATTTGACAAACTCAACAACAGTTGGACAGCGTATTAACTGAGAGAGCTTTATGCCTCAGGAGTTCACAAAGAGTTACTTTAAAAATGTAAGAAAAATCACCAGGGCATGGTTGTCCAAGGTTTTAATCCCAGCACTCCCTGGCAGAAGCAGGCTAATCTCTGAGAGATCCAAGTCAGCCTGGTCTACATAGCCAGGCTTTCTAAAAAATAAATTAATAATAAATTAATAATAATAATAATAATAATAATAATAATAATAGAGATGGCATTCCAATTGAGAGTTTTGCTAAATTCCAAAGTTTATCTAGGGTCATGGATGGTTACACACATGCATAGGGCTTGTATATTAGCTGATGTAGGAAAAGCCCAAGGAAAAGTACAAAATAATCTTATAACTAAAAACAACAACAACAAGAAAAAACCAAACCAAACCAAACAACAACAAAAAATAAACCATGGAGAAACAGAAGGGACTTTTTGCAACCTATTAAAGGATTATCTGTAAAAGGGCCACAACAAAACACTTAATGCCAAAGACCACCTGTTGCTCATCTTCTGGTCAAAACCATACTGAACAATTAGTCAAGAAAATCAAATAAAATATAAATATATTCTGGCTGGAAAAGAAGTAACATGGCCTGATTTTACAGAGATTTTTTTTTATTTTCATATTTTTTGGATATTTTATGTATTTAAATTTCAAATATTATCCCCTTCCCCCCTTCCCATATCCCCTTCTTCCACCCCTTGCTTCTATGAGGACGCTCCCACTCCCACCCACCTACTCCAGCCTCAACACCCTGGCATTCTCCTACATTGGGGAAATGAGCCTTCACAGGACCAAGGGCCTCTCTTCCTACTGATGCCAGGCAATGCCATCCTCTGCTACATATGTGACTGGAGCCATGGATCACTCCATGTGTATTCTTTGGTTGGTGGTTTAGTCACTGGGAGCTCTGATGGGGTGTCTGGTTGGTTGATATTTTTCTTCCTATGGGGTTACAAACCCCTTCAGCTCCTTCAGTCCTTCCTCTAACTCCTCCATTGGGTCCACATGCTCAGTCCGATGGTTAGCTGCAACCATCCTCATCTGTATCAGTAGGGCTCTGGCAGAGCCTCCCAGGAGACACCCATATCTGGCTCCTGTCAGCAAGTACTTCTTGTCATCTTAAGAACACCATGAATAGTAATGTTAGCACCAAAAGGCAATTTTCCTTGAGGTCAAGATTCGTTAATCTTTTGAAGTTAAGTGAAGGGAAACATTATGTTGATAGTAACACCAGGAAGAGAAAAGCGCTCATAAGTTCGATGATCCACATGCAGAGGTTAGACATCCAGTCACCAAGGCACCATCTGAAAAGCTGCAAAACAACAGAAAGAGAACCCATGCTCAGAGACTAGAGGGCAGGCCTCTGCAAATGCGTCCTTAGGTCCATACAATCCCTAGCAAATACAAGAGGCCATGTTTGCAAAGCTTGAAAAATGCTCCTAAAGTGTATGTGGAAATATGAGGACTCAGAACTATCAAAAGCAATCTCGAAAGTAAGAATGGTGCTAGAGAATTCTCACTGCCAGGCTCTAAGAAGTAGGGAAGCATGGCATATGCGCATGCGTAAGGCTCGGAGCCCAGCTCTGCAGGATAGGATTCAGAAACTAGAAAGCAGCTCACATGCTTATAGTGAGTTCATTTCTGACAGAGCTGCCAAAATAATGCAACAGGGGGAAAGGACAGACTTTCAATAAATTAGGCTGTAATAACTGGATATCCATATGCAAAAGGGCAAAGCGCACTTCTACTTAAATCATATACAAAATCAAAAATGAGAAAAAAGAACCACAGCCCACAGGTAAGAGAGAAAAACGGGAAGTTCAGAAGAAAATGAGTGAGTCTTTGTGACCTAGGATTGTGCAGTGACTCATAAAGACGGCATCAAAACTACGAGAGCCAAAACGATAGTCAGGCTTTACCAAAACTATACCTTTCTGTTTTTAACCTCAAAAGATACTCTCAAAAATGTAAAGGTGGTGCATCAACTTGGAAAAGGTCTACGATTCACAAATCTCACTGAACGACACCATTAAGAACACGCAAAAGAAAACCTTTCACAGCTCAAAAACACCAACACACAAATAATCCAATATAAATTAAATGGGGAAAGACACGAATAGATGTTTCTCCAAGGAAGGTTTGAAACAGTCAATGAGCACAGGGAAAACTGTCAATCGCAAGTCTAACCCAGGAAATGTAAATCAAGTCTGGGGCGGGGGTGTTGAGGAGGAGGGGGACACACATAGCACCTCCAGGAGAGGCAGTAGACACAATTCAAACATCTGTTAAGTAAGCATTATAAACATACTGTACAATATTATTTGGCCATGAAACAGAATAAAACACTGGAGCAGGAGAGATGGATCTGTGGTTAGGAGCACTGGCTGCTCTTCCAGAGGATACAAATTTGATTATCAAGTACCCACATGGCAACTCACAGCATCTGTAACTCCAATTCCTTCTACCCCCTTCTTCTGGCTTCTGCATGCCTGTGATACACACACACACACACACACACACACACACACACACACACATATATATATATATATATATATATATATATATATATATATGCAGGCAAACACTCCATACACTTAAATTAAAATGATAAAATCTTTTTTAAAAAGAGCAAAAAACTAGCATGCTAGAAAATTGACAAAAGCAGTTATGCCAAGTAGAAAAGTTTGTCATTAAAGACTGTATACAGTATTCTATTTATATGAAATGTTTAAAATATGTAAATGAGTAGTGACAAATAGTATGTTAATGATTTTTAGGGACTGGAGGAGAGAGGAATACGTATTGACCACTTATGGATGTAAAATATCTTTGTGCTCTGATGAAAGCATTTTGAGTTAGACAGTACTAATGAACTAAAACACACTGAAAAGTCCTATGTTTTAAAGGGCTGGATTTTAAGGCCTATGGATTATATCTCAATAAAACTTACATTTGAAAGCTCTTGCATGAAGCTGTACCACCCAACTGAGAAAAAGCCGTAGATGTGCATAGATGTTCATAGATTTCAAAGTACACCCTGAGTACAAGACATTCTGCAGTGTTCTTATGCCCAACGTAATTCTGATCCACTGTGAACTCATTCTAGCTTTGTGTATCATGAAATCCCATCCTAG
The DNA here is from genome assembly GCF_011064425.1 of Rattus rattus. Taxonomy (NCBI): domain Eukaryota; kingdom Metazoa; phylum Chordata; class Mammalia; order Rodentia; family Muridae; genus Rattus; species Rattus rattus. The sequence continues at coordinate 109,202,729 of NC_046157.1, forward strand.
ACAAAGTAGGACAAAGAAGACAGCCATATTTTACTAGACATGAAAGCCACAGAGCTTTATTAAGGAAGGCCTTTGGGGATTGGCATCAAGTTCGAAGGTCTGTGGAAACTACTGCAGCTAGGAGAAGCCAGTCCTCAGTACTGACAAAAAACAAACTAACTTCACAAGTCTAGCTATTCCTCAGAAACATCTAGGACTGCAAGACAACTGAGAGCCAAGAGGCTGGCCATGAAGCAGCGTAAACACAAAAAAAAGGCTCTGTCTTGACTCGGCCTTAGTCTTTGTGTTTGCTGTCCACTGGTTCACATGATTCTTATATATTCTAGACTCCCATGGCTGCTTCATAGCAGCTATATGTCTCATCTTTCAAGTCCTGCAATCTGTCTTAAGCTTGAACCCAAGTCCTTGATAACACTCTTGGTTCAGTGCCTTGATTTGAGAATGGATATAAAATGCATAAACCCCAGAAGAAGAACAAGCTCTTGGATATGTCCCGTGACGTGCTTTTAACCATAAAGTAATGCTAACTAGGGTCAGATGATGGTTACAACAAGCAAGTTGCCAAGGCAACAAAGGTCTTTGGGTAAAGTCATGTGAAGGTGCTTCATATTTATACAACAGATGCAGTTTAGCTCTGTTTTATGCAGGGGAAGAGGAAGATAGTCTGCTATCCCATAGGGTTATTTGGTAGCATAGGCTGCATTCGAAAGTGGTATCCAGAGTTTCCCTTGAGGCTAGCTTTCCTGATAAATTATAAAGTAAAACCTGCCCCAAGTTTCCTTGCCTAGGAATGGAAGTGGCAAACATTATTCTTGCCGAGTTCCACCAACAAGGACATAATCACATGACCACACTTAGCTAAAGCAGAGTCTGAGTCCCATTGACCTATGCTTTACCCTACTGTTTTCTTCTGCGCCTAAGGCTTCATGTATCCCAGGCTAGCCCTGATATGTGGCTCATAATGACCTGAATTTCTGATCTTCCTGCCTCCACCTACCGGATGGAACGGTAGGATAACAGGCTTGTACCACTATGTTCAGTCTTTTATTTTATGCAAGGAATCAAATGCAGGCCTCATGCATGCTGCATGGGAAGCATAAACTCTACCAACTGAGCTACATCTGTAATGGCGGAAGTGATGTTTTAAGCTTTAATTACTGTGCTTAAGAGATCTATAAAGCAAAAACGCCTCTAACCCGTAAGCCTCACTTGCCCAAGGACAGATAGCTTCCTGGAATGTTGGGGTTTGTTCATGTGAGATAACAAGCCACCTGTTTTCACTGCTGTAAACAAGCTTGGTTGCGCCCAACTGCACAGGATGTGTGCTTGATTGTACTTAGACAGGAGGTACGTAGTCAGGAAGTACAACAGAATGTATGTTTGCCCCTGATTGGACAAAGGTGGGAAGTACATAGCCTTGTGGGTTCTGCCTTTATAAGATTCAGATTCATGAAAACCAATGCTGTACTCTGGAAATCCCAGGTATGGACCTGGCTAGTACCTAATAAAGCTTGTTTCAAATTTAGTTCAAAAATTGTGGTAGTGGACTTATTCTCAACTGGTGGAATTGATACATCCTTAGACCCTTACTTCACACACACACACACACACACACACACACACACACACACACACACACACACACACACACACATGTACACATTAAAATTATATTACAGGGAATTGGATGAATGAACACAAATAAATTATCTGAAAACAAGAGGAAATTGCCTACTGTCTTCTGAAATGTGGCTCAGACAGAAAGACAAAGCATCCTGTGACATGAGTTGGAAGACAGACATTTCCTGTTAGCTGGTAGTAATCAGTTTGGGCTTAGGATAGGGGGAAAGGGATAAATTGCTCTGGAAAGCTTGTGGCTTGACCTGGAGGATTCTAGGAGCAATTGAAACCAGTTTTTGGAACAGAAAAACATGCTGGGTTTTCTATTTATTTTCTACGATGCTGACTGACTCATATTTTTGCTTTGAAGCTCACCGCTGATAAACTATCAGAGAGCCTAAGTCATGTTGAATACTTTAAACGACATCCTGCTCCTGCTAACCTACGGCTGACTTGGTGGACAATGTCAGATGCTTTTCTTCACGTTTCCTCCCTTACAGCTTTGGGGTCCGTGTGAGGTCATTTTATGACCAAAGGCAGCCTGAGAGTGTAAGGATAGGATGACACTGGGGCAATCCTTGGCCACCAAATCATGGGATGGGGATGTTCATGTTCCTACCTAGCACCGCTAGGACTAGTTTGGATCTCTCCCTGTTGCTTCTTCTTTCTCTGATTCCATGCCTTCTAGTCTTGTGCTCTGGACTCATGTCACAAATATAATCCATTATCTGTCTTCCTGACAGATTGAAAGTTCTCATTGTACTTATGGAAGCCATCACATACCTTTAAAAGACTCAGCCCCTACAGTGAGTTCTCATCTACTGTCGTTCTCAGGATTTTGTTTCAGTTCTCAGAATGTGTCTTCAGTATTGCTGATCATTCACTGAGTGATTACTGCCAACACACGTACATGGTAAAATATGTTATTAATATACTCTTTGATGTAACATCCTGAATCCTCAGGTTGCAATATCCTGAATATCCAATAGCGATCTTAATGGCACATTTCAAACAATGATTTTAGTCTGTTAGGTCAGTGTCATCATTTCTAGATGCACCCATCTCAAAAATTTTAACCCAAAGTTGTTCCTGTCTAAATAAAATACAGGGACTGAGTGGAGCAGAGACTGAAGGAAAGGCCAGAGACTATCCCAGCTAGGGATCCGTCCCACACAGAGACACCCAATCAGTCACTATTGCTGATGCCAAAAAATGCTTGCTTATAGGAGCCCTGATGTAGCTTTCCCCTGAGAGGCTCTTTTAGAGCCTGACCAATACAGAGGCAGATACACACAGCCAACCATCAGACTGAGCATGGGGACCATAAGGGAAGAGTTAGGGGAAGGACTGAAGGAGCTGAAGGGGATTGCATCCCCATAGGAAGAACAACAATATCAACAAACTGGATTCCTCAGAGCTCCCAGGGACTAAACCACCAACCAAAGAGTACACATGGAGGGACCCATGGCTCCAGCTGCATATGTAGCAGAGGATGGCCTTGTTGAACATCAATGGGAGGAGAGGCCCTTGGTCCTGTGGAGGCTCGATGCCCCAGCATAGGGGGATGCTAGGGCAGTGGGATGGGAGAGGGTGGGTATGTGGGTTGGGGAAGCCTCCTCATAGAGGCAGAGGGGAGGAATGGGATAGGGGGGTCATGGAAGGGAAACCCTGGAAGGGAGATAACATTTGAAATGTAAACAAATAAAATAGCCAATAATAATAATACTAATGATAATAATAATAATAATAATAATTATAATTATAATAATAATACTGATCAACAGATCCCTAGAAGCTGAAGTGGATTATCTTAGAATTTCATGTGAATGGCTAAAACTGATATTATATGTAGGATCCTTTCTTGCTGCAAATGCTGTGTGCTGTGCTGTCCTGAAATTGCTCAGGCTGAAAGGTACAAGGACATCTGAGTTGGCCACGGATTGCAACTTACTTTAGGTGGCCCACACTACAGTTGGGTCTCTGTCCAACTTTTGTTTTTACTTCACTTTGCTGTCAATGTATAATTTCTAATTCTTGAACAGGAAACAAGAGTTTGGGACAGACCATACAAAGGCCATTGCTAATGGTAAGAGGAGGCCAGCTCCAGAGACAATTCTTCCTGGTAACTCTAAAAGCAGGCTTCACACTGCTCATACCAATGGATGTTCTGTAGCTTAGAGTGATTGTTTACTTTCTTGTTGATTTTGTGACAAACAATACTATGCAAATTTATATCAAAAGTTAAACTCTGAAAGGAGTATTTCTGACTAAAATATCATGAGGTGTTTATTTTTAATATTTTGCTCAATACCAACAAATTACCCCAAACATTGTTAGATCAGTTTACATTTTTAACACTGTTCATGGTGGTAACTGTTTATAGTTCACTTACCAACATTAGATAGCAATAAGTGTTTTTTGGTTTATATTCTATCTTAAGAAAAATAAAATGTTAGCTCCATGATTCAAGAACCATACTGCAACTCTCTGGGTGGATATGAAGACATTCTAAAGACACTGTCCTCTTCCCTTGGCTACCAGACTATTAAAGACTCTGAGAAACTGGCATTTCCCCCAGGAATTTTAAGCCAAGAGGAAGAAGCTGAAGTCTGGTAGTAGCCAGAAGTAAAATTTCTCTCAAGGAAAAAGGTTTTACATATTTCTGACAACTTGACAGAGCATCTTGCAGGAGCGAGTAGAGCCTAAACGGGATGGACCAGGGATGAGGTCAACCAGTAAGCTAAAATAGGGCCCGATTCCAAGGAAGGGAGAGGGTGGGAAAACAGGACAGTCCCTGTCCTCAACCCTATACAAAGAACTCCAGGTAACTAAGGAGTGCTAGGAGCAGGAGAAATAGTCTTCCCCAGGGAAGAGCCTACCAACTGGTTATCCAATACCAAATGGGTAGCCCTGAAACATACATACAAGTAACATTATACTGACCTAGGAAGTTGCATTTATGTGTGTGTACACACACACATACACACACACACACACACACACATACATACATTCATACATACATACATACCCACACACACACACTCACACACACACACACACACATGCACACACACACACACACTTACATAATAACAATTATTCAAAAAAGAGAGGCCATAGATTTGAAAGAGAACAAGTTGGAGTATATGAGAGAGTTGGAGGGAGGAAGGCAGGGAAGGGGAAAATGGTTTAATTATTTTACAATCAAAAATTAAAAGAAATATTTTTTAATTAGGTGCTAAGTAAGGTAAGTGTAGGGGGTGAGCAAAATGGCCCAGAGCGTGAAAGCCCTTGCACTGAAAACCTACAGACCTGAGCTCCAACTCTCATGGAAGTAGAAAATTACTCCAGGAGTTGTTCTTTGACCTCTCCATATGCGATGGCATTTGTGTATCCGTGCCCTCATTCACATATCTTATGTTCACAGTAATAAAATCAAATAAATAACGGAAATGTAAAGTGGATGAAAGAGACGGTGCTGCAGTCTGTCGGGCCAGCACTCGCACGGGGGCAGAGCCAACTTTATCACTTCCTGCTTCCCTTTCTGTCCACTTAGGTTGCTGTCTTCTGGAAAGAGTAGACCCTTGGTGCCACGTTGCCTCTTGCCTTGGTCTCTATGTTGTTTATCCCACAAGCAGAGGGTTTTAGAGCCTCTAATCACCCCAATTTTGCCTCTCTCTCTCTTTTCCAAACTATCAGATTCTCTCTCTCTCTCTCTCTGTCTGTGTGTGTGTGTGTGTGTGTGTGTGTGTGTGTGTGTGTAGGAGTGTGTGGTGTATGTATGTATATGAGTATGTGTGCATGTGTGTGTATATCTGTATGTGTACATAAATATGTGTTATATATGTATATGAGTATGTGATGTATGTATGTGTATATACGAGTGTGTGTGTGCAGGTGTGTGTGTGTGTGTGTGTGTGTGTGTGTGTGTGTGTGTGTGTGTGTGTGTGTGACCTCTTCCTCCCCTCTCTCTTCTGTCTTCCTCCAGTCTTCCACTTTCTGTCTTTTTCTCACTCCTGCCCATGACATGCACCGGTACTGAGAGTAACCAGCTTGCACAGACTCCATGGTTCTCCCTTAGGCCTAAGTCCTCCTCCCCACTCTGTGCAGAGTTATTCACACTTGAGACTGTACTCTCTTGAAAGGACCTTCGATCCTCTCTTTTATGGTTTGCTTTCTAAAGATTCCTTTATTTTGGAAGCCCCACCTTCCCATCTAATCCACCTCATAAAACGTCTGCTCAGCAACTATCTTTGTTTTATTCTTTGAGTCTGTGCTTGGGTATTGTCTGCTATCTTCCCATCTTAATAAAGAATTTGCCACATTTCTTGTCTGGAAATATAAGAAGTATGTTACTGCTCTACTTTCATCCATGTAAAATATGTTGACTCCTTCTCCATGAAGCTTTCACTATTCTAGAAAGTAGTTATTTTATATTTTGATAATTTTCTCTTGAGTTCTTCCACAAAAGTAACTCAGAATGTCATGGCAGTTCATCCTTTTGTTTTAAACATTCCTATCAATATTTGAGTAAGAAATTGTTGAAAAGCTGCCCGGTGGTTTAGGACTACCACAGATCGTGCAGTGAGAGTATTTGGTAGGTGTTTTGGAATCAGAGCGTGTGAATGCCAAAGAACAGGTACAAACCAGGTCTGCACTTTAAATCCACAGTATGCATGCCACTGAACACTGTGGGCACAGATCTGCATGGAGGGAAATGTGAGAGGAGGAAGCAGGGGCAGTGTTCCTGAGCTCTGAGAAGCAGCGGCTCGCTGACTGTGGGAATGCACCTGACAGTAGCCATGTTAGACCAATGCCACCTTGGGAAACACAGACAGAGAAGACAGAGCTACTGAGCTGCTGCTCTGTAGATGCCATTAGATGTTCTACTCGTCTAGTATTTGAATTCATCTGATTGTTTGCTAATATTAACTAAGTAAAGAGGGAGCAGAAGTGGACTGTAAATATCATTGACAGAAGAAAGACCTCACATTTCTATACAAGATAGAAAGAGCAAAACTCCTAGTTGGAAACTTGCTTCCGCAAAACACATTAAGGCTCAACCCACTCTACAGCTGTGGGGGTGTCCAGTTGTTTCTGTTAATTCTTTTCAAAGCTTTTAGTTGACTCTGTGATTAAAGGTGCTTCCTCTCAAGGCTGTCACACTGAATATGATTTCCAGGAACAACATGGTAGAAGGAATGAGCCAACCCCTGAAGCTCGCATTGTTCTCTGACTGCTATATGCACTCATATGCACACACACACACACACACTCAGACACACACACACACATGCACTTACATTCACACAAATAAATAAAATGCAATGAAAAGTTTCACAATGAAAAGCTGTATATATTTTACTCATCCATCGATCATATTGACTTCTTTGACAACATTGATTTTAGGGAAAACAGTCATGGCTATGGGGATATAAGGTGAACAAGCTATAACACACCAGTTGCTGGTGCAAATTGTAAATTTCTGTAGAGTGATCTGATGCAGGGTGTACATTTGTAGAATTCAGAGGAAATACCATCTTCAGGAGCCCTATGGTTTTAGCTCATAAAATCAAGCTCATTTTTCTAGAAAAGGGAAAATGCTAACCCCAGAAAGAAAGACAAACACTGAAATCTGTTCATCGTGTGTGCCCTGTGCACGTCCTGATGTGGTGCCAGCTGAGTTGATTTGCATCAGAACTTCCTTTAAAAATTGACTCATATAAAGGCAAAGGTGATACAGTTGAGATTTAAATGATGAAAGACCCTTAACAATGGGAGCTGATTGATTGAATTATTTCATCTGATTCAGTACAAATATGAAATATCTACTAAGATGATCACTATGGAGAAACACAGGACACAACACGGGAGCATGTTCTGTGGTAATGGAGTGGTATGGTTCATCTTGACAGAAAGGCTACATAAAGTTTAATTTGGATCAGAAGGGTCAGTGGAGGTGTCTTGGTCCCCTTCATACTGTGGGAAATCTCCTGAACAAAATAAAGGGAAAAGTCCATGGGTATGGGCCTCCTATTCCTGCCACATTTCTCTCACCCCTTCATCTGTCACAGCTTCCTCAGTCCAGAACGGCCATGCTCCAATCTCCACTTTTTCCTTTGTCACCCAGACACAAGGCGTTGCCCACTGTTGGTGGGAGTTGATTTCTGTGTCTTTATCAATGGTCTGTGTTTTCCCTGAGGGCAGAGCCTTGTGGACTACATATTGAATGTCACCTGAAAGATAAAATAAGCATCCAAAAGATAAGGTAACACTGATCACAAAAAAATACAAGGACTTCTGTTATTCTGAAATAGAAAAAAAAAAGTCGATAACACCTTTACAACTATCTAACGAGGTAACTTTCAAATTCCGGAAAGTATATCTGGGTAAACATGCTTTAAGGAAGGGATGGAGTGAATGGATTATGTTCCCGTCCCAGCTCAGAACTCGTATTTAAGGATCTCTCCATCAAATGATTTATGTAGCATGATAATTCTTCCAGCTCGAGACTGTGATGTGACAGAAGGAGAGACGTATTTCTTGGCTCTGTGAGAGTGAAATAAATCTGGAGTGGATGGGAGGCCAATTCAAAGGTTTCAGGCTTCTTCTTCGCATTTAATTAAGCTGCAGTTAAGGGGTCTCTGGTGGAGAGATATTGAGGAGCGAGAAGTGGTAGAGACCAGCTCAAAGGATGTGGGTTGATCATAACTGAGCAATCACCGCTCATAATGATCTTTCAGTTCTGCTCAGGAGAGGTGAACCAGACAGACTTTGCATACAACACTGTCCACCAATGTAATGCAAACAGCACATATCCATTTGGTTGGTCTGTTATCTCAAATAGAGGCAGAATGTGTAGCAAACTCACTCAATGCATAATATTTGTGAAAAACTAAAACTCGTGTTCATCAGTACACGTGCTGGCTAGTCTTATGTTGTCTTGACACACAGACTAGAGATATCTAAAAAAAAAAAAAAGAAAGAAAAAGAAAAAAACAAGAAAGAAAGAACTGTATTTGAGAAAATGCCTCCATAACACCCAGCTATAAGGCCTTTTCTCAGTTAGTGATTTATATGGAAGGGCCCAGCCCATTGTGAGTGATGTCATCCCTGGACTGGTGGTCTTGGGTTCTATAAGAAAGCAAGCTGAGCAAGCCAGTGAAACAAGCCAGTAAGAAACATCCCTCCATGGCCTCTGCATCAGCTCCTGCCTCTAGGTTCCAAGTGTCTTTGAGTTCCTGTCCCTGATGATGAACTATGGTGTGAAAATGTAAGCCAAAGAAACCCTTTTCTCTCCAACTTGTTTTTGGTCATGGTGTTTCATTACAGAAAAAAACAAAAAACAAACGAACAAACTTAAGAGAATGTACATTTTTATTTTACCTAGTTTTGTATGAGAAGTTATTTATAACAATTTATATTCAATTGTCTTCCTTCTGTTCTAGAAACAAGCAAATAAAAAAACAAGGTCTCACTGTGCAGCCATGGCTGCCTTGGGACTTGCTATGTAGACCAGGGTGGCCTCAAACTCAGAGATTTTTGTGTCTTAGAATAAAGGTGTGTGCTACCCCTGCTGGCTTTCCATGAGTACATGCAGCGCTCTCTCTCTCTCTCTCTCTCTCTCTCTCTCTCTCTCTCTCTCTCTCTCTCTCTCTCTCTCTCTCTGTCCCTAGGTCTACATAATTAACAATGATATGTAATTGATTATATCTAATATGTAATCAGAAGACTATAGTTAGGTGAACCTAATTCAAGGAGTGTTAACCTCACAAGTGTGCAGGGCTTGACCTCTGAATTTGTACACCTTAAGTGTATAATTTAAGAAGTCCGTTAAATGTTTTGTTTGAGGGGTCATTTATCATTAGGAAATTTAAAGACAAAAAACCTTTGGAGAAAAAAACATGGTGTTGTGGGAAGTTGGTGACAGATAATGGTGATCAAAACCCATATTATATAATGGAAGAATTTTTCAAAGAATAAATTTTCAAAAATTATAAAAATCTTCATGGAATTTCCAGACACTTTGAATAAGACCTATCATTCTATGAATGATATGGTCAATGAAACTTGCTTTTCTATTAGTTTGTTTTGGCCTAAGAGCCATTTAACATGTGGCCAATACTGCAAATGACCTGTGATTCAGCAAGAAGATAGCTTACATGCTTCCCAGCTCTGTGGCCTCTCCAGATTTCCTGAACCCCGATGCCATCGGCTAAAGAATCTCTCTCTATATGTCCACAGTGTGAACTCAGTTTCCAAAGTAGGACTGATGGGTATGAAACCCTACTTCGAAGATTAAATATTTGCAGAGATGGGTAAATAGTAGAAATGATGTCTTGTAATTGCCTTTCTTCCTCTCGTGGGATAGTCTTTTTAAAGGGGGCAAAGGACAGAATTAGAAAGAAGGGAAGACAAATACTCATTTAGCAGGGCGGGTGGGAGCTCTGAGTGAACTCTCGCCCATGCTAAGCCTGTGTGCTCGCACTGAGATCTGTGCTCAGTGACTGCACACTGTTCTTAGCAAAGCATGTCATAGGCTTCCAGTTTTTAATAAGTTGAAACTAGTTTACCAGGTTCAAGCTCCTGTGCTGGATTTCAACTCCGATCTGACCAGCTCTGCAGCTGGGGATACTGTCTGTTGTAACTCTGCCTCCCTAGAGATCGGATCAGCGGCATTTATATTGTGTTGTCTTTTTCTAAATGTTATAGTTTGGGTTTTACTGCTGTGAACAGACACCACGGCCAAGGCAACTCTTGTAAGGACAACATTTAATTGGGGCTGGCTTACAGGTTCAGAGGTTCAGTCCATTATCATCAAGGCGGGAACATGGTAGCATCCAGGCAGGTGTGGTGCAGGAGGAGCTGAAGGAAGCCAGGAACTGACTGGGCATCCTCAGGCAGCTAGGAGGAAGATCCCCAAGCCCACCTTGACAGTAATACACTTCCTCCAACAAGGCCACACCTTCTAATAGTGCCACTCCCTGGGACAAGCATCTACAAACCATCACACTAATAATCCTTCAATATGAGCCAAGAGGGGGACTAGGTATTATTTTATGAATTTAAACAATGGAATATAATCTAGTCTGCAGCCTACTGGATAAAGCACTGACCTTCAAAAAATGCAATATATTGTGTGTCCCAATTCCCATACATATTACTCAAAATATTTTTGAAAAGGCTTCCTCTCTCTGTTGGTGCTAGTAACTCTGGAGAATCCTAATCAAATTCCAAAGGACCTTAGACACTCCCTTCTCTGAGTGAAGGGGACACAGAACCTCTAACTGAAGGCGTTTCTACTTTTAACCATTTCCATTGTGAATTTCAGATCTCACCTCAATCAGTGACATATGTCTGAGATCTCAGCTTGTATGGTTACTGCTCCTCTCCTTGGGGTCTTGTGGTAGGAGCCAGGTTGAATGTTCTAAATGTGTAGAGTACATACAGGGCAGGTGAGGAGTTTATCTTTCAAACTAAATGTCCCTGGTTCTTTGTATTCTGTCCTTGTTAGAAAATGGGTGTGTGCTGGAAAGGAGCATCTTAGGGTCTAACTCTAAGGAAGACAGAACTTCCCATGTGCCCCGTGAGTCTAGTGTTTCTACCCTCCCAGCCTAGACATGGCTCTAAGACTCCAGGCATAAGCCACCTTGCAAAGCAAACCTCTGACATCTGGACTCTTCCCTACCTACATGGTTGTAATTTATCATCCCTGTCTTAATCTTAAAGGTCTCCATTTTCTGCAAACTGAATTTAGACTGACCCAAACTGCACGAGGACAGAAAAGTATCTCCTACATCATACCCTAGACATCCATTAACCCATGTTCTCCTCTTTGTGATGAGCTCATTAAAAGAAATAAATAAACCTTAATCTGTGTCTCTAGATTTCAGGACAATAATTCCATGCTGCATCATGTGTTTTATAAACAGTGCCATTTTCTGCCCTGGCTTCCTTGAACACAAGCCAAGTCTATTCTCATTATCTCAGTGGTAAACGTTTCTTACTTTTTTAACTTAAAAGTTTGAACCATCGAGAGGGTTCCACGAAGATAATGTTCAATGTCATATGCACCCCTCTACACCCCTCCCCTTTCCTCTCTCACTTCCACTCTGTCTCTTACCAATCCTTATTTTCTCTCTTTCCTCTCCTTCTCCTCTCTAAATGCAGGAATAGAAGCAAAAACATCTATCCTTCTGAGTTACTTATAGATGACACATATAGACACCATATAAAATTTAACTTTGAACATTAATGTACATCCCCTCTGACAAGAACATTTTCTATGTCATCAGTGAAATTATCAAATGTAAGAAATTTGACACATCCACATTACATATCAGCTGTAGGTAACACAATTATAATTTCCCCAACTGTCTCTAAAGGATATTTTATTACAGTGTTTTAGTACTTAGCTTTCAGATTCATTTTTCCAATCCATCCCACACAATGAATTCAGATCAAAAGAATTCTCTCTACTTCTGTTACATGAAAAAATGACCTCTCAGTCTTTCTTTGTCCTTGATCGTGGTACTCTGGCAAATATTTCATGGCACCCTTTTTGATCTCAAGCAGCCTACATTCGATAATAAATTCTATGTCATCTTCTTTACATAGTTGCAAAACAATATTCATGAACATTTTCATGCATCTGCTTGCCAGAGTTTTCTGAGCAAATCACACCAAAATACAGTTTAGTGGATGGACATTTGAGCAGTAATGCATAGGTAGCAATGAATATCCTAGTAAGAGCACCAGAGGAAGGGAAGCCCTCCCTGGACCCCCCAGTGAACTAGACTGTTGGGGGAGGGCGGCAATGGGGGAGGGTGGGGAGGGGAACACCCATAAGGAAGGGGGGGGGAAGGATGTTTGCCCGGAAACCGAAAGGGAATAACACTTGTACATAAGAAATACAAATAAAAAAATAAATAAGGAACAACAATCATTAAAAAAAAAAAGAGACAGAGACTCTGGACCTACACAGGCATTTGTTTTCTTACATCATTGCCCAAATAAATGGGAACTTCCTCCTCTCTCAAAAAAAGAACTTGGAAATTATCCTTTGTTCTTCCTAGAAGACGTTATATAAACCAGTATATAATGCAGTCTTTGCCTTTCCTATTCGAAGAGTGATTGCTGGTGCAAACATAGATGGCTTGCTTATAAAGACTAGTAGCCTAGCAATTGATGTAAAAATGATCTGAAAAGAAAGTTTCACACCCTGATCTAGAGACCTCATGTTTCTATGCTTCATGAGAAGAGTAACATGGAAATACCTCAGGGTTCCTGGCTTAATAAACTGTCATAAGGATCTAATCTAAAATTCTACAAGGGACTTAACAGCAGAAAAGTCTGCTCATGACCTCTGAGAATTTACCATCTCATGAGAAATCTACTTAAATCAAAACTCAAGGAGGAAAATGTGGTCTATGTTATCTGGACTCTGAAAATACAAAGGAATTCATTCCTAAGAGGGTGTGAAGCCAGACTCCAAGAGACAGCCAAAAGGGAGTCATGGAATCTGAAAAAAATCTGCCCAAAATCATAAAGAGGGACAATGTGACTTAGTAATCATTTATCTAATTCCCAGTGTTTCAAAATGTTACACTCGCTGCATGTTCATGTTGGCTCACACACACACATACAAGAGTTCTAGACACATATATGCCACACTGTACACATAAGAATCAGGGTGAAAAGCCTTTGCCAGGCTTCACATTTTAGCTCAATTCTTCAAAGCATTGGCTTTCATTGTGCACTGAGTTACATTTGCTTATTTATTATTTCACATACTTTTAGGTAAAGGAATTCTTCACATATGCTTTGAAAAATTTACTGTTCTGAAATTGTGTGTCATGGCACAAATGCTTGAAAAGGTTTGTCTTTTAGTCAGAATTTTGAAGGATAATCACATTCAAAAGGAAAATCCCAGAAATATCTATATTTGGAGAAAATGGATCATCCTACAATGCAAGACATTTGAAGGCATAATTTCAAAGATAAGAAGCTAATTAAAACCTTCATTATGTCAAGATTACTGTACATTGAACGGTAGGGAAAGTGATTAGTGCATATATGGAGAGGGGTAAATTAAAAGGCCAGATATGTAAATGTGCCACAGAGCAATGGCCAGAAGAAAATGGTTGACATAATAAGATTTAATATGCAAGAAATATTCTAAAGCCAAGTTAGATAAGATATTACATTTCTTTTTCAGCTTCACAAAGCTAATCTTGAGCAGATTCTAACCGAAGTATACTCTTTGAGAGCTACCTTTATACAGACATTGTGTAAAGACACAAGTGAAATTTGCTGTGAAGGCACCATTACCATGCTGCTATTGCAAATGCAAGTTACATGCACAACATGTTACAGAGTTAAACTGAGGAACACATTCAAAATGCAGTGTTTACGCTGAAAATAGAATAGAATAGAAGCTCCCCAAACTTTGGCAGAAGAATGTGGTATTTATGATTCCACTATGTTTCTCATAAAATATTAGAATGTTACAGTGACATCTGTAATATTTTTCAGCTATCTAGTTACTTTTGAAAACTCTCTGGTTTTTTGTTGTTTTTTTCTTTCTTCCTAAAATCACAATGTATCTATCATGAAGGGAGTTACTCTCAGGTAAGTAACTAAACCTTCTAAGTCAATGTGAACAGGGCTGAAAGGCAATTTTGTTACAGGAACAGTGAATTAGATTCAGGCTATATTAAAGGGTGATAGTCTGATGCTTAATCATGAACAAAGGTATAAAGAAAACCACAACCAATTAAAGACCATATCTATAGGGATAATAGCCTGTGTGCTGTGTGATAGCATTGCCTGCCAATAAAAAACTGATTGACCAATAAGCTGAGACAGAATTAAAAGATGGGCTGACTGGTAGAGAGAGATTCGAACTCCGGGAGTTAGATAGACAGAGGGAGATTCACCCCAAACTCTGAAACAGAAGAGAGGTAACCAACCACATGGTAGACATAGAATGGTTTAAAAAGACTAATATGAGTTACAAGCTGGTTGGGGTACAGGGAAAAGTTTATAGCCTAGGTATTTGTTCATAAATAAATCTCAAAGTCGTTACCCTGAAAACAAAGGAGCCAAGTAGAAAAGCTTATGGCCACAAATATCATCTGCAGCACTGATAAATCTTAGAACTGTGAAGGACAAGATGTTTAGAAAGCAGTCTACAGGAGGATCCCTGTGAGACCCACCTAAAAGAATCCCTATGGAATTAAAAAAGTATCGACATTGGTTATGAATGAAGATCATGTGCTACAGAATTGCTCTCCAGGTAATGGTGTTGTGTGGTGAGACCCTAGGAGGTGGGGACTTGCACAAGGTTATTAGGACATATGGCATATCCCTTGGAAGAGAATACTACTGGCCTTGCAGCCTTGCAGGGTGAGATATTGTCTGTAAGACTGGCATTATTATTAAGTGGTGTTTATTTATTTATTTTTTGGTTAGGTGATATTCAGATCTAGGAGGGAGCACAATCTGAAACAGTATGTCTGACTCAACATTATGTGGACTCAACAGGGAATATTTAGGAATAAATATATCTATAGAAATGCATATATATGTGCAATAAAAAGTAATGAAAGAAAGAGTTAAAAGAGGGCCTGAAGATGTATTTGGGAGAATTTGGAGAGAGGGAAGGGAAGGGAGGAACATTATAGTTATTTTAAAAATTCAAGAATAATTTTTGAAAAAAACACATGGTGGCATATGACTGCAGTCTAATCTACTCAGTGGTTTGAAGCAGGTTTTATCTGTGTGCCAAAACCCTGTCAAGAAGAAGAATGAGAACATGGAGGATGAGGAGGAGTAGGAGGAGGAGGAGGAGGAGGAAGAAGAAGAGGAAGAAGAGGAGGAGGAAGAGGAAGAGGAGGAGGAGGAGGAGGGAGAGGGGGAGGAGGCTGCTCTCTGGCTTTCTGCCTCATCCTGGGCCTCTCCCTTTTACCACCTCCAGTCACCATGTAATGTTATCCTAGCCAAAGGCCACACAGATGGGCCCACCCAGTCCTGGACTTTTAGCCCTCAAAACTGTTAGTTAAATAACTGTTTCTATGAAGTTTAAATATTTTTAAGAGCATAAAATGGACTACCACAAAGCATCAATGTAATGAACTAAAGGAAAGTAGAAGTAAAAGGGGGGTCTGTGGATTGTGTGGGAGAAGAGAAGGGCAGGAGGGAAGGAGCAAGAGATGGCGGCCTCCTTAATCTTCCATTATGTCTCACAGGCTCTGTTTTGACATCTAAAATCTCATCAGGACAGAAACACTCAGTTCCAGGTTGGTGTTTGTAGTGTTGTGTACTCCCTCTGGTGTAGTAATGGAGTGATGGAGTGATAGAGTGATAGAGTGAGGTAGTGATGATATAGTGCTATAGTAGTGATGATGTAGTGATAATGGAGTGATGTGGTGATGATGTAGTGATTATGTAAAAGTGTAGCAATGAAGTGATGATGTGGTGATGATAGAGTGATGATGCAATGATGTAATGATGTAGTGATGTAGTAATAATAATGTAGTGATGTAGTGATGTGGTGATGATGTAGTGATATAGTAATATAGTGCTGATATAGAGATGCAGTGATGATGTGGTGATGAGGTGATGAAGCAATGATGATGTAATGATGATGTAATAATGATGTAGTGATATATTGTTGTAGCAGTGTAATGATGATGTGTACTCTTTCTGATATCTTTTCCAGGAGGCGGCTTTGGTCACATTTTCCACCTATGTATCCAGGGAATCTAATACAGTAGGCTAGTCTTGTCTATTACTGAACTTTTTAACAGGAAATAAACAATTTTATACATTGTAAAGGGTTTATATTCATGAATAGTTGAGTTAATAAGAAAAAACTTATGATTTGGGGGGAAACGTTTTTGAATGTCATTTATCTCTGGGAACCACTTAATGATTGTTCTAAATGATATACAATAAAATCATTTACAATAATTTATTGTCTCATTTTCTTTTTTGAGAATCTAATATCCTCAACATATTTGCATATTTAAATCATTTCATTAATATATCTTGTAATTGATCATCTATTGACTTAGCTACTTTTATTTTCTCTGAAGAGTCAACATGACAAGGCAATTTACAGAATGAAAAGGTTATTGAGGCTTTCAGTTCCAGAGGGTGAGTCCATATCCATCATGTTGGGAATTCTGACAGGCATGGCTCTGGAGTGGTAGCCAAGAACTTACATCCTGATCACAAGCACAAGGCAGAAAGGGATAGATAACTAGAAAGGTATGGACTTTTCAAGCCTCCAAATCACACCCCTTTCAACAAGGCTAATCCTTTCCAAACAGTTCCATTAACTGATGACCTATCATTCAAATACAAGAACCTACAGGACCATTGTCATTCAGACCACCACATGTGCTAATTACCTTACACACTAATCCTAGCACCACAGAGGCTAAAACATACACACAAAATTAAATGAGAGTATGTGAAAATATGTTTAATCTATAGAAAAGTTATTAAAATAAAATATACCTAATTAGGCAAATCCAGTATCTATTCTAAGGAGTAACATTTCTCATGAGTCTTTTCTTATTTATACTAACTGATCTTTTAGGTTCAGTAACAATTAAACCTCCAATTAATAACGTAAATATGTTCTGCTGAAGAGACGGCTCAGTAGATAAGAGTGCACATTACTCTCCCAGGGAAACCAAGTTCAATCCCTATGTCATATAGCCCACAACCACCTGCTAGTGATCTAATGACTATGGCCTCTGCAAGCAGTAATGCACATGCATGTGTGCATGTGTGCGTGTGCGTGCACACACACACACACACACACACACACAGGCACACACACATATGCACATGCACACACACAGCATACATGCACACATATATATAAATATACACATGATTAAAACAAAAATAAATCTAAAATACAAGCAAAAACAACATCGTTTCAGAGATGTCACTCCACCATGATAGAGAGGACCTTAATGACATAATGAGTATCATAGCACAGTGGTCTGGAAGCAGACACTGGTACCAAACTTTGTTCAGTTTCCACTCTTATTCCATCCTACCCCACAACCTACAGGATGGTGCTGCCCACATTCAGGGTAGGCCTCCCACTTAATTGTCTCTTGACTCCTTTACAGACCTACTCTTTGCTAATGTGGGTATTTTTTTCAGTCTAAGTTGTCAAGGTTAGGCATCACACAAAACACTTGTAGGCAATTGCCTGTGATTACTACTATTTTAAGTGGGCAAAACGAGACAGGTCTAGTGAATGGATTTATTTTACATAGAATATTAGTGGCAGAAAGAGAGGAGTCCACCTGATGACTTGAGTACTTGTCAATTTCTTTCCTAGTACACCATAGGGCTTATGTTTTTGTGCTACATATCATCTACAACTTGATTACATTAGAAATATATATAGCAGACTAACCTAATAAAGTCTATGCCTTCTCATATGACTTCAGTCCTTATAAAAGAAGTATTAGGCATTCCAGCATCCAACTGATCTATGTATAATGAGCTAAATTTTTTTTCTGTTCTTCAGTGAAATGCTAGGGAGCCACATACAAATAACCAATACATATAATTAATTACAAGCATTTAAAAATAGTATTGCTGCTGACTATAGAATGATAGACATATTAAACAATTGTCTGGTGATGCCGGATGGTTTGATGAAGTCAAAACACAGTGAAAATGGAACATATGAAGAGTGTAAGATATCAACTAAAAGTAAATTAGCAATCCTCGACTTACTGTCAAATTTCTAAAAGTTCAAAGTTGAAATAATAAGAGACTGATAAATTATTGTTTCTATTGATTTTATTACAACTCATCCACAGAAAGAAAATTAATCACTGAATAAAATAAATAATGAGAAACCTCAACATTTTCTTCAACTCAGTGTTGAGGTAAGGAAATATTCATATTTTCTGATTCAAACAGGATGTAGGTAGAATTTTAAGATATGCTATAGAGAACCTCTTTTTTTTTTTTTTTTTTTTTTTTTTTTTGTAAAACAGGCACAAATGGAAATTGAATAGAGAGGTGGTCCCTCAGTGAACAGGATACATAAAAAGAACACACAAAAAAATCCCCACTTTCTTTTACCTCTAGGTCTATTGTTGGCTTCAAAAGTCCCCCACATTAAGGACTCGCCATTAAGACGCACTGAGGTGAAAGAGAGCAGGATCCCAGGGCTCTGTCTATCAGATTTTGAGCTGATGCAAGCATCAGCTGCAGGTTCCTCCCTGGAGCATTTGCACAACAATGGTTTGACTTTCAGATTTTCAATGGAAGCAAATGTCAACCTTATCACCAAGGAAGACATATGGTACCCAAGTTCTGGAAGCAGAATTCTACTTCATAATGAGTTCAAATCTCCCACTGTGATCAGGACTTGGAGCTTGGAAAGGCAGAGGTCAGCTCTCAGGTAAGGTTGCCTGAGTACCCCACAGAGTGCCTAGACCTGCCTGAAGATGTCAGTTTTCAGAGTAGTTTCTGCAAGTTACTTTTTTTAAAAAAGTGAATAGCTAAAATAAAGGTAGAGAGGGGAAGAATTTTTAGAAGAAGGTCATGCCATGAAGAGTCATTCAGTTATTATAAAAGTGTCTTTTGTGTGCACCCATGCGCACGCGCGCGAGCACACACACACACACACACACACACAAACTCACACTTTTCTTTTAGATAGATGAGAATTGCCAATAGATGAAGCAAATAAACATGATCTCCATTGGATTTTATTGATTGGTCTTGGTCGGAGGTGGCACAGTGGAGAGAGAAGCTCACCAAGAGGCTAAACCTTCATTTTCTGAAGGAGCAGAGACGTTTCAGCCTTCTTGCAAAAGACTGACATCCAGCTCACTCACTCCAGTTACTTTCTTCAAACATTACACAAGGTTAATTGGGGCTGGAAAAGATTCCAACTACCAAGGTTATCTTGCCCCTGCTGCTGGAGAGAGCACATGACTACCCACACAAATCCCAGTCCCCTTTGACCTCAGGTAGCCATAATCAAACATATGAACTCGAGGTTGGCCAGGATTGTCTTAGGACCAAGTCTAGTGCAGCTGCAAGCTCTCACATAGCACCAAGTGGAGATTCTCTTGGTAGACATTCCTTCAAGGTTCAAATCGTCTCAAAGCAATTTCTCAGCCTCTACTGGTCAATCCAAACATAGCAAAGGCTTTGCTGAAATATTTCACTCAACAACAAACGCAAAGGCCTTACTATATATACACAAAGGCTTCCCTGTACATCTCATTGCAGGGTTTCAACTCTGGGGTGTTGGTTGAGCTTGAGTTCTCTAGTTCTACAGAGGTAGTAATTTAGCCTAAAACTCTCTTTGTCATAGTTTGCTCATGAACAAATTGTGGAGATTCGCACTTCTGCCTGAGGTCTGTCTAAACTGCATTGTCCCAAAACTGCAAGTTCTACTGCATTGGTTAGCTTGATCTGTCTTCATAAATACCACAAACTGAGTGGTTGAAGCAGCAGAAATGTACTTTTCTCACAGTCTGGAGGAACTAGAAGTAAAGTCAAGCTTCCATCGAGTTTGCTTACTCCTGAGAGCCTTCAGGGCAGGCTTGCAGGTGGACATATTCTTATCGTGTCATCACAGGGCCTCTCATCTGAAGACCTGTGTGTCCAAAGTTTCTCTTATAAAATTCTAGTAAGGTTGGTTTATACCCCATTCTAACAGCCTGTTTGAAGCGCGATGTAAAGAGACAAGTGAAGCTGATGAAGCCCAACAACAAGGGCAAATACAACACAAAGTCCCCCTGATGCTGCATGATGTACATCTGGAGGCAGGAACAAGGCAAATGAAAAAGAAAAGCAAAAACACAAAGGAACAGAAGGGTAGCTCAGAGAACGTGGTTAGAAGAGACATGTGCAAGAAAAGGTGGGCTGTGTCTTTAATTGGGGATATCACCGTAACTGAGAAAAAAGATGTGGAAGGCAGTTGGTCCCTCACAAGAGATACCCCATCCTCTTAAGTAAAGTCAGGCCATTTTGACCCCTAGGTCACAGACCTAGACCTTCCACGAATACTGATAGCTCCAGGTGAGTGGGTATTTGATGGGCTCATGTTCATTTAGGAAAGAGATTGAGGCATCGAGAGTTACAATCACATCGAATGTAACGAGTTTTCCTATCAAACTCCAGATTGCTTAGTGATGAGTTTGCAGCACCTGTGCACCAGGAGCCATGCCCTGAATTTGATTTCCATTTCTGTAAACAAACAAAAATAAAAACCTTTCAGGTCTCAGCCCTTCTGTAAATTCAACTGTTCTTGAACACCACAATTTACAGTAACTACTACTTACTGGTGATTACTATGACAACCCAACAATATAGCCATCTACCTTTATGGTTGGGAGAACTAAAGGAAGTTACTTGTCCAAGATTTAGACATAGGGTTTTAAGGGCAAAAAAGACTCATCCTATAAGCAACCATTCTAATTGCTAAGAAACAGGGTTGCTCAAGAAAACTGAGCTATAAAGTATTGGACCCCGAAGCCCACAAGAATGGAGATCATTGTTGATGGTTCATTATCCCTAGAGTTGGGAATGACACCTACATCAATAACGTATGTGCTCCAAAAATGCGTGTGAGATAGTAAAACAAAAAGGATAGACCTAAGTGAAAGGCAAACACACAGCAGACTCAGAGTACTGCCATCAGAAAAAAGCCAGCTGTGAGAAGTTTGCACATCATAGCCTTAGACTAGTGATTGCTGTCCTATTTACACCAGTTCTAGAATATGAATGGAAGGACAGAGAGAACTAGAGTTCAGTTAGCACAAAGGTTGCTGTGTTTGCCACACCATTAATTACAGGTTCCTACCTAGGATGTGCTTTGCAGTATTGTGGATAAACATCTTTAACTGTGGGGGTGAGCATTGAGGTCATACATGCTCAAGCTATGCCCAGTGTGACACTCAGTCTCTTTTTGCTTCCCTCAGATCAAGATGTAGAATTGCCAGCTCCTTCTCTAGCACCATGTCTGCCTGTACACTGCCATGCTTCCTGCCACGATGATAATGGACTGAACCTCTGAAACTGTAAGCCAGCTGCAATTAAATGTTTTCCTTTTCAAGAGTTTCCCTGGTCATGATGTCTCTTCACATCCAAAAACCCCAAGACAGAAGTTGGTACCTGAAGAAGAAAGAAAGAAAGAAAGAAAGAAAGAAAGAAAGAAAGAAAGAAAGAAAAAAAGAAAGAAAGAAAGAAAGAAAGAAAGAAAGAGAGAGAAAGAAAGAAAGAAAGAAAGAAAGAAAGAAAGAAAGAAAGAAAGAAAGAAAGAAAGAAAGAAAGAAGGTATCACATTTGCACCTGTAATCCCTAGAACAGATGAAGGTTTTTCTGGCCAAAACAAATATGACCCACTCACTCATGCCACATGTGTGTATGGATGTGAACACAGACACACAACACACACACACACACACACACACACACTTTTCTGATAAGCATATTAAATGCTTTTTCAATCAATTCAAAATTTCAAAATCAATTAAAAAACAAACATATTGTCTTCAGTTTTTGGCATATTTCTGAGCACTTCCAGGGATCTATTTGATCATACCTGCTTTTAATGTTAAGATGTTTGGGATTTATAGTGGATTCTTCTCCTGGATCTTCAACCCCTAGTATGGAGAAGGTTCCTTATTGAGCTCTATAACTTTTGGTACTGATGACACTGGCCTCATAACCAAACAGCAAGAACAGCAAGAACACATACAGAGTACCCACTATGTGCTGAATATAGTTGGTTGCATTAGATATATTCTGAGAAACCTATGTTGATTCCTCTATGTAACATGTTTATCTCTCCTATATAGACAGAAAGGCTTAGAGATTAGTGTCTTATATAATACAATAACCAAAGTTTTACAAGCTAGGTTAAAATATAGTTTGTAGGATTTTCAAAATTATGTATATGGAGCTCAAATAATTTTTCTGATAATAAAAATGACCAGGTATGCAAAGCTGTTTTGACATAAGCCAGAGAGAGACAACCTCCATTTGAATTTTCTTTTTTCAATTTCTCTGGATAGCCACTCACTTCTCAATTTTCATTCTTTTCAATACTTTTAAATTGTTTTATTTACATTGTAAATATTATTCCATTTCCCAGTTTCCCCTCCAGAAACCCGCTATCCCCCCCTTCACTTCTATAAGGGTACTCCTTCACCCACCCATCCACTCCCTCCCACCTCCCCCGCCCTGATATTCCCATATACTGGGGCATTGAGGCTTGACAAGGGCCTCTCCTCCCATTGATGCTGGACAAGGTCATCCTCTGCTACATATGCTGATGCAGTAATATATCCATCCCTGTATTCTCTTGGGATGGTGGTTCAGTCCCTGGGAGCTCTGGGGAAAATCTGTTTGGTTGGCATTGTTGTTCTTATGGGATTGCAAACCCCTTCAGCTCCTTCAATCCTTTCTCTAACTCCTCTAATGAGGACCCCATTCTCAGTTCAATAGTTGGCTGCGAGCATTCACTTCTGTATTTGTCATGCTCTCGCAGAGCCTCTCAGCAGAGAGCTATATCAGGCTTCTGTCGGCATGCATTTCTTGGCATCCACAATATTGTCTGGGTTTGGTGTCTCTGGATGGCCTTTCAGTCACTGCTTTACACTTTGTCTTCATATTTCCTCCTGTGAGTATTTTTGTTCCCTTCTAAGAAACTCTGAAACATCCACACTTTGGTCTTCCTTCTTCTTGAGCTTCATGTGGTTAGTTAATTGTATCTTGGGTATTCCAAGCTTTTGGGCTAATATCTGCTTATCAGTGAGTGCATACCATGTGTGTTCTTATGTGACTGGGTTATCTCACTCAGGATGATATTTTCAAGTTCCATCCATTTGCCTAAGTATTACATGAAGTCATTGTTTTTAATAGCTAAGTAGTACTCCATTGTGTAAATGTACCACATTTTCTGTATCCATTCAAGGCTGCATTTATGTGCGTGGGTGCTCGGAAACAAGAGTCCTTAGGCAAACTTATTTTGTAGCCTGATTTTTTTTCTGCCCCACCCCCATGCTGCACAGTATTATCATTCTTCTGCTTGAAGAACATGCTCTACGTAAACCATGTTACGAGACCTATCATATAGCGAATTTTAACTTTGACATGTCCTTTACGCAAATGTTATCATATTCATCTCGATACTTTAAGTATCACACCTTGTGGGAACACAATAAAGACAACCAGGAAACTGAAGAGTAAAGAAATACAAATTATTTAGATTCCCTTGCTGTGCCCCTTTCTCTTGCAGTCAGCTAGTAGCAAAATATTTTGAACACCTTAATTTGAGACTTATACCCTGTGGATTAAATTTTAAAGTGGGATGTAATCAATCCGTATAAAACTTTATTTTTTACAACCAGAACGACTTTTATTTTAGATTAGGTGAGCTAGCAAATCCCAGAGGATGCAACTAAAATGTCTCTCATTTAGCTTGTGCTCTTAGCTTTAGTTTTCACAATGATGTGGGAGAGAAACTCTTCTTTTCTTTTGGTCTGTGGGGAAAGTAGGGCTTAGAGATGTGGAAGAGCTTGCCAGGGCTGATCACCAGCTCAGTACCGTGATACTAAGTCTAGGCTTCTCACTCATCAGTGATAGCTTTCTTCACATATCATGCCTATGAAAAATGCTAAAATCAGTCATAGAAAAAAATGTCATTTAAGAGTAAAACCTAGATGATACATTAAGAGAAGAAGGAAATTAATCAGTTTCAAACTCACAGGAAGGCTGTGTTATCACAGAATTCATGGTTCCCTTTCATGTGCTCTTAATCTTGTAAATGAAGAAATTTCAAAATGTACTCAGGAGGAAGCTTAAGAACCATTTATTAGAGTTTGCGTGAAAGCAAACAAATGGACAGGAGAACTGTAAGTCCTGGCAACTGTCAGGAGGAGGAAGATAGAGCAGAGGAAAGAGAAATCTCTTTTAAGTTGGTCATGTATATTGGCCAACATGTCTGGAAAGCAAGGAAGGAGTCTTCAGAGAAGCCCAGAGTTTCAGAGAAAGCATACTTTAAATTTGGCTAATACTGAAAATGCAATAAGAAGGAAAAGCAAACTTATAGCAGGGTACGAATCTGAATTCAGAGGGCACCCCAGATCACACCAGGGACCCGTGGCTAGAAATAGAAATAGAGAAAGTCTATTAGGAAAGGAAAAAGAACTCCCAAGAGTCAGAGCTGGTGAGCCCAGAAATAAGCCCATGACCACAAAGCCAGGCGAGGGAAGAGGGGAGGCGGTGTCTACGCCCTGCTCTCTGCCTAAAACCAGGTCTTTAGTGCTCTGTCTTAAGACTTCTGGTCTTTTTCTGCCCGCAGACTGAATACCTCTGGTTTCTGGTAGGAAGCCAGGGTGAAGAAGGGTTCAGCCCTTTCCCTGACAACTGGTATCTTTCTTATGTTAACCTGTTTCCCCCTGTTCCTTCTCTCCAGTCACAATAGATTTACAACTAAAATCACTCCTTTTCATTCCTGGGTTTAGGGGATAGTTCCTCTTTTCCCAGATAAGTCTACAGAGGAGAGAGCCATCCTCAGGCACACAGGCTGGGACTACCAGAAGTTACTGGAACTGGGGCCAGGTCAGGAGCCATACATGACTACTTTTCCTATATACAGAGAAAGACAATAAATCTAGCCTCAATTTGTTTAAGAACAAACAAACTCTAAAAAATACACAAAATACTGACCTAATTGTGTATGTTTTTATTTAGTTAAACTTACACTGTGGGACCATAAACAATTTCCCAAAGGAATATTCTACTGAGTTGCTCTACCTCACAAGTTAATTTAGAGGGAAAATGTTCCTGGAATAAGGTACCTGAGGGCAAATTATTTCTTAATTTATTGAAGAAATAGCTAATGCTGCTGTTCTGACAATGTCATTTGAATATTTGAAACTTTATTATGGAAGGCAATAACTCAGGCAGGCCTCCACAAATTGTTTCTGAACAAATTAACCTCAAAGCCATAATTGGAACAGCTGCAGCACTCGGCCATTTCTTCTGCGCTTCTGACTTGTCAACCCTGAGTGAAGGAATCACAGAAGGAAGCTGAAACTGTTGATGATCAGCTTCACGTGAAGACTAAGCTTGATGTCAACATCCCAGGTAGTGTAGCTAAAAGACTGACAAACGAGCAAACACACAATAAAGCACCTTAGACCAGTGTAAGCAAACCCAGGGCCTCCAGAACACCGGGTGCATCCTTGGAGTTCGGAATCGCTGAGCCCTGAGGGGGCCTGCAGGTTCTGCAGCGCTCAGCTCACATCAAGCACTACAAACTATAAAATAAAATAAATAAAAAAGACTGCAAACTGCAATGATTCATTCTTTAATAATTCAAATCATACATTTTTTTACAGCAAAATAGCATTCCATTGTGTCAATGTATCTTGTTTTCGATTATCCATTCATCACTTGAAGAACTTTTAGGTTGCTCCCATTTCTTAGCTGTTGTGAATAACCCTGTGGTGTGCTCCACATCGACTGATGCATCAGCCACACAACTCCTTCACTGAGGGCCCAAGGAACTTCGTGGAAGTAGGGGTGGAAACCTTAAAAGAGCCTCGTGAGAAAGAACATCTGCTCTGAGATTGTCTTATCTGTATGTGACAGGGAAACTACACCCATGAAGTCTCACCAGAATGGTTACTGAAACAAGAACTGAAGAGTAACATATGAGCGAATAACATCCAGTGTGGACCAGAAGATATATCACAAGCCACCTCCATCCCCAACCTAGGTAAAGAGCCACAGGCAAGTAATGACTGCTGAGAGAGAGAAAATCAATTTTCACAAGGGTAATTCCCCCTTAACTTGTTATTGTTAGCATTTCCTCTAGACTCTGCCTGTAGTGGCAAGGAAGTGTTAGTGAACCCCCCAAAACAAACAGGAGCTGGTCTGATGCAAATCACAACAGAGCCTTTATTCATAAGCTAGAGCATGGGCTCCTCACCTGCTAGCCCTGACAAAGAACCTTTGATGGAGAGGAGCCCTGAACATCTATGGGGTAAGGTTTTATAGCAAGCAGGGGGATGGGGGTGAGGGGTGGGAGAATGGGGGAAGGTGTGTGTGTGTGTGTGTGTGTCAATGTGTGTGTGAGTGTGTGTGCGTGTGAGTGTGTGTCAATGTGTTTGTGTGTGTCAATGTGTTTGTTTCAATGTGTGTATGTGTGTGTGAATGTGTGAGTGTGTGTTTGTGCGTTTGTGTGTGTGAATGTGTGTGTGTGTGTGTGAGTGTGTGTGTTTGTGTAGATGGATGACAATTACAATTAAAAACAAAAGAGCCATAGACGAGAAGGTTATGGGGGGCATGCCAGGGACGGGAGGGAGACAGGTAAGAAATGTTGTTAGCAGAATACACACATGAGAAAAATTTTAAAAATTAAAATAAAAATCTATTTAGCATTTCTTGTTTGCTAAGACCTTCTACCCCTCCTTAAGATTTTGTTGTTGCTGTTGTTGTTACATTTGTCTCCTTTGAACTCCTGCTCTGCTAAGAACCACAGCTAAGCCTACATGGTTAAAGATTAAAGGCCAGTCTACTGTGACTTTCCAACATCAAAAGTTGTAGATGACTCACATAAATCGCATGGTGCCGGGCTCTTTTTCCTCTCTTCATACTTGAAAGCTATTCATTATCGTTCTGTTGTGAATGTTCTTCTCTACTCTCCTGCTGATGTTAGATACCCATCAAAGGGATGAGCATCCTTTCCCCAGAGAGGAAATGTTAGGTTCTAATCTACAGCGCAAGATTAGGTAGGAGGCAAGGATGCAAGGGAGCTTAGAAGCCAGAATGAGGAGATCAGGGAAGGAAAAACTCACCTTGATCCACTGATGCTTTTTAAAACAACAACACGTATTTCCTGATAATAATGTGCCCCGTGCAGAAACAATTTTGCTCTGAATTCCAGTATCTGATGATAATCACGATCTGAATTTGTTGGACGGTCTCCATATTAAAGAAAACCCCTACAGAGCTAGAGGCTTTGTTGGAGAGAAGAAGCCAGTGCTAAAAATGAGACTGCTTCAGTCAGATGTAATTTATCAGTTAGCTCCAAGAAATGGAATCCAAGTAACAAAAAACATGTAAAGAAGCCGACACAACCCAGGGAACCCCTAGCTTAACCAGACATTCAGCTTCTCTGCTTCCTAATGAGATCCCGGTTGCTACCAACCTTGAACTTGTATCTCTTCTTAGAAAGAAATGTTAGAATCACTCAGTTTTTGCAGACACAATGTAGCAAGGGGCTATATTGTTCTGTGTGTAATGAATGGTGCACATTGTAGATTTCTTGGTTGAATAAGAAGTAGTTTTTTATGAGTGAAAAACAGAGGCTAAAGATCTAAAGGCAAAATATACTTTTTTCTTGTACAGTTCTGAGTTCTGAGCTTATTACATAATTAGCACCTACTTGTCAGGACGCCAGTGTGACATTATTGAATTAAACTGTCTACAGAGGCCAATTGGTTGGTTAGTTATTTCAGTGGTCTCTCCCATGTGTGCTCTAATGTTGGCATCATCATTACCTTTCATCAACTGAGAGTTAAAAAAAAACTAATTTCATGTACTTATCCATCCATGCTCCTCCCCACCTACTCTAGATCCATTTCTAAACAGGGGAGGACTAGAAGGGAGGACTGGGATTCATTCATTGACTTTTCCCCCTGCTTCTGCTTTTGCATAGCTTACTTCAAAACACATAGAAGCAACAAAACTCATTTTCCTTTATCCAAACACAAATGTCTCATAGACTTAGGCTCTGAACAGTTTCATTACTCTGCTTAGACCCTCAAAGCTGCAACAGGGCACTAATGTTGTCTTAGAGTACAGCTGCTGCCTCAGTTTCCCTCACAAAGCACTCTGAGAGCTAGATGAAGATTTTGCACACAAAATATTTTTGGTTTTTCCATCTGTTCTTTCTGTCTTTCCTTCCTATCTTCCTTCCTTTCTTAATTTAGCCTCTTCCATATACACATACCTAATCAAAGTTGATTTCAAAGAAAAATGGCCTCTTTGTACAGGTGGTACAGTGCCACACTCTTGTGAATTCTTCATGGCCTTGATTCAAGCTTCCCCCAAAGCAATTAAAGTCACCTCATTAGGTATATTCCCAGTCAGCTATCTATCCTGAGATCTCTACCTCATTCTGCTTTGCCAACCATAACAAGCACCCAGCCCACGGTCTGTCTTTACTGCTGGTGTTCAGAACTGTATCTCAGCTAGATATGCTATAGAAATAATTTTCTTACCAGATTTTTTTAAATTTTATGCTGATTAAACACAAAGGCTAAGTGATGAAGCCTAGAGGTCAGAATGTGTCTTAAACTGTGTTCTATAACTACTGAGGCCCATTAAGAGGGTCAGCTGTTGGAGCTATTATGGGGGAAAGTACTCTATTAAAGTCTGCCTGTTTCCTCTATTCATCTTTTAAAAAAATTGTTCAATGTATTAGTTCCTACAAGAATTCATTTTTAAGCCTAACGGAGGTTGTTAAGATATCACTTTCAGTACCATTTAAGCGCTGGCTGCTGTATCTGTAGCCTTTGAACATGCCCTGAATTATGGATCTGTCAAAAGCTGCATATGGCTGCCAAAGGGTAGCGGGGGAGGCGTGAGGCTGGCTGCGACACAGCAGGCGTCTGCATTCATCTGTTTGTCTCTCCTTAAGTTGATTTTAATGTCCAGGTTTGCTTACACTTTGGAAACCATGGAGCATATTTCAAGGAGACAGGATCAATTTTCAAGTCAAACAGCAGATAATGGCATGGGGCGGGGGGTGCCTGCAACCGCCAAGGAAATTACATCAGAGTTTGAGTTAAACGTTTACACAGGCAGCGAGACAGAAATGAGATTTCAAACCGTCCCCATTCCCTGTAAAACCAGCACTGTATGGTTTCAGGATAGTGTCTGGTCATTAAAATCACACAGTGTCACTATGGTGTCTACGACACATGCTTATGAGTTAAAAGGAAGCAAGTCTCTGGAAACTACTTAGTAAGATACGGACAAAAGATGTAAACAGCCCCTTGCAGCATAGAACCAAAGCTATTCTGCTTACAAACCAGGTAAGTTATTTGTTAAAAACCCAGACTAAGATTGTTTCCATGAAAAGAAAGGAAGCGGTTATGAATTAAGGATGCACGGGCCAAAATTATGTCTGTCCAATTTACTGCTAGGTTCTTAGCACCTGGTGTGATGTCAGGACAGTGAATGAGATACAGAAGGAATAAATGAATGAGTCAAGGACTTAATAAGCAGATTCATTCGGAATGGTAGGTAAAAATCTAAGAAGCTAGGAGATGGTGCTTCCTCACATATGGGTTTTCCACTCAGCATACTTTGGAGGTTTGCTTCAGTCTTACAAGGGAAGAGAAAAACCTTCCCCTAAGGTAGTGTAGTCAGGAGAAAGAGTACAGTGCTATAGACTGAAAGTCAGACCTGGGAGTTGCTACATAGAATCCGCATCGAGTGTTGCTACATCGTATCAAGGGGTTGGCCCTTGGCCGAGCTTCAGGGTTCAGGAGACCTGGTCCCTCAGCTATGCCACACCAAGCAGACCTGGCAGAGTGAGGCCAATGACTTCAGAAAAGGGATGTGCAAAGAACAGAGTGCTTTAAAAACCACCTTGTGGTTCAAATGAGGGCCCTTTTGTAAGCCAGGAAAACAGAAAGTTCATCTTAAAGAGGAGTGGATTTGTTGTTACAGTCAGTTCTCGTGGCTGAGCAGAGACGGAGCCTCCTTCCGTATGGTGATGTGCTCAGGACTAGAAACTGGGAATGGAGAAGAAAGATGAAAATGGATGTTGTTTAAAGAGATTACTATAGAACTTGGGGAAAGGAAGACAAGTAGTATTAGCCAAACACCAGCTGGAGTCCATATGTTTGTGGGTGATAGAATTCTTTGAGAAGAAGGGAACAATTTACCTACAAAGCATGCTATTTTAGGAATCTCAATAACTGTCTTAAACCCATGCTTTCAGAGAATGAGGGCAACACATCAGATGAAGTCAAGACATCTCATCTCTAACAGCTACGAACTGATCAAATGTATTCTTAACCTCATGGCATCTCTGAGGCATTTTGAAAGCATGTATAGCACCAGGCGTCACTTGAAGTGCCAGCCCCAAATGATTTTTTTCTGAGTTTAGTATGTTTGTCAAAACAAAGTCTGGTAACTTCCTAAATATATCTAGAGTACACTATATAAATATATTTAGGTAATAGGAACCTGTGATGGTTTGCATATGCTTGGCCCAGGGAGTGGCACGATTAGAAGGTGTGGCCTTGTTGGAGGAAGTGTGTCACTGTGGGGGTTTGCTTGGAGACCCTCCTCCTAGCTGCCTGAGTATCTCAGTCTGTTCCTGGCTTTCTTTGGGTGAAGATATAGAACTCAGCTCCTCCTGTACCATGCCTGCCTGGATGCTGCCATGCTCCTGCCTTGATGATAATGGACTGAAACTCTGAACCCATAAGCCAGCCCTGATTAAATCTTGTCCTTTGTAAAACTTACATCGGTCATGGTGTCTGTTCACAGCAATAAGACCCTAACTAAAACAGGACCAAATACCTCACAAACAGACTGTGTGATTCTGAATCATTCTGCCCCACGTCTTAATTGTAAAATCAAAACATCACAACTGCTTGCCATACCTAAATTCACAGTCCACATCAGGCTTCGAAGCACAGTGGCTCTATTTTTGGAATATGTGGTATATGGGTAACTGCCTAACACCCTTCAGGGGAAGATGCTGACTGAAGAGTCCTGGTTACTTCTCAGCCAGTATTTCTGATGATGCATTTAGCATGGTGACAACCTGGATGTATTCCAAATATTCAAGTTTGAACCCTGACTATACAACCTTACCAGCCCTTCCCAAAGATGAGAATTTGAGAGGCATACCCATCACCCTAGTCTTTAAGCTATCATAAAAATCTGCCTTGAAATAAGGTAGGGTTTCAGGAAGACCATCCTTGACTGTGCTGTCCTGCAGTATCAGCAATGGCTTGAATTAGTGTCAA
Organism: Rattus rattus; assembly: GCF_011064425.1. Classification (NCBI taxonomy): domain Eukaryota; kingdom Metazoa; phylum Chordata; class Mammalia; order Rodentia; family Muridae; genus Rattus; species Rattus rattus. Next base: position 109,234,423 of record NC_046157.1, read on the forward strand.
TTTAGCCGCCTTATGTATCACTTAAAAAAAAAAAACCACCGAGTAAATGAGCTCAGAGCGTTTTTAAGTGTGTACAGTAATTACTGCTCTGCTCCCTACCTTACATTAGAGCAGTTTTAGTTACTTACTGGGATTTGACGACAGCCCAAAATTCATTTCACAGTTGGAGGGACAACATTATGTCGAAGACTCAGAAGGTGTAAGACACTGTGAATATTGTCTTCAGTCTAATAACTCCAAATCCTGGAACTGCAGCACACGCCTAAAGCATTAAGTCATTTTCTGAAATCCAGCTGCTCCTAGCTGACTCCACAAACATGCACCCAGCCATATTCCCCTGCGCTAGGCACTGTGTGGTTGTAAATGGACACTGATCGAAGCTGCATTAACTCTTTCAACAACACTCCCATGTCTGCCACTGAACAGAAAGCTTAAAAGCCATCATTTACTAAATGACTTGGAATTATTCTCAACACTCTGCTTAGAAAATGGGGGGTAAGCCTTAAAAGGTTCAAAGTTTGTAGGATCAGAGAGGTTTAAGATAACTTATAACATTTAGAATTTCTGCAACCTGTAAGAAAAGATATTGATTCTATGAACGTGATGTAGCAAGATGTGCATGGGTAGTATTATAAAAAGAAAGAGTAAAGTTCCTAGTAGAATTTGATGGCTTTAGTTGGATAATTGATTTTCTCAATGATGTTTTCTTCAAAACCCAAACTCTAAAGTCCTTTAGAAGTTGTAATATAGATGAATTATTAACCATGATGGTCGATCCCAAGTACCCTTGTGGATGAAATCACTGGCAACTGTGTTGAACTTTCAGGATATAAACAAAACCTATAGAAGCTACAGATGGTTAGCAAGTCAGGCTCAGATAACAGTGACTCAAACATAAAAAGGCAGAAACTGTCCTCACAATTGCCAATCCCTCCCTTCAAATGTTACCACCTGAAACCTCAGAAATAATTATCCCTCATGTTCCTAATTCCCTGCTTCATAAGTTAGCCAATTCTGTGATGTTTGAAAGACCTTCATTTAGCCTCTCTAAAATTTCCTATCAGTGCTTTTACAATCTCTCTCAAATCATTAAGCATTCTGGGAGACCAGTCATCTGGTCTCACAGTAACTGTTCCTCCACACTCAACATGTATCAGAACTCTCTGTGGACTTTTGACCCTTTATGCATTTGCAATCTTTAGTAATCTTTGAACACAAAGAAACCTAGAAAAGTTCCGTGTGCAGAATCAATTTATCTCCATTTAAAAGAGACTCTCCTAAATTGCCAAATTTTGTGGTTTAATTGATCTTTTCTAACTTCCTACAAACCACATTTATAAGAAATGAGTATTCCATTATGATTAAGCTATATGTTACAGACAGTCTGTTCCCAAGGTCAACTCATTAAAATGACTCACAAATGTGGTGCTTTGTTTTTAGATTTTATTTATCCTAATGTATTATCACATTCTAATTATCTCTATAGTAAGCATGTATTACCATGAAGAACTACTCTGACTTCAAAATCAATATTTCTTGCAAGAAGAGCTAATGAATCACCCCCTTCTCCAAATAGTCAGCAGATAACATTTTTTAGATAATAGTCACAAGTTTGAGGGGCACCAGAATCACCCTCACTTCAGGTCACCTGTCTATACATTTAGGTATCTTTACAACCGGCCTCCAGTTTGCTAATTCTCTAGAACCACTCAAAGACCATAGGGTGTGCTGTGCTTTCTCCTAGAGTTTTAGCTTAATAAAAGAATACAAATTAGACCCAGCTAAGGAGAGATGCACAGAACAGAACTGGAAGGTCCAAAGATGGCATTTTAGGTCATCACTGTGACCTCTTGACAGTGTCACCATCTCTGGGATAAAGTATTGGATGTGACAATACCTCGTACTGCTAATCAGAAAAGTTGTCACAAATCCTTGAAGTTCTTAACTTTGCACTGAGGTTGACCTCACATTGAGCACATAGCTGACTTTTAGTCACCTCAAATTATTCCCATAAAAATGATATGTGTTTGAGCAACATCAGCTTCTTAGAAGAGGACTGTAGATTACAAGACAATCTGAACAGGTGTTGAATTTCACTAGTGCCCCAAGGCAGAGCTATTCAAATTGCTTCCAAATATCAGCCTTTCTTTTGTAATACCTTTGGGTATTACAAAAAGAAAAACTCTTCCTTAATATTTTAAGTAAGTCAATGATTTTCTGTTGGGATGCATTCATAGTTAATCTTGACCATGTACAAACTGCAAGATGTGGGTTGATCACACCTACCTGGAGGGTTCACTGGGAGTTGAAAACTGGCACAGCTTGTTGGCTTGTTCCAACAACTCTATCTTATATCACATTGTTAGATCGTCCAAAGGCAAGGTCCCCAAAGTCAACAAAGAAGCTACTTGTGAGAAGCACTTGATGTGAGCTGAAAATCTCATCCAAGCATTTTGTAAAGACATCTTAAATAGGACAGTGAATGCGAGGCAGGGAAAAAATGCTAGAATAAAGGCTTATAAACAAGTCTTCTCCCTTATTCAAGAATGAACTGCATGCTTCTTTACCAGTGGTACTAATTATGTTTTCTATTCACTGGTCTCGAATTCATGTGAGTGGAAGAATGCAAGACAACTCCTAGGATTCAGGATAAACATTGGCTTAGTGGTCAGAATGATAAGCCTCATTTGAGTAAAAATATTAAACATTGCTATGAATAAGATTGAAAATATGAGGTAGCACTTCCTTACACAGCACACACACACAACACACACAACACACACACACACACACACACACATACACACACCCTGAGTCTTCCTTCAATAGTATTTGGATAAAAAAGGGGGAAAAAGGACTCCCTCTTTTAAGAAACTATCTTTATTTCACATTTATGAGTGTTTTGCCTACATGTGTGTTTGTGCATCACCTGTGTGCCTGGTGACCACAGGGGTCAGAAAATAATATCTGATCACCTGGAACTAGAATTTTTCGAAATAGAATGGTGTTTGTAAGCCTCCATATTGGAACTTGGAACTAATCTTGAGTCCTTTGTAAGAGCAGCAAGTATTCTTAACAGATCAACAACACACCAGCTTGGATAGCCTCTTTTCAGACCTCCAACTGCCTCCAGGTTTTTCCAGTCACAACCTCCAGGAGTACCTCCTTGCTGTCTCCACCTCCCAGGAACAGCCAACACTGTCAGTTTGCAGTTAGTTCTCTACTGCCTATCAACCATGACGGCTCAGATTCACTCAAGTTATTCCATAGAGAAAATTGCCAAGCAGGACCTTGGTAACTATACATAGAGGGTTCTCCTATAACCACTATCCTAAGGCCAGTGTCTCTACATGGAAGATGTGATTCTAGAGGGAGTGGGCCACTTCTTCCCAGAGTTGGCCCAGGAGAAGTGCAAGAGTGCCTAGCATCTTCTTAAGTTGCAAACTAAGTAGGGTGTACTGACTGTCAAAATGAGTGGTGTAAAGCCTAGGAGGCCATAGGAATGGTCTTGGCTTGGAGAAGAACCCAAGTCAGGCTCTCTTGGGCTTTCATGTCCTGGGTTCTGTCAGCACAAATGCCCATCTCTGTAATTTCCTGAAGAACTACTTCCAGGATGAGGAGTAAAACTTATCATGAAGATGTATGCCTGTTCAACCACCTAACCTGTGAAAGTTGACAGGCTGCCTCATAGGCTAGTGTGCCCTAGCCATCAAATGATGATACAGTTTCCAGAGCCTCAGTGTTAAGTACAGCTGGTAGGCAAGTTGCCTTGCAAGAGGATCATCTGCTTCTATCAGCCAGCCCTGACCACTGCCTCAGGCTCTCTGGCTCCTTGTCAGTTTTCAAAATGCCCTGGAGCCTTTCTTATATCTTGGTCGAAATGTAAATAAATCTTTGTCTCACATACACACACACACACATACACACACACACACACCATTTGAAAGCACAAGTATTCCTTGAATCAAGTTCAATTATAGCAAAGATCAAAGTGCAAACGATGAAAAGTAGAAGCAGTATTTCCATGAGTTTTAAAATATGAGTAAAACAAGAATTCATTAAATTAGCATGAAAAAATAAAACAAAACAATACCGTCAAAAATTTTTCTCTTAACTAAAATAGATATTAGTAAGCGATTGTCCAGACCTGCCCAGAAAGTGCACTCCAGAAGTTTGGTTTTGTTTTCTTTCTTTCATTTTTGTCCTACTTGTGTTGGATTTGAATCCAGATGATCAAACATGCTGAGCGTGAACTCTACCAATAAACTATACATCATGGCCTTGCAGCGCATGTGAAATACTCACCAGGCCGAGGGAGAGCATTTCAAGACACCAAGCCAGGAGAGAGCAAATTATCTCAAGCGAGAGTAAAACCTGAGTTTATCTGACCATTTCAACCAATTGAGTTCTTTTTTTTTTTTGAATAAAATGACCTTGAGCAGAAAATTCATCTAGAAATTAATATACAGTGGTTCTTATGTGAAAAACCATTTTGATAAAAGATTTAGCACTCTCAAATCAAGGAGAACTTTTTTCAGTAGAGTAGATAAAGCAATGGGTTTTATTTGGTTGGGTTTGAATGTTCTTCAAGTATGAATTTGAGCCCTGTAGCTCTTTGAAGACCTTGAAGTATACAATCTACAAACTTTTAAATTAAAAAACTTTCATATTAGATTTAAAAAAACATCAATTTTTATACAGTATAGCAAATCCCTTTTTAAACAAATTTTCCAATTAAAAATATTAATCAGGTTTTAACTTAAATGATACCTTTTAATTAAATGTTATAAAAGAACATATAGGTTACTCTTGGCTAAGCACAACTATAAAATTAACTAATATATCTCTTGGCTTGATATTTAAACATTATTTTTAAGGAAGTTAAACAACATATAACTTTTGTTAAATATACATGTAATAAAATAATTTCACTCTGGATTTCTTGACATTTTCTCAAACTTATCCAAGACTGTTTTAGTAGCTGGAAAATATGTCATTATCTAGGTAAGGTTGGTCTAAAAATGCCAGCAACTAAATTTATCAAGTGTGTTTCCTGACTTGAAGATGTTTCAGGTGATAACTGTTCCATCTAACCTTATCTTCATGAGAAACGGCATAGCATTTGGGACCTTATCTCTATGTAGCATGAACTCAAAGCTTGAAAGAGAATCTGATTGTCCTTCTGCCTGAGGTGAACTTTCTATCAGTCCTCAATCCAACCTCCTCCCAAAAAAATATGAATGGGTTTTAGAGGCTCAGGAATGATTGGATGAATGGAAAGATGTACCTCGTTCCTAGAAAGGACAGAATTTTCAATCTATAAAGTCTCTGTAAGTTAACAAGTAAATCCCACTAAAATCTATAGCAATTTAATTAATTGTGAGGCTCTTCTAAAGCAACAACAACGTTCTCTACTAAGTTTTATTTAACTCCTAGTGTTTGGATTAGAAGAAAAACACTATGTCAGTATCAGTAGATGCATACATCCATATAAACACATATAAACATAGAGATATGCATATAAAAGCTTGGGAGATAAAAAATGCTAAGGAAAAAGCAGGAGAGTTTAGACTGTACAGATGAGAAGAGAAAATCACAAAATATTTATCAACAGAATTCTATAGTGCCTTTGATTTTAATGCCCATTTTTTGTTTACTATTTTAGATGCTTTGCTGGAATAAATAGTTTGCCTTTTTGCCAGAGACGGGCATCCCTAAAAATCATTTCATTTTGATGGCTGAACTTCTGGATTGTGTTTCCAGTTTCCACTGCAGTTCTCTTGGCTTAGGTCCCTCACTCAGTATACCAATTCCCCCCATCACTTGCCTACCCAGCATGGCCAGAGTTCAGATTTTTCACTTCTAATCTGATCCCCAGTTATATTTTGCATTTGCCAACTCTAGGTAGACATCCTTCTAAATATGTTAGTGCTTTAGCTCTTCATGTGCATAAAAAGACAAAGCACTTACTCGTACTTGCCTTTCCTTCAGTAATGTGCTTACTCCTTTTTACAGAGTAGAGCACAGTGCAAAAGAAAATGAAGGAACAACCTCGGTAGCATCTTCAGTGTGCAGGAACAGTGTGAGTCCAGTCTTAATTCACTTTATCCCCATCTATTCTTCTCAAAGTGACACAAAATACACTAGATAGATGGCTAGATGGTACCAGAAATGATAAATGAAAGGAAAGATAAATGATATATAAGTAGAGATATATAGATAGATCAATCGATAGATAGATGATAGATAGATGATGGATGGATAGATAGAGCTGATAGATAGATGATAGATAGATAGATAGATAGATAGATAGATAGATGATAGATGATAGAGTCGATAGATAGATAGATAGATAGATAGATAGATAGATAGATAGATAGATAGATATGTGATAGAGCTGATAGACAGACAGACAGACAGATACGTGATAGATAGAGCTGATGGGTGGGTGGATGGATAGATAGATAGATAGATAGATAGATAGATAGATAGATAGATAGGTAGATACACAAATATGAAATGGAATTTCTGTTTCTTTGTTGATTCAGTTATATCAAATGATGTTTTGCTGAGGCAGACAGGTGAAAGGATGGTTCACTAGAGCAGACACAAGGGAGAGGATGTTTTGGTGAAGCAGACACATTATGTTTAGAAAAAATATAAATATGACCCCACAGATAGTGAGGGAGGGAGGCTCTAACTTTGGTTCACCTTGGTTCACCTCACTAGTCTTCACTGACGACGTGCATGTATTGGTTCACCTTACATCTTATTGATGATCTTTGCTTGTCATGACTTCATAGAGAATAACCAGCCAAAGAACTTCTCATGATATTCCAGCAGCTTCTGGCTGCTGATTCGTCTGGGTTGGCAACGAAGATTGGAATAGACCCAAAGAACTGTTTCTAAACAGGTCTAAACCCCCGTTTCCTATTAAACTTCCTTTTCCACTACCTCTGGTAGATGGTAGGCTAGAAGAGAGGTTGAAGTGCTTAAAACCCTTATTAAAGTAGGCTGCAAAAATAATCACATATACACAGATAGATAGGAGGTAGGTAGGTAGGTAGATAGATAGATAGATAGATAGATAGATAGATAGATAGATAGATAGATAGTAGGTAGACTGATAGACAGATTGATAGGTAGATAGATAAGGACAGATTGATAGGTAGACAGATGATAGGTAGGCAGATAGATATAGATAATAGACATGATAGACATGATTTATAGATGATAGATATATGCAAATATATAGAGATCATTACATGGATAGGTAAACTGGTAACTATTCTAACATGGAAGAAATGTATCAACTATTTTAAACAACCTGCAGAAACCCATTCATCTGTCAGAGGGATTCTCTTAATTTTGAAGACTTTAGTCCTGACTAAGCTGTTGTCACAGTGCTTGTAACATCTGTGGAAAGCTCAGAAGTGACCAGCAAATGTCAGAGAGATAAAATGCTAGGAAAGGAGCTAAGAGGCTGGGTTACACAGCCTGGTTAAAGAATTAATAAAAAGCCTTTGCTGGAGAAGGGTTGGAGGGTTGGGAAAGGAAGGGAGAAAAGAAAGGAAAGGAGGATTCAGATCTGTTACCACAACCGAGGCAGCAAGATTTCTGTGGCCACAGCTGCCCTGCTCATGTCCTGCACCTATCCTTTTAGAGAGTAGCAAATCAGAAATCACCCAAGGAACCAGATGGCCTTGGTAGGTACAGAGTGGGAGAAGACTCCGTCTCCATACACACTGTCTTTCTGAAATTGCAACATTCATAGGGATTAAGCTCTTACCTTGTTCAGCAGCTCTTCAGGAAGTCTAAGTTTAGAAGATTGCATTGGCTTTCCCTGACCAAACAAACATAACTATCAGTAAAATATTTTAACCTTTGGAAAATAGATTCAATATTTTAACCACTTAAATAGTAACAGTTTTAAATTGAAATAGTTTTAAACATGTTTTGAGTGTGTGAAAATATTTTAAATCAAAGACGAATAGGGTATTAGCCCCTTGCAACACAAAACAAAACAATAAAACAAAACAAACCCTGGAAATGCTAGGTAGGAAAATGAATGGGCACCTTATAAATTCACAAAAATAGATTTATATGTATAAACATGAAATGTATTATCTTGTTAATTTGATGCTAAAAGCCAATTAGCATTATTTTTTATTTATAGCCTACATGATAGAGCAAATCAAATGCTTATGACAAACACTCATTGCTCTGAACTCCCTGATCTAAAATCAATATTAGATTATGTATTTGCTTGAGATACTTTAAATCACAACAGATGGTTTCAATTTCCAAAACAGAATTATAATAAGCCAAAACAACTGTATTCGTTATCTTTCTTTTGAGACCAAGAGTGGTTTCCACCATGTTGCCTGGCCTTCTAAGGATCCCTTGAGTTAAGTGATCCCCCTGCCTCAGCTTTTTAAGTAGCAGGAGACAGGTTGGTACCTCTGCAGGCAGCTGTACAACAAAAATTTGGTGAGAAGAAATAGATTTCTCCATGATTATTTTCTCTTCCTATGCTATTGCTATGCAAGTTGAGCTTGGAGACAAAGGGTTTAAAACTTGTTCCAAGCAATTACAAACATATATCTTAGTCCTCCTCTCAGAAAATAGTAACAAGGGATTATAAATAATGCATATTTTCCTATCTACCACTTTTTAAGTGTGCTATAGATTTCACTACCTCCTTTTGTGTCACTTAGATTTTGCTCTTTGATTATAACCTGTAGGTGACGCTGTACTGGAAAGAGCTAGGCCAAATGGCATATCTGTGTACGTGTCCACCACTGCAATATTTGATAAAACACCTTTGTATTCTCTTACCTCATAAGTTTATATTTAAAATTTTCCCTTTTGAACGTTTAAGCTAAAGATCACTTTAATGAATCTTTATAAAGACTTATGGACATTTTATTTTCTATGCTGGTGTGGTGGTCTTTATATCACTTAGAGTTTGATAATCTCCTTAATAACATGTATTACTTTGGGAAAGGTTCTTACTCAGAAAACACTTGGTGTGATTTAAAAATATCAAGTGTTCAAACCTTAAAAGCAGTTCATTCTTCTAAAATAAATACATACGTCAGCATTTGACTGAAATGATACATCCTAGAAAGTTTGAGTGTACCTCAAGACTATAAGATGAAATTAACCAGTATTTATTACTTTTGAGCTCCAGATTTTTCTGATAAGAGAGTCAAGACCCATAAGACATAAACTTGTTTTACGCACCATCCCACAATGGTTTTTAAAGTCTTTAAGAAAAGTTGGAAGCCAAGGCAAACCAATTTTGCCATTCCTGGCTAGCAAAGAAGTGATGTCCAGAGGGTAGCCATTAATCATCAACAAATTACATAGAAATCACCATGCCAAGTCGAAGGTAAAATCAATTACGGTGGCAATTAAAGTTCCAAAGCATCAAGCCTCAAGCCCTTAAGACAACTTGAGACAACTTTAACGGGATTCAAACATAGGTTTCTCCATAGTGCAAAAATACAAAGCTAGTTTTAATAAAAGGATACCAAGCAATAAATTATAGTGTGAGTTGGGTAAGGGTAAAAAGGCAGCACTGGCAGTAACATCGACGATGATTTGTCTCTTTTCTCCATCGAGTACTTACATTGTGGACGGTACGCACTGATTTTAGTGCTTCTGCTGCAGTCACGCAAGACTTTGTAAGGAGAATTCTTTGTGCCCTGACTTGATGTTGGAATCCAGCTCTAAGACCCAACAGATTTATGTTTGTGTGCTATGGGACTAAAGGATGGTCTTATGGCTTCAAGCTGCCAATGGCATTTTTAAGATCTTTGCAGAGTTTCGGATTAAATCACGTGAAAGGGAAAGGCCAGTAAAATGCAAAGCTCTACAGATCGGACCTTGCTCCCTAGAATTCCATTCTCATTCACATGTCCACTAGAGTCAACCAACATGACTATATTTAAGATCCCCAAATACAGTTACGCAGAGCGCTTGCTTCCTCCGTCCCTGGTTGTTCAGGGGCATGCTAGAAAGATTCATCTTCAATTTACCATGCCCCATAAACACTGCTGCATCTCCTCCACTTGTTCAGCCTTGCATATCCATTCTGAGAGAAAATATTTGTTCTGTGGCATTTGGAGAGAGCATCACATGAGATACACATGTGGTAAGAAAATAAAGAAGGTTGATGAAAGTCCCAGTCTTTTGATTGGTTGACTAATTGAGCCGGGTAAATAATTTAATATACTTCTTGCAGTTCTTTCTTATTCTAAAGTGGAGGAGAGCTGGGGAGATGGCTTTGCAGTCATTGTGCTTCCTGGTCTCCCAAAGGGCTGAAGTTCATTTCCCAGCACCCATGTTGGGTGATTCACAATCTTGTTAACTCTAACTTCAGGAAATCTGATGGTCTTTTCTGAACTCCAGAGGAACCTGCACACACATGGCACATACATACATAGATACATACACACATACATGTATACATACATACATACATACATACATACATACATATGCACACAAATCTAAAATAGAATGGAAAGAATTATTCAAGGAACTAGAAGAGATGCCTTATTGTAGTAACTGATCTTCAGATGACCCGGTATGCAGAATAGAAATTTTCCTAAGCATCTCAATGCTGTATTAATATTAAATTCCAAAACTACTGATCTCCATTAGTTACATGTGAGTTCAAAGTTCCTGCTGTGTTTACTTGAAAGAGGTTTTGTTTGCTTGTCACTGATGTTATATATTTCATATTTTAAAAAATCCTTGTGCAGATAAAATTCCCTTTCAGGACAATCCCATTCTTGGACTTGGTTCCCTGTGAACTAACTGAAAACTTTACAGAGACTATGAGATTCTTGGTTCAACACGAACTCACTGGTTCATCCTGTACCCACAAATCCTCATAATCTCCCTATCTCTTCAGCCAGTTAAGAGAATCTTCCAGTTTGCTTTTATCAGGGTCTCCTGCATCTCAGGCTAGCCTTGAACTAACTTTGAAACCAAGGCTAGCCTTGAACTCCTTATCTTTCTGTTTCCAACTCCCCAGGGCTGATATTATAGGTCTAGACCACTGCACCCAGTTTATGTGTTACTGGGTTTTGAATTCAGGGCTTTGTGCATGCCAGGTAAATACTCTAACAACTGGGCTACAACCAAGCTCAATAATTTCCTTATCTATTGATGAGCACACCTCATGCCCAAAAGTTTCTATTTCTTTTTCAAGTACTGATCGGTAAGTGTTTGGCAATATCTCAAGCAGCAACAAAAATAAAAACCCATTTTTACCTTTGTCCTTGGAGAAAAGAAGTTCAGGGTAGTGGAGCATGTTCTGATTCAAGTGAACTTGGGATTCCGTTCTGTTATACAGGACAGGTGAGCCATTTTCATATATACGTGTGTGTGTGTGTGTGTGTGTGTGTGTGTGTGTGTGTGTGTGTGTGTGTGTGTGTGTGTCTCTCTCTCCCTCCTCCTCCTCCTCCTCCTCCTCCTCCTCCTCCTCCTCCTCCTCCCCTTACCCTCCCCCCCTCTCCCTCTCTCTCCCTCTTGTGGTTAATTGTCTTAAAAATAAACTCTCAACTACTGTTTCAGCACCATGCCTGCCTGCCTACTATTATGTTCTCCTCCACGGAGGTCATGGACTCACACTGTGAAACAATAAGCCCAATAAATTCTCTCTTCTATAAACTGCCTTGGTCATGGTATCTTAGCACAGCAACAGAAAACTATTAAGCCATGGCCTGTATCCTCAGGCTATGAGCCAAAATAAACCTTTTGTCCTGGAAAGTACTAGGATGGCTTCTTCCAGGGATGTCAATTCTGATTCTTCAGGACAATGTTCAGACATCGTTCTGTGTTTAGGAAAGTATTAAGTATTGCTACACATCTCCCCTTAAATCTAACTATAAAGACACTGAGGACAAAACGGCTCCCCTGCATACCCCTGCAAACGGCTTTACAATTTAGAACGCTGAGCCTTTTGTCAAACACAAACTGGCTCCTGGGGCCTAGATACCAGTTTAGGCAGAAGTGTAGGGGCTGGGCTGGTGCTGTTATGTATTCAAATGCTAAATTCTTTGCCACAAGATCTGGTTGCCCCAAGAGGAGTGAATTCCCAGGTACACCAGCCTCTGATGTGCAAACCAAACTTAAAAACCATTTGGTTAAATAAAATTAACTACAACCAATTTCAGGGGAGACTAGAGAGAGGTGGAGCTTGAGTTACTGGGCTGAGGGGTAAAAAAAGAGAAAAAGAAGAAAGGAGGGGAGGAGGAGGAAGGAGAGAGAAGAGAGAGAGAGAGAGAGAGAGAGAGAGATGGAGGGAGCACAGAGGAAGAGAAGATGGAAGGAGGAGGAGGAGGACGCCATGAGAGAAGATGGACCGTGAGCTTGTGGCCAGGAGAAAGAGCAAGGGACCTATGACTGGGATATAAGTTAGATAGCTCAAAACTGGACCAATCTAGGCTTGTAGCTGTACACAAAATACCAGGATGTTGTGTCTTTATGCAGGACAGCTAGAATATATATTTCGCTTACATGGATGGGAAAGATTTGTAAACAAAACCTGGAAAGCTTAAGATGATTGTAATAGTTAAAGTGTTACCATGAAACAAACGTGTTAAGTAAAGCACCCCGAGTGTTAAAAGGTAGTAGGGGGAACTTCCTCTATTGGAGTCCCTCCCACTCCCAGTTCTTTCTTTCCTTATTCTGTTTGTTATTCAGAAAATAATAATAATAATAAGAGTAATAATAATAATAATAATAATAATAATAATAATAATAATAATAATAATAATGGCAGCTGACTGAGACAAGTGCAGATACCACCGGACTGAGATCGGGACCCCTATGAGACCATTTGGGGAAGGATTGAAGGAACCGCAGGAAATGGCAACCCCATAGGAAAGACCAACAGTATCAACTAACCGGGACCCCTGGGAGCACACAAAGACTAAGCCACCAACCAAAGAGCATATACGGGCTGGCCTCTGGCCCCTAGTACATATGTAGCACATGGCTACCTTCTCTGGTTTCAGTTGGAGAGGATGCACCTAATCTTATAGAGACTTGATTCCCCACAGGGAAGGGTGATATGGTGGAGCAGAGTGGGGGGCCTGAGGGGGTAGGTATGTGGGTGCATGGGTAAGTTCCCTCTCAGAGGCAAGCGGGAGGAGGGATGGAGTGAAGAACTCTTGGAGGGGGGACCGGAAAAGGGGAAACACTTGGAATGTAAAGAAATAAAACAAGTTTTAAAACTGTAGTGGGTATTCTAGTGTAAAGAAAACTTTGTTGGTAAAGAGGGGCTAGAGGGGCTGGAGCACAGTGGTGGTGGCAGCAGGGGGTTAGTTTGGATTATCTGATAGGTCAGTGTGAAGCAGAATAGTGAGAGGTGAGCTCAGAGAAACTCAGATAGCGCTTGGGTCAGAGAATGTGGCTTCTTCTGTGAGCAGAAAGGTGGCACAGTCTGCCTCACTTTTCTGACGATTGCTTTCATTCCTGTAGTAGGCAGACTCAGTGGAAGGGGAGCCAGGGCAGCCCGGAGAGGACAGGTGTCAAAAGAGGCAAGATGCTACTGCAGTTTGGGAGACGAGTGAAGCAACAGAGCCTGGAAGAGGCTTTTGAAGCAACCTCAATAAGATGTCCAACGAATTGTAAACGGAATGTGTGAGGAAGACTGAGGATGGAGCTGGCTTGCTGGGTAGAGAGAACAGTCACCAAAACTGGGATGCCAAGGGGTACGTTCATTCTGGTTCTGGAACGTGGACCGGGAGCCCGGCTCTAGGCTAAGTTTAATACATGAAGGGCAGTGTGTATGTAGGTAAAGAGCTCTACACAACAGCCTGAGCTGGAGTTCGAAAAGGCACCATCAAAGTGGTTATCATCAACCTAGGTATCATTTAAGACCACAAGCCTCAGTAAAACATTCATAGGAGCAGGAAAGAGAGCTACGATTCCCTTGCCCTTATATTCATGAGTATACTATTTCCTTCTGTACAGATTTAAAACCAGCCAGCACTTTATTTTTTCAGGGAATACAATAAAAGATTAGTGATCCAGGCTCTACATGGGATTATTTCCAATTTTCCTTTGGGATAAAAGCCTTCATGGTTCCTGTGTTCAATAATACATCACTGCCCAACCAAAAACATTCACATACACTACAGGATCAATTCCTTACTATCATCCTGAAAAGCGCTAGCACAAATGTCTAGCTGCAAAACTCGATTCCTTATAATTGTTATTAGTACCCAATGGAAGTATTTCCAGGAGGCTAGCTTCCCTGCCTGTAAAGTAATATCCCATAATAGGAAATTTAAACATAATAAAATTGAACTTTAAGGAATATCCTTTTATTTCTCTGTAATGGAAAAAGTACAGTGGTGATTTAGACATTTTACCACAAGAGCCTTATTATATGCAAGCTGAGGGGGAAATGAACAGGGAATGCTAATACCTTACTCCTTTCCCTTAATAAATTCTTTTTCTATATTCATGTCTAGTGTCTGGGAGTTTCCAGAACTAGGGATCTTCATTCTAAGCTTCTAATGCTTGTCTGAAAACTAATTATGCAAGTGTGACATTGAACTAATAGTCAAGGGACTTTAAGACCATCTACAGAGTATAGCAACAAGAACTCCAACTATAAGCCACTGCCCTAGTCAGGGGTCACTACAAACCAGTGCGGGGACACTTTTTTTTTCCTTTTGGGATCAGAGATCAGAAGAAGCTAATTATAAAGCCCAGGAACAATAAAAAGTCAAGAAAATTCTGTGGCTTTTGTGGCTGATAGATTCACGGGCACGTTTAAGCTGTAGAGAAAGGAAAATCTGCAGCAAGGTCCTGGAACTAGCTACTACTTCTCCCTCCCTGTGCGACTCTACTGCCTCCTGTGTTTCCTTGCTCTATCCCCACCTCAGTGTCCTCAGGTGGCTCCTACCTTACTATTAAGTGAGGAGATCCATGGGAGATACTGAAGTGTAGTTCACCTTCCCTTCAAGCCAGGATTTTGCTAGCGCCAACCTGTTTATCTTTTCTAATTGTTATGCATATTTTCTTCTTTAAGTAGCTGTGAGTGTCAGACAGGCTCTCTGAGGAAAACAGATGGCTTGTACAAACTGGGACATTTGAGCAACGTTTAATAAAGGAACTGTTGAGAAAGTCAAATGGACGAGACTGAAGGAGAACACGGTTCCTGCTAGGAAGCGGGTATTTACAAAAGGGAGCCCCTGAGGAAGGAATGAAGGAAGTGAAGAAGGGAGGGCCCACGTCAAACCAAGAAAAGTCAGCAGCATAACTGTAAAGAACTCGGGACACAGACTGGCATTTCTGTGAAGTAATTACCGTTTTCACTTTCTTCTCAGTATTTTACCTCTCACTAGGGTCTGTACCTGTTTGGTTAAACCACCCTGAAACCAAGAAGTCTATTGGTATCAAGCAAATGGTTATGTGATGGTTTGATGGAGAATGGCCCCCTCAGGCTCATGTATTTGAATACTCAGTCTGCATTTGGTGGAACTGTTTGGGAAGATTAAGAGATGTGGCCTTGTTAGAGGGGGTACATCACTGGGGCGGGCTTCAGGTTTCAAAGACTAGTGGGTTTCCGAGTGCTCTCTTTTTGCCTTGTAATTCTAGATCGGCAAAGATGACAGTTAACCCCAACCACCACGTCACTACTCAGGGAGATGTGCATCCATACGGTAGCACTTTCATAAAACATGTGAATTCCATTACTTCGGTAAAATTCCAAACTCACTGTTTTTTTTGTTTGTTTGTTTGTTTGTTTGTTTTGTTTTGTTTTTTCTGGAAAGTTTTTATAGTCATACTTTGGAAGAATCTCCAAAAATGTGGTAGATATACACTCTACAGAAATAAATGAATGTTTTTTTCTGATATATTTATTCTCTTTGATTTTAGACTATTGGTTATTCATTATAGGATCATGATAATTTTATGGTAATTTGTTGCTGAAATCTGAATATACTGTCATCCTGTCATCTCTTATTAAGTCTCTCTCTCTCTCTCTCGTGTGTGAAATGCACAAAGATGTCTCCTTAACAGATTCTACTTCTCCCAGCTCAGCTAGTCTCTCTTTGGCTCTTCATAAGGTCTTGCTCTGTAGACGATATATCACTCTATCCCATGCCCATATATATTCCTAGATGCCATGGAGTCAAGAAAAAAGATCAAGAAGGGGTTCTGAAGCTAGAGAAACTTCAGTTAGAATCTGGCTTGGCAAAATATGGAGTTATAACTTTAAAATCCTTGCAATTCACTTTTTCAATTCATAATTTTAAATTTTGTGTCGAGCCCAAAGCCAACCACACACAAGGTGGTCAATAAACTAGCTCTTTCTTTTATTCCTTCTTTCCTTGGTTCAGTTTTGTATCTAACTATATTTTAAACTCTTAGGGAGAACATTAATTTGTCTTATAGAAGTATTCTTAGTATATTCAGCCAAAATTTTTTGGCATTTGTCTTTAGAATAGTTGTATAGTAAAAATAAAAAATAGAACCTTCTTCATTAGACATGGGGAATGGAATTAGAGATGACAGAATTACATTGAACTAAGCAACTAAGGTCAGAATTTTCTTTTCATCGTCAGATAATATGTGGTACTTGGCACATGCAGAAATACGGCTATAAATTGTGTGATAATGGCATACAATCAATGTTTGAATTAGTCCTTGCTGACAAGCCAGGAGGTCCCACTTAGCTATTTCTCCAGTAGAAATATATGGTGCTGAATGAAGAAGCATAATGCTTTTAGTTTAGTATCGCTGCCATATGGCAGAATGAGTGATGCCATGCTAGGTCAGGTTGACCAGTTAGCTGAAATCAATATAAGGTCATAATTGCTCAGAATTGGTAAGAAGTCAGTTTACATAAGAGAATTAATCTAAAGATCAAAGGGGTTAGCCATTTAAGGCAATACTTAAAAAATATTCATATGCTTTTTGAAGCGTGTTGAGTGCTGAACACTAACACGTTTTGGATGATTTGCTTGTGACGATGCTCTCCATGTTTGAACCACGCTACCAGGCTACCACGCTATCAAATATTTGTATGTCTGGGAAATCCTGGATTTAGTGTTTGAATTGTTAATGTGTTATACTCGTAAAAATTAAATTGATTTCATTTATCTTGGTCATAGGGCCCAAAGATGATATTTTATATCAAAATATAAATAAAGCAAAGGAAAATTTCAAGTTGATATTTTTATATTTTAAATCTATCTTATCCATCTTTGCTAAAATAGAAACATCTTTTCTGGAATTGTTGGGAAGAAAAAACTCTTCAAAGAGAGAATAACATTCTCTCATGTAGTATTCAATTTTTAAAATTGTGAATTACAAGAATTTTATAAAGGTTCTTTTTCCTCTGGCTTCTTCATGGAAGCCTTGCAGTAGGCTAAATGTATTACAACAGATTATTTTCACTGTTGGGATACAAGGTCACTGCAAAAAGAATTTGCATTGCCAGCATACGAGAGTTGAAGGTGCTTGCTGTCACCTTGAATAATGTTGCACATTTCTCTTTTGGGGGGAAAAAAAAGGAGACAAAGCAATGACTTTATATTTGTATTGGTCTACAAAAGATTAATACAGCACTATGAATTTCTTGAGAAAGCCTATTTTCTAAAATGGTTTTGCCTTGTTACAGCAAAGGAAAAATAGAAGTCTTTACACTACACAGTGGGTGCAGATGGATACTTGTGGAAAAGCACTTGGCTCGGGCGGCAGATCTGGAGCACTTGCAATGGGAGGTCAAGAAGACAGATGGTTGCTTCAGTTTCCTGTCTGAGAAACACACTGCATTGAGAACCAGGGGTGTCTGGGAGAGGCTTCTAGCCTTTTAAGAACTCCAATTCTTCCCTACTCTCTTATTAAGCTACCCAACTGTTTTCATTTGACTCACTTCTGATCACAATTTAATGGGGAGGTAATAAATTTGGTTGTTTCCTATTCGACTTCAAATCTTTGTGAATGTTGGGGATGTTGGTCTCCCTTCTGAGTCTAAAAGGTGAAAGTAAGACCTTATTGCTGAAAATACCATGCAGTTCAGACATAAAACTCAAGACGAGTCTAATCCAAGAGCCTCCTTCCTTTCATAGAACTGGAAGGCGATAAGAAAAATGCCAAAGGGGTTGGGGGAGGATTCAATAATTTAATAATTTTTCCCAGCATGATACCTATGAACTACAACAACAAGCAGCATAGCAAGCATAGTGTAACTTCAGGTACACTAGTGACACTCATATCTTGACAGTCAACAATAAATATTTAGTCATGTCTCAGGCTTGCTTAACAGGATGGAAATCATGCCTGGTATTATATACCTATATACTGTATACCTATATACTGGGGCGGGGGGAAGGGAGGAAGGTAGTGAGCTTTAGATCATTAAGGCGACTCTAGAATCACCACTTTCCTAAACCATATCATTCTAAGGGCATTTTAAGACCTTATCCTTATACCCACAGATAAGTATCACCCCATATCAAAACAAGCTTCCTTTGCAATATGCAGACAGCATCATAGAAAACCATGACTGACCGAAATGCAGAGAACAAGTGAATATGTCTACAACGCAGCTTCCATACCTGAGGCTCAGGGAATGTCTCAAAAGAAGGATGGAGAGACTGTGAGAACCAGAGGAACATGAAGTCTGCTGCAAGACTGGGTCTTCTGGATATCACAGAGAAAGCTACACCCATGAAATCTCAAAATATGGTTGTGGCCTAAACAATACCTGAACAAATCAAACACCAGTTGGCATTCTCCTGCGGATGGGGAAATCTCATAGGACCTACCCCTGCATGAAGCTTTGCAAGCAGTCAACAAGTTCTCAGGGAGAGAAAATAAGTCTTCCTGAGGAATGAGCCCCCTAAATATCATATAAATATTATCAATGCTAAAGGGTCTCAGCAGATCAGTGTGTGTGTGTGTGTGTGTGTGTGTGTGTGTGTGTGTGTGTGTGTGTTGATGTGTGAGTGGAGGAATAGTTGACAGGAGGAAAGGAAGGGAAGAAATAATGCAGTATTTTTAAATAAAATATTGTTTCAAAGTCAAAAATGCAAATGATCCAATTTTTAAAATGAGCTATAAATTTGAACAGAGTTCTCAAGGAAAAGAAAAGAGAAGAAAGAAAGAGAGAGAGAGAGAGAGAGAGAGAGAGAGAAAGAAAGAAAGAAAGAAAGAAAGAAAGAAAGAAAGAAAGAAAGAAAGAAAGAAAGAAAAAGAAAGAAAGGCTAAGAAAGATCTTCTAAAGCAAAAACATCTCCTTAGCAATTAGGGGAATGATAAACGAAACTACTTGCAGATTCCATCGTATACCACTTAGGATGGCTGAAGTTCAAGAAAATAACTAACACTAAGTGCTGGTAAGGATGCAGGCAAGGGAAAACCCCTTCTCCTGGTCTCCTGTCAGGATATTCTCAGATCAGTTTTAAGCTGTTCAAAGTTCTCCATATCCTTCCTGAGGCTTCACACCCTCACACCTGGTTTTTTCAGAGTCTCTTCCCTCTGCTTTTAACAATCTCTCCAGATGTTCATCCTTCATCCCTTCTCAAGTCAACCTTTTATTCAAGGCTCTGTTGAGATGGAACCTACCTGGTAATACGAAGGGCATCTAAAGCAGGACAAAATGGCATCCACTCTGCAAAAACCTCTTCTAAAGGGCATATTCCAATGCATGGGTATCCTCCTTAATTTAAATTGGCATGCAATGCATATTGGTATATACTAGTCAAATCACACACACACACACACACTTTTTTTTATATATTTGCAGTCAAAAGAAGTTGCTTACAAACATTAGTGCACCCCACAAAAACATCAAAAACAAAGAACTGTTATGAACGACCTTAATGAAAGTGTCAAAACTGTCATGCACTGACAACCACAAACTCTGCTGGAAAAAAACAATAAAGACACATAAACATAAAGGCTGCTAAGATAGCAATATCACTCCATGTGATCTACAACTCAGGGCAATTCCTGTTAAAATCACAGAAACATTTTTTTTTTGAAGAAACATGTCTGCTTCCAAGGTCATAAAAATCTCAAGGAACCAAAAACAATACAGTTTTGAAAAAGAAGAAAGCTCATGTGCCTGTGAATTGCAAAATAAAATTTTCATTCAGAAAACATCAGTTCAATATTTTGAAACCCATACTAATTCAAATCACCAATGACCTCTTCAGAGAAAAAAAAGTTATTAAACATTTAGGAGGTTTACATAAATTTTGTAAAATTCTCATTTCCACTTGAAAGCTCATTTATAATTTTGTGAAATTTACTGTCAGGATTGTTCCCCAAACTGGCAGGCTCACTTTGTTCAAAATTGAAAGAATGTCTGCTGAATACCCAAGTTTGAATAGCCACAGCTTGTCATTTTTCAATGTAATAATGCCGTGTTCCTACAATAATAATGCTGCTGTATTCAAAGCCCAGCCACACACTCCTTTCTTCCAGACAGCCACCTTAGGGAAATTTGCAACACAAACATTCTGTACCCACTTCCATGTCATCAGACAGAATACTAGAAAGGTATGGACTCAAAGGTCAGGGCTTCATAAATGAAATGACTTCTTGTGTCTTCCATCATCTTTCCCAAGAGAGATGGGTATTTCATGTGAATAAGCGTCTGTTCATGTTCATGTGAAGGGCACTGCCTCAGCGTAAAGGATCCAGAAGTATTGGACAACAGTGTGGGTCTCAATAAAGGAGAGAGAGAGAGAGAGAGAGAGAGAGAGAGAGAGAGAGAGAGAGAGAGAGAGAGAGAGAGATTGATTTTAAAATTAATGTATTTTGACCTCACACACAGACCCCTCCAAATGGGAACTCCAGAGATCTGTGGTCTACACTTTGAAAATCGCTGGCTTACAAAGGGTAGAGTTTTAATATGTTTTATGGAGTAATTCCAATCACCATGTTGTGTTTGGTCATGCCATTAAAGAATGAGTAGGTAATGAAGATTGCAAATGTAGTAAGAAAAATGTTATAATTACACGTGCACGCACGCACACACACACACACACACACACACACACACACGTACAAAGGACTTTGACTCTCAATGATTACTAAATCACATACAATAAGTTTTCACAAGTGCTGGCAAATTTCACTTCCCATTGTCAGTTCATGTGACAGTAAGTATTCTCCGGACCCCATAAGATCAGAGACCAGAAGGATGAACTGGACTGAAATGATGCATGGCTCCTCTGGACATTTGCATATTCAGAAAATTTAGAGTTTGAGTTCTAATGTTCCCAACAAGAACAGCAGGCAGCATTTCGGAACCACACATCTTGGAAGGCAGGGCTTTCAGATTCCTGCACAAAGACGGGATCCTCACAGGCTGCATCCTCACACCCTCAGTAGGGTCAGCTAGAACCGATGTTTCCAGCAAATTTCTATGTCATGCAATGGTGAAGAGAAAGGGCAAATAAATGTGAGTTTCAACATGAATTTGGAAAATAATACCTAGCAAGAATTCATAGCTTCCCCCTCTCAAATTAGAATGGAGTCCCCAAATAGGAATATTTATTTAAACTGAAACAAGAAATATCCACTCAGAGAATCCAGTGGCTCCAAGGCTAATGCACAATAGGAGTCTCAGTGATGTTCAAGAGGAAGATCTGCCCCAAAAGCTACAGAATTTCAATACACAGTGGAGAACACAATGGCAGTGCAAAGCATAGGAACTAAGTCTGTCCAATTCCAGATTTCAGATGTTCAGCTGCTCTTACTGGCGAACAGAAGTGTGACCACCACGTGGGAAATTTCTCCCAGGTTCATTACACGTTTGAGTGCTGGATCCCCAGGTAGTGGCGCCATTTTGAGGGGTTGTGGAACTTTTCCAGCACAGGACTAGGGCTGGAGGTTTATATATAGAACCCTGGTCTTGTTCAACCCTCTATTTGCAGACCTCCTGATACATTCCTGGTCATCCTACCACCACATGGCGCTCTGGATCAAGCCAGTCCCAGCAGCCATGCAACTGTGAGATTCAATAAACAGGATTTGTTCCAAAGTGCTTCTGTCTGATATCTCGTTCCCATGACAAGGTCAGTAACACACACACACACACACACACACACACACACACACACACACGAGAGAACAAGAAATAAAGTGTGTGGGTGGCAAAGACAAAAGTCACCAGAGCAAAGAACTCAAAGTGAGTAACAACCAGGCTGAGGGCTGATCTCTCCACAGGAAAATCAAGCTTAAGATGTGTGATGTTATGTCTACAGTTACAATACTTTACTTCATCAACATCTCCACAATGCTTTCTTTGTGTCTGGCCCCATCCTATATCCATCTCTATGGACTTGATTACTGAATCCTACCCAACAATAAAACAGGTGCTAATAGCTTCTGAATAAGGAAATCAAGGCTTTGAACTTACACAGAATGAACCATGGTGCTGGAGTCTAATTCTAGGGAGCACAACCTTGCTTTGTGTAACTCTATCAGCAATCAGCTTATCTGTTTAAAAGGTGGGAAAACAGTGGCTGAAACCCCACCTCTGTGGCTGATCCCTTGCCTTACATGCATGAAACCCTGGTTTAAATTCCAAGCACTGAAAATAACAATAACGAAGAGGAGGTAGAAGAGGGGAGAAGGACGCAGGAAGGGAGGGTGAAAAATGGAACGACTAGATTAGACCTGTGACTAAAAGTAGAAACTCAGTATCAGACACAACTGAGGAGAGACGACCAGACTGGAAATGACAGGAAATGGGCCCGCAGCTGAAGAGATAATTGTCCAGGAGCTATCTCATCAAAGGAGAATAGGGAAAGCCAAAGAAAATCTCTACTTGAAGAGATAACAACTGAGATGCTTTCTCCACAGAGAGAAGAAAGAGCACAGTTTCAGAAGGTTCCCCAAATCTCACACTGTATAAATCACACAGAAAGAAACAATGGAAACAAAAGGCTGGTGATTGTTAGGTGAGAGGACTGAGGACCATAGATGTCCTCATGATAATTGCCTCGTATTCTGTATACGCATGATAAATATTCATAGCTCTATACTGCCTTTGACCCAGGTATCATACTCATACACACACGTGCATGCACATCTACACATTCACACACATTCATGATGCTTACACACATGCACACCCACACACATTCTCACATTCACACACACTCATGCACATGCACAGACATATGCACACACACATTCACTCATTCTCTCTCTCTCTGTCATGCACACACACACACACACACACACACACACACACACTCACACTTGAGAACAAGAAATAAAGTGTGTGTGGGTGGCACGAAGACAAAAGTCACCAGAGCAAAGAACTCAAAGTGAGTAACAACCAGGCTGAGGGCTGATCTCTCCACAGGAAAATCAAGCTTAAGATGTGTGATGTTATGTCTACAGTTAAAGAACAACGCTGTTTTAAACTGACATTTTAAAGCAATTTGTTTGTTTGGGGGACAGTGAGATGGGTCTGTGGGTAAAGGCCATTGTCACCAAACACCACAACCTAAGTTTGATCCCTGGAACTCACAGGGTGGAAAGAGAGAACTGACCCCTTCTGAGGTGAGGCTGTCATCACTTCCACATAAGTACTATGGCTCCTGTGCACCTTAACACACATAGTAGCATACACACACACACACACACACACACACACACACACACACAAATAGACATACACACATAAATACATACATACACAAACACATGGATATACACATAAACACAGTCATACACATATACACATACAGATGACATATTCATGAACAAACATGCAGACATACACACATATACATTTGTGTGTTTACACAAACTCACACATAGACACACACACACAGAGACACATATACGCACATTTATACACATACATAAACACATACGACGCAAACACACATACACATAGACACACAGAGACACAACTACACACATACACACACAGACACATATGCACACACAATCACATTTTACACACATAAACTAAACAAAAACAAAAGACAAACAAAACCCTGAGGAAGGACCACTCCTGTTTCTGCTCCGTGCTCCGTGCAGGAGTTTGCCAGTTTCTGCCTCTGCCTCTACCCCTCTACAGAGTGTTGGGACCACAGATGTCTCTGCCGTATCCAGCTTTCTTTCTTGCCTGAGTTCCAGATGTCCCACGTCCAGGCTTGCAGGACAAACACTTTGACTAGCTGAACCTCTTGCCAGCCCCTAAAATGACATTTTTCTGCACGTTAATACAGAAAATAATAATAAACTTTTACTAGGTGTATTTTTAAAAGGTCACACAATATATTGCAATAGGAAACTAAATGGCCCCATTTTGTAAATATACATATAAATGGCTGCCTGGTACACGAAATGATTAGAGCAATGTAAACCAAACGAGCATCGTAGAGGCCCCAAGGACAAACACAGGCACAGTGCAGAGAGACAGAGACCCTTAGACCCTGTTGTGTACGCAGTGGCTGAGTTCAGTATGATGAGGTCTTTACGATGAACAGCGTGGAAATCCGCAAAAAAAAAAAAGAGTCTCACCATTCAGTACTGCTTCTCTGTAGAACTGAAGGAATTGCAAATACAAGTTTGGAAGAAATAAAACATAGTCCCATACCCAGAATCGATCATAGCAATCACCATAAGGAAATAACTTACGTGTCCATCAACAGATTACTAAAGAAAATGTGAGGTGAGTTCATGCAGTGGGACTTTCAACCTGTAAGAGAACGGGACATTGTATCCTTTGCAACTGACATAAGTACAAGGACCTTGTTAAGTGAAATAAGTCAGATCCAGAGTGCTAAAGCTAAGTAAAGCAGGAGAGGGCAGCTCATAGGTAACCCATCCACTCAAGCAAACAAAAAAGGGAGTGGGGGGACTTTGTTGTGAAACAGTAAATTCACAGTCTGCTTATTTTTGAAGTGCTCGATGAAATTATAAATTATATATATATATATATATATGCACATATATATATACACACACACCAAGAGAGTGGAACCTCAGTTGGAAAAATCCAAAACTCTTAGACCTGTAATCCATAATTATCCAAGTATGACTTTAATAGCTGCATTTATATACCCAATGACCCATGAATGTTGTTTAGTGAAAACAGAAAACAAAAGAGCACACAGGGTGCACGTCTCCACGTTTATGTCATTTACCGCCAAGGCGTGTCTAGGGAAAGGCATAGAGGAAGCAGAACTGTGTGCTTCCAACCTTAGCCCCTCTAGCACTGTTTGCTGCTATTATTTCTGTAAGTGAAATTAACTAAGTGGAGTGAATATGATAATAAATGTCTAGTGCAGAAGAATTGTTAGCTACAGAGTTGCAGGACGCCATCTAACTTCCTCCAGGCCATCTCTCAGGGGAAACATTTAACATGCTTTGTTTATTTCTCGCCAGCTTCTCATCGGGCATATTTTAATATTTTTCATTTTCTCTGCTTTATTTATCTGAATTCTATATGTAATCTTCAGGTTGTGCTTTTTCTTAATCTCCTGGTGAGGAGTCCCCCTGGGTTTTCTAACTGGGATCTCGAGCTTGACAATTTTATCCTCACTTGAGTTTGTTTTCTCCTCAACATCTTTATCCCTTTACTGGATTTCGATTTCAGATCCTGAATTTCCTTTGTCATCTCATTGGGGCGTGTAATTGTATTTTCTTGGACATTATTGTTAGAGTTTTAAAGGATGAATCATAATGCGTTGTATCATCGAGGGCTTAAAAGAGCCCAATGTAGACCACCACAGATTACCTCCTTTACTTAAAGGCAACCACATGTGCAGATCATTATTATGGTTAGAGTTAAGGCTCTTGTTTGTTGCTTCTTTAAGTTGTTTGCATTCCTGAGTAAATTGAACTAGAAAATATCATCCTGAGTGAGGTAACCCAAACACAGAAAAACACACATGGTACGAACTCACTGATAAGTAGATATTAGGACAAAAGCTTGAATTACCCAAGATACAATCCACAGACCACATGAAGCTCAAGAAGAAGGATGACCAAAGTGGATGCTTCAGTCCTTCTTAAAAGGGGGGGGGACAAAAATATTCATAGGAGGGTATATGGAGGCAAAGTTTGGAGCAGAGACTGAAGGAATGGCCATTCAGAGCCTACCCCACATGTGGCCCATATGTATATGGCCACCAAAACTAGATAAGACTGATGAAGCTAAGAAGTACATGCTGACAGGAACCAGATATAGATGTCTCCTGAGAGACACAGCCACAGCATGTCAAATACAGAGGGGAATGCTAGCAGCAAACCACTGAACTAAGAACAGGGTCACCGTTGGAAGAATTAGAGAAAGGATTGAAGGAGCTGAAGGGGCTTGTAACCCCATAAGAACAACAATGCCAACCAACCAGAGCTCCCAGGGACTAAACCACTACCCAAAGACTATACATGGACTGACCCATATGTAGCAGAGGATGACCTTCTTGGGCACCAATGGAAGAAGAAGCCATTGGCCCTGCCAAGGTTGGACCCCCAGTGTAGGGAAATGTAGTGGGTGGGAAGGGGCCATGGATGTGGAGGGGGAACACCTTTATAGAAGAAGGGGGAGTGGGAAGGGATAGGGAGCTTATGTCCAGGAAACCGGGAAAGGGAATAACATTTAAAATGTAAATAAAAAAATCCAATAAAAATTCTATAATTTATAATATTTTAAATTCTGTGCACTGGGATTCATCTAGGTAATTCTTATTAGAGAACTTTCTATGGGACTAGTTTGGGTTTGACAGTAGACATGTTGCTTTGACCTTTCTGCTTCTGTTTCTGCTAATTGAACTGGGCATGTGGACTTCTTTCTTTGTGTTTCTAATCTGGAAAACTAGCCTTCTTTAGATTGGGCCAATGCTGGCAATGTATGTCCTGAGCTAAGCCAGGGCAGGCTAGTCTATGATTAATATTGGACCAGGGAAAGATAGCTATCAGACTACAAATACAGAGTTAAGTCAGGTGATGGGGCTCACAAACGATATGGTTCACAGGCTGCAGGGCTCCGGCTAGGCTGTCTTTTCAGATACACAGGGGTTGAGGGAAGGGGAAAGAGGCAAAAGAAAAAAGTGATGCACCCAGAAAAGGTGACCAGCAAACAAGTGAGCACATGGTCCACAGGTCGGGAAGGCAGAATACTAAAACGACTCTATACCTTCAAATGCTCAGTGGAGTCCTTTTAATTCCTTTGTTGGATTTGTATAAGATCTGTGAATACGATTGGAGAGTTAGCTTCTCTCATGATTGGGTTATTTCCTCTAAAATTCTATGTTCCTTTATTGGATATTCTCCTGTTGTCTACAGATAGCAGATTCCGTGTTTGAGAAAGTTACACGGCTATTGTCTGAAATTAGTCTCAATGCGTTGAAAGTAGCTCACGCTGGCCAACAGGCGGCAGCTGCCAAAAGGAGCTCACGCCCACTGCCAACAGCCAGCAAAGTTGGATGGAATCCTGGCACCTCCGATGGCACTGCGTCCCCATTAACACTGTGATTTGAGTCCAGCAAGATCATGAAAAAAAAAAAAGTCATCTGTGCTGGGACTACAGATTTGTGCATTTATTCACAGAGCTAAACCTGTGGCACTCTGTTGTGTACGAACAGAAAATACGCACATGTATTCGGTGAATTGCATGGATTTAAAGAGAAAAATAGAACCTTTTGTTCCCATCGTTTTCGACTCTGTGAACTTACTTACAAGCAAAAGCAAGAGCAAAGCAGACAATTGTGGCAGGCAGAGGTCATGTGCCACACGGGGAGGTGCAGGTCACAGGGTGCATAGCTAAAGTTAACAAAAAAAACAAGTCTTGGAAGGCACTGCATATCACAGAGCCTTTGACTAAAGATGCTGTATCATATACTTAAAATTTCACTAAAAGACCAGATCGAATCATGTATCAGAAACCTCAATGACCACAAAAGGACAATCGCTAATTTTTGAAGGGCATAGAGAACCTATGGCAGGGACAGTGATGGTGGCTTCCGCCATCTTCAAGAGCCTCCAAGCATATCAAAGGGTGTACATTTCATACCAGTGTGTTCTTGTACCGTAACAAAAACAAGCCCTCAAGAGAGAAAGGTCAGAACTCATTGAGCTCCACCGAAACTAAAGGCTGCAAAGGGTTTAAGAGTTGTGGTGTGGAGATTGTAGGCCAGCTCTGGTTTGTAAAACTATCAGGACGTTCCTTTCTTTCTTTTTTCCTTTGGTTTTATTTTTTATTGGATATATTTCTTTACTTATGTGTCAAATGTTATTCCCTTTCCCAGTTTCCTGTCCATAGGCCCCCTCCCCCATAAAGGTGTTCCATCCCCCCTTACCACCCCGCCCTCCACATTCCCCTGCACTGGGGGGTCCAACCTTGGCAGGACCAAGGGCTTCTCCTTGCACTGGTGCCCAACAACAGCTGGAGAGATGGCTCAGCCATTAAAGGTTAGGTTCATAGCTAAAACTACCAGGAAGTTTCTTAAAAGACATCTCAAAGGCACAGG
Organism: Rattus rattus; assembly: GCF_011064425.1. NCBI lineage: Eukaryota > Metazoa > Chordata > Mammalia > Rodentia > Muridae > Rattus > Rattus rattus. Next base: position 109,262,916 of record NC_046157.1, read on the forward strand.
AAATGAATGCAGTTTTCCACAGTGCTCCCGTTTCTGCTGATGAGATGGAACACTCAGACGAAAGAACTAAGGGAGAAATGGTTTACTGTGGTGCATAGTTCCTGAGAGGATGGAGTCCAGGGTGGGGCATGGCAACTGGTTTGTAAGGCCTGGCCATCAGGAAGTAGAAGGACCACAATTCATGGGCACAGAGAGCAAAAACGGAGTGAGAGAAAAAGGAGGGAAAAAAGGAGACGAGAAGGGAAAGTGGATGGGCTGGACTATAAAACCTAAAAGCCCATCCCTAGTGACACTTTTTCCAGCAAGGCCCCTCCACACCCTAAAGGGTCCATAACCTCCTCAATAGTTCCATTAACTGGGGACCAAGTGTTCAAATACATGAGTTTATGGAAGACACTTCTCATTCAAAATGCAACGGGTAAGTACTCTCAGCAAGTGAGTCAAGCTGGAAAATTCAAAAGAATCCTAATTCAGGACCGTCAAATGGAGAGAAACAGTACGTCCAAATTAGTCAAAGACTGAATAAGCAGCCAAAGACAGGAAAGTTTTGCTCAGAGTGGTAACTGTGGGAATGGCCAGCAGGGGGTGCTGTCTAGAACACTTGGAGGGTGGATCCAGAGGCTCTGCTGAGGCAAGATGGTGGATGGAGCAAACACCAAGAATACCAAGTTCATTCTATATCCTCTAAGCATCCTATACACACTACGGCACGGTGTTTCAGTGAGGCAATAAGCATAAACTCAAACAACACTTGCAAGCTTGCAAGGCGCTGGTCAGTGGTTGTCTGTAATGACTACGCAACGATCCAGCTCAGATATATTCCGGGGGTTGCTCCGCTGTCTTTCATGACTAGCCCGGGGGAGAAGGTCCAGCTTCTCCTTTATGCCGTTTGAAATAACTGGCTGAATGTAGCAACTTTTGGCACCTAAAAGTCGCCAAGACCTTGCAGTGCGGCTACCCTTTTTATGATTTCTAATGAAGCCGCAAAATTTCTTATATATATTCAGTTGTTTGTTGGAGAGGGAAATCTGTAATTATGTAAATATATGCACCCATTTATATTATTGACTACTTTGGTAGCCAAAAACATATCATCAACAGTGTGGTCTCCTTATTTAATTTACTGTGTCTCTCATTAATTTGTTTGTCTCCCCCTCTCCCCTTGGGGGATTCTCTCAAGTCCATCCTACAAGGGAATGATGAATGTAATGTACTTGAATCTAATTTTCACAATGGCATTTCTACCTTTTACTATTCCACTGCTGTTGCATTTTACATTCCTTAGAGTTTCTTGTCTCATCAATCCACATTATAAGTTATTCCCATTGTTTTTTCAACATGTTTCAAATTTCATAACATCGTCCTTCTCCATTCCGCATAGCTGCTTGCACTAAGGTTGCTTTCTATTCTGGTTTAAACCTGATCCCGAGATGGACTCTTCGTTTGCATCTTCAAGCTACTATTTCTCTTCCCAGTGCTCTCCGTCACCTTTTCTAGAATCTCTCTTTTGGTTATTTTCTGTTCACTTCTTACTGAACACTTTGGGTTGTCCAAACCTGTCGTCATGGCATAATTTGTCTCCACAATGTACTGTTCAAATATAAATCATGACAAGATACTATTCTCAAGTATCCAGTTCCAAGTATCCATGGGCTTCTTTCCAGTGTGACATTGTTGCCCTGTGGCCAGTTTCCTTGTACTCCTGCTATCCTAAATTCTGACATGCTAGGAAGACATGTTCTGGGTTTCCTAATGTACCTGCCTCCCACAATCCTGTAGCACCCATACTTCACAAACTGGAGCTCCTAATGCACCTGTCCCCCATATTGTGCCGTACGCCTACTTCATGAAGTGAAGCTTAGTGTTCCATGTCCTTGTCTCTCCTTTTCTATATCCACAGTGGTTTTGGGGTTAACGGTCCCAGAAGATATATGAATATGCATATATTCATTCATATATATAATATATGTATATATAATCAGTGCTATGGAAGATGCCATCCTTCAGTGTATGCTCTTCAATATACTACCTGGGTTCTGGGAAGGACAGCAGGAGGGATAGACTGGCTGTCGTGAAGCAATATTCTTATACCTGGTGCTTACATTGGGAAGCAGTCTAGAAGTGACATAGAGACGATTCATTTTCTGTTGCTTCCTCTTGAGTGTTTCTTGAATACTTCTCATCTACCAGGGCATACTCCAGGCCATGTCTACTTCCTATAGGAAGAGCTTGCTTTTCACCATAGTTGGCTTCTGTCACAGACGTCAGTCAGAAATGAGTATGGAGATACTTTTTGATCTCTTTTTCAAAAATACATTTATTTTTGGGCATGTGTGTGTGTGGCATGTGTGTGTCTGTGTGTGTGTGTGTGTGTGTGTGTGTGTGTGTGTGTGTGTGTGTGTGTGTGTGTGTACAGGGATCAAGCATAGTTCAACACATTCAATTTTCTCCTTCTACCCTGTGGCACCCAGGATTCAAAATTAGTTGTGTTTATTTTTATTTTATTTTTCTCCTCTCTAAGCATCACCTTTACCAGCTGAGCCATCTTGCAGGTCTTTCTAGTAGCCATTTACCATTCACAATCTTAGGCTTCTCAGGAAGAATGCAAAGCAATAAGTTGTTTTTAAAGGCAGTTTCGGGCTGGAAAGTCGACTCAGTGGATTAAAGTTCCTGATGCCAAACCTGGCAATCTGAGTTCAAGTCTAGGGGTGGAAAAACAGACCTGAAGCCTGCTGTTTGTCTGCTGACCTGCATGCATGTGCTGTGTGGTACATGCAAGCCCACTGATATACACACATCAAAAATAAAGATGTAAAACAACATACAAACAAAGCCAGTTTGGTGGTACACAGGATGGACAGGAATAACTGAAGCTATTTAATGCAATTTGTAGAAGTTAGAAATTAGTGCTGATAGAAAGAGAAAGACATAAATATGAAATGTATTTTATAATTTCAAATGTTCATTTAATTTTGTGGCTGTGCGTGCTTTGAATGTCTGTCTGTCTATCTGTCTGTCTGTATATATGTATGTGCACCTCATGCATGCCTGGTGCCCACAGAGGTGAGAAAAAAGCATAAGAACCCTTTGAACTGGGGTTATGGGCAATCACGAGCCACTGAGTGATTAGTGGGAATTGAACCCAAGCCCTCTGCAAGAACAGGTGCTTTTAATTGGCGACCTCTCTCTCTTCATCTCCTGAAATTCATTATAAATGAGAAATAAAATGTCATAATAAGAATAACTACAGGCAAAATGGGCCATCAGACAATTATTTAACCAGGTACATAAAAATTAAAATAGAAAGACTTTAAGGACAGATTTATATAAAACTGAGAATTCCCTACAGGAAAAAAAAATAGATTCAGTGGCAAAAAAGTACCTAAGATGTATTGAAGTAGAGACAGTTCTCCACATAAGAATAAATGGCATTCTTGTCACTGAAAACTGATTGATGGCAAAATCCTGCTAGAGAATATGAAGAAGAAAGGCAGGATTAAATCAGATTCGTGGAGATGGTGCAGTCACACAGAATGAAGCCTGTGAGATATGATCAAAAGAATTGGTTTGTATGTCACATTTGGGATGACCTATTTTTTAACCTTAGCCAAGTCATTTAATCATTCTGGCTTTTAGCTTTCCCTTTCAGTAAAGTGAGTTTAAGCATACTATGTTATAATCTAGGGGCAGGGACTCTGGCCGCCAGGGCTGAAAACTGAGTAAGTTTCAGCTACCCAGCTACAACGGGAAAGACACAGTAGAATTCTGAAGGGAGATGGACTTCCTTAAGCAATGAAACTCCAGTCTTTCAAAGTTGACCCAAGTCACAGAATACACCTCAAAAGCATAACTGGTCCATAAACCTCATCAGGTACTCGCTTGGGGGCAAAATGGTAGAGAGTTTAGAAAAAGATAAATCTTCATGATAAGGGTCAAGGGTATTGGTTAATTTGCCCTTTCTCAATCTGGATAGTTCATCACAAGAATCTCAAAGATATTAAGTCAGTTTTTAGTTTTCTTTGCAGATCCATAGTCACCATCTGTCAGAGATCAATCATTTGTGTGCCAACGGGAACTATTAGAAGGTGTGGCCTTGTTGGAGGTGTCACTGTGGAGGTGGGCTTTGAGGTCTCAGATGCTCAAGTTAGGCCTAGTGTGGCATCCACTTCTGCTGTCTGTGAATCAAGATGTAGACCTCTCTGCTTCTCCATGTCTACCTGTGTGCCCCCATGCTTTTTGCCGTGACCTCTGAAATTGTAAGCCATCCCCAATGAAATGTTTCTTTTATAAGAGTTGAATGGTGTCTTTTTACAGCAATAGACACCATAAATAAGACAACCTGTCACCTGACCTTCCTAGGGACCACCCAAGTAAGGGATGAGAAGAGCATTTGGAAGTCAACCTTTGAAGAGCTACTCAATGTATGACCATCGTCTGTGATCCACCAGCATTACAATATGATCTTTGAAGGTATGATCAATATTTTCAATCCAATCTCACAAAAGGCTGTCCACGGGCCTCTGGGAGGCTTGGAAGAAATGTCGAGACAAGGGGCTGAAGCTATCAAGGCGTGAAACTGCATTTAGATCCTAGATCTCTCTCTGGCTAACTTTGCTCCCCTCTTTCTTCTCCCATGCTCAACGCACAATGCCAGCTCAACGGACAAGCTCTGGTCACTCTTCTGCTTCCGTATCTCCTTTCTCTTTATCTCTTCTCATTCTGTTTCCTTTTTTGAGAGAGAGAGAAAAGAGGGGGGTATTTTTAACAGTTCTTTGTGAATTTCGTATCACGTACCCCAATTTCACTCATACCCACCCTCATCCCTTGCAACCTCCCCTCCAACAGAGAAAAAAAAATCTAGATGTGGCAGTTGTAGTTTGTCACAGTGTGTCCCACCCTTTGTACACCCTTTGTAAACACTCCTTTGCTTGTAAATATAAATTATTCATTGCAATGATTTGTTGGTCTGGCATGAGGCCTATGGCTTCTGCTACTCTATCAATACTGGAAACTCACTAGGACTCCTCTTAGAGATCTTCTTGTTACCCTGTGTCATGGAGAGTCTGTAGTCTTGGATCTGTAGGATGGGTCCCTTCATGCCCTCCTGGTTTATCTGTGGGGTATATGTTGGCGTGACCCAACTCACAGCCCTCAATCTGGATCTGAGAGATATCTGAGCTGATCAGTCCACCAGGTCTCTTGCTCTCATGCCCTTGGGGACCAGCTAACTGGCAACTCCACACACCCAGGGCCTGCCCTCAAAAGTGCTGCAGTAGGTAAGAGATAGTGGTAATCTTCCACTCTGAGGACTTTGGGACCAGCTCTCCTGCCTGCTGTAGGTGGTAAGGGGTTAGAGGGGGTGCATTTTCCTCTTGGCCATGTCACTGCACAGCAGACAAGTGGCAGGGCCAGCTCTCTCTTGCTCATACAGTCTGGGCTGGCTGGACCATTGCTCTGACACTAGGGTCAGCTTTACTGTGCAGCCCAGGCCAGGTGCATGGAAAGTTCTCCTGAGTGCTGCAGCTAGAGAAAAACAAGCCAGTTGTCCTGTGTTGATGAGCCCCGGACCAGGCCTCCCACCTGTCACAAGTATGATGGATGAGAAGCAAGAGGGAAATCTCCCTCATCCATGACACCACATGACAGATGAGAGATGTTTTCCCATGCTGGCTCAACCACAACTACCAAAACGTGCATGCCCACTCTCCTGAGTAATGAAGCTGGCTAAGGGCAGGGTCAGCTCTCCTGCTGTCCTCAGATTATCCTCAGATATCAACATGTTCCCATGACAGATGCTAGGACCAGGGACATCTACCTAGCCTTTGATAGAAACAGACCCCTGCAGCTGCAGGGTCACAGACCCAGACATGGCCCACTGTGGCAGCACAGGACAGGAGCCCACCATAGTCGCAGATGGCATCACTGGGTACTCACAGCAGGTTGTTCCTCACTACCCTTGAGTCTCCAGTTCTGCTTCTCTTCATTGTACCCACATCCTTCTGTTTCTCTTCTCTTCCATTTCTCTACCACTTACTTGCTCCTCATACTGGCTCCTGGGATCTCTGAATATCTGGGGTTATCTCATGAATGGTCTCAATGGTACTAGGACCTGCTCATGCATTATGGCTCCAGGACAGGAGTCATCTTGGGCATGGTCTGCCCCACTCCACCCCAAGCCTGTGAAATGCTGGACTGGTGGTTATCTCAGGCTAGCTCCCTGCCCAGGCCTCATGGCACTAGTCTGGTGGTTGCTGTCTCAGGCTTGTTTCTCTCCAGGGCAAGTCCTAGTAGCCCCAAGAAAGGGTCATTTGTTTCAGGTTCACTCTCACCAGAGGCCTGCCTATAGCTGGCTTGTTCCCCATCCTGGGATCACACCTAGGCCTTCAGGTCTCTGACTTGCTTTTTTCAGGAAACATTAGGCTACTAATGAGATGAAATATATAGTTATACAAATTAATACTGCTCACCTTCCCTACCCATCAGAATCGAAAAGTAAAACAACATTCAAATTCCTTCTTATCCCAGTCAGAAAGGCAGTGATTGAGGGAACAAATTACAAGATGGAAACAAAAGGAAGCCTTCTCAGAATACAGCACACACACACACACACACACACACACACACACACACACACACACATACACACCATTATAGAAACCTATATGGAGTTTCTTCCAAAAAAGTAAAAACATGTAACATATGATGTCACTATGCCACTCTTGGATACTTACTCTGATCACTCCAACTCAGAGTATCACAGTAACACAGGCTTCTCATCCATCAAAATTGTGACAGGTGAGAGGCCTGGTCCCGGGCTCTTCAACACAGGGCAACTGGCCTGCTTTTCTCTAGCTGCAGCACTCAGGAGAGCTTTCCCTGCACCTTGCCTGGGCTACACAGTAAAGCTGACCTTAGTGTCAGAGCAATGGTCCAGCCAGCCCAGACTGTATGAGCAAGAGAGAGCTGGCCCTGCCACTTGTCTGCTGTGCAGTGACATGGTCAAGAGGAAAATGCACCCCCTCTATCCCCTTGCCACCAACAGGGCACAGTAACTATCAATGATTATTACAGCACTATTTACACTAAGTAGTCTAGGTGTCCAAGACAGAGGAATGAATAGAGAAATTTTGGTCACAATTGAAACTGCTTTCAGCCATAAAGATGAACTAAGTTACATCATTTGCAGGAAATTGGAGCAACTGGAGATAATCATAGAAACAAATTAGGCCAGTTTCAGAAAAGCAAATATCATGCTTTTGTTTCTCATCTGCGGTTCCTAAATTCAATATAGTTACAAATTAAATAAAGAAAGCATATATGATACAAAAGTTAAAGTGAAACTGTTTCAGGGATAAAGAAGAGAAACAAGAGGGAGAGTTGCAAGATTAGTAGGGCAAAGGTTATAGGAGGGATGTATCATATATACATTATATACTGGCACAAGATATAGTCAATGAGAAGTTTAAAATAAAGTAGATATTCAACAACTTATATATTTTTGGAGGGGATGGAAAATAATCTAATTGATTATTAGATTTATAGCTATTTATAGCTATCAGTATAAAGATTCCTCCAAAAAATTAAAATCGAAGGCCAAGTTATTATAGTCCTGGTTAAATATGGAGAAGTCAAAATCAGCATAATAGAAATATTTTTATAATAATATTTATGGAAACATTACTCAAAATAGTCAAATTATAGGATTAGCTTAGATCCCTACCAGTAAATGACAAATAAAGAAAGTGAAATACAACACAGGTGTGTGTGTGTGTGTGTGTGTGTCTGTGTGTTGTGTGTGTCTGTGTGTGTGTATGTGTGTATGTGTTGTGTGTGTGTGTCTCTGTGTGTGCACTTACACATGGATGTACATACATTTGAGTATTATCCCACAAAGAAATATTCAATTCATTTTCATGAAAGTAAATAAAATAGAGGTAATTGCATTAAGAATTATGAGCTGGACTCAGATATCAACATCATGTTTTCTTTCATATACAGAATCCAGACATTTTCAATGAGCAGGAAATGGGAGGAGACTATATTTTCAAAAACAGGATCCTGGAGAAGTGAGGTGGTTGGAAGGGAGGACAGCAACAGGGTTATTGTTATCAAAATGCATTTTTTAAATGTCTGAAAATATCATAAGGAAACCCACTGGTCAATATTACTAATATGTATTCATTTAATTTAAAAGAAAGAAGAAAAGTTCTTGCTTACCCTGAGAAAGCTTCACTGCATTACTCAAGCTATATGGGAAAAAGTTGAGTAACCCTCAGGAGGGAGACTGGTAAGGAAAATATGAGCTAGCTCATAGGAATAACAAAGTCCCTGATATTCTAATAAAGCAGTCAGCATGGCAGGTCCTGATGGTATAGCAGAAGATATCACATTTGGTAAATTATTCTACAAATGCTGAAGAGAAAACTAGTCAAAATTTACCATGCAGGCTCACAATTTTTCAAATAATTTACCGGGAAAATTACAAACATCGATATTGTCCAGACCCTTTGGAGAAATAGAGCGTGCTTATATTCTGGAATCCATAAAGGAAATCATAAAAGGTGCAAAATGGACAGCTACAGTGAGGCCATCTAACAAAATAAGAATCACTGAAATAGAAATTCACATATCATATTGCAGACTATGTGTACATAAAAACATAATGGGCAGCATTAATAATCATGAAACTTCATATGCATGAGCCCATCCTTAGAGATGGACAGAAGCTATGAACTTTCAACTTGCAATGCAAAACACATATACTTACATACAGAAACACCGTGGTATCTTATCATCGAGAATGTGCAGCTGCTCACAGGCAATGGGTTGCATTTGCAAGAACTTAGTACATAGTCACACATGTTCTTGAAACCCGAAGATCTCCAACATCAGGTACTGTGAATAGATCATGTGAGAGTTAACTAGGTAACAGATATGGGAATAGTGACTTCTTACAATAAACCATGCAAATGTGAAGGGTGAAGATTAAAGAATCTTTAACCATGACAATCACACACAGAAAACAGAAAAACTTAAAAAATTTACAAAGCAATGTCAGAGTATATTAAATATTTTAAAAATCTGAATATAGTAATGCAAATCTATCTATCATAAATAAAATAATAGATAAAAGAAGAAAGGCATGCTAAAGCCTCTATGTAAACAGTTTCTCAGAAAAAGAAATGGTATTCGTAACAGAAGGTATAAACATTTTAAAGATCTGACAAGTTTTAAAATATTGAGTTTAAGGATTAACTGACTATAAAATATTTTCAAATCATTAATAATGACATGAAAAAACTCATGTGGTAATGAAGAATCTAGAAAACAAAACTATAAACACCAAGAAACAGAATTATGATTGAGCTATATAACAATAATATCCAAATCTTGATAGTTGCAAGAAATGTTAAACTCTAAGTGATAGAATAATAAATTTTCCAATATCTTGGAAGTATTTATATACAAAAATCTTTATACAAATTACTGTGGGATTGTCATGAGGAAAATTCATCCGCAGCTAAAATTACACTGCCTTCATGTCGTGAAGAAGTCAAACAGCTCTCCGTCACTAAGTCTCCAGGTTTTATATATAACTTTCATGAAAAGTGACAATTAACTAGTTGAAGACTTTTCAGTGATAGAAATCTCAGCAACACACAGGAAAACAATTTGTCACTAAATTGTTCCTTTTGGCCTGTAATACCCTCAAACCTCTCTTGTTTCTACAACAACAGAGTAGTTCATGCAACTTCAAGACATCACCTTTAATGGCTTGTCTCTTTTAAGATTCTCCAGACTAAATAACCAAGGTCAACTCAACTCCTTTTGCAGACTATAATTGAAACCATGCCCAGAGGAATGTTGTCCAAAGAAAAGCATTATTGAAATAGCGCAACATGAAACAATGTATAATCAGGTGTGAGTCAGTCAATACCAAAGTTTTCTATATCTGGGTTAATACACGGTGACAGTTGTTAAATGACAATCGTAATTGACACAATAGTTCACTTTGGAAGTCACAGAGAGTAGTAGGAGCTGGGCTCAGGACTTATTTAACAACTGGTAGCAATTTCTCCAGAAGTCAGAGAAGAAACCAAACTAAGGACATGTCTGACACATCCTTGATTCGTTTTTAAGGAGAATTAACTTAAAATTCTTGAGCTGGTTCCCTTCTTATTTCATCTATTCATGAGATAAGCATCCCTTCCTCAGCTTCCCTCGGTGTCACTCTCCGGGAAGCGTTAGGGTCAAACTCCATGCCCAGGGCAGTGTGGCTCCCATCCTAGCCCCCCTCCACAATGCTGAGATCACATATCCAGATTTTTTAAGACCTGAACCTTCACTCTATGAAACAAGACCAATGGTGTGGTATAAAGAAACGTTTTGTTTTCCTCTCTCTTCCAAACTTCATTCAGGGAGGAAATCTGTGATTTTCCTGCTATTGGCCAATAGTCCAGAGTCTGCTGAAAATGTGAACCCTAATCTCGACTCTAAAATTCAAAGTTGCAAATCCTGTGAGACCTCGTTAGTCTTAATGAAAAAGCAACCCTTGCTCCTCACAAAGAGCCTGGAACAGACTGATGTCTTTTTCTATTTTGTAGAGAAGAGAATGCTATTTGTTCTACCTTCCTGTCCCTTCTGCAGTTTACATCCTCTTTGGCTTACAGACTACCCAACAAAAATGTAAAAGGTTGCCAAGATGGCTTAGCCAGGACAAATACTTAGCGCACAAGCCTGAGGAATTGAGTTCAGTACCTGGAACCTACTATGGAAGGAGAGAATCGACTACCCTCTCAACCCATGGCTTTCATGAACCTGCGCATGCACTAGATACAAACACAAATACACACACACACACACACACACACACAGAGAGAGAGAGAGAGAGAGAGAGAGAGAGAGAGAGAGAGAGAGAGACCCATGCACACACGTATTCACGCATGGTTAGCACATACACATACGTGGTATTATTATGTGGGTAGAAGTTGTTCATTCTTTCCCCTGCATTTTCAGTTTCCTCAGACTTCTTTCCAGGAAGCAGAGCTAACCTGCCACTGGCCTCTTTCAATTTCCAGTCATTCTATGCACACCCAGCATCTAACCTCTGCTATCTCCCTGCTCCTCCACACAGAAATTAACAGCAGTTCTCTTTTTGTACTCAATTTAGATTTCATGTCAGGTGATGGTCTCCCATCCCGTGGCAGAGCAAACAAAGACGGTATAATTAATTTTTTTCTCAAACCTGAAACACATTTTGTCTTGACTTTTGTTTCCCATTTTGTAAATTAGGCACTTTGATCTATTAACGCACAGATCGTATAGTGTTCTGGTGCCCTTAGAAACTGCCAGAGGTTTACCTATTATACATGCTCCAGGTTGGTTTTGTTATTCTGTGTGTTCTTTATTGAGAAGTAATTCTTCTTGGACACAGAAGAATGTATGTTCATTCTACGAGTGAAGCCCCGCATCCTTTCACCCATGGTCAGATACCCTTACCTGACTACCATATACTCACAGTGCTGAACTCGGCCACTCAAGAACAACCCCGTGTGCTCCATTCCTTTCTATATTTCCCCAAACACTAAGGCACTGTTTTAATTTATATTCCCAGAGGTTAGTTTTGTCTGTTCTGAATGTCAGAGAAATATACATTCTGATATTTTTTCTCAGCAACATGGTTCAAAAGATGTGTAAGTGGTTTTAAAGGTCAGAATTTTTTTCTTCTTTTCCATTGGCTAGTATTCCAGAGTATGAGTGTACTCGTTTGTTTCCCACTGTTTCAGTTTGGGATCTTGCCCTGTAAATCGTACGGCAGATTCACTGAAATCAAGTGGTTAACGGGTCTTCCCAGGCCTTTGCTTCTGTGGCAGCAAATCATTTATCTATGTTTATGCCCGAACCATCTTGCTTGATTACAGCTTCATAGCCTTGAAATCTGCTGGTGGATGGTCTATAATACTGTTTCTTTTTCTTTAAGGTCATCTGATTATCTAAGCCCTTTGGATTTCCATATTCATTTAGGAGTCGTTTTGTCAGTTTCTGCATGACAGATCACTGGTTAGAGACTGCGCTGTGATGTCATCAGCTGTGCAAACCATGGTGGAATATGAATGACACTGGAGCTGAAATCTTTGAATATGCCCTTCCATTCACATAGCACTTCTGTGGCAATGTGTACAAACTCTCGATATTTCCATATTCTGTTTTTGGTGTCTTATGTTTCTCCCTTGTGACATGATCTCTAAAATACCTTTACAAACTCTTTGAAACATTCCAACCAAAGAGATAGAGATTAAGAGGCAGATTGCCTTCTTCTTGAGTCTGGGACTTGTGGTTTCTGAGAGAAATGATGCTATATATTTGTCATTAAATGTTAAAAGGCACTTCAGCTTTCTTGGACTTTGAGGATGACTCAGGTAAGAAAGCTCAGCCAGGCCTCATGGGACATCTGAACAGCCTCTGAAGAAGACTTGTTATGGGAACAAATTCCAGCAAGTTACCAGAGGAATATATATGCCTCTGGTCAGCAATTGTAAAACCCCTCTCAGCAGCAGGTGATCCTACGTAAGTGATGAAGTCTTCTGAAGAATGCTAACTCTGGCCTACAGCTGTAACTCCTGAGAGTCCTCCACCCCAAGGGAACCACAATGCAAAGGGCCTCCTGCACTTCTCACTCAGAGCAACTGTAGGTTAACACTAGCTTGTTCCTTTCAGGAGACAAATGCTGGGAGCAACTTTCATAAATAACATAGAATAAGTACATCATGTACATAAGGGAAAATCTTGATTTAGGACACCCCCAAAATGAAGTTCTCAGCAAAATAGAAACTTATTTGCCCCAGGGGGACAAAGGGCAGGAATTAAAAGACAAAGACAAGAGGTAGGTGAGAGGGAAGGGGAAGGGCACAAGGGGGGGTGTATTTGTCTTAGAGTAGGACAAAGGACAGCCTCTGGATGGAGAGGAGACAGACATGGCCCATAGGAAAATGTTGGTTAATAAAGGGAAAAGAGAAGCCCTGGGTTAGGATGAAGTGTTTGATTTTAATTGGGCATGTTCATTAGGTGAACCAGGGTGCTTTTCGTTGCTTCTACTCATTTGATTTCGGTAGTCATTCTCAGGAGTGAGTCCTGTGTACGAAAATGTCCAAATAAGGGAAGAGACCTTGATGGCACTATTAGGGATATCAGCTAACTGTTTACAAAGGAATAGGAAAGTGGGAAGGAAGGACAAGGCCTACCAGGACCCTTCAATGTATGTGTGTGGTATGTGGTGGAAGTGTTGTGTCTATTTAATTGTTAGCAGGGATTGATTACATCCCTGGGAAAATAGAAACAATGTAAATACTATGGATTCCATTCTTTGTATTTCAAACATATGAGATGGGAAATTTTTAAAGGATACAACGTGCTAAAAGCTCTATAGCCATAAATCAAGGAAAGAACCTTTCAGTAATCGTAAGAAATACCCGGCTTTGACACCGTGCCCATCACCAAAGCTGGAACGCTAGTCCCAGGTCCATTTAAAGGGGAAACAAACCAGGGATTAAAGTAGAAATGCCCTTGTCTTTGACAAAGAACCATACTTTTCTTATACCTGGAGGTTTTCTTGATTTAGGGCAAAGGAAGTTTATTATTGGTACAGTTGACTCTAAAGCCATGGATGTGGAATAGTCTTAGGCAGGGTATGCTGGAGGCCTTTTAATGTGTGGCAGTGAGAAAATGTATTAAAATCACATACATTCAACAGGTTTGCTACTGGCCTTAGATGTCTTAATTATGTACACATTTATGAAAGACCTGGTTAAGTATTTCTATCTCACATACAAAGTCAATGAGTAATATGAGTCCACCCAAGTCCCGTATTAGTGGGTACTAGGAAAGACGAGCAAAAGAACGAGATGACTTGATCATTCAAGTCATGGGATCGTAATGCAGAATCTATAAATAGGACAATTGTAAAATTTATTATCCGTACTAAGACACGCTTAAGATAGCAAAAGGGTAGACCATTAACAAATCAAAGGAGCATATGAACAATGAGACTAAGAAAATCAAAATATAATTTTACAGTACCTGTGAACCTAGGAAAATAGTTACCTAGAAGATGGGAGATTGTTATACCTACCACCTCTCTTAGAACTTTAAATAACTGCGACCTTAGACCATTTCTAAGTGGAGTCTGTTGCATTTAGACTCATTGGTCGTGATACACCTTCAGTGAGCTTCATCTTCCTGCTGTAGTTATGCATGAGATAACTGTCATCAAAATTGAGTGCAGCCATCTTTACAAATAAAACTCGTAAGAGCTTTCGGGAGTTTTGAAAGCTAAAACGCTTGCCAGAGAAAGTGCTATTGAAGATCGGCGAGGCACTTGAAAAGCATAATTATAGTTGTTAAATGGCATGAAATCAGAGCAAGGGATGTGAGTTATCCTGTGAATGGAGCTGCGACACGTGACAAAACTCAAGGGAAAAGATAGAGACATAGATGGCACATTTGAAAAACATGAAATACAAAGGGACATGTAATTCTCGCCAATAACCCCACTTGCTTGCTGCTTGGGCAAGAATTATTTAAAATGCCACCCGGTTTGGATAAAGTGCATTTTCACTTCTACTGTCTGAAACACGTTTTCTAGTAGAAAATATTTGAACTGCTAAATCTAATCTACGATCTGCTTCTTAGAGCAAATTTTATCCAGTTCAATTATATTTAGAAAGTTAAAAAAAGACCTGAGAAGGACAGCAAGGTGGCTGAATGAAGCTGCCACCGAGCTCGGTGGTCTGCTTGATTAGAAACCATGGGGTGGGAGGAGAAGTCTGACTCCTGCAGGTTGTCCTCAGACCTCTGTAGATGCTGGCGCCATAGTACTTTAGATCTGTCACACACACACACACACACACACACACACACACACACAAAACACACACACACTCTCTCTCTCTCACACACACATATGCATACACTAGCACACACACACACTCTCACATACACACTCACACACACACTCACACACACACTCTCTTACACACACACACTCTCTCACACACACACCCTCACACACACACTTCCTCTCTCTCACACACACACTCTCTCACACACACACACTCACACACACACTCTCTTACACACACACACACACACACACACACACACACACACACACACACACACACACACACACACACACACACACACACACTCCCACACACACACACGCACATACACACACACACCCACACACACACTCACACCACACACACTCACACACACTCTTACACACACACACACACACACACACTTTCTCTCTCTCACACACACACTCTCTCACACATACACACACACACACACTCCTCTTTAATGATTTATAAACCATGGCCCTTTTATGTATATTAATCAACTATAAACATTTAAATTTATTAGTGCTTCCACTCAGCATTTGCCTTAATGCAGCTCCTGGGCATAGTGCAGTTAGTTAACTCAAGTCTCCCCATGTGCCAGTGAAACTTAAAAATATTATGATGGCTTTCTCGTCAACAAAACAACTTGAATCTTCTTCATGGATAATGAGACTGAAGTGGGTGACACAGCAATTGCTATAGGCTGATTAGGTTGGAGGTTGGATTCCAGAGCGTCACATTGTGTCTCCTTTGATATACAGATTCTTACTAAGACCCAGATGTCTGATCAGTCTCAGAATCTATTTCATATTTCCAGAGATAACCCTCTGCCCTTCAACAAGCTCTCAGAGCAGATAGGGGCTGGGAGGGAGTTTCCCGCTGCTCTCGGTGGAAATTGTGTAGGAAGCAGGGAGATAGCATAGCAGCTTTTGCTGGAGATCGCCTGCCCCATCTATGCTGGATTTCGCCCTACCTGATTTTGTCCATGTCCTGTGCAAGTACTCACGACTGTGACAGTCATGACCTGTCCAAGATAGCATTCCACAGATTCTCTCCCCACGCTTAGGCTTTTCCATTCTCCCTCCACTTCTTCATCTTCCCTGAGCTTTGGTCAGGGTTTGCAGTGATGTGGGTGTCTCATTTATGGATGAGTACGCAGGACCAGATCGTCAGAAGTTTGACTAGATATAATCCTCTAATCTATAATACAAAAAGAAGCTTTTCTGACCAAAGTTGAAGGCGGCCCAGGTATAAATGTGTAGATGACAATTTGAGAGCATAACCATTTAGCAAGATTGCAGGAGGGGTTTACTCTAGAGCTTATGGCTTCTGCAGCCATGAAGGTCTATTTGTTTGTCTTTTGTTTTGTTTTGTTTTGTTTTGTTTACCAGAATTACAGGAGCTGACTGAAATTCCCTTCTGTGGAGCAAGACTCAAATCCAATCAGGAAAAAAAAAAGTGAGTTACCCTAGAACAGTAAGTAATACCCACATTGAAACAGTGCCTGACAGGTCAATATTGCAGCATACAGGATCTAGGACTGAATAATAGCAATGGCATCTTTTTTCTACCAGCAGCCTGTATAGCATGCTTTGACACTGTGAAAGCCAGCCAGTAGGTGGGACGTTTCTTCATTAGACTGAGGTTGACTTTTCTACATTCTTAAGATAAAGAGTGTGGTGTCTTCAGCAGTAACATGTTGCCTTGCAGCCTTGGTGGGTAGCCAAGGGCAATGGTAATACCCTGTGTCATTTGGGAAACTTTTGGGGGGCCTCCCCGGAAAGCACCTCCACAATTTTAAAATTGCATTTTGAAGTTAATCTTAACAGTTTCCATAATGTGTTTTCATGTATCCTTAGTCTCCTTTAATTTCTCCTATTTCTGCTCCAACCCTTTAACTCCAAGTAATTCCTTGTCTTCTTTCCTATGTTCCATTATCCCTATTATTATTATTATCATTATCCCTATTATTATTATTATTATTATTATTATTATTATTATTATTAATTTGGATTGCAAGGTTGTAGACTTCCACACACCCTTCCTTTAGGCTAGCTTTCTCTTCTACCTGTTAGTTTCCCTCATAATCCCACACACATTCCTGCCGAAGCCATTCTTCCTCTAATATTTTACCTCTCTGCCTTCATTTTCCCTATCATCTACACCCCTCTGTGTCTTATTGCCACATATCTTGAAAATAAATCTATATAAGCTAATGCTCATTCTTGAAAATAAAGTCTTTGATAAATGACATTTAACAGCAGCGGCAGCCGCAGCAGCAACACACACACACACACACACACACACACACACACACACACACACGCACTCTGCCTGAAATCAGAAGGTAAGTACTTGGAGGCAGGAAGGAGAGCAGTAGGACCACAACAGGGACAATGGAGGGTAATGGGAGAAATATGGAAATAGACATAAAACACATGCATGAAAACGTCATAAAGAAACCCATTATTTTGTAAACCTACCAGACACTTAATTTAAAAGAAATAAAGAAAATTTCTAGAAAGGCGATATATTGCATAAACCAATTTATTTTTTATATTTCTAGGCAACAACTCCAAATCATGAATTACTCAACTACAACACTGAAAATAGAGAGGCACCACACGGTGATGTTATTCAAAGCACAGAGGGAAGGGAAATGATGTAAACACAGTAGACACACGTGAAATTCTACTACTGTTCTGCTAGATGAACATGGGAATGCAGTCAATTCTAGTGAAATATATTTATGTTGTATTATTATCCCCATAGATCCAGGCATGACTCAAACCTCAGCAAAGATTTGTGCAGTAGATGGTAATTAACACAGAGACTCACAAGTAGACAAGGTGCAGAGACAGAGAGATGTTTGAATGCTCAGTCACGGAGGGGATGTCTTTATCACGTGCCTCCCCTCAGCCCACAGGGATCTATGAAGACAAGGAGCAGAAAGAGCCCAAGAGGCCACATTATCTGGACACAACAAAGCAGATATGCAAATACAAAGATTGTAATAGATTGCTCAAGAACACAAATTGTTGCCAACACAAATTGGACTTTGTGTTTTTTAGTGGCCTTTGTATTTTAGGGGTGTTTGTTTGTTTGTTTGTGGTTGAGATTTTACTTTAATTAAAACATTTTCCCTCCCTTTTTATCCTTTCAAATACTCCCATATACCCTTCCCTGCACTCCTTCAAATTCATGGTCTCCTTTATTACCAGTTGTTAATGCATGCATATGTGTATTTGTATAAGGACATATATTCCAAAATATAACTTGTTGAGTCCATATACTGTTATCTGTATGTAAGTTTTCAGGGCTGACTATTGGGCACTGGGCAACTAATTGTTGTGTTCTTTCCCGGGGAAGGCCACCTCTCCTGCTCCCAGCTGTACTCAGTTGCCTGTAGATCTTTGTGTAGAGTTAAGGTCTTATGAGCTTTTCTCCACGCAGTTTGACATGTTCATCAGTGTCCTCCTTGTTCAGCTCATGTTTAGGCATTCATGTTGGTGAGCTCTATGGATATAGCTTCTGATGTTACTAGGAGACACAGTCTCACCACAAACTCCTTGATGTTAGCATCAGAACCATCCACAAACAGCCAGAAACTATTTACAGCCAGCTTCTAAATCCAGAGATGATATCATCCCTAGGAGACAACACCCTCTTCCACCTGTTACCATGGCAGCCATCGCACACCCCTGTGCATGAGTTACCTGCATTATGTGCATTACCTGAGCATCACCACCTGCGTTTCCTACACCATGGATGAGATAAAAGACACGGCCCCAACCCATAACCCTCCCTCTCTCCCTTACTTCTTCTCCTCACCATCCCCCCTTCAGAGGCACCTCTGTCAATAAAGACCACGCATGTGAGAACTGTACTGGTTTTGGTGTGGTCTGTGTAGGAATACACCACTTTCATCTAACACTTGGTGCTCTGGCATTTAAAATATATCCACCACCTCCTCCACAATGTTTCCTGAGTCTTAGGGGTGGGAATGGTTTACATATGTATCCTATGGGACTGGGCTCCATAACTCTATATCTTGGTTGGTTATGTCGTTCTGTAGTGGTCTCTGTTAAGAAAAGTTTCCTTAATGAGGGGTGAAGACTAAACTCGTCACTGGGTATAAACAGGTCTTTATAGATTGTTGTTAGTGATTATGGTGGTTTAGAAAAATTAGTGTCAGGATAGCTAAAACTATCCTCAACAATAAAAGGACTTCAGGGGAATCACTATCCCTGAACTCAAGCAGTATTACAGAGCAATAGTGATAAAAACTGCATGGTATTGGTACAGAGACAACAGATGAGACCAATGGAACAGAATTGAAGACCCAGAAATGAACCCACACACCTATGGTCACTTGATTTTTTGACAAAGGCCAAATCCATCCAATGGAAAAAAAGATAGCATTTTCAGCAAATGGTGCTGGTTCAACTGGAGGTCAACATGTAGAAGAATGCAGATCCGATCCATGCTTATCACCCCTGTACAAAGCTTAAGTCCAAGTGGATCAGGACCTCCACATCAAACCAGACACACTCAAACTAATAGAAGAAAAACTAGGGAAGCATCTGGAACACATGGGCACTGGAAAAATTTCCTGAACAAAACACCAATGGCTTATGCTCTAAGATCAAGAATCGACAAATGGGATCTCATAAAACTGCAAAGCTTCTGTAAGGCAAAGGACACTGTGGTTGGGGACAAAGCAACAACCAACAGATTGGGAAAAGATCTTTACCAATCCTACAACAGATAGAGGCCTTATATCCAAAATATACAAAGAACTCAAAAGTTAGACCGCAGGAGACAAATAACCCTATTAAAAAATGGGGTTCAGAGCTAAACAAAGAATTCACAGCTGAGGAATGCCGAATGGCTGAGAAACACCCTAAAGAAATGTTCAACATCTTTAGTCATCAGGAAATGCAAATCAAAACAACCCTGAGATTTCACCTCACACCAGTGAGAATGGCTAAGATCAAAACTCAGGTGACAGCAAATGCTGGCGAGGATGTGGAGAAAGAGGAACAATCCTCCATTGTTGGTGGGATTGCAGACTGGTACAACCATTCTGGAAATCAGTCTGGAGGTTCCTCAGAAAATTGGACATTAAACTGCCTGAGGATCCAGCTATACCTCTCTTGGGCATATACCCAAAAGATGCCCCAACATATAAAAAGACCGTGCTCCACTATGTTCATAGCAGCCTTATTTATAATAGCCAGAAGCTGGAAAGAACCCAGATGCCCTTCAACAGAGGAATGGATACAGAAAATGTGGTACATCTACACAATGGAATATTACTCAGCTATCAAAAACAACGACTTTATCGTTTGGGCAAATGGTTGGAACTGGAAATTATCATCCTGAGTGAGCTAACCCAATCACAGAAAGACGTACATGGTATGCACTCATTGATAAGTGGCTATTAGCCCAAATGCTTGAATTACCCTAGATGCCTAGAACAAATGAAACTCAAGATGGATGATCAAAAATGTGAATGCTTCACTCCTTCTTTAAAAGGGGAACAAGAATACCCTTGACAGGAAGAGAGAGGCAAAGATTAAAACAGAGACTGAAGGAACACCCATTCAGAGCCTGCCCCACATGTGGCCCATACATATACAGCCATCCAATTAGACAAGATGGATGAAGCAAAGAAGTGCAGAAGTGTAGATCGCTCCTGAGAGACACAGCCAGAATACAGCAAATACAGAGGCGAATGTCAGCAGCAAACCACTGAACTGAGAATAGGACCCCCGTTGAAGGAATCAGAGAAAGAACTGGAAGAGCTTGAAGGGGCTCGAGACCCCATATGTACAACAATGCCAAGCAACCAGAGCTTCCAGGGACTAAGCCACTACCTAAAGACTATACATGGACTGACCCTGGACTCTGACCTCATAGGTAACAATGAATATCCTAGTAAGAGCACCAGTGGAAGGGGAAGCCCTGGGTCCTGCTAATACTGAACCCCCAGTGAACTAGATTGTTGGGGGGAGGGCGGCAAGGGGGGGAGGATGGGGAGGGGAACATCCATAAGGAAGGGGAGGGGGGAGGGGGATGTTTGCCCGGAAACCGGGAAAGGGAATAACAATCGAAATGTATATAAGAAATATTCAAGTTAATAAAAAAAAAAAAAAAAAAAAAAAAAGAAAAATTAGTGTCTGTAGGTTCACATCCAAAAACCATGTCTTCATTAACACTGAGTCGTTATCTAGGTTTCCAAACATGGTAGCCCTCTTGTTGAGAGATGCTTAAATCTAAGCTCAAAGATAATGCTTTCAATTAGCTCTGAAACATTTGGAATACCCAATTCGTTGCTGACACACACTTTATTCAAATGGATTCACCCCAGTATACATTATGCAGCAATTTCAAGATTACTTCTTCATAAATTTCTGGCGTGGAACTTGAAGGTATGGAAAGTTGACTGTAAGCATTTTATAATAGTATAGTAAGGAAGCATTTACAGTTAGTTCACACGTCCCCTCTCACAAAAAGTTACATATAAAACACCATGCATGGGCACAGTGAAGCAATCTGTGGTTATACTAATGGTCTTTGACAACATCTAGGGGGGAATAAGCATAATGAAATAATGTCCATGTAATGTAATAGGGAGTTTCTTTATGCAGCTAAAACTCAAGACATCAACATCCTAGGGAAAAGAGTACATTGCAGAACATTATGCCCTGCCTTCCCCCTGGCTATGTGCTACATTTTGTGATGTAGACGCTGGAGAATAGTCTAAGAAGCATAAAAGCCAGAAACATCTGGGCTTCTGGAGATGAAAACTATAACATTTTGGCTGAAAATGAATGAAGTTCGGGCTTTAAAATCCCGAGGAGGAAAGCAGCATAGTGCAATGAGCCTGTTATGCAGTCATTTTCTTGTCAGTTCTTTCTCCAGTCTCTGAATCTGCCTGGGGTGAAAGGCAGAGCTGAGCAGAACAGTCACCAATGCACAGCAAGTACTTTGGCTTCCTTGGAGAACTGGAGGACTAATTCTCCAAACAGGGCCAAACAGATAAAATAGATAACAGATAGTTAAGTTATTTACATATATTGGACAACAAACACTATTTACAAAACTCTGATTAGTAGGTTGAAGAATTTAGGATATGATCTAAATTGAGAATTTAGCTAATTTGGAGAATTCTGCCCATAATTGAACTGATTAGAAACCTATTTAAAATTATAAAACTGAATATGCAACACATTGAATTTAGAAATCAATAAATTATCTTAATTGCAGGCTAGGCATGGCAGAAAAGAGCTGGTGAACCTGAAGTCTTCAGACGAATTTAGTACATTAATTTTAATATATTTGTCTAACCAAGCTCCAAAGAGAAAATGGAAAAGAAGAAATATTTTGAAAATAACTTTAGATGAATCCTTTAACCTGAAAAGTGCTTGAACATACATGTCCTACAATTCAGAAAATGCAGATCAAAATGTGCAAAATGCAAGTCATACTCAGAGGCATTATTCTAAAACTAAAAGAAGAAACGTAAAGAAAACATAAATTTCGGTAGGAAAAAATATGTTGTTAATGAAATAATAACACAGCTGACTTATCTGCAAAAAAAGGGATTTAAGATAAGTATAAAATGAACATAAGGTGAATATTCGGGATGGAAAGATTAAATCAGAGAGGAGGAGAGGATGAACCAGAATGAAATGTGTAGGCAAAGGCCATATTGAAAACTGCTAACTTAAAACCAAACTAAAATTATAATGAAAAGTACATACAAAAGAGATAGATACCTTACATGACTGGATAATGATGCTTCTAAAAGCTGTGTTTTAGTAAACGAGCGACAGCAACAACAGAATCCCAGTAGCAGGTGTAGGCTGTCTCTGTGTGAACTCTTACTCATGGAAGCCACAGAAACACCCAAACAATTCAAAGTCAGGCCATTTTCTCCTGGTTATTTACTGGAACTAGATGATAAAACCATTGCCGACAACACTGCATACCCTGTCTATAAAATTGGATGAAATAAAATGAAGAGCTACCTCCTGCTAAGTAGGCTGCTGTAGAACAAAAGGCATCCACAATACCTCCAGGTTTGAACCCTATGAATACCATGTTTCAATACCATGTTGTGTCCATGTGTGTAAGAGTGGTATGGTGATTGAACAACCATAACATGTATATGGAAGACCTAGGTCAGACCCATGCAGGCCCTGAGCCCTGAGTCCCCATAAGCCCTGTTTCTGTGTGCAGTTTTTTGTCTGTTTTGTTGTTGTTGTTGTTGTTGTTGTTGTTCTTGTTGTTTGCTTGTTTGTTTAGATGGTTTTTCATTTGTTTGGTTTGATTTGGTTTGGTTTGGTTTTTTGGTGTATTTAGTTTTATTGTAAGTCTCTGGACTATTCAGCCTCTGATTCCTGGCTCTTTAGGCAGTGTCTGTTGCAGTAAATATTAAAACAAAAACTTCTTACTGTAGTTTTCTTCTGTGCTAGTGCTGGCACCTGTGGGGCCACATGGCACTGTAGGGCACCTCTATCGCAGTGGCTCCACTCTGCACCCAAGTACTATCTGACCCCAGCAGTCCTTGAGCCGTTCCATCGTGGCGTGGCCACGCTGCTTTCGCTCACAGTTCCCTTGGCGGGTTGTTACCACACCAGGCATAAACATCCCAATTCCGTCGTGGGCTTGGTGACACCACACCTCGTCTTGAACTCAATTAAGTCGCCATGCCACATGTACGAACACACCACAATAACCTCTGATCCAATTGATAAGATATAATTTGCCCATCTAGGCAGCACAAAACCCTGTACACACCCATCTCTTAAAAATATTCATAACAACCTGTATCTATTCGCAGACAAGAATCTGAACATCTGCCGCCATGTTCTCCCAGCTCCTTCTCCACATTCCGGCTCCTTCTTCTCTTTCTGCAACTTTGTTCCTGCCCATCCTTCCTTCTCATCCAATGACAGCCCTCATTCTATCCTGTACCTGCCTTCCTGCATAAAACATCTACCTACAAGTGTCAGTCATGGGCTCCCTGTCATGGCATAGGTCTCAAGTTGGACCAGTCATTGGTTGGCAACTCTCAAAACTCCTGTGCCCCCTTTATCCCAGCACATCATGCAGGCAGTACAAATTGTAGGCCAACCTTTGACCTACAATCTGTAGCTTGGTTGGTGTCCTAATACATCCACTGGAAACTTTGCTTAGTCACAGAACATGGTTAGTTCAGGTTCTATATCCCCACTCACTAGGAGTCTTCACTAAGGTCAACTTCATGGTTCCCAGAGAGCGACCATTGCACTATGTTCCTACAAAACCTCCAAAATGACCCTCAATTCCAGTAGTCCCTCACAGTACTCTCTCCCTCCACCTTATCTTTCCTGACCCATCCCTACCCACTAACAGTCCACCCACAAAAATCTATTCTATTTCCTCTTCCCTGGGAGATACATGTGCCCTCCCTTGAGCCCTCCTTCTTTCTTAGCCTCTTCATGTCTTGATTTGCCCCATGATTGTCTTTTATTTTACAACTAATATCCACTTATACATAAGTACATATCATGTTTGATTTGTCTGGATCTGGGTGACCTTACTCAGAATGATTCCGGTTCCACTCATTTGCCTGCAATTTCATGAGGACAATTTTTTTTAGCAGCTGACTAGTACTTCATTGTGTACTATACCACATTTTCTTTATCTATTCTTTGATTGGGGGACATTTAGGTTGCTTCCAGTTTCTGACAGTTATGAATAAAGCTACTATGAACCTAGTTGAGCAAGGGTCCTTGTAGTATGATAGAGACTCTTTTGGGTATATACCTAGGACTGATATAGCTGGGTCTTGGGGTAGATTGATTCCCAATTTTCTGAGAAACCTGTCATATACCATATAGATTTCCAAAAGAGCTGTACACATTTAAATTCCCAACAGCAATGGAGGAGTGTTCCCCTTGTTCCACATCCTTGCCAGCATGAGCTGTCACATGTGTTTTTGATCTTTGCCATTCTGACAGGTGTATAATGAAACCTGAACGTAGTTTTGATTTGTATTTCCTTGATGGATAAGGATGTCAAACATTTCTCTAAGTGCTTCTCAGCCTTTTGAGATTCCTCTGTTGAGAATTCTCTGTTTGTTCTGTATGCCATTTTTAAATTGGATTACATAGTTTGTTGATGTCTAGTTTCTTGAATTCTTTATATATTTTGGAAATTAGCCCTATATCATAAATGGAGTTGGTTAAAAAAAAAAAAAAGAAAGAAGATCCTTATTATGTAGGTTTCCATTATGTCTAGAAGCTTTTGAGTTCATGAAGTGCCATTTATTAATTGTCAATTTTATTGTGTACAGTATGATTGATATGTTCAAGAAGTTGTCTCATATGACAATGCACTCAAGGCTATTCTCTATTTTCTCTTCTATCAGGTTCACTGTATCTGGTTGTATGTTGAGGTCTTTGATCCACTTGAGCTTGAGTTGAGAGTGATGAATATGAATCTGTTCGCATTCTTCTACATGCAGACATCCAGTTAGACCAGCACCATTTATTGAAGTTGCTTTCTTTTTTCCACTGTATATTTCTGGCTTCTTCATCAGAAAATCAGGTATCTATATGTGTTTGAACTTACACCAAGGGTCTTCAATTCAATTTCACTGATCAGTGTGTCTGTTTTTATGTCAATACCATGCTACTTTTATTAATTATACCTCTGTAGTACAGCTTGAAACCAGGGATGGTGATACCCCCAGAGATTTTGTATTGTACAAAATTGCTTTTAGTTACCCTGGGTTATTTGTTTCTCTATATTAGGTTTGGTATTGTTCTTTCAAGTCTATAAAGAATTGTGCTAAAATTTTGTTGGGGATTGCATTGAGTCTGTAGATTATTTTTGGTAAGATGTCCATTTTTTTTTCTTATATGAATCTAACCTGTCCATGATCATGGTAGATTTTTCCATCTTAGAGTTATTGTAGTACAAGTCTTTCACTTGGTTTCTTAGAGCTTTCCCAAGATATTTTCTATTACCTGTGGCTATTGTGAAGGACAGCTTTTTTTTATTTCCTTACTTTTACTTTTGCATAATAATGAGTGTGCCAATGTTTATGCTCCATTTTGTAACCAAATCTTTCTTTTTTATATTTTGTAATTACTGAAAAGCAATAGTACTTTGTGACTATATGTCCCTCAGCAAGTACCAACCCTATATAATACAACTATAAGCATATATACCTTTGCCTAGAGTTATCTTTTTCTCCTTATAGCCTTGTTTTCCTATTTTCTGTGGAAATAGTCTTTTTACCCACTTTTAAAGAGATGATCTCCTTTCCTATCCCATACATGCTCCCTATGTGAATCTTCTATGGGTATCTTCTATCTCTGGGATGCTTTCTAGTCTGACAGTCATGCTTTTATGGGACTATATGTCCCCTCTTTTCTGGATTACATTGTCACTTCCCAGATATCTATGATTACTTTTTTTTGGAATATGTCTCCAATTCTCTTCCTAAGAAAAAATACTTTGAAAGAATTTAATGAGTACCCAAGTATGTAAAATAATATATCAAACCCACAGATTTTCTTGGTTTAGGGAAACACCACTCTAGAAAAAGAATCAATTATCTACTATAAATAAGCAGCAGCCCACGATACTGCCCACAGGCAGACCTGTAGAAATGGCCCGGCATCCCAGCAAGGAGTCCAAGCAGATCAAATAGTTTTTTTTCTGTAAGAAAGGTAGCCCTAAAAGCCAACATTTGATTACCAGCTTGTTGCTTCCCTAATGCTCTCCAAGTTCTAGCTCAGTATCAGACAAAGACACATTTATATCGCTAACAAATAACATAGGATACCTATCTTTTCGTAGCCTATCTGTAACGTCCACATGTCAACAGCTTTCAAAAATAAAAACAAAAAAACAAAACAAACAAACAAAAAAAGTGCAGCTCTTACGTTTTCTCCATGAACCTCAGTTCACTCCACTCCTCTTTAAATCTCTGACAAAAGCAAATACTACTACCTAATTCTTCTGCTATATGAGACTCTAGGCAGTTTTCATCTGGGTGGTTGTGACTGGCTCCTTTCACTTAGCAAGATGTGCTCAAGGTGTATCTATGTTGTGACATATGACACTGATTCTCTCTTGTGTATATACATCTGGTGATATATCTATTATGTATGGAATACCCTTTGTTGCATACTCATTAGCTTATAGAACTTGGATAGAATAAATCCACTTTAGAATTATTACAAACAAAATTCCTAGGAACATTGGGGTTATATCTGGTGCAGAATGCCTTTGTCACCCATGCTCCTACAGGTAACTCCGATATACTAACCATTCTAAAAGCTCAACTTGGACAGATTGGTTTCCTAGGTCTGTCTTCAGTTATCTGGAGTGGACAGGTGCTGCTTCACATCTTCCCATGCAAAGTTCCAAAACCTCATTAACCAGTAACTTCCCTTGAAGAGTAACAACATTTGTATCCTATTTTTCATGTACACATTAATTTAATTTATTTTTTATTTGGATGGTGATTTTAGATGTTTGTTTGTGTATGAGAGGAAGATGACGATTATCTACCTACAGCTTTCCCATTGTCTTCCATCTCCCATGTATCATGGAATTTTTTAATTTTTCAATTTCAAAAGATAGTTTCCTGGGTATGATTGTCTGGGTTGGCAATTGTGATTATCTGAAATTGGAATACATTTTTTTCAAGATTTCTGTCTTTAAACGTTTCTGTTGAATACTCAGGTGTCATTCCAATTGGCCTGCCCTTATAAGTAACTTAGTCTTTCTTTCTTCAACTCTCAATATCTTATCTTTATTCTGTTTTATAATTTTTTAACTATAATTTGTCATGGAGAATTTCCTTTCTCGTCCTATTTTGTATTTTGTAGATCTACTGTACCTGATGATCATTTTTTCAAGGTTTGGGAAATTTTCTTCTAAGATTTTACAGAAGAGACTCTCTTTGCTTTGCTATGCAGTATTCTTCTCCTTCTTCTATGACCAGCACTTGAAAGTTCTTTTTGTTGTATCCAAAAACTATCCCACTTTCTGTTCATGTATTTTTTTAATGCATCATTAATCTTTAGTGAATGATCCAAATCTTCTGCAGTGTCTTCCATCCCTGATTATCTATTTTGACATGATCTGTTGTGTTACTGAAGTTTTTAACTTGTTTATTGACTTTGCATTTCCTGCATCATTTCAACTTGGGTTTCTTCAGCCATCCAACTTTATTTTACTATTTTGAACTGACTTCTCTTTGAGTTATTAGAACATGGTTGTAATCATTCTTTTGAATTCTTTGTCTAAAAATCTTTCCAGGCCATTTTCATAAGCGCTACTACTAGGATGTTTGTGGTTTGGGAAAAAACACATTTTGGTTTTTCTTCCTTTTATTCTCACATTAGGATGTGTGCATCTGTCTTTAGTTTGCAGTTTGAGTTTTTCTTTCTTCTTTCTTTTTTGAGTTTCTTACTATGTGAAAGACAGAATTAATTCTTGCACAGGATTGGTATGTCAATTTCTTCTGCTTGTTTGGTGTTCATGGGTGCAGCCTCTATCTTGGGTTCTCTGCTTTCTCAGCTACAACATGTTATTCACAAATCATGGAGCTTGGACCAAATTTGCTCTAGCAGAACTGGCAACTAGAGGATCTGGATCAGGTAGCTGGCAGGGCTCTGGTGAACCTCAGGGGTTGGGCTTGGTTTCTCTGCCATGTTGAAGGAAGCAATGGCCCCTAGCAAACAGCGAAGGAACTTTGGAGGTAACCAAAATAGAGGGTTTGGGGGAAGGGGGTTCAGTAGCCTTCCTGGGTCTCCATACCATAAGTGATGACTGAAGACCTGACAAGTTCTAAAGGGAAGGTAGAGACCAGGAGTAGATAGAGGCCTGGCAA
This sequence comes from Rattus rattus, assembly GCF_011064425.1. Lineage (NCBI taxonomy): Eukaryota > Metazoa > Chordata > Mammalia > Rodentia > Muridae > Rattus > Rattus rattus. Next base: position 109,291,725 of record NC_046157.1, read on the forward strand.
ACACCCAAGCACTTTGAGGTAACCTCAATAGAAGGAAGTCCTGAGGAGGGGTGAGGTTCTACCTTGGTCTTCTGGCCAGGGGAGAAGTCTGGAGCTGGGAGCCTGTGAATCACAAAGGGCACTACCTTCATTTTGAGGCAACTGTCCCCTTGCCTACCTTAAATGAAGTCACCTACAACACTAGGATTTGAAAGGGAAAGCTATCATTTGATTTCTACATCTAAGGAGCATTTCTAAACCACCCTTCTGCTGTTGATTTTCTAACTCCTTCTATTTTATATATCCTATTAAGTTTGATAAAGTCCTTCATACTCCTTCCCTCCACTGTTTATTTGTATAGCAATTTTGATTTCTTTTTTTGAAATCAGGAGTTCTGAAATATGTTAGTAGAAACCAGTATGTGCTCCACTTACCATACCTAAGCCTTCAGTACTACAGTCTTCAACACTAATAAAGATTAGCAGTTATACATAAGTGCATACTTAACAGCTTTGGATTTGAAATCGGTGCCGAAATTCTAAAATGTATTTTAACAGTAAACATCAGATAAAAATTGAGAATCAGCACATAAGATATTGCATTGCAAATCTTCATAGATACATTGAAACTTTAACTTTCTGTACACATAGTTCTTTACAGCACATACATAAGATACTTTACCTTGTAATTAGTATGTTTGGGTGTTTTGCTTAAGTTCTTATTAGTGTGTCATCTATTCTTCCTGATGCACTACTAATAAGTATTATTTTTCACTCCATTATTCAGGTGAAAGACGATGGAGTACTGGTAAAATTGCTCAAACTCAATGCAGTCAAAACTGGACTGAAAACCACAAAGTCAACATGGTCTTCTAGAGTTCACCAACTGTGTTAGAGTCTCAACTCTACATGACCACCTTCTTGAGCTATATAATAACAACAACCAAATTTAAACTATAGTTTTACAAAAATTTTCATGACACTTGACCAAGTGCCTACTTACTCTAAGGCACTGTTTTCTCATCTGTCAATTGTAAATCTGAACTCCAGGCATCTTCGTAGATGCTCAAAAACAATCACATGTATTGTCTAAATTCAGACTCTTCGTGAGTCAGAATTCCAGTCCTGACCTCTCTGTATTACTTTGTCTATAAAGACTAAGTATATGGGTATGTATGATAAGTATATGATATGATGAGTATATGCTACTCATTGCCTGCCACTCTGCTCTGTGGCATTGTGAAGCCTCATCTTGTGCTCAATTGCTGCTTCACTATTTTCCACTTTATTCCAGTCTCTTCCTTTGCTCTTCTGAACTCCTCCTGGCTTCAGAGTATTTAAAGCCACATCTATTTTAATATTTCAACCCACTGTATCACACAGAATATTTCACATGCAAGTCACCACCCTGATGATACATACTGCCATCTTCAAAAACAATTTAAATGTACAGAAAGGTATCTTGCTTTTAACTTCTACATTGTACTGAATCTTAAGCTTGCCTTTTCTAAATGTCTACCACATTTTCCCTCTTCAGTAAGAAGGAAGGAAAAGTGCTAAACATCACAGCAATTGCTTTTAAGAGCTTCCTAACATTTTATCTTAACAACTCGATCTTTAAAAAGAAAATCTTTATTCCCACTATAGAGCTGCTTTTACAAGTGAAACCCTTAATAGAAATTGAGCTATCTAGGGGAAGTTGCATTGGCTTCCAGCCAAAACGGACAAATTTTACCTGGTCAGGATTTCGTCTCAAGTTCTTTACCTGTTAAACCCGTCTTAATACTAATGTATATATTAGCTATCGAATAAGAGTATCCTGATCAATATAGATGCAGATACTTAAAGCCACCATTGGACTGATCACAGGAACCCCAATGGAGGAGTTAGTGGAAGGACTGAAGGGGCCTTATCTGGCATCAATGGGAGGGGAGGCCTTTGGTCCTGTGAAGGCTTGATGCCCCAAGCTAGAGGAATGCTAAGTCAGTGAGGTAGGAGTGGGTAGGTGGGTGGGGGAGCACCCTCATAGAAGCAGGGGAAGGGGGGGTTGGATAGGAGGGTTGAGGAGGGGAATCTGGGAAAGGGGATAACATATGAAATGTAAATAAATAAAATATCCAATTTTTAAAAGAAGAATATTCACACATACTTCTTAGCTAGGTTCTATCTCATCTCCCTTGTATTTCAGCGCCGGTTTACTCATCACTAGCCACTTCTTGTACATTTAAGCTTCTAATTCCCACTTATCTACATTCTCTTCTCGGTGACTCTATAATTTATTTCTACCTCTATCACAGCCTCTACCACTTCTTACATTGATTTTTTTTTAAAAGAATCAAAGGAACAAACAGACAACAACAATAATAAAAACAACAGTCCTATCACTAGACTGAGCCTAGGAGGAAGTGAATATAGAGTGTTTGTCTAGGTCACAGTGTTTTGTAGTCAATAAATAACTATCAAAAGAAAGGCTTTTAAGCAGTTGCATTGGAAGGCCTGGTATGTATGCTCAACCAAATTCCTACTGATCCCTCTGTAATGAAACAACTTTGACTGTGAAGATGGAACTGTGATTCGGAATGAACATTGACATAAGTCAGAATACTCCATGCCATTATCAACGACATGCCATGCACAGGTGTGTTTATCCAGGGGTATCTTTTTGGAGCAATAAAAAAAGACCCTCTCTTTTCTCTTTAGCCACCACATGAAAACATGGAAGTCTACAACTGGCAATAGCCTTTTTTCTCTGATATCACATAGGGAGTACATATAGAATAATATTAATCCAGAAAAAAATTGAGAGCTAAGTGATGTTCTAAAACTGACTTCTGATGGCATCACTGAGCCACAGATAAAGATATCTGAACTCCACTCTTTCTTTGCCTAAGATAGTTTGAATGATATTACTATTACTATCATTTTAATGTTCCCCTTACAAATCACAGTTTCTCTATAAAATGTCATATATATGTTAAAACTGTGGAGTTACTGACCTCACAGAATCTTGGCATAGCCTTAAATTCAGTAGCATCCTTTTGTAAATGATAACCCAATGTGTCACCAATTGTTTTTATCAGAAAAACAAAAGATTCAAAAATAAAACATTTTTTCTACTTCCTTTTGAAATCTTCTGACATGATTTTTCTACTCGTAAGTGTATTTTTATATAAAAATATAAATATATTGTGGTTTTATCTCATTTTAAATTTAATCAATGAAAACAAGACCTGGAAAAAAGCCTGTGGGGATTCTATTGATTTTTATAAAGCATCGAAAGCCAGATATCATACAAGAACAGAGCTTATATATTTGATAGCATGAAAACAAAATGTTTACATACAGAACCCTATAATCATGCAAATCTATGACAAGCATTCTTCAACTTAATGTGAATATGGAACATCAGGGGTTTGCTTGGTATTAGGATTCAGGCCAATCCCAAAGTTCTGATTTCTTATGTCTGAGTGAGACCAGGACTAGAAATGTTTGAGCTGCAGCATAGGTTAGTTGGAATTAGGCAGTATCTAGACTGTATGTTGAGAAACCCTCCTCTCCAAGGTAAAGAGGTCAACGTGGGTCAGCATTCTCTAAGTTCTTCTTACAAGATAAGAAATGAAGCTGGCTTCCACAAAAGAAAGAAAAGTAAAAAGAAGTCACTCAGAATTTAGTGCATCATGTATTTTCCTAGATTCTATGAGACCAAGGATTTTAAAGGTCTCAATGAACAGAAAATTGCAAAGGCCAGTTCTGTTCCTCTCCTACTTGAGACATAGTCCATTTCCTTATTTTGTTAAATGGGACATGAGAAACTCCTTTAAAATAACATGGCATAACCGATCTTATATCTAAGAAATAAATTTTGGCATATTCTTAGAAACACACAATGTTAGATTTTAGAAAAATACTTACAGATCATTTAACTCAGCTATTACTAGACTTTGCAATCTTTCCTGCCCTACTCCTTAAAAGTGGCCATTTGGTCTGTACAATGACTCTAAACTCATTACCTTAGAAGTAAGCAATTATTTTGTCTTACGGTAAAATTTTGTATTGGTTAGGTAGTTGGTTTCTATTTGTTGAACTTTCCCTTCCTACAGGGTACAGTCTACCTGTCTATGGAGGCTATTCGGTACTTTAGGTCTACTTCTTGGTCATGCCAGAAACACATAGTTGTCTTATTAAAAGTTATAATGGTCACTAAGTTCTCTCATTTCCAGGTTAAATAGTAAATTGTTCAGCTATTCTCCTTCTGGTTTATTTCCAGTCTCTTTCCCCACCTAGAAATCTTTTTCCTTTTCTCCAGTTTTACAAGTAGTTTAATTAGTTAAAGGGTTTACTGAAAGGAACAGTGTTTGCTCCAGTCCTCTACAAATACTTCACATGGGTTGAAGTTAATCTTTGTGGGGACTCGGTATATCATGCTCTCAGGAGACAATACTTCCTTTAACTCAAAACAACAAGGAAAAGGGAAGGCAGAAGTTCTCACCACTCTTCCCCAACCTTCAGGCTTCGTCCTGAGTGAAGACTGCAACATTTGGTGGGTACCTCTAGAGTTGATGATGTGTGGGATCTTGGTGACTCTTCTAGACCCATTTCTTTCCTCTTGGGCTCCAAATTCCAGGATCTTAAAAGCAAAACCTTTTTAAAAAAGCTCAAGCTGTTAGAATTGGAAGTTGACATATTTGTTATCCAAGAGTCAATAGTCAAGACCATGTTTCTCTGCACTGTGGCCCTTAACCTTACTGCTGCCTTAAACTCAAGCATCCAGTTTCTTCTTGTCAAAGCCTGTAGTGAGGGCTCTGGAATTAGAGACTAACTTGACACTGGATTATTAAAGATTTAGAATTTAATATGCCACTAAGTTTTACTACAAGTTGTATTATTATTGAGCAAGATATATAGAGAGAGATATAGAGAGATATAGATAGATATGTGTGTGTACATAGATATTTTTGTCATTATAAAGAATATTTTAATGATATGTAGTTACAATCTGAAGCCATGTTGGGGACATTTTTGCTTTCCTAGTCCTTGTATGGAAATAAAATTGATGTTTTTAGACCTCCAGTCATTCTTCTCCTGACATCGCAAGAGTCGTAACAAAACCACTGACTTCTTTCTGTTAACATTCACCAGTTAAAGTTGATAATTAATCTCAAATCGGAGTTTTCTAACCTGCCTTTGATCATTCAGTTTCCAGATAAAAGACACCCAACCTTTATAAGTAAAATAAGCCTTTACAGCACTAGAGCTGGGCAGATATCTGCCCCCTGAGCTCTTAGAAATTACTTTCTCATCAATAACCATGTCTTATAACTTGCCATGTTCCATCTGGGTTAATGTTAGCTCCAATTGGGCAGACGTCATGGTCAAGGTTTCATAATTCACCTACATCATGGAATCCCTCATCTCTCCACCTTCTTCTTTCTCTTCCTCATGGTCTCCTTCTCTGTCCCCAGGCCAAAGAACCAAGACCTCCTCCTATATCTTTTCTTTCCAGCTATAGGTAGTAGGCATCTTTATTCACCAATCAGGGATAACATGGGGGTTGGGGAGTAGGAGGGTTGAGAGGGGGATTGGGGATATGTGGCTGGTGGGGTTGTTACAGAACCAATCTATGACTCTCTTCCTCAACTGTGATTCTACAGTCATGGATACCACTGCAGAAATAGCTTCCTTGTCCTTTACAGTCAGTAGGAGGACAAATTACGGACATCAGCATGGCTTCAGGAGATGCCATAGATCACGGACATTCACATGGCCTTCTCATGGCCTCCTTTGACAGCATGGACCTCAGACTTCAATGTGATCTCGGACTGAATCTCAGACAATGAACAGCAAAAGAGCCCTAGGCCACTTACAAGCCACAGACACCAACATTGTCTCTCTCCCACGGCAGCACAGTCTGTGGACATCAACATGCTTCAGGCAGCCTACAACTATACGTCATACCACCCTGACCATGCCAAATCTCATCTCCTGTTTCTTTTATTCTATTTTAACCTGTTCTCTTTTTTTTGCTTTTTCTTATTTTATTATTGTTCCTTAGATATCTTTTTACTATGGAGAGACTTCGAAAGAGTACACAGCCAATGGGAGAGGAGGAATGACTTGAGAGTTCAGGGGGAAGTTATAAACAGAATATATTATATAAAAATGATCCATTTTCAATAAAATATAAAAGAAGGAAATGTCTAAGAGTTAAAATTTAAATAAATAAACAGTAAAAGAAATGACTACAAATTCTGAATGTTTGTTTAATTTATTGACGCTACAACTAAAACTATTATTAACTATAATAATATTGTAATAAATATCAATGAAGTAAATTCACAATACAAAAAGGATAATTCTTTTTCAATGAAAGATGCAGAAAAAGACCTCTAAGAGATGGATAATGCTTCCACTAATTTGCTTCTACTGAAATAATATGATTTGGGGCTAGATAGGTAAAATAAGGTATGGCATAGATGAAATGCAAAATTACCAAAGGCATACCTACACTGAGAAATCTTAAAAGCACAATTTTATGAGTATGAGTTATGCTAATATTTCTTTTTAAATTAAAAATGAATTTACTGTAAAGAACTTGCATATAAAATTGCTAATATTTTCAATTTTTGTAAAAAATTTGTAGACTTGGGTAGATAAAATTTATGACTGTTATGACTGTTTACCGAGTTAATATCCAATCTCTGTGTTTGTATAAGCTTGTGTGTGCTAAGGCACATAAAAACATAATAACAATATTGCTTGACTAACTTTTAAAGCATAATAATGCCCAATGAAAGGATCCTTAAGTAAACAACCTATGTCTTAAGATTTACTGGCCTAATAACAACAAATTGGCTTGGGTCTAAAGCTCAAAGGTAAAGCACTCGCCTAGCATGCATGAGGCTCCAGGGCCAATATCCAGTAATACACACACACATACGTACATACACACACACACACACACACACACACACACACACACACAGACACACACACACAGACAGACAGACAGACAGACAGACACATACACACACACCAATGAAAGTATCTTTTACTATAGTATCCTTTGAAAATATGTTACATTAAAATAATAAAATTACCCTACTTACTTCTCTCTCTCTCTCTCTCTCTCTCTCTCTCTCTCTCTCTCTCCTTCCTTCCTCCTCCTGATAACTTCCCTTTGTGCTCTCTCAGGCGCAAGTATTATAGGAGTCCACTACACTGACAGTCCATCAAGAGAAGACAGATATTAATCCAACACCAAACAGCAGAAACAAAGTCAAGAAAGCATGAACCTCCAGAGACATAGACTTACCTGAACACGACATATTAATTCATCCTGAATTTTTATTCAAATTGTGAATTCCCAGGACAGAAATAATCACATTTCAAAATAAATTGGAAATATGCAAAATGGCTTATAGCGTTTGTCATAGTCAAAAAAAAATTTTGACAGGGTCTTCCTAAGTAGTCCATGCTGGATTCATAGCCCTTAGCATCTCTAGGACTGTGAGTAGAGAGATCTACCACTGCATGCATATTTTTCTAGGACCAGTTTTTAAATCATGTAAATATTGTAATTGAGAAGTTTTGCCTCCATATAGCAGTTTAAAATTGGTTTTAGACATATCTTGAATTATGTGTTATGTGTTTTGCTGAGGAAGGCATTGTGCATATGAGTGTGGATGTGCAGGGGAACAGAGGCATCAGGGCCTCTAGAGTTAGAATTACAACTGGTTGCAAGCTGGAATTGTAGGTGACTATGAGCTCCCTGACATCCATGCAGGGAACCAAACTCATGGATGCTAGTAGGAACATACTCTGAGATGCCATGAGTACAGTACTCGTGTCACAATGAGAAGACAGGCTTCCATAACAGTCCTCCCCAACTTCTTTGCCTCTTTTTAGTGATTGTCCCTGAGCCTAGTGGTGGTTGGCAGATGGGAAATTGATGTAGATGTCCTATTCAGGGCTTAGTAGTCAAAGGCACTTATTCTCAATACTTTGATCAGTTGAGTCCCCACATTGATCAGGGCAGGTGAATAGGCATAAACATAAACATTTAGATCGTAGTTTGTCAACATGACCAGTCATATGGTGAAAATAATTATACAAGTAAAGTCAGAATCATTTAAGTTTTTGACTTATTATTTCCCTCATCACATAGAACTATCTCATTCTCTGAGGTAATGTAGCCATCTCTAGACTCTACAGCTGTGCACTTGCTTCCTATCCTTTCTTAGCAAATGCCTGATCCTAAGTAAGGACTTGTTCTTTCATTTGATGTTGTTGGTTCATTTGAAAAGTCTATTTCAGCATCTGATGAGCAACATATCAAAATGTAGGCAAATAAATATGGCCGTTGCTAGTGATGGTAACTTCTGCATATTATCATAGTGTTCGATAGATTTTAGCATCTGTAATATATGCATATAAGTATACATAAAATGTAATATATATGTATATATATTATAAAAGCTAAAATCTATTAAACACCCTGATAGTATGCAGAAGTTATGAGCATATATACATATGTATTTGTGTGAACATGCATACATAAATATGTGAATATATACACACATTTAGAAGAATATTAGTCACTGCCTGGTGTAAGAGTATTAATTTTTAGAGATATTCACAAAGCATATATAACAATGTAAAGGAATTGATAATTGTGATAAAAAGAAAAGCAGAGTAGCGAATTAAAGCAAATTTTAGGCAAAATGGACCAAAGCTCGTATTTTTTCTTTATAAATTACTATGCTAGTATTTTATAAGTATCATTTTCCTATATCTGTATTTCCTTCGTCAATATAATTTAGAATTCAAAATTTTCATCCTAAGCAAATTTCATTTTATATCCAGTTTTATAGTCAGTTATAAAACAATATCCATGTCATTTTTGAGGTTATTTGCTCTTCTAATTGGGTAATATAGACATCTCTACCTTAAACTATATGCCACTGGCAAGGATACTTTCAAGCTAAGTCAATTAAGCAAATATATATTCTGTAGTTACTATAAACAGAACTTGATCATGCACAGAACTGGGTCATGAATAGAACTATATGCATGAAGCAAATAACACAAGAAACTTCAATGATTATTTTTGCATACTACTGGGTGTTCAACTGTTAAATATTTCAAAAGAATACTTATTGATATATATCCTAAAATATTAATACTCCAATTCAGAAATTTTACAAGTTAAGGTAAGATGCATAAACAAGATATCCAGTTTAAATTTATATGTCCCTTTAAGCCATGGTTTGCTACAATCTTCTCTCAGAAGATGTATATGTAAACTGGACATAAATATTTTCTGGAGGTGTGGAGCAGTTTAGAGGGTTATTAAAAACAACCTGTAATGAACTGCTGTAGCAAAAGCTTCCATAAAGATAGGGGGGATGTCATAAAAGAAAGGAAGAAAATATTTTTCTCATAAGAGAATAGGAAAAAACCCAAATGGGCTCTCAATTTTCTAACAGTAGGTCTGCTGTTAGTAGAAAATCACCTACATAGGACATTGCATCACAGCCATCTGGAGTGTTTGCATCTACACTACAGCTTATGGCTTGCCAAATCACTGAGATACAACAGCTCTGTAGATAACACTACAATCACCAAAGAATATACAGTAGCTTCCATAAAAGTTAAAGAAATTGACTCTCTTACAAATTCTGATATTTTCACTGTAAGGAACAAATTGGCCTATACCTCTCCTGGGCATATACCAAAAGATGCTTCAACATATAACAAAGACACATGCTCCACTATGTTTATAGCAGCATTATTTATAATAGCCAGAAGCTGGAAAGAATCCAGATGTCCTTCAACAGAGGAATGGATACAGAAAATGTGGTACATCTACACAATGGAGTATTACTCAGCTATCAAAAACAATGACTTCATGAAATTCATAGGCTAATGGATGAACTAGAAAATATCATCCTGAGTGAGGTAACCCAATCACAGAAAAACTTTTTTGGGATATTAGCCCAAAAGCTCGAATTATCCAGGATACAATCCATAGACCACATGAAGCTCAAGAAGAAGGATGACCAAAATGAGGATACTTCACTCCTTCTTAAAAGGGGGAACAAAAGTATCCAAAGGAGGGGATATGGAGGCAAAGTTTAGAGCAGAGACTGAAGGAATAGTCGTTCAGAGCCTACCCCACATGTGGCCTATATATATAAAGCCACCAAAACTAGGTAAGATTGATGAAGCTTACAGGAACCAGATGAAGCATGCTGACAGGAACCAGATATAGATCTCTCCTGAGAGACATAGCCAGAGCATGTCAAATACAGAGGCGAATGCTAGCAGCAAACCACTGAACTGAGAATGGAACCACCGTTGGAGGAATTAGAGAAAGGATTGAAAGAGCTGAAGGGACTTGCAACCCCATAAAAACAACAATGCCAACCAACCAGAGCTTCCAGGAACTAAACCACTACCCAAAGACTACACATGGACTGACCCAGGGCTCCAACTGCATATGTAGCAGAGGATGGCCTTGCTCGGCACCAATGGAAGGAGAAACCCTTGGTCCTGCCAAGGGTTTAGAAGATTGTCAGGGGGAGGCTGTAAGGACGGGGACGGATGGGGAGGGGAAACATCTTTATAGATGAAGGGGATGGGGAGGGGATAGGGGGCTTATGGACAGGAAACCGGGAAAGGGAATAACATTTGAAATGTAAATAAAGAAATATCCATTAAAAAAAAAAAACAAATTGGCATGTGTGCCTACCAAGAAACTTTCCTACTAAATATAACATACCTATTCTTTTTTATTGAATATTTTATTTATTTACATTTCAAACGTTATCCCCTTTCCCAGTTTCCCCTCTTCAAATGCCCTATATCTCATCCCTCCTCCCCCTTCTTCTATAAGGGTGCTCTCCCCCACCCTCCCACCGACCCACCCACCCACCCACCCTCTCCCGCCATTCCGCCCTAGCATTCCCCATGCACTGGGGCATCTAGCCTTCACAGGACCAAAGGCTACTTATGAGGCTGAAGCCATGGGTCCCTCCATATGTACTCTTCGTCGGCGGGGGTCAGCGGGGGTGTGGGGGTGGGGGGGTGGGGGTGGCTGGTTGATATTGTTGTTCTTATGGGATTGCAAACCCCTTCAGCTCCTACAGTCCTTCCCCTAGTTCTTCCATTGGGGTCCCTGTGCTCAGTCCGATGGTTGGCTACTAGCATCCACCTCTATATTTGTGAGGCTCTGCTAGAGCCTCTCAGGAGACAGCTATACCAGGCTCCTGTCAGCATGCACTTCTTGGCATTGGCAATAGTGTCTGTGTTTGGTGACTGCATATGGGATGGATTCCCAGGTGGGGCAATCTCTGGATGGCCTTTTCTTCAGTTTCTGCTCCACTCTTTATCCCTATATTTCCTTTGGACCGGAGCAATTCTGGGTTAAAATTTCAGAGATGAGTGGGTGGTCCGATCCCTCAACTGGGTGCTGTCTGGGCCTAACCTCTGGATATACATGGTCTGTACAAGTTCTCCCTCCCCTGTGTTGGGTTTTTCAGCTAATCTTATCCCTGTTGTGTCCTGAGAGCCTCTTGCTTTCCTGGCATCTGGGACTTTCTGGTATCTACCCCTAGTTCCCCATTCCCCATTGCTACACACCTCTGTTCATACCTATTCTTTACTTTGAGACTTGAGAACTTTGATTGGAGTGCAGCATCAGAAGAGTAGCAACAATAGATTTAGGAAATAGCATAGCAGTACAAGTTTGGGGCCATACTTGTAAAATCTGTGCTATTATATGTAAAGACAGATGAACTGTATTGTGAACAAAACTTGGTGCAAACAAAATAACTTTCAAAAAAAATCAGTCATCATCTAGGAGAAATTTGCTGAAGAGTCTATCAATGTCCTGGAAATTCCAGTTGAAACACTTAACATTAAAGGTAAGCCATAAAAGTATGATGAAATAATTTTGAATATTATTTTGAAGTTCAAACTCTTTTTAAAAAAAAACAAGTGTTATTTAGGTGTTATTTAGGTATGAAGGTAGTATCCTTGCCCAACTAGAGCTTAACCAGGGCATAAATGTCAGCTGCTAAGATAAGCCTATTGCCTATTAGTTAACTAATTAAGCATTGCATGCAATTAATTTAAACAAGCTTCTAAAAGACAAAGTTAGGAAGCTCTTTCTTTTTTTTCTTTTTCAAAGAAAGAGTAGAGTAAACAAATTGTGTCACAGTCAAGGAAAATGCTGACCTTGCTGGTGCTTCTGGTTTTATTGGTTTTGTACTTTTTTGCTGGAGCAATTTTCTCCCATCTCCTTCATTTTCTCATTGTATCCTATATGGTTAAACAATATTGAAGGAAAAAAGAAACAATATCTGTATAAGAATTACAAATACTCATATCTCCCGGAATGATCTCAATTTAATCTCAATTAAAAAAGAAAAAAAGAAAGCCCTGCTGCAGTTGAACAAATTGAGAGCTAAAAGGTTCACCTACTTTGATGTAGGCCTGAGGATTTACAAGGGGAAACTCCATTCAAACAACTGAAAATACACGCAGGCAAGTGGAGGAGTGGTGGAGACAGAGGGACCCTCGTTTGCTTTTGCTGAGGATGAAGAGGTAGCACTCTGGAAATCAGTGCGGTGAAACCCCAGAAGTCTAAACTGTAATCTCCTATATCATGCAGCTATACCGCTCTTTGGCATATGCCCAAAGGACTCAGCATCCTACTCAACAGATACTGGATTAGCCATGTTCATAGCTACCCTATTCCCTATTCATAGTAGTCAAGAAACAGAAAGAGCACAGATGACTTTCAACATATGGTGGCGAAAAAGAATGAGAGAGAGAGAGAGAGAGAGAGAGAGAGAGAGAGAGAGAGAGAGAGATTCCAAAACACTAGTTTTTAGGTAACAGTCCAGGCTGGCAGGAACTAGAGGGTCTTAGGTAAACTTAGCAGATTGTGTAGAATTACTAAGTCTAGAAACCTAATGAGCCTATAGAGCCGATGAAATTGCACTGGATTATGGACTTTGGCTAAGAAGAATTTAACTTGTCAGAGAATAAGGATATAAGATGACAGCTATGTTAATCTCCTCCAGTATAGTAGCAACTTTATTATCTGTGAGAGTCTCATAATACCATGTCATAAACCTCAAGTTGACACAATAAGTCTTATTTCATAAGAAAAACCATATGACAACTTCACCAAGTGATTCATGTTATATATTGAACATATTGCCTCAAATAATTTCCATTAAAAGTTGAGGAGGATCTTTCTCATGAAAAAGCTTAACATCCAACATAACTTTGTACTGTGTGGCCCATAAGAGGCAACTTAAGAACAATTGGGAAATTATTACCTTTGCTGGATATTGACTTCCATTAGATGACTCCAGTAGGTGTCATAACAACATTGAAGTGGTCTAAAAAATATGTTCATTGTTATAGATCTGTGAGGGTGTGAAATGTCACATGAATACAACTTGAAATTATTCAGTAAGTGAATAGGTGATTTAAAACAACACCACCATTCATGGCGGTGCTGTTTAGCCCTTTCTTCAACTTTGAAATTGTCCCTAATTCTCCACTTCTCCGTATGTACTGTCAAAGATATTGCTCAAAGAGCAAGTGTGTTGCCACAGTAGAAGAGAAGGGGTAAATGCATATTAGGGAAGATAACAGATTACTCTGAAAGAGCTGCAAAGCCCCCAGACCCTAAAACTAGAGGTGCTTGAATTTGTAAACCAACTTTATAGTACCATAGTTGCTTGACCCATGGTTCCCACTTAAAATCGTCAACATTAAGCTTCTGTGTATATAAGATGAGAAAAAACATCAGCATCATATGGTTAAATGTTATTGCACAATACTCTTGGCCTCTAGGCTTATAGTTGATAACCTTCACACTGTTCTGTAAAATAGTTATGTTGCCTATTTCTTCTTGTATAATAGTTTAGGGGTTGAGTGTATATAATTAGTTTTTCTGTATATTTAAACACATAACCTACAGTGTTATCATATATTATATTCCTCAAAAGCATATTAATTATATTTTAATATAACATTTGCTTAATTTGTTTTAAAGACAATATTTTCCCATTCTTACATAACTGAATAACTGAATAACTGAAACTTCAGTTATTCTGAGTTTTTCTCTAGCTATCTTTTATCTTTTTAATAATACTTCCTTGTTTTATTTTTTTTTTACTTTTACTTATTCACTTTACATCCTACATCCTTCCCCAATCCCTCCTCCCCTTCTCCTCTGAGCAGGTGAGAGTCTCTCTAACTATTTCCCCACTCTGTTACATCAAGATTCTGTGGGGCTAGGCACATCCTCTCCCACTGAGGTCAACCAAGGCAGCCCAGCCAAAAGAATATATCCATGTACAGGCAATAGTTTTTGGGATACCACTGCTCCACAGTTGCTTGAAACTCACATGAAGACCAAGCTGGACATCTGCTACATATGTGCAGAGAAGCCAAGGGAACTCCACACGAAGACCAACAGATTCAACTAACCTGGACCCTTGGGGCTCTCCGAGACTGAACCACCACCCAACGAACATACAGGGGCTGAACCTATCTTTTCACCTTTAACGTGTAGTTATTGAGAAAGAAGAAACGTGAAGAATGTAGGAAATAATGGGAGCTGAGTAAGTTCTGCACACAAATATTTAAACTGAAAATCTCTGAAGCAATAACGACAGCAATGCTCATACCTTGATGTGCCCACATAACATTTTAGAAACCAGGATAAAGATAAAAATCATGAAACTACTATGAAGAAATAGAACTCTCATTTAAATATACTATATCCCATCGGCAAATTGGATCTCAGAAACCAATGGAATAAATGTTTTCAAGTTTCTAAGAAAAAAGAAATCAGGCTTAAATGTCTACATTCTAAGTATATCATGAAATGAAGGATAAACAAAAAAAATTCAATTAAGGAAGAATTCTGTCCTTCCATGCAGAACCCATGCTATTGACTCTTAGGAGATTATTTGAAATAGTTTATGTTAGAGGCAGCCTGGTAGGAGACACAGAGACCAGCCTTGACACCAGCAACTGAGGAACTCCATTCTCCACAGAGAATGTGGACCCTTGACTTCACTGCAGAAAAGAACTCAGGATGAACCAGAATGAAGCAGAGTGCTTTTATTATATTTATTAAAACAAAATTTACTAAAATGAATATCGTTTACCACAGGTTAACTATTGAGCCTAAACTATAGAGTGATACTCAGGGAAAGGATAAGATATTAGCATGAGATTCTCTAAGGAGAGTCACATTTAGTTTTCCTTACAGAGCTATAGTTCAATGGGTAAATTCAGCTAATGCTGAGCCTGATGACTTGAGTTTGATTCCTGAAACTTCATAATGGGAGAAGAGATCCAATTCCTAATAGTTGCCTTCTGACATCCACACGTATCCCATTGGACAAGTGCACACATATTCCCAGTTGTCCTGGCATATGACTTTGGTTGGCTCTGGAGTTATGTTCCAAGTGTTGCTGGGGAATTTTTTCCTGAGGTGTATTGGAGAGTATTACAAACAATAAGGTCCCTAGACCACAGTGATTACATGGGAAGGTAGGATGTTTTTTTACTATGAACAGCATTCATACCATATTTGTGAGATTCTCAGAAGATTGAAAGCATATTGTTGGTAAAAGAGAAAGGCCACATTGGAAGCTCATAGGGCTCACTGTTATTTTAGCTTCTTCTCTGAAAATATAAGAGGAATGTCATCTCTGTGTAAACAGTCTTCATGGAAAATGTTGATCATATTGAAATTGCAAGCTCCTGGCCCCAAAAAAGGAATCATTTGGACTCCCAAGTGAGAAACCCCATTCCTTTCATATGCTACAGTACTCTCCCTGCTTCCTTGTAGAAATAAATAGAAGAAGTAGGAAAAGGAGGCAGGACCAGGTTTCCTATTCGAATCTTCTCTGTAGTCAGAGAGATAAATTGTTGCAGAGTTTGTAAGGGTAAATGTTTGGTCTCTGACAGCTCTGTCTTGAATACACCAATTAGACACAAGCAACAGTGAAAGTCTAAGTCTAACTTATGGTACTGACATGAGTCTTAGACTGAAATGCAGGACAAAGAAAAGAATACTATGATGGCTGATTTTTTTAAACTTTGAATTAAAAATGATTATATCATTTCTCTTCCTCTTCACTTCCTCCAACTCCCCCAAAGTGGCTAATCTTGACTGTCAGCTTGACACACACAGATAGAGGGAGCCTCACGCCAATGAGGAAATGCCTCCGTTTGATTGGTCATGTCTGTGAAGCATCATTCTTGAATAATGATTGATATGGGAGGGTCTAGGCCACTGTGGGTGGTGCTACCCCTGTGTTGGGTTGCATCAGAAAACTCACTAGGCAAGTCATGGAAAGAAAGCTAGCAATCAGTGTCACTTCATGGTCTGTAATTCCTGCTTCCAGATTAGTGCCTTGAGTTCCAGCAACAGAAAGGCAAACTAGAAATAACAGAAATAATACCTGAGAAATTCTGGGCAATGTACGGTCTTAAACATTACTAACAAATCCTAGTCTTAGTTCCAGTCTTTCCCGCAAATCAAAACTGCAAGTTGTCACAAAATGTGAAATCTCTTCCTGGGAGATAAACTTATCCTCCAGCTCGTGTCATCTTCAACCCTTTCTTTTAAGAGTCCTGGGGACATTTCTATTCCATGATGCCCATTGTTTTAGTAGTCTGATAGCCAAAGAGGGGCACAAGTGTCTTAATTAAAAAACATTCACTTCCTTGGTTACAATATTGGCTACATAAATTGGAATCGAAAGTAAATACAAAAGCAAAGGATTTTAAATTAGGAATTTAAAGATCAACATTTTTCATGGTGGATAATCAATAATCAACATTCTGTAGCTGGTTAGACAAAGCTAGAGATAAAAGCACACACCACCTAGCTAGCCAATACTCTCCCAAGAATATAAAAGCAGTTTTCCATGGTGCCTTCCAGGCAGAGATCTACAGGGTAGGAGACAGGTGAGAGGACACCTCATAAAAGTTCCATGATATAAATATGGAGATGTCTCGTAGAGATAGGAGAGTAGGAACTGAAAAGGCTACAGCAACATTGACGTTAAACAAGCCTGCTTTGCAGAGCAAGACTGGAAGCTCTTTAGAGCATCCATAGAAAGCCAGCAGAATGTGAATAGGAGGAAGACTGTTATGATATGTGGTGAAGATGGATGCTCTGGAGACTAATTGCTCAGCTTACTGGCCCATTTTTTTTTTTTTTGATCATCAGTGCTACAAAAGCAAAGAAGACTTTTATTGGAGTGTGAAAAAGAAAAATAAAGTTGGTTATGCTGTTCCATACCTTTAATCCCAGCACTCAGGAGGCAGAGGCAGGAGGATTTCCTCCCGCTTGAGTGTAGGGATTACAGGCATGAGCCACCTTGCCATGCTTTAAATTTCTTCTTTAGATTTCTCGTCTTTTCCTCAGATCTCTGAGTAATCTTGGTTCCTTCCAGGAGCCTTCGCCTGCAGCCCTTGGTAACCCTCCAGAGTTTTCCTGGACTGCATTCCCACAGTCTTCCCAGTTATACTTCACTTACAGGTACACTCTTTGTTCCTTTGTTCGGTTGGTTGGTTTGGTTTTTCAAGACAGGCTGTCTCTATGAATCACTGGCCGTCCTATCCTTACAGTCTGCCTTTCTCCTTCTCTTATTCCTTCTCCTCCCACTCCTCCTGACCTTTCACTCCTCCTCTTCTACCTTCTCCTCCTCTTCTTCCTGCTCCATCTCTTCTCTTCTCTTCTCTTCTCTTCTCTTCTCTTCTCTTCTCTTCTCTTCTCTTCTCTTCTCTTCTCCTTCCTACTCCTTTTCTCCTCCTCCCTAAAGTGGTTTGATTATGCTTGGCACAC
This sequence comes from Rattus rattus, assembly GCF_011064425.1. NCBI lineage: Eukaryota > Metazoa > Chordata > Mammalia > Rodentia > Muridae > Rattus > Rattus rattus. The sequence continues at coordinate 109,309,596 of NC_046157.1, forward strand.
AGAGTGGCACTATTAGGTGGTATGGTCTTGTTGGAGTGGGTGTGGCCTTGTTGGAGGAAGTGTGTCACTGTGGGGGTGGATTTTGAGACCCTCTTCCTATCTGCCCGAGGATGCTAAGTCTTCTCCTGACTGCCTTTGGATCAAGGAGTAGAACTCTTGGCTCATTCTCCAGTACCATGTACAGTGCCATGCTTCCCGAAATGATGAAAATGGACTGAACTTCTGGAACTATAAGCCACCCACTTTTAAATGCTGTCCTTTAAAGAGTTGCCCTAGGCTGCCCACTCTCTCCCTATTTACTCAATATAGTACTTGAAGTTCTAGCCAGAGTAATTAGACAACAAAAGAGATCAAAGGGATACAAATTGGAAACAAAGAAGTCAAAATATCACTATTTGCAGATGATATGATAGTATACTTAAGTGAACCCAAAAATTCAACCAGTGAACTCCTTCAGCTGATAAAAACTTCAGCAAAGTGGCTAGACATAAAATTAGCTCAAATAAATCAGTAACCTTTCTCTACTCAAAGGATAAACAGTCTGGCAAAGAAATTAGGGAAACAACACCCTTCACAATAGTCACAATTAATATAAAATATCTTGGTGTGACTCTAACCAAGCAAGTGAAAGATCTGTATGACAAGAACTTCAAGTCTCTGAAGAAAGAAATTGAAAAAGGCCTCAGGAGATGGAAAGATCTCTCATGCTTATGGATCATAAACATAGTAAAAATGGCCATGGTGCCAAAAGCAATTTACAGATTCAATGCAATCCCATCAAAATTCCAACACAATTCTTCAGAGACAGAAAGCAATACTCAATTCATTTGGAATAAAACAAAATAAAACCCAGGATAGTGAAAACTATTCTCAAAAATAAGAGAATTTCTGGGGGAAATCACCATCCCTGACCTCAAGCTCTACTACAGAGCAATAGTAATAAAAACCACATGGTATTGGTACAGAAACAAATAGGTAGATCAGTGGAATAGAATTGAAGACCCAGAAATAATCCCACACACCTACCATCACTTGATCTTTGACAAAGAAGTTAAAACCACCCAGTGGAAAAAAGACAACATATTCAACAAATGTTGCTGGCTTAAGTGTTTCCTCTGCATGTAGAAGCATGCAAATTGATTCATATTTATTATTTTGTACAAAGCTCAAGCCCAAGTGAATCAAAGACCTCCACGTAAAACTAGATACAATAAATCTATTAGAAGAGAAAGTGGAAAAGAGCCTCGAATACATCGAACACACCAGCACAGGGAAAACCTTCCTGAACAGAACACCAATGGCTCAGGCTCTAAGATCAACTATTGAAAAATGGGATATCATAAAATTGAACCTTCTGTAAGGCAAAGAACACTTTCATCAGGACAAAATAGCAATCTATGTATTGGAAAAAGATTTTTACCAACCCTACATCCAATAGATGACTAATATCCAATATATACAAAGAACTTAAAAAGTTAGACACCAGAGAACCAAATAACCCTATTAAATGGGATACAAAGCTAAATAAAGATATCAATGGAGGAACCTCAATTGTCTGAGAAGCACCTAAAAAAATGTTCAACATCCTTAGTCATCAGGAAAATGCAAATCAAAGCAACCCTGAGATTCTACCTCGCACCAATCAGAATAGCTAATGTCAAAAACTCAGGTGACAATAGATGCTGGCGAGGATGTACACAAAGAGGAACACTCATCCATTGTTGGTGGGATCACAAACTCTTACAACTATTCTGGAAATCAGTCTGGTGGTTCCTCAGAAAATTAGACATAGTACTACCCAAGGACCCAGCTATACCACTCTTGGGTATATACCCAAAAGATGCTCCAACATATAACACAGACTCATGCTCCATTATGCTCATAGTAGAATTATTTACAATAGCCAGAACCTAGAATGAACCTAAATTCCCTTCAGAGGAATGGACACAGAAAATGTGGTACATCTACACAATGGAGTACTACTCAGCCATTAAAAAAATGATTTCATAAAATTCTTAGCCAATTGGATGGAACTAGAAAATATCATCCAGAGTGAGGTAACAGTCACAAAAGAAAGCACATGGTATGTGTTCACTGATAAGTGGATATTAAGCAAAAAGCTCAAAATACCCATGATACAACTTACAGACCATATGAAACTCAAGAAGAAAGACCAAAGTTTGGATGCTTCAGTCCTACTTAGAAGGGGGAGCAAAATAATTATAGGAGACAAAGAATAGGTGGGACTTGTGAGGAAGAGAGGAAGGGGAGAGAAAAAAAGGGGGCAGGATCAGGTGTAGGAGGAAAGGGGATGATATACAGAGGGTCAGGAATTTGAACAGAGGTGTGTAGCAATGAGGGATGAGCAAATATGGGTAGCCACCAGCAAGTCCCAGATGCCTAGAGAACAAGAGGCTCCCAGGACTCAAAGGGATGAGAATCCCCATCAAAGGCATATTCAGAGTTAGGCAAGGCCCCCCATTAAGGGATGGGGGGACTATCCATCCTTCTCAAAATTTTAACCCAGAATTGCTTGGGTCTAAAGGAAATACAGGGGCAAAGAGTGGATCAGAAACTGAAGGAAAGGCCATCTAGAGACTGCCTCACCTGGGGATCCATCCATATGCAGCCACCAAATGCAATCACTATTACTGATGGCAAGAAGTGTTTGCTAACGGGAGCCTGATATGGATGTCTCCTGAGAGGCTCTGCCAGAGCCTTACCAATACAGATGAGGATGCTTGCAGCCAACCATCGGACTGAGCACAGGGACTCCAATGGAGGAATTAGAGAAAGGACTGAAGGAGCTGAAGGGGTTTGCAACCTCATAGGAAGAACAACAATGCCAACCAATCGGGTCCCCCAGAGCTAAACCACCAACCAAAGAATACACATGGAAGGACCCATGGTTCCAGATGCAAATGTAGCAGAGGATGGTCTTTTTGGCATCAATGGGAGGGGAGGCCCTTGGTCCTGTGAATGATTGTTGCCCCAAAGTAAGGGAATGTTATAGTGGTGATGCAGGAGTGGGTGTGTGGGTGGGGGAAGGGGGGAGAGAGGAGGTGGGATAGGGGACTTTAGGGGTGAAACCAGGAAAGGGGATAACATTTGAAATGTAAATAAAATAATCAATATAAAATTAAAAAGAATAAAGAGTTGCCTTGGTCATAGTGTCTCATCATAGCAACGGAAACCCTAAGGCATTCCTCCTTCTCTCTTCTCTTCTTCCTCTTCTTTCTCCCCCTCCTTCTCCTCCTCCTCTTCTATTGCTGCTACTATAGCTACTGTTTAGCATTTTTGAGTTTTTGAGGATTTCATACATGAGGACTGTGTTTTCATTATTCTCAAACCCCTCCCCACCAACTCCAATGCCTGCTATGGTCCTACTCCCTCCTCAATTCATGACCTCTTCCATGATTTTTATCAATATGAACTATTTCTTTTTTTCCCAACTTAAAAGGCTGATTTTCCCTGCCCTGCTGGCTACTGAATTTTCCCCAACCTGCATGGTTTTCTCTTAAATTTGAATAAAATTATCTTTGAGTTTCTTTTTGAGTTCATTTATAAATTATTTTATTACGGCTAAAAACCCTCAAAGGGAACCTTGGTTTTTCTATTAACATTATTATTGTTATTGTTATTATTATTATTATTATATATTTATTATTTTTAAAAAATTTATGTGTATGGCCTCTATGTATGCATGTGTGGTTCATGCCACTGCAGTCCAGAAGAGAACATCAAAGCCCCTGGAACTGGAATTACAGATGGCTATGAACCACCATGTGGGTGCTGGAGATTAAACCTGGGTCCTCTGGAAGAGCAGTCAGTGCTCTTAACTTCTGAACATCTCTAGAGCCCCTCCTTTAATGTAAAAAATAAAAATGGAAAATTGAAAACATGGCTTCATAGATTTATAAAGATTATGACCAACAGGTTTTCTTGATAGTTATCAGCTGAAGGTTTTTCCCAGCTTCTATAGGTCACTCTTGTGTATTTACTTGCAGGCCCTTCTAATTTCAAAGCTAACCCTGATAAATTGAACCCCCTTCAGGCTTGGAATTCTTTCTTGTATCTCATCTCTTTGACCCATCAAAAATAACTTCTGTCTCTATGGACTAGTGTGAGTAAATTGAGCATACCTAAATAATACAGGATAAACACCTGATCTCCAATTTAATCATCTTATCCCCATATGCCAATCCCCTTTTGTAATAGTCACAAATTCCATGAAGCAGAATTCAGACATCTTGTGGAGAATTAGGGTATTGTCTGCCAAGCACATAAATTAAACCATAATTTTAGGCTAGACTTGCAATGAAATTAACCTATCTAGGACTTCACAAAAGGACTTACATGTTGCAAACAAACTATAGAGTCTTATTGCACATTACATATTTATAGACTCCACACTATTTTATACTATATGCCCTTTGAGATACATACAATTTAAAAACAGAGTTGTACACATTCTTATGGTCAGTGAATAATTGTGGATTATTTTAAAATGCTATTCTGAAAAGAATGCACAATCGTTTTTTATTTCGAGTATTCTCTGTTTTCTTTTCATTATATCCAGTAAAAGGACTATAGTCCAAACACCCCTGATGTCTAAAACATCCGAAATCTAAAACTTTTAGAGCATTCCGTCATGCTGCAAAAGAAAAATTCCACATCAGGTCTTATGACAGGTCGAAATCAAAATGCATTGAACTAAAAATAGTATACAATGTGATCTTTGGCAATTTATGAGGTGTATGTAAAAGACCATGAACTTCATGTTATATGTGAGTCCTGTGACAAAATATCTCAACCTTCCATGCAGATCTCCCAAGATATGAAAGCTGAAACACTCCAAGTGAAGCATTTGGACAAGGGATACTCAACCGCGTCCTCTTTCTAAGACGCTTACTCATAACATTTACGTCACCTGATGCTGTCAAATGTCCTTGACTCCTCTGTAGATTATTTTACAATTAAATTACCTTTCCACCACTTTACATGTTTACTTTCTCTGAGCAATATTTTCAATCTCTACTTTCTCTCCCTAATAAAAGGATTTCCTTTCCACTCATTCCTCTGAATTACCCTTCAAAACATAGACTTTATATAATAATGACCAGTTACTCTTAGTAAGCGGAAATGGAGATCAAAGAGTTCAAAGTGTCACTGCTACACAATTAGATCTGAAACGCAAGTATCATGTTCTCAGCTGTCGCACCTGGCGACGTGGCAATTTCACCAGGCAGTGCTAGACATTATCATAGCATTTGGGGCTTGTCACAGGGATTAAGCTGTTGTACAGCTGTTTCTGCCATCTTGGTTCAGTATACTAAAAGCTGGTTTTCAGTCATTTTCCTCTGAGAAATTCTTGCTTTTCTCTCTATTCATATTTTTTAAGCACACACATGAGGGTTGGTTGTAGAGTCTTCAGTCTAACCTATCTAAGGAGAGTGACCCATGCATCGTGCTCGTTTTCAATGCAGTTCCCATATAATCTTGGTATAATTTTCTTCCAAATAGAGGTAAAATGAGTTTTAATGCTTTTGGATAAAAACATTTCTGTTCACTTGCAAGCAGAGCTTTTAAAAAGTAGGTAAGCAAAATCCCAAGTGAATATTTTCCCCTGTTAAAGAATTTATATATGAAATGTACCGCTTGTCCGAGTGACTTTTCTGCTCTGTTGTTACTGTGTGATGTTGAAAAAGTATCATTTTTATTTGATGGTGGGGGTTTTCACTAGGCAAGCAGGATGGTTTGGAAGCCATTATCTAGACTAAGCTAGCCTTGAGCTCACAGAGATCTGCCTGCCTCTGTTTCTGCCTCCCAAGTGCTGGGGTTGATGGTGTACACCACCAATCTGGCAAGTTAGCATTTTTAATAGAGTATATTTTCGTCTTTCTCCATAATTTGTTTGGTAGCTATAGATGTTAAGTTACCAATTATCCATCAGTGTTTTTTACAAGTTAAGTCTAAAGTTCTCTAAACAAGCTTGTTCTTTCATCTACAAGTAACTTTGGATAAGAATCGGATTTTATGATCACAGAACTATATTTTAAGATGTTGGCACTGTTTAGATTTCTCTTTTTGCATTTCTACTTATTTCCCAGAAAACAAAACGCAAAGCTAATAAAGTGTAAATAAGAAGCTGGACGTAGCACAGATTGTTGGAGAACCAGCTCAGAAGCTAAGCCTTGTAAACACCAGACGAATGCACTTTATCCCATGCTCCCCCGCCCTACTTCAAGAGCACAATCAGGGATGCTCAGTTCTACTTGGAAGCCAACCTTACACCAAACCCCATTCTCCTACCTATCTACGGTCTGTTAGGTTATAAGGTTTGGAAGCTGGTACCTTTGTCCACTGAGCCATCTCCCCTACCCTTTTAGTATTTGATCTTTTTATTAGCTTAAAAGACAATAGGTTTCCTATGGCTTTTGTTTTTCCCAACATCCCTAGCTTGAGTTAACTCATTTCTCCCTCTTACTGAGGTTGCCATGCATTATGCTACTTAAACTCAATACCCAAATGTCTAGACCTACAAGTGACACATTATGTTTACAAGCTTTTGTTGCACAAACCTTGTTCCTTGGTTTAAAACTACTGGTTAAATGAAATTTGCTATAGCCAATTACTGGAGGGATTAGAGGTAGGTGGGCTTGGAGTGACCTGATTGGAGAAAGAGGAAGAATGAAGAGAGGAGGAAACTGCCACGAGGGGAGACAGATGGTGAGCACATGTCCAGGAGGAACAGAAACAGCAAGTATCTGAGCTAAACCTATTGGGAGGTAGCGAGGCCATCAGTTAGAAGAGTGTGTTAGGGGTTACCCACCTGTAATTGTCAAAACTAAATAAAATAACCATAGTCTGAGTCTCATTTATTTTTAAGCTAGTCAGGAATAAGCTTAAATTGCTTGTACTACACCCTCACCTCACTTCAAGAGAGAGGCAAAAGATATCTGTAATTTCTCATGCTATTCTGCATTGCACTCTAGAATATATATATGATATGTATATATAAATATATAATTATTTATTATATTGATATAATAATTATATATTAGCAATATTACATATATTGTATTATATGTTATATTAATATATAATAGATCATTATATTGATATATAGTACAGTATATGTAACATTAATAATATATATAATAAAATACATAATTCACTACCATGTTTCCTTTTATAATTATAGAAAAGCTGTGTATGAAGAATTTCTCAACATCATCTGTGCTCTAAACTAATGACTTCCATCTAGTCTTTAATACAAATGACAGCTCAATTCTTCTTGAAACAGACGATTATCAGTATTATTACCCAATACTTATTCATTGGGTTGGACTAGCTCTATGTTTCATGCATATTCATATTCAAGATGTAGGACCTGAACTTTCCATTTCTTCAGTCTTATTAATTGAGAATTTGGTTTGATTTAGAAGGTGATTAATTGATTCATTAAGTAGCTGTTCTCAGGGAATAAGACAAAAATATTTCTCTGCAAGTTAGGTGTTACTAAATAAATTAGGTCAAAATTCATCAAACTGTGGTTCAACCACAGAAGCAAGAGGTATGACACAGGACGCTAAAGAGCTATGACAGCCACATTGTTACTTCCCTCAGGCATCTAGTTCTCAAGTATGATCTCTGCACTCTGAACAAGGGAAGAGTAATATTTTTGAGATGTTTGGAAACGGTAGCAAGTAATAAAAGCATCTTGAAGGCAGATCATGATGAAAATAACAAACGAAAAAGGATTCAGATAGCCTGATAAGCAGACAGAGAAAGAGAGGACATGACTAGATAATAGGGATGGCAAACATCCAAGATGGCTTCTTCCTCATCTCCCAAGTTGAGGCAAGGAAATATGGAGACAAAGTGTGGAGCAGAGACTGAATAAAAGGTCATCCAGAGACTGCTCCACCTGGGGATCCATCCCATATACAGACACCAAACCCAGACAGTATTGGGGATGCCAAGAGGTGCATGCTGACAGGAGCCTGATATAGCTGTCTCCTGGGAGGCTCTGCCAGACATATACAGATTCAGATGCTCACAGCCAATCATTGAACTGAGAATGGGGTCCCCAATAAAGGAGTTAGAGAAAAGACTGAAGGAGCTGAAGGGGTTTGTGACCCACAGGAAGAACAACAGTATCAACCAACCAGACCCCCCCAGACCTCCCAGGGATTAAACCACCATCCAAAGAGTACACAGAGATGGACCTATGGCTCCAGCCGCATATGAAGCAGAAGATTGCCTAGTAAAGCATCAATGGGAGGAGAGGTCCTTGGTCCTGTGAAGGCTTGATGCCCCAGTGTAGGGGAACGCCAGGGAGGTGAGTTGGGAGTGAATGAGTTGGGAGAGGAGCACCCTCATAGAAGCAGGTTTTATCCAAACTTCCATAATCCTTGCTTCCCAAGGGTTTATATTCTAAAACAGTAGTAAAAGACTACAAATGTAAAAGACATCAACCTGATAAATGCAGGTAGGACTGACTTTGTGATAGTGTTTTACTATTCGAGAATATTTTCAACTCATAACTCTGGGCATTGGTAATGTAACTCCATTGGTGAGGTGCTTGCTTACCACCCAGGGAGCCATGAGTTTGATCCCGGAGCACAGCATATGCAGGGTGTGATGGAGCACACTTGTTATCCTGGCACTTGGGGGAAGCAGAGGCAGGGCAGTCAGAAGTTCACAATCACCTTCATCAATCAACAAAGTAAATTTGTGCCTACCCTAGGATCTGTGTGATCCCATCTCAAGCAAACAAAATAACAAAAACCAAACTGTCACACTACTAAGTTACCTCATTGGACAAAGGAATGGGAGAAGATATTAGAACCACTGAGACCAGTAAGTGAAAAGGGGAGAGACCAGAAAGACAGCCCAGGATGTAGGTTTTTTCTTAGAGTCAGCACCTAACAAAATAAATCAGACACATCCACGATACAAGCCTCAGAGCCAGTTCAAACATCTACCTGGCCCTAATCTGAACGATCGCCTCCCATCAAGATGAGTCTACACCCAATACAGAAGATAACCATGAATCCTTCTAGACATAAGCCAGGAGATACCTCATAGCCCAAGCTAGCCCACAGACCACTTCGGAATCCTGTGAGCCTTCCCGATTTGGACTCCTTCTGAGCCACTTCTGTTCTCTGTAATTTAATCTAGAATCAGTCAGAGAAAGAAGTAATTTTACTTCGCAGCAGGGATATTCTTATATAGAGCAATTTGCAAAGGGACTAACTACAGCCCTTTATTGATGTCAACAAAGACTGCATGGTAATAAAACGCCGTAGCCTGAATGTAAATGAGCATATACTAATAGCTTAACTACTTGCTGTTAAATAGAGCGCCTGTAGGGGGTTAAAGTTTTTAAGTGAACACCTCATCCTAATCGATGCATTCCCATGCAATCAGACGACAGGAATCGGCTGTGTCCTTAGAGGACAGTGTGGAGGCCATTCCATAAAATTCTCTCATTTACATGAAAAACAGTAAGACATGATATGGAGAAGATCGGCCTGCAAATTTTAAAACACATTAAAAAAACACACACATACAACTGAAAATAAAGTGAAAAAAAAAAAACAGAGACTTTAGCATCAAAGCCAAGGTAAGTTTTTGTGACACTTTCCCTCCTATTAAAAAGACTAAGTAAAATAGCAGTGTGCCTCTATGCTTATTGCTGAAGATTAAGTATTACTACAGCAATCTTTTAAAAGCCATGTACAATCATCTGTAGGTGTCTTTCCCCTCCTTCTCCCACGCCCAATTTTCCTTATATTCAACAAGCTATATATCCTCCATAAGAAACAGTCTCCAAACAGAAAACACGTATCAGATCTGAGTAACAAAGAGTCTAAACTAATATTTAATAACATATGCTCTGAGTAATAAAAAAAAATACTCATTAAATCAAAGTAGAAATTTACCAAAAGCCCCAGTGCACCTTACAGAGTCCCACACATCTTCTTCTTACAGCTTTCACTTAGTACAAGGTAATAAGCGTGCTTCCCTGAAGTGTGTCCTGTATAACACCAATTGTTTTAGGTTGAGAGTCAAAGCCATTTGCTCAAGCCGAACGAAACTATTTCATGCAACAAGGCCGCAGTTTGTCCGGCCATTTTCAGAAACACATTTAAATGCTCTAATGTCCCTATAGATTTTTTTTTCTCCTCCAGTGAATTAGATCCGAGTTAATGGGACCCATTAAGTCTACTTTAGTTGACTCTCTTAACTGAGTTCCTCCAAGTTGTTTCTTTCTCTGACGCCTTTCGAGATTTTTTTTTATCTGTTCCATCAGAGTCACGTTGAGCTAAAGCTTTTGTTGCTCTACGAAATGCACACAGGACAGAGCAGCAATGCCTGACAATATCTAGAGGTTAAGTGGATATGATCTGCTGCTGACCATGTACAGCACTGGAAGAGAATGCCATCTGATGCGCTGTCTAATCTGCTGTGACATTCAAGTTTTTAAGTGATGCTCAAGGAGACGGAAGGCTTAACTCCGCACGTATCCCAGTGTGCACTGGTCCTCTGTCTGTTAACTTGCTAATGAACCATGATTGAGTAAAGTAATGAAGAGTTTACAGAAAGCCCCAGGAAACCAATTTCCAATTTTGCAACCAGCAGGCTTTAGCTTCACTTCAGCCCTTGCTAATTTTGTCTGAGAGCAGACTTGGATACTAAATGCCATCCACGCTTTGTGCTCAGACAGACTTTTCTAATTCCCATAACTTGTCTATTAATGAGTGTCTCTCTGTCGGGGCCATTCTACTTCTCTTAGTTGTAATAAATAGGCAGAGTAGGCAAAAATTGTTATAAGAAAATTTAACCATTTTGAAGATAGGAAACATTGCAAAGAATTATTATGTCTGGCCTATTAAAAACAAGAAACTAAATGCAATTAAGGCATAAAAACAATTTATAATTAACTTTAGTAAACGTGTATAAACAGTTTCATACACACATATTTAGTCACACATATGCACATACATATGCATATGCATATACACCAGATTAAAATGATATTTTAACATTATTCAGAGAGTGGAAATGTATTCATTATAATTTTGACCTAACAAACCACAATCTAATATTTTAAAATACACATTACATTTTCAAAATAATGTCTGAAAATCATCCCAGAACTTGTGCAAATTGGAGCTAACTCCCGTGTCAGATACTAATTAATGCTCCCAATAAAGTTTCTTATACATTTTGAGTGATGTGACATTTCTCTCTAGCTGCAGTTGTCCAGGGTCTTCTGCTTATTAGAAAAAGACAAAAAAGTAAATTTCCTTGTGTGTAGAATCTTTAAAAATCGACTGTGCTCTGCCTTAAAGAAGGGCAGGGACTCCTTCTGTCTGTGATGACTTATATTCCTGAAAATTTAAAACAGGGCAATTCAATACCAACGTGGTGACTATGGTCCATAATCACCAGGCAGGGGGATCAAACCAGGTTTCTTCCAGACCAGGCTGAAATCTTGTAACTGAAAGTCATTGCAAGGAACTGGAATAATCTCTCTTCTTATTCTTATTCTTATTCTCAAACTTCCACTTTTGGAAATGTGATCCCTCTTTGTCAAGAGACCCTACTGGTTAAATAAATCAAAGAAACAGGAAGCCGTCAATAGCTTTCCGAAATGGGAGTTGTGCCATTCAATTAGATTAACGGCACGGGGAGGGGCTCTATCCTTTCGCGGTTGTAGAGGTGAGGAATATAAAAGGTGCCATGCCAGCGAGACTGGCTCTAGCATTCTGGCTGTAACATTGTTATCTCTGAAATCCTTTCCCACTTGTTCCGGCTCAGTGAAGACTGCGGTCTCATGGGGGTAAAAATCTAAAGGCTTCAGTGACACCGAAAGACCCACATGCCCATCAGCATTAGCAAGGCTGGATATTTCTTTTGGCTTTTTCCTCTTTGGGAAGGATGCCAATTTTACATGACATTCCATGGGAAGGAAACGTTTGCAAACCTCCAAGCCTACGTGTCTTAAATCAGCTCTTGCAAATTTTAAATCCTTTTCAAGATCTCACCATTCCAGGTTTGTCCAGGGTCTGGTCGAATAAGCGCTGACACTCTGTTCGGTTTAATTAACAATGAACAGGCAGGGTGAAGCACTGAAGCGGGGCTGTGTAGTGCTTTAAGCATGATGCTGTCAATCGGGGACCGGCATCCAGCTGGAATCCAGATTTCAAAGGAGTCCAGGGTAAGATATTCTGGCAAGGTCTCAGCTGGCACGGTATCTTCATTGCAAGTCCTCTCATTTCCTCCACAATAACAGCCTTCATGTTTGATAATAAGTCTAATATCTTAAATTGGGAGGCCCCCCTGGCATTTACAAATACTTTCCATACATCACTGCACACAAAACTAAGCAAAGAGATCCATGTTCTTTGATGTAAGAGAATATAGATGCTCAAGAAAAGAAGTGATTAAACTAAAAGCGTTACTCTGAGTTGTCAGAGGCTAGATTTCACACCAAGCTCATCATTCTTTGCCTTTTATGCACACACACACACACACACACACACACACACACACACACACACACCCTGGTTGGCATACTTCAGTTATCAAGAACGGTGAGCAAGAAGTGTAACAACAGAAACCAAAAACCAAGGTTAGTATACTTTGAAATTTTCCTGGATCCTGGAACTGTGGACTAGGCCTTTGATGGGTGACGTCTTTGTTCATGTTTTGGTCAGACGTTGGGACCTACATGCTGGGTTCTTAGGTCAGAATGAAGCCTCTAACATGGTATCAATTGTACTAAGGTCTCAGGGCCTACATTCTCCCTTGGTTCTACATGTACGCATCCTGGGACAGGGGTCTTATCATTCCTTCAGGCACTAAACAGGATGCATGCGTGCATGCATGTTTGTTGTGTGTGTGTGTGTGTGTGTGTGTGTGTGTGTGTGTGTGTGTGTATGTGTGTGTGTATGTGTGTGTGTGTGTGTGTTTCATTTTATACAGTTAAGTAGGCAGTAGAGCTAGCAGGGTCCTATTGTCAGGACTAGGATCAAAGGATTAATGGTCCAGTCTCAGCCATAAGTAGACTAGTTAACCAAAGGGACTAGGAAAAAAAGATCAGTACATGTTATTAAGTTTTTCGATGTCTCTTTCCTTTCTTCTGAAGGTTATTTCTGACCATAGTTAAACTTTCTCTACTTATCTGACTAGTTATCATAGAAGCAACAAGTTTCTCCCAGTGCCAAACAGAGACCTGCTTATCTCATAAAGAGGAGATCCAGTCTGCTACAGTTCTGAAGAACTACTTCAAGTACGGAGTCTAACCAGGCTTCCAGATGCAGAATTTCCCAAATGGCCCAGGTCGATGTCTACTCAAGGATTGTCTACCTAATTTTTTTTTTCATTTTTATTGCACACAACTAGGGCTGAGGTTCTAACTGAAGTGAAACCCACAATACCTACCCCCACCAACACAGAGATGAGAATGGGGAAGGCTCATTGAAAACAGAGAAGTCAAGAATCTAGATTTAGGTGGGCCCTGCCTGTTTGCCGTTATACATGAGCACCTTATGTGAGGATGGAAAGGAGTGAGCTCTTCCCCGGCGTAAACAATTTAGAAGATGCACACATGCTTAAGCTGTTACTGCAAGCAGGCTAGGCGGTCTCTTATTTCGAAGTAACATTCAATCACCATTCCTGGAGTTAAGCTGCTGTGTATGGCAACAGGAATCTGCATAGGGGAAACTAAGGGGTATCTTGGTGACATGAAGCACCTTTCCTTGGAGATCCCTCAGCGTGGCCTTAGGTTGGTCTCATTTACAGTCTTCAGGACTGGAAGTGCATGTTACTGTTTGTATATTGGGGATGTGGGGTCCAGGCATAGCCAGGAGTCTTTCCGTACCTGATTGAGGCATGTGTGATTGAGAATGGTTAAGAAACTGACACATCCCTCCTAGCATCCTGAAAAACAAGGTGTTGGTTTCTAGTGTCTCCTTGACTTTTATCCTCTAGGATACTGATGGAGTTCCTAGGAAAATGGGAGGTTTAGTGCTTAAGCTTACAACTTTAAGGGGTTTGTATCCTGGGGGTGTCAAGATGGTCCTAGTAGGGTAATAGGCAAGATGACCATATCGGAGGTCATTTTGGATTTTGTTTGCTAGTAAATTTGTTGTCTGAGTCTGGACCATGAAAACCCAGGTTCTATCAGTTTTCAAATAATGACCATTCAAACCAACAAGGGACATTCAGACCTCAGATTCTACCAGTTTCCCAATAATGAAACTTGGCTTCCTACCAGGCCCTAACCTTTGTGGATATGGAATTATCTTGCCAGTGACCAACAGGTAGGTGAGGACGGTTTTCATCCTAGCACTATGAAGGGTCAATGTTCACCCAGGACTCAGTCTTGCAACCACACTAAGCACAGACATATTCACTCTGCTTCTGGTAACTCAGGGTCCATCAGACAGGCAGGTATAGTGCTGCATAGATTAGTGCCTCTTCACCAGTGTACCCAGCACCCCAGAAGTGTGCTCCACTCCAGGAGCAAGGGAACAATTACCCAGTAATCTCTAGATGCAATGCTTTATGGAAATCTACCTGGAATGTATGTTGGGTGTCAGTGGGTAGACTGGTTATGAGTTCCTGAAAGCAGAAAGGTAGCGATCCTCTCTCTCTTTTTACCCCTCCTGAAGTTCCTAGTCTGTGTGTGGAAACAGGGAGAGGCTTGGCCTCTCCTCTAGCTTCCAGCCCTTTATACCTCTGTTCTTTTCTGCACCCCCAAGGACTTTCCTGCTAGCCTGCTTTACTTCCTGACATCTTTGATCCAACAGTTGTGTAGGGATTGGTCAACATTGTGTTTTGTCACACAAAATACACGTTGATTTGGACTGTAACAATGCACACAGCATGGGAAAAATGAGCCTGGGGGAGATGGTCACTTCCACTCGGGACAACTAAGGCACACAAAGTACAAGGTTTTTAAGTTACATGATGATTCAGTCATGGAAATCAAATAGAATAAGTATTCTTCCTTATTTTGAATAAATGTTTACTCCAGAATGGTAGTTATGCAAATGTAAATGAAAGAAATCATTTCAGTAAGTGTCCTTAAGTATTCAGACATAAAATATGTTTAACACATTGCTAAAATATATACAACATAGAATGAAAATGTACCCTGTGGCAAGAGAAAGTCCAAGGAACTGAGACAGGGGCATTTCTGGGTAAATTCCAAATTTCATAAGAGAATGCAGTCGGCAAAGCCAAGGTATACAATCATTGGACCAAATGGAATTGAACAAAGGGGCAAATACACACAAGTTTACATCTTTGTGTGTTTATACCCCAGCCTTTTTATGTGACTTTATAAAAAGCACGTTTGTACACGATACTTTCCTGCTAATGGAGAACGCATTCCGGAGGGGACGCTTCACTGACGCGCTTTATTCGTTTATAGTAACAAACTCAATGACATTTGCAGAAATAGCTCTCCATTATCTACATTGTATTACTTGGTAAATTTAGCAGAAAGAAGGGGATGGGGAAAATATGAAAACAGAAAATGTGAAAATAATGAAACTCTAATGTAGCACAAAAACCATGACAGATGCAAAGCCACAGAGTCATTAAATTCTTCCCAGTCCATCTCTTTTGATCCCTCTCATCCCTTATCCATCAATTATTCCTAATGTCCTCCTTTTTTCCCTGCCTCCCTGGAAGCAATCGCTTCTGCAACTTGTTTACAGTCTCTGAATCTGAACACAGCTCTGGAGCAGAAGCACGACTCCAGGTGGTATAGGACGGGATTTTCTAACTGAACATAAAGTAGTGATGCTATTGGATGTGCTTTTAGTAATATAGAAGCTATGGTATTTATTCTTGCATTCATAAAAAAAACCTCTAATGTATTTTTGCTGTGATTCGAGTAACTGACTCATCATAAATTCTGTCATTGTTTTTTTAGACTCATAACATATTGCCATAAGGACTATATTGGTCTTTTTAGCGTGGATCAATAAATATGAAAATAACCCTAAGCTGTGCTCATTTGTCACTGCCAACTACAGAGAGCTGCGTAAATACACCTTCAAGAGCACACATGGTGAGATCTCCTGATACAAGCAGCTTTATTTAAAGTCATGGTGTATTGGGTCTTTGGAGCCTAATTCTAAGCATTGAAGGCTGGCAGAGGTATTCATTTACTCATACTGTACATAAGAGGCCAATGCCAGGGGCTAGAAGTAGGTTTGACTACATTCTGTGCTTGCAGAAGACCCAAGTTTGGTTTCCAGTACCTAAGCCAGATAGCATACAAGTGCCTTCCTCCTTACAATTCTTACTCCAGGGGAATCTGACACTACACACACACACACACACACACACACACACACACACACACACACACACACACACTGCATATTAGGTGTTTATTCTCCAGTGAGCCCTAGCCTGGGAAAGGGCAGAGATGGATAAAGGAAGAATGCCTAAAAAACAAAGAAATAATGCACTTCCTTCATTCACACCAACTTGTGTCTCTAGGATACACAGCAATTTCAAACTAAACTCTGTATGATACTCAAGTCACCTCCTGCTACAAAAACA
The DNA here is from genome assembly GCF_011064425.1 of Rattus rattus. Taxonomy (NCBI): domain Eukaryota; kingdom Metazoa; phylum Chordata; class Mammalia; order Rodentia; family Muridae; genus Rattus; species Rattus rattus. Next base: position 109,326,195 of record NC_046157.1, read on the forward strand.
TCCAAACTCTCCTCTCCCTTTCCAACTCCTTGATACAGGAGGTGAAAGTCATGAAGTTCGTAAAGAGCAGAGAATATGCCCTTTACGTCATGAGAACAGTTATAGAGGTTGACTTGTCATCCTCATTCTGTGTCCCCAAAAGGTTTTAGGGACCATAGCACTCAAGGGCGTAATTAAGACACTAGAGTATACATCAGACAGAGGGACATGAAGATTAACTTGCAAGAAAGCTGATTGCCAAAGAAGGACTGGACACAATTCCAATCCAGGGTACAGACAACCAATAGAGCACGCTCAGGAAAAACCTGGGATATGCAAATGTGGGAGATGTAGGGGCTGTGTAAATCAACAAGTGGCCATAAGCCTCTGAGCCCTACTGACTAGCCCACTTACATCCTTGGGGAAAGACTCTTTCCCTTAATAAACCGTCTCTTTTTCTGTCTCTAACAAAATATTCCTGATCCAACTCTTTTCCCTGAAACAGACAAACTCAGAAGCCTAAGCAGATGCCCTGAAACTCGGATCCACGCCTATAACAGTAGAAGGGTGAGCCTTTGCCGGATAGACTCTAAGCCTTCTTCTTGAATTTCCCAGCCTCCAGATTTGTGAGAAATGCCTTTCTGGTGTTTACAACCCATCCTTAAGATACAACTGCAGTAGCCTGAACAGATCCAGACACAACAGCAACAAAACTCTTGTATCATTATGATCCATTTCAGAATATCAGGAACAAAAGTGATTTTAAATTATCTACATGAGTTCTTGAGAATCTTTCTATGAGGGTTCTCCTCAGATGTATCCCGCTTTTGTGTTTGCTCACATATTTGTTTTCCTAATGACAACATTAGTTGTAAAATCCAAAGTAGTCGATCAGAAATAATAGCTTGCTTCTGAAACAAAAATAGAATAAATCTTTAAACACCACAAATGTATAATAATAAGTTGTCTAATGTGCCTGCAGAAAAATATTTTATTCTTGGTAGTCACAAGAATTTGTTTGGAATTATGGGAACAGCTTTTTAACCGTGCGAATGAGCTGCTGAATGTCTAGAAATTACATTTTCATATAAATTGCACTATTCAAAAAAAAGCACTTGATTTATCCCATTTAAATAAATCAAGAAAACACTACGATACTCAATACATGCATGCATTGGGTTTATTCCCTCCCGTCACCAGCTTTTGAGAATTTGCTTAAACAGTTAATATTGTCCCCAGGAAAAACGGTTTCTGAATATTAGAAAAACACCTGCAGCTCACCATTAACCCTTGTCTATCCATTGCCGTGTAAAGTTGGAGACTGCTATAAATGTTTAACCAAATTGAACAATTGTTTTGAGTTGCAGCTTGGAATATCACCTTAATGGTGAATTTCAAATTAGTGTTTTCTCCTAAAACTCTATACCTACTTCAGAGAATTTTTGTTTATTTCATCGAATACTCATTATGATTATATAATTATCATAACCTATGGTAACTTTACACTTTATTGTGTTTTTACTTAAAGATTCCCAAGACCCCCTAAGAGTAGATTCCGCAACACTTGAGGCTTACCCTGTGTCATATGCAATGCTACAGTCTGCATTTTTATCCAATGATTTCTTTCTCCCACTGATTATACAAAGTAAATCACAATATTACTCCATTTAAAAGTGAGAAGTATATGAAAACAAAGATTCTGACCAAGGTCGTTGCTAACAACTGGTAAAGCCAAGATTTCTTTTTATAATGTAGGACTGGGGGTGGGGGAGGCAGGGAGATTTCTCAGTGGGTAAGGAAACATGCTGCCAAACTTGACCTTTTGAGTTCCATCCCTGGGACCCACATGGTAAAGGGAAAGAAGAGAGAATGAACTCCTGCAATGTGCTCTCCTCTGACCCTGATGTGTGAGCGCACGCGCGCGCGCGCGCGCGCGCACACACACACACACACACACACACACACACACACACATACACACACACACACACACACAATGAATAAAAGAAGTAAATGCTCTAAAATATAAAATGCTTTGAAGAATAAAGGACTAAAGGCCAGATGCTTATTTTCAACACCTTTATTTAATAGATCCTAGACGTAAGTTTTATTCAGTAAGATGACATTGTTGGGTTAACAGGACCCTAGAGATTCCCCCCTCAGAAGACTTTCCCAGACTCCCTTCTTTCTCAATAAGGTTAGGATTTTGCTCTGAGACCCACCATTTGCTCCCTCACACTGTTCTTCCTATTTATGAGTATTAAAGCAGTTTTTATTTTATAAATAAGACTCTAAATGTCATCATATTTTCCTTTCCCTTCAGATTGTGCTTTGAATCTTTTATTCTAGAACCTTCATTCTACCTCTGCAAATAAATAAAGTAGTGAGGCTCCAAATCTGATCTTGAAAAATATTAGTTTGGGAGAAACCAGGAGGTCTGACGATACCTCTGATGCCGACTCAAAGAAAAACAAGGACATCCAAGGCCTTCTGACCACAGGCCTGTTTTAATATGGAACACCATTCACATTAATGGTAAATAATAACTTTTACAATAGAAATAGCCATTTGTATTTTGTGGCTATCAAAGTAATTCTTAGGTAAACACCAAACATTTGCAATTCAAACTATCTTTTGGGGTTATTTTCTAACACCTGGCATACTTAGAATATTTTTTGGTGTATTAGAATGTTTGGAGTCCTAACAAATCAGTTAGGATAACCTGTTCTTAGGCTCAGATGAAGTATTCAGACTTTACTGTCACTGACCTGGTTAGCATTTTCTTATCCTTGAAAGACTAATTTGCTGCCAATTTGGATTAAATTACTATCGAATAATTACCAAGAACCCTGGGAATCTCTGTAACGCTACAGTCTTAATCAGGTCTTGAATTTTGTTTAATCATTTGATGGCCCACAGGATTAAGATGTGGGAAGTCTGCCCTACATCCACACAAACTCTGTAACTTCTTGTATTTCAACATCTCACTCTCTATATTTTAAAGATACAGAGGAACTTTTGAGTGTTTAATTGAATGTGGGTGTAAATGACAAGCCAGACACTGAAGACTTACAAGAGCATCTTATCAGAATTGCCTTCTTATAGGAAGCCACAGTTCCCATAGTCATCCACAAACCTTTTATTGTCCCTTTAACCATAAATTGCTGAAAGCCAGCAAAGTTTGCCGAAGATTATAGAAGAGTAGAGTAAGTCATTTTTCACTTTCAGTTTTACGATGCTCTCCAATCTAGATTTCCTAGATGCACTCTGTCTCCTCTTTACCAAGTAGTGCCTTTGATAAAGATTAATCTGCTGAAGATTAATCCAACCATTCTTTTTCCTCTCCCAAGTAAATGGAGAGTTACTCAACAGGCAAATAGTAGTATCAATAGGTAATCAACAGTTAAGTGAGATGTATAGGCTCTCTACGGAGGTGGGTAGCACCATAGCTCTGGTACACATCCATTACATACTCACAAAGGTCTTAAGATGACAGATCTCATGCTCAGAGAGCCACCATAATAAAATGAGCATTTCAAACTACATAAGTCAGTCGATGAATAAAATTCTGAGCCATGTGAGACCCTGGCTGTGGCAGGAACTGTTGTAAGACCCCATAGTAGCCTTACCTCAGGAGCACAACCCACAGAGCACAGATTGACAAAATGACCACTGCAATAGCATGAGGGTATAAGATTTTTAATCCACGTACATGGGGTTGCTCATCCACACAAGGAGAGGTAACCCTGAACCCAAAAAGCACACAACTTTTATTTGTTACAGAGGGCAGACTTCAGCAACAGGGTTAGCTGGTCTTTTCTCATTTGTGGTACACAGGACAAAGGATCTGGTCAGGTATTGGCTGGCCTGCCCAAGGGGCTGTTCTTGGCTCAGTTGGTCACTTTCCTCATCCAGCCCTGCACCTGGCCTTGGTGAATCACTGGGAAAGGGCTAGGTTAGCACATCCCTTAGAGGGAGTGTGAACAAGGGTCAGGATGACATCTTGCGGTTGTTCTTGGAATTTACCACAGGGATGGGTAGGGGGGTCTTTCCAAGAACAGTTGTTATTGCTTAATTAGCTTAGTCAGAATCTTGATCACCAAAACTTTATCATATCACTGGGCATCCTGACGTCAGATGTATCTCTCAGAAAGGTCACAGGTTTGTCATAGGCATCCTGACCACCAGATGTATTTCTCAAATCCTTGTTTTTATAACTTCGTTTCTCATATCTTTGAAACTTTGAAACTTTATTTCTTCAGAACAGTCAGAGAGAGACATTCTGTGCATTAGAACGAGATGCAGAGGTAACTGGGGCTACTCATCTATTAGAAACCTCCACCAAAGTCAGGGTGTCCTTTAAGCAAAATAATTAACATGCAAATGAAGTGATTAAAATTAAAATAAGACACAGGTCTGACCCCAGTTTTCAACAGTTTGCTCTTGGCACCCTGGCAAGACCAAATCCTTAGAAGGCCTGGATATTCTGGTTTACGCCTATCCCTTGCCATTTTTCCATGCTCCGTAGTACTTTTATAGATTCATGTTCGTCTTACTGCAGTTCGTTCAGCTTGTCATGCTCCATCTTACTATTCTATCTTTTCTCCTGTGCTCATTATACCCAACACTCTGCCTCCCGCCCCCCTAAATCCCACTCATCCTTCCAATTCCCATTCGGATGTTCCCTCTTCAGAGAAAGCTTGCAGAATACGACTCTCCAACCAGTCAGTCTAAATTAGCAATGGTCTGTTCCATGTACTTTTCAAATAGGTATTCCAGTACTCCTAATAGCAATGTGCAGTGCTCATAATTCTTATTAATGAATGGAAGTTCTCAAAAGACACAAAACAAGTCTGGTTTTATTTAAAGTCCACTCCCTTGTAAGCAAGGAGATAGAAGCTTGAGGCACAGCTCCACTTGGTCATCCAGAGTAGTCTGATGGTTTCCATAAGTCTTTTAGGGACCTCAACTCTAGCCAAGTGTGATGCAACAAAGAATTCCAGGACGAGCCAGTATGAAGCAGAGTGGGGTTTAGCAAGGATGATTTCACAAAGACTTAAGCCAAAGTAACAAAGAGCAAGAGCGGAGCCTAGGAGAAAGTATGGCGACTCAAAGCTACGGGCGTGGGCTCTGCCAAGACAGAGTTGCAGTTCCTTTTCCTTCACAGTAGGATTGTTTTTTTTTTTTTTTGTGGGTTTTGAATTTACTGTCTTCAAAAGGCTGCCAAGGAAGCACCATGCGATGACAAGGAGGAGCCTGACACCATTACAAGTGATCAAATAAGAATCTGGACAGGGGGGGGTTGAGGGATAGCTTTACTGTAAAGAAAGTAAACAGTGTGTGTGTGTGTGTGTGTGTGTGTCTGTCTGTCTGTCTGTCTGTCTGTCTCAGTCTCTCTGTCTCTGCCTCTGTCTCTGTCTCTCTCTGTGTCTCTCTCTCTGTGTCTCTCTGTCTCACTCTCTGTCTGTCTGTCTCTGTCTCTCTGTCTCTGCCTCTGTCTCTCTCTGTGTCTCTGTCTCTGTGTGTCTGTCTGTCTCGCTGTCTGTCTGTCTGTCTCTCTGTCTCTCTGTCTCTGCCTCTGTCTCTCTCTGCGTCTCTGTCTCTGTGTGTCTGTCTGTCTCATTGTCTGTCTTTTTCTCTCTCTGTCTCTATCTCTCTTTGTCTCTGCCTCTGCCTCTGAGTCTCTCTCTCTCTCTCTCTCTCTCTCTCTCTGTGTGTGTGTGTGTGTGTGTGTGTGTGTGTGTGTGTGCCCACGTGCACATCTGTGAATTTTAGGAGATAACTAAGAAAAGGAATGAAACCCCATCCAAGATCACAAATATTAGGTCTGAAGCCAGATCCACTGTAATTTAAAAACAAAAATATAAAGCTATGAGATAAATATTATCTGTGAGGTGAGATCTTCACAGTGGATGCTAATTGTGCTGGCTCCTTGACTGGTGGGAGGCTTCAATCAGACTCCTAGACAAGGGGCTCTTTTTTACTTATATATTCCAACATTATTCCTGCCACATTCACTGAGGCAAAGTGCTTATAGATAGAAATTTTCTTATTTGTTGAATAAATCAATGAATGTCTGTCAGCCAGTATTATCTAACAAAAAAGGTTAGTGAGATCATTGTCTCTCATATCCAGCTCTTAGCATTGCCAATCACCTGGAAGCATGAGCAATTCGTTTTATGTTTAGCCTTGGAAAAAATAGGATTTTTCAATCTATTATCAGCTGTGTTGGGGTTTCCACACAGTCATTACTAGATCTGTGTCTTCGTTGAGGTATAGATTAGAGAAGGAGGCATAATCTTATCACAGAACCACCTGGGGCAGGAAGAGAGGTTGAAGAATCCACATCAGGCACTGCGCAGCATCACCTGCAGGGGGGCATCGAGAAGCACAAAGCCAGCCTCTGGCCTGAGGCATTCTAACAATGAGAACAACTTAGAATTACAGAACAAAGCACAACGTGGGCCTCACAGTCAGAGACCATGATGGAAAAATGGTGGAACCAAGAACAGCTAAAACCAGGAAGGAAGTTACGATTCCCTTGGGAACCCAGGGATCACTGCTGTATGTCAGACCTTCATTTGAATTGCCTAATAAAAAGACACTCCAAGGGAAGAAAAGACGTGATTTTGGTGTAGTGTTTTTCAAAGCTTCTGGAACATCCACCGGTTATTTAATTATTGCATCAGTGGGAAAGAAAATGAGTTTTAAATTCAGCGTTTCATCAATATCTGCAGAACAAGAATATCATGGCATAGGAAAGAGACTTCCTCTCCACTCGTATACATATACAGGGAACACATTCCCCATCCTTCTACCTCCTCTTTCCCCTCCCCCTCCTATCAACCCCTTCACTACATTAGACAGTTGCTTCCACTTGGCATATGCACGATCTTCTGTATCTATATAAATTCCTGGAGACATAACCAAGAGAAAAAATTATATTTGTCCTTCTGGATCTTGCTGAACTCAATTCATACAACTATTTCTAGTTGTGTCCATTATTCTGAAAATCAAATAACATAATTCATTTTTTTCTATGGACAAAGAAAGCGATTACGGGGGTTAGAGAGATGGCTCATCAGGTAAGATCTTGGTGCTCTTCCAGAGGACTTAAGTTTGGTTCCCATCACTATGTTGTTCCGGGGGGGATCCGCAGCCCTTGGCCTCCATGTGTACTTCCATTCACATATCATATATATATATATATATATATATATATATATACACACACACACACACATATATATATCTGACTGGGGTAAGGTAAACTCGATAAACTCTCCATGAGTTTATCTGCTTTTGAGAAAATATTCAAAGATAAAGGCACACAATGCTGACAAACATGAATGTAACCCTCACACAATTTTAAATGCACAACTCCATATAAACCTAAGTCTACACAAACTCTGGATGTTTCCTCTCTATTTTGTTTTGAGGTGTTTCTAAACTTGATGTTAAGAGGCTCTATATTCCCAATGAAGAGAGCTGCTGATACTTATAAAGCACTGTTACTAGTAAGGTGTTAAACATCCTGGTAATGCTTGTGTGTAGGCTTAATAGTAAGCTCACAATAGACAATAAACTACAAGCCCTAGAGCATGGGCCATTACCTATGTAGCAAAACCAAAACAAGACAAGTTTAAAACTGTAATTAAAGATTCTGAGATAGGACAATTATCATGGAATTTCTAGTTTAGACCTAAATATAGTCACCTATACCTTTATAAAGTCAATACAAAGAGGGATTTTACTACACAAAAGAGAAAAAAAAGTCATTGATTGAAAGCAGAGATTGGACTAATGTCATGATAAGCCAAGGAATGATAGTGGACATGGGAACCCGGAAGAGATAGTCTCTAGACTGTGGCTTGCAGGCTCACAGAGTAGAGCCTATATCTTTTCCCTGGAGAACTGATTTCAGACTTCTGGCCTCTAGAGCTATGAGCACAAAAGCTACAGGCTTGTGGTAATTTATCATGGTTTGTGATCATTTGTTATGACAGGTGCAAGGAGTCACTATAACGTACTACACTGTATTGCAGGTTCCCATGAGATGGAGAACATCTCAGGTGCAGTTCGGTCACCATATTTTCAACAACAATACCACAAAGAAAGAAAGAAAGAAAGAAAGAAAGAAAGAAAGAAAGAAAGAAAGAAAGAAAGAAAGAAAGAAAGAAAGAAAGAGAGAGAGAGAAAAGAAGGAAGGAAGGAAGGAAGGAAGGAAGGAAGGAAGGAAGGAAAGAATCTTTTCTTGTAGCCAATGAGCTAGCTTCCAGAAAAACCTAAGTCAAGACAACAAAGAAGTATCTTCAGATTTGTTTCCATTTTCTTACTAGTTATGAATTATTGCATGAATTAAACAGAAGGAACATCCCTTCATAGAAGAGTCTGTACCCTGTTATTTAAAGCAAACCATTCTGTTTGCCTAACACCTGATGTAATATAGAACTCTCACAGAACAACTGCAAATACGAGATTTTATGTTTTCCTCAACTATTTCATAAACCAATTCACTTCAGTGTGACAGAATTGAGAGTGACAGAAATACAAGGTACTTCCCCTCCCTTGGTAAATGACAGAAAAGACCCAAGTGCTCTGCACAGATGGTTGGAAGGAACTGGCACTAAGTTACATCAATCATCTGGTGATGACTAAGTCATCCCTATTATCACAGCAGAATGTATGGGCCAGAGAAATCTCAAGAACTACATTTCCCAGAAGCCAGACCTATTAGAGGAAATGAAATCTGAACTGGAAGGCCTTTCTTGGACTTAAGTTAACAAGGCATGGGCAAGTGAGTGCAGCCTCTCTCCTGATGATCTTATGTAAATTGCCTAACAAATCTTGGTAAGGTTGATGGGAGTATAATGATGATTAAAGAGTATAGTCATCTAATCCAAACACAAACATGTCGTGTCACCTGGCTGTCTGAAGCACTGAATCACTTCCTTTTTATTAACTGTACTTTGACATGCTCAAAGTGATGCTTACCATACATTATCTTTTCAAACCACAGCGGATACACTCAGACAAGAAGAGCTGTGATTTATAAGTGTAATACTTACTTTAATTGATAGCAGAACTGGAAAGAAAGTGTCCTTCAGAGTACAGAGACTCTAACATCCAGCATGTTTCTTCCTAATACATGATGGTTTCAGAAAAACTACAGTATAATTAAAACAATACATAATAAAAAATAAATAGTAAAATATTATATAAATAGTAAAATAAACAAGAAAATAGTAAAAAATAAAACAAAACAATTCTTGGTCCCTTCCCATTCCTCTTCAAACTCTTGCATCTAGTTATTATGGTGGGTGACTCCTAGCAACAGTTTCATATTTCCATCCTTCCTGTTTAAGTGTTGTGACTGAGCTCACAGAACAGGAATTACAATGTGAATTATTTGAAAGCTATCAATAGAGAAAAACATTATCCAACGCAGCTGAAGCCCTTTCCTCACAGCTGTTTAGCACCAGACCACAGTTATATCACTAACTGTCTAGTCATCCAAATATTGCATTTAACTAAAAGGCAATAAAAAGAATTCTCGAACTCAAGAATGATTGCCAATAAGAACTATCACAAATAATTTATCTTTTTCTTGTCAAGCCATAAAACTCAAGAAAATGTGCCAGCAGGCTTATTTCTAGCATGTATGTGAATAGTGTCTACATTCAGGTTGAATGGCCAAATAGGTTGCTTTAACTTTGACCCCTGTAATCTCTATAACTATAGATCTAAAACAAATAAATCCTTCTTTGAAAACCCCAGTAGGAGAGACTATTCACTAATATGCTTTTGTGCAAATAAGGGTGTTCTACTTACAATAATGCCAAGTGATCACTTCCAGAGAACACTGAACTGGTATAGAGAGGAAGGTAATACTCAATCCATCAACTATGTTAGTCAAAACAAGCCAAGAAAGCAAACAAACAAAAGACCAGAATCTGATGGTCAGTGGCGTTAGAGATGTCAGTTCATTGGTGTCTTAGTATTTGTAAATGTAATGAGTATCATGACTGTGATGGTGGTGGTAACTACAGTCACTATTTAGTCAGTGTTTCAAATATGTCAGGGCCTAGTGGAATCAAAGCACAAAAGAGAAGGAAAGCCAGCTACTCACGTCAGTCTGTAGGGACTGGTGACCAGAGAATAGAGAATGGTGAACGTTTTATGATCTGGCAGATTCTCACTGAACTTGGTCAGAGGCTAGGGTAACAAAGAGTTAAAGCACATAGAAGAGGTTCATGTGAGGGAAAAACCCATTTTCAACATCTGTATTTCTGCCAAAGATTACCAGCAGAAGCAGCAGCTGTCAGGTGGTCTGGAAAGCAAGTATCAGGGAGTGCGTCACAGTAGAAGCATCGGACAACTGTTTCAGTGCGGATACCTAGAGTGAACAGCAGTGAAAAGACCTCAGTAAACAGAAGGGCTAGGTGAATAGAGGCTCTTACCGTTCTGCTGCTGAGATTAACTTCATCCCATCCCCTGCCCACATGAAGATTTGCAGCGAAATAAAAGGCTGGAACAGAGGTTTGAATGCCCCCAAAAGGGCAGAAAGATGAAGATAACTTTATCCTTAGAGGAAAATGTCTGTTAAGCTCTACTTTATTCAATATGTCATTTACTTCTCAGGCTCACCCCCCTGGGCCATTATGACTCCCATTTTATAAAAGGGAAAATGTAAAAGCTAAGCTCCAAGATGGCTTGTGGGGTGAGTTCAGAACCTAGAGTTTACCTGATTTGTTTGAATGCTCAAAACCAGCGTGCGGCACGTGAGCTCACTCAACTTCACAGCCCTGCTCCATTCAGCATACATTGGGAATAGTGAGGGGCATTCACAGATAAGAAATATAAATTCTCTCTGGGATAGACTAGCTGAATTCTAATGGAGGCATTCTATCTTAAACTGCTATTTGGGGCTAAATTAACATATTGAGACCCAGGGTTCAAATAGAGACGATGACCTCAGTTCAATACCCAGCACATACGTCAGGTAGCTCACGACTGCCTACATCCCTGGCTCACTGGAATCCTCTGTGGGCACCTGCATTGATGTATGCGTACCCGACCCCACATATGCACATAGAGTCACAGAAAATAAATAAATAAATATTTAAAAGTAAATACAAATTAACAGCTAAAATTCTCCTATCGACTTTGGCACAGAAGGTGAAAGGTCTTTTATTACTGAATTTGTTTGCTCTGATTTTCAAGAAATAAACAGCTCGCCCAAGCTAATTCTACACAAAAGATTGCCAGGGTGAGAGGGGACCTGGGTCTGACTGTGACTGACAGATGCTGGGACTCAACATTAACCAAAGAGTCTCTTTATAAATTTCCTCCCTGCCGTTCTCAGTCCAGCTAACCTAAGAAAGCGCTAAGCTAACTTTCTCCTTGGTACTGACAGAGGACATAAAAGTACAATTCCTTCCTCAAATCTGTAAAACTCCCAGACAGCTGTAACCTGGTTTGGATATTTTTACTACCTTTCGGGTATCACTATGGCTTGTCAGTCGGGTCTATCAAAAGTCAGACGGTTGGACGCTCTTTCATTTTACCTATGTATTAATCATAGATATGGGAGAGGTTGCTCAAGTTCTGGCCTCTTGTAGAAGCCTTCATCTCCCTTGCTGTGTGTTGAGAGTAGAAGACAGAAGAAAAGAACGGGAGGTCACAGTGGGATACAGCCTCAGAGATGGGATCCCTAGCCATCCATGTGCTCCAGGACCTGCGTTAGCACTGACTGGTCCTTGGTAGCATCTAGGGTTATAGCTGTCAGCCTGGGGTCTGAGATTCTTCATCTTGAAGGTTTGGCTGCTCCCCAGAACTGTCCTGCAAGCTATCTGACTTCAGAGCCAGCTCTCTCCGGCCATCTCTCTTCTACAGGTGTCTTCCCTCTCTCGGAGCCCTCAAACTGTTCAAGCTTTCCCTTAGTGATCACTGACTTGCGCCACCTAAGGATCTGTTGCGGTAAAGAATAAAGAACTGGTGGAACGGCTCCCGCACATACCCTGGCGGTGGCTCTCTGGTTAGTTCCGGCTCCTGTGGGCCATTGGAACTAGCGCTAATTTATCTCTCATCTACTCTCTGACCCATGTGGTCCGCAAACCATTCCAACGCACACCCTGTCCTCACTCACAGCTCCATCCCATCTCACATTGCTGATGGCTACTCTCTGAGCCCAGCAGCAATCTCTCTACCCATCTAGCTCCCAGGGGAGGTTGTTACCACACCAGGCATACACATCCCAATTCCATGGTGGCTCTGTGCATCCCGCCACCATACACTCCCTTGAATTCAATTAAGTCACCACATGAAAGAACACACTGCACAATATCCTCTGATCCAATTGGTAAGATATAATTGCCCCATCTAGACAACACAAAATCCTGTACACATCCATCCCTTAAGAATAGTCATACCAACCTGTAACTATACACAGAGAAGAATCTTAACATCTGCTGCCAAGTTCTCTCAGCTCCTTCCTTCTCACTCTGGCCCCTTTCTCCTCCTCTCCCTCCCTTCTAAAACCTCTCTTTCCACCTCCCTTCCTTCTTGTCCAATGACAGGCCTCGTTTTATTTTGTCTGCCCTCACCTGCATAATAACATCAACCTACAAGGATCCATTCAAGGCCTAAACTACATGGAACAGCTGCAGTCATTCAAGCTCAGACCTGTACTCCCACCCAGGTTGACATCCCGGCCAGCAACCAGTAAGCCACATCACCTGACACCCGGTGGACTTAGATCTGTGGGCAATGCTACTGTTGCATAGGCCCAGAGTCTCTGCAGGTGGCCCCTTCTTCAGAAAAAATAAAATGTTGACTGCAGGCACCTTGCTCTGGAGCCAGGCGGTATTGAACCATATAGGTCACAGGCAGTGTAGTACTTCTTCAGCTAGCTGTCAAGGAGGGCAAGGCTGAGAGCCCTACTATGATTAGAGCTGGGTTGAGCCGGGGACTAAAACCCGCCCACTTGTCAGTGGGCTGGCCCAATGCTGATATTTCTTCAGCGGTCCCACTGTATTTGACGCTATCCTTGGTGCTACTGTTAGCCTTGCTGCTGCGGCCGCTAGCCTCTGCTACTTCTCTCTCTTACTATTATCACCTTGACTACATTACTGCAAGCAGGCGAGAAAAACCACTCCAAAATGGTCTTTATTGAACCTTATATTTCAAACCAAGAGAGGAAATCCAAGGATGTGTTTCCCAGGCAACTCACTGAGTGAGCCTGAACAGGTGCTCAGATAATCTCAACAAAGATGTCTGTACAATTGCAGTCATTTGTTTCGCCAATCACAAATATTCATTTGAACTAATTGCAACAATTAGTGCTGTATTGGGGTCTAATTTCAGCCTTTCCACCAATCATAGCAATCTCACACCAGAGCAAGTCTTCCTATCTGATTAAGGTAAAAATGGTCACTGAGGCAGGTGAGTACAAAGAGGTCTTATAGAAAGGTTTCAAACATTCCCAGCTGTGGCTCTGCATGCAGAAGTCAGATCATCATTTCCAGTCTTTGCATAGTTGTCTCCAGATATCTAAGGAGTGTTCAAGATAGCTGGTGCCTAGATAAAGATAGTCAGGCTGATGCAATAGGCAGTCCTATCTTTCAAGGTATCTCAGCAACAAGAGAGAGTTCAATAAGGAACTGAGCATCAGAAAAAGGAATTACACAAACTGAAAGAACTTATCATCAACCAATAATGATTTTAATAACGATTTTTATACTTCTTCTTCTCCTAAGAAAATGGGGTCCCAGCATCCCAGAAAGAAGGGTTATCTAGCTGACATAAAGAAAAGGGTTTTAAAGAGACATGTGTTTTCTTCTTCTTTATTATCAACCTATTTTAACAACAATCTCCAAGGATTGGAGTTTCCCCAGGAATCTCATGCTGAGGACAGGAAAGGGCTGAAGTCTGGTGCCAGCCACTGAGAGCTTCTCCAGAGGAAAAACAGCTTATCTCTATTTTCACAGACAATTTAAGCACCGTGCGAGGACATGTTACATAGTCAGGAAGTGACAGTCAGGATTCTGTCTGATTGTCCCTAGTTACACTACATCTAATGATGGCATGCATAATAAGTTTACACACACACACACACACACACACACACACACACATATATATATATATCAACTTTTGATATAGAATGTGATCTCAAATATAGTACTTTTATGCTTCTGTGCCCCAATCACCCCAGATAATGAAAACACTGTTGAATCTGATTTGTTAAGCAACTTTCTCTAGACTGACTGAGTGCACACTGAGAGTATGAGTAGACAACATAACAAAGGCATTAGACTACATATTTCTCTCACCCTGAGATAATTCCCTATTCAAGGAAACAGCATGTGTGCTGACAACTTTGTAGTGTCAGTCTGTAAGGCTTAGCCTTCTGTCTGCTCCTTACACCTGTACTTTATTCTCCTTGGAGTAACCAGAATTCTACACCTTCTTGTCATAATCACTATTCAAAATCAGATATGGGAGGCTGGAAGGATAGCTCAAAAGAGTATTTCTTGCTCTTGCAGAGGACATGGGGTTGGTAAGCAGCATCAACATAGTAACCCATAACCATCCATAACTCCACTTCTAGGGTACTTCGTGACCTTTTCCCCATGCATGGTGTCCACATATATACATACAGGCAAAACATTCATACAGATAATATAAACAAATAAACAAATGAACACATACATACATACATACATACAACTTTAAAGAATAGAATGCTGACTCAAAGGATATTAGCCCTTGCTGCTCTTTCAGAGGGCAAGAGTTCATCTCCCAGTTCAGTTCTCAGCCCCCATGACAGATGGCTCACAACCACCTGCAATTCCTGTTCTTCCTCCTCTTTCCTCTAACAGTACCCACATTCACAGGCAAAAATACACAAATAAAAATAAACGTTTATGTTAAAAATTAGAGCTAGTGAACAGGAACATGCTATTAAATAAAAATCTGTTTTAAACCAAAACAAAATAGAAAAGCAAAGTCAAGTTCTTAACTGAAAAAGGAAGCATCCATGTTACTGGAAGAAAAAGAAAACTGAAGGGACAAGAAAGGACTTACAGGCCTCTATGATATCCCTGGAATGTAGCTTCATATTTTATGTAGTTGTGTTTAGTTCATTCCAATGGTAAAGATATACAAAAATGGCTCAAGAAAATCAGAGACTGAGATATTTACACAGACATAGCAGAGGGACATGTAAAAGCCAAGCTGGAGCACTAGCTATACACCTGTGAGGTTATGAGACCAAATCCCTGGAACCCACACAGAAGCCAGATGTATAGAACAAGCATCTGCAGTCACATCACTGATAGCAGAGTGTAAGTGAGGATGTAGGAGGCTCTCTGGAAGCTCATTGTCCAGGCTATTATATACCATGAGATAAAACAAAGGAGTCCTACCTCGAACAAGGTGAATGCCAAGGAGAGACCAACATGAAGGATGTTCTCAGACCTTCACTTCAGCATGGCAACTGTGCACCTGCATTCATAATCATGAATTACACACACACAGACACACACACACACACACACACACACACACACACAGAGAGAGAGAGAGAGAGAGAGAGAGAGAGAGAGAGAGAGAATCGACAATTGAAATTCAAATCCAGTAAAGGTCAGGCATATGCCAATTATAGAAGCTTTGTATTTAAACAAAAGATCAAATGTATGTGTTACTTGGGAGAATGAAAAAGAAAAGCTTCCTGGACACATTACTAGTGAGAACATTATTCCAGTACTAAATGGCAACGGGACAAAGAGTGGCAAATGGTGTTCACCACTTCTCAAGCAACCCCAGTATACTCAGGTTTGCACCACACAAAGGCTCTAGGCTAATCCATCTGTCAGGGTGAAGCACCTCCCTAACAAGTCTTATTTAAGTTATATTCACAGAGGTTTTGATAGATGGGGGATAGTTTACTATAGGCACATATAAACAGAATTTGCCAGACATTCTAGTCCCTTCCTGAATTCCCAGCATTCAGAAGGCTGCAGCAGAAGAATCACAAAATTCAAACCTACTTAGGCTACATTACAAGACCCTGCCCCTAAAAATTAATCAAGCAAACAAACTGAAGATGTGATAACTCTGTAATTACTTTCAGAAGGTATGTTTGGGTGTTCATTTGTAGACTTTTACAAAACTGGGGTATATGCTAATATATAAATATAGATATATGTATTCATATAATTATATAGAAAACGAGTAGGTCCTAAGAGCCTATTAGTATGAGGAATAGCAATAGGGGATATCATGCATTTCAGTCTAGCCAGGTTGATTAATAAGACTGTACTAATTTTGAGCACTCCCAATAAATAATCATAAACGCTGAAAACACAATAGCTACACTGATGTGTTTTGCAAAAGAAGTGAAAAAAATGCAAATCCGAAATTATGAGAAATCCAATCTATCAGACAAGCCCTATTTTTCAAAATTGTGAGAAGCAGAAGGCAATTGGATAAATGTCCCAGAAGCCTGTTACATTTCGGAGATGCTTCCATGTTAATGACAGGTAGTGGCTGTGGTTTCAGGTGATTGTGAAGAACTGTGGAGCTGTGAGGGGACTTATAAAATGTTACCATAACTGAAATCAGAAGCCTGTGTGAATTCCAGAGGAAACATACATCTTGACATTAAGTTCCTGCACAATCCCCCATGATGCATCTATGATGGCTTTGAACTGCATCATGGGTACTACTTTCTGAGGTCTTTCAGATTCGAGGCCTTTAAAATATTTCTTAAATGTCCCCTAAGCTGAAACCAAAGATGTTTTGAGACTGTTAAATTTTGGGTTCCAAGTGTCAACCTCCTTCAAAATTTGGAAAGAAGTTTGCATTGCCATAGCACAAAAGTATTTTTAATTATCAGTGCTTTGGGGCTACACTGTATTAGATATATAAATGAGCATAATAAAAATGGACTTATTTATTATTGTTTCACCAAGAAATCCAGGCTATATCACTCAAGATTTAGGAAACTAGGCAGAAAAGACAGCTCATAGAAAAGATATGCCTTGTGAGTTATAATATTATTTTTGCCATTCTTTTCTGCAAATAACTGTCTGATTTGTTCAGATTTGTGAAGCTTTCACAGAACTCTGGTTTTATTTTCCCCAACCCACAATCCCCAAAAATAGGTTGGAATTTTCAACATTTAGGAGACTGAGGGAGAAAAGGGCAAGTTAGAAGTCAGACTGAGCTATATAGTAAATTCCAGGCCAGCCTACCTTACAGAACAAGATCCTATCCCAATAACAAAAAAAAAAAAAAAAAAAGGAGAGGTAGAGTACAGTAGGCAGGTGACCAATAATTCTCAATAAAGATAATACTCCTCAAAGGATATTGACTTTGGGATAAAATGGGACAACAGGCACCTTGCAACCTTCAGAAAAGCTCTATACTCTAAAGGATATTCCAGTCTACCACAAGTTATAAATGTCACAACAAATATTCTTACAAAGGTGTAAAATATATTCAAGCTTATTTAATGTTCACAGTATATTTATGTTTATCGCAACCTAGAATCTAATTTTGTCTTACTTAATATTACTAGTACTCTAGTACTGTATACACTGGTCTATTCCAGTTCCTATAAAACACTTTAGGTAATTTGTAAACAATACATATTCATCTCCAGCAGCTCTAGGGGCTGTGACTTCCAAGATCAACATGCATGTGAATATGGTGCTATGTGAGGGTCTGTTTCTCATGAATGGTAAACTCTATTTTTGTCCCTACAGGGAAGAATGACTCAGGTTTCCCAGAACAAGACTCTAATTCTAATTTAGGAGTGGGTGTCTCTTGTGATATAATTACCTTACAAAGGTGCCATATCTTAATACTGCCATGTTGGTTGTTAAGTTTTAAAACATGAATGGGGAGTTACAAATATTAGGATCTTAGGAGCGTATGTGACTGTAGGGCTCAGATGTTGTCTTCTGTTTCCATGGTCACATTGTATCACATAGTCGTAGTCTATATCAATATGACTGTGAATCTGTTTCCTTCATCCGTCTTTTTTCCTCAGTTTCATTTGTCATTCAGTCTGATGATTGTTTATTGAATGAAAACACAGGTGTAAACACTTGTATGAATTCTAAATGCTGTTATTTGCCTCCAGGGGTTTATTTGAGTGTTTGTCTAGGATTTAAATTAAATACAGAGTTAATTCAAAACTGGACTTCAATCTTTATGAGAGCTTGTCTACCTAGGGCATTTCAATACAAATAAATCTTTCTGGTTCCAACTGAGAATGTGGGCCCCTTCTTTGTGGATAACACCAACCTCCAGTTTCTATCATTCAAGCAACACAAAGCTTGCAAAAATTTAGATTATCTTCTTCCCACATTTTCCGACTGTTTTTGCTTATCTTTTGAGCCTCTCACTCTCTACTTCTTATGAGTTAGCTAATGCTTCAAGGAAGAAGGTAAAACAGTGTATGTTCCCTTCTCTCCAATGTTCTGCTCTGCAACTCTACTTCCTCAAGGACATGGAGATATCCCAGACATCCCGTTGCTCCCAGATCTACACCTGACCGAAGAAAGGAGGTTCAACTGATATAATTGATTTATTCATAGCAGCATCTGAAAGTCTGACCTAACTTAAAAGTACATTACAGGGGTTGGGAATTTAGTTCAGTGGTAGAGCGTTTGCCTAGCAAGTGCAAGGCCCTGGGTTCGGTCCCCAGCTCCGAAAAAAAAAAAAAAAAAAGGAAATGAAAAAAAAGTGCATTTCATAATAGTTCAACTAAGAAAATGAAGATCAATGTAAGTTGAAGGTTTTCGTGAGCTCTTTTCTTCAGAAGCTTACTAAAATGCCAAGAAATCACATAACTAATGACTACAGTTGACCTAGGGTCCCAATGCGACACATTTACAGTAGAATTTGCTACCATTGCATTCACAATACTGCTGTATGTGCACGTGCTAAGTGCTCTTCCCAAAATGCTAACTAGAACATCTTCCCTATCATAAATCTAAAGTCACTAGTAAAAATTGTTCAAATAGCTAAATGAAGTTTTCCACTTTGAAGTGTTGCTGTGCCTGAAAATCTACATGTTGAAAAGTAATAAGGTCAAGAATTTGTGTCCCCTTCTTCACCTCCAGCCCCAGATATGAAGCATACTCACTCCAAGAAACTCACGGGCAATCTTGTAGTTTTAGGGTCAGTTAAATATCCCCAATCCAAAAGCATATTCTGAAATACTCAAAAATCTAGCATTTTTTTTTCAGGAATAACTGATTTCCCAAGTGAAAAATTTAGCATCTAACATCATGTGACACTAAACCCAGTGCATTAAAATGTGTAAAATCTACCTTTCAGGTGAAGAAAAGATGTGTATAAAACCAAATGAAACATGGTGAAATTTGGATACTCTCCTCAATATATCTCTCTATGCATAAAATCTCAAATTCAAAACATTATGGTTATGAGCATTTCAGACAATGGATATTCAGAACACACTGAGCCTGATTATGGAAGATATACAACCTAACCGGTTAGTGACAGGACTCTCACCTGGAGGAGGCTATGATCTCAAATACTAGAGAAGGATCTGAAATGACACAAGCTACATTTTCAAGTTTCAGACACAAGGACCCAAATTCTGAGCTTTCTTCTGGAATAGACAGTATCTGGACTTGAAAAGTTCCCAGCTCAAGAAACTTGCCTTCTAATATATTCATAGGAGCAAGACCTGAAGGGATGGATGTCCACTGTGGCTGACAGGAAGATATGCCTTCCACCTGACAGGGAGCAATGGGGACATAAGTCCCTGTGCCACAGAGGAGCATGCAGTACAGAAGGTTCTTCAGATTCCAAACCACATCCTTTGAGAGGAAGGACGAGTGTTTGAATATCTGCCAACACCATGTCCTTGATGCTTCTAATTCCAGCAACAAACCACAAGACTTGGCTCTTTTGACCCAGTTCTTCCTCCTTGTCTAAGCCTGATGGATCCAGAAGAAACAAAGATAGAAAAAGCACCAGGCAAATCTAGTAAAGAAACCAGCCATGCAGTCCTCGGCCCTCCAGTCCTGGCTCTGCCAGGGTGAACGGAAGAAAAGCTGTGAGCCGGATGTTTTTAATCTACATTACATTGGCCTTCTTGATACCTAAAAATAAGAGTACTAGATTTCAAAGGGACTTCAAAAGCCAGGAAGTCTGCCAGAGATCTCATTTAGGGTCCCCCAAAAGGAACAGTACATCTAAAAATAATTTGTTGTAGGGTGGCATTTTTCAAATGTGTGCCACCAAGTATATCTCCTTTTATACCAGGTAGGAGAACCTGCCGGACTATTTTGAAAATTGTCAGATATTATCTAGATCATCGTCCCTCTTGATATTGAATATCAAGGTAGTGCCAATGAGTTGGGAGTTGAAAGGACCATGATTATGTGCTAATTTTAAAAATAACCAATACAGGATAAACACAGTGCTCTCAGAAAGAAGGATTATGCAATTGGTTAAATACTTATTCTATCTCCTGTACACTAAAATATATCCCATGCATTAAAACTCTAAATAGAAACAAACTATCTTTGCAATTCAAAGCAAAGAAGCAATTAATTAGTTGAATGCGGAACTTTCCCAACCTCCAGAGGAAACAGAATTATTAATGACAACCTTTTCATGACGAGACACAAAAACTTCCTAAAGAATGTCCTCAGAGACGTATGGAAATCATGTTATATCATAAAATAACCTTCTAAATAGCAGCCTTTCCACAAATATGTTACAAAAATTCTGATTGTCTGTGATAATTAATCATCAACTTGACAAAAATCTATATTCACTGAGAAAGGGAGACACAGGAGGATTTTTCTAGAACAGATTGGTCTACAAGTATTTGGGTTGGTTGGGTGGAAACCCCACCCAACTGTAGATGAAACCATTCCCAAGGCAAAAGATCCTAAACTGTGTACTTTGAGAAACTGACCTGAGTGCAAGCATGAATGCATGCATTTCATTGCTCTCTCTCTCTGGATTATGGGTATGGTAGAACCAAATCCCTCAAGCTCCTGATGCTTTGACTTCCCCGCTATGGTAGACTTTAACCTGTAACTGTGAATTAAAATAAAACTTTCTCTTCTAAGTTGCTTTAGTAAGAATATTTTATAAAAGTAATGGGAGATGAATCTAAAACCGACATTCTCACTGGAGTTACTTTACTGGGAGATTAGTTAATAAAATATATACATTAAAACATTCAATGAGGCTGGAGAGATGGCTCAGCAGTTAAGAGCACTGAGTGCTCTTCCAGAGGTCCTGAGTTCAATTCCCAGCAACCACATGGTGGCTTGCAAACATCTGTAATAGAATCTGATGCCCTCTTCTGGTGTGTCTGAAGACAGCTACAGTGTACTCATATAAAATAAATAAATAAATAAATAAATAAATAAATAAATAAATAAATAACTCTTAAAAGTATTCAATGAAATAAAAAGTGAAATACCCATTATAGCACATGAATTTATTATTTAGGGAAGGATGACTCAAAGTAGCATTTGCATCAGAATTCTCATTTGCAACATATCAGGCTACCATCAGGAAGTTTCTTGCCATCCGTCTCAGTTAGGGATTTTATTGCTATGAAGAAACATCATAACTACAGGAACTCTTACAAAGAAAAGCATTTAACTAGGGCTGACTTATTGTTCAGAGGTTCCGTCCATTACTGTCATGGCTGGAAGCATGGTGGCATGCAGGCAGACTTGGTACTAGAGAAGAAACTGGGAGTTCTATGTCTGGACTTGCAGGAAGCCAAAAGAGAGAAAGAGAAAATGGGCCTGGCTTGAATATTTAAAACCTGAAAACCCACCTTGAATGACCCAACCCTTCTAATGAGGCCACAACTACTCCAGCAAAGCCATACCTTATAATAGTGCTATTCCCTGGTAATCAAGCATACAAACACATGAATCCATGGGGGCCATTCTTATTCAAACCACCACATCATGGTTACTCTACATGTTGGAGCACACTCTCCATAGCTTGAGGATATAGAGAACTTCACATACACATGCAAGGTTCTATTGGAGAGCCTTCTTAGTCCTGGGCATCTATCTCCACAGAAGAAGAGTAGAGCTCTCACAGCGTAGCTACAGTATGTATTTATAAAGGTAAAGATGCAAAAAAGGGGGAGCACTAGCCTTAAGAATCTTACTTAATTTTCAAGTAAAAGCAAACATACAGGTCCCACACTTCTTGCCAAATGGCAACTTTAAATTTTTTCCAAAATCTGTCAGGCCATGAAAACCTTGATTTAAGATTCTATTAGCCCTTTACTCGATGAAAAAAACATTATATTTCTCTAGTTGAGAAAAAATGTTTTAATTAATACTTTAAAAAATAATAATGTCATGTGTACTTAATATGCTAAGAGCAGTAGGGAGTTAAAAGTAATAGGACTGTGGAGTTGAAGGAATCAAAATAATGATTGTAATAAAAGTCTCACAATATTAAAGGCACTGCTTTTTTTATTCATTTAAAGTAGGCATATGATGACATGGAATGGTTTAGCATCGTAGTCTTTATAAATCAGAAAGAAACAAAACCCAAGACTTTATAAATATAAACATTTAAAACCAAAGTGAGATTTTTTTTCTGGTTTATACAATTAATTGATGACATTAACTTAACTTATTTAATGATCACATATTTTGAGGAACTATCCTAGACAGTGGAGAATCTCCAGACAATAGAGACACAGGCCAGCCTTACATCTATTTAAGTACAAGGAGTGGAGATGTCCTCTAATGCTCTTGCACCAACTGTCCTCATACATGACAATGCGTGAGTATGCAAAATCCCGAAGACGATTAGAACTATGGAAAGGCAAGAGTCATATTAGGCGGTGTCCATTGGAGAAGTTAGGAACACCAGCCATGGGTAGAGAAGGAGGTTAATTTGGCTAGCTTTGTGGGATTATCAAGTTACATACTGGACAGGGATGTTAGACTGAGTTCCTATTGCGAAGTCTGTGGTTCCATACAAAGAATGAGTGAGAAACTGTGAGTGTTTGCCAGACAGAAAAAAATATAGTCATACGGAATATTGCTTCAAAAAAAAATAGTGTAACCACAGACTGTAAGACAGCTAAGCAGTCAAAATGTAGAATGGGAGTAACTGCGAAGGGCCGAGTTAAGAAAGAAAGAGCACACGAAGACAGTGGTAATGCTCAGCATCTCCCCTGGCCTCTTCTATTGACCCCATAGGAACTGAATTCAGGGAAAGTGAGGAAAAGATCAAGCTGACTCCAGCTCCTTGGTGTGGTTAGTTGAAAAGATTATGGGGGGGGGGGGAAGTGGGTCCAAAGAGAATTTTAACTAGAATGTACTAAGAGTAGAGTCCAAAGTTCACCTTTCCCAAAAGTTATTTAACTGAATTCCCTACAAGTTAGCCAACAAGTAATTGGGTTTGGGGGGTTGTTGTTGTTGTTGTTGT
The DNA here is from genome assembly GCF_011064425.1 of Rattus rattus. Classification (NCBI taxonomy): domain Eukaryota; kingdom Metazoa; phylum Chordata; class Mammalia; order Rodentia; family Muridae; genus Rattus; species Rattus rattus. Next base: position 109,349,649 of record NC_046157.1, read on the forward strand.
TGTTGTTGTTGTTGTTGTTGTTGTTGTTGTTTTGGTTGTCCAGCTTTCTTTTTTTTTCTTTTTTATTGGATATTTTATGTATTTACATTTCAAATGTTATCTCGTTTCCTGATTACCTCCTCCCCATCCCTCTCCCCCTGTTTCTATGAAGATGCTCCCACTCCTACCCACCCACTCACACCTCAACACCCTGGCATTCCCTTACATTGGGGAAATGAGCCTTCACAGTACCGAGGGCTTTTCCTCCTATTGATGGTGGACAAGGCCATCCTCTGCTACATATGTGTACTCTAGTTGGTGGTTTAATCCCTGGGAGCTCTGGGGGGTCTGGTTGATTGATATTGTTATTTTTCCTGTGGGGTTGCAAATTGCTTCAGGTCCTTCAGTCCTTTCTCTAACTTCTTCATTGGAGTCCCCATGCATGGTTATCTGCAAACATCCTCATCTGAATTTTTAAGGCTCTAACAGAGCCTCTCAGGAGACATCCATATCAGGCTCCTGTCAGCAAGCACTTCTTGGTATCAGCAATAGTGACTGGGTTTGGTGGCTGCATATGGGATGAATCCCCAAGTGGGGCAGTCTCTGGATGGCCTTTCCTTCAGTCTCTGCTCCACTCTGTCACTGTATTTCCTTTAGACAGGAGCAATTCTTGTTAATAGATAGCAATTAGAGGTGTGAAACAGCATATCCTTCATGTTTTAAATCTATTTTTATATTTTAAAATTATTATGCAATTACATCATTTCTCCTTTTTATTCCCCCTAATCATCTCATATGGTTCTCTCTCTCTCTCTCTCTCTCTCTCTCTCTCTCTCTCTCTCTCTCTCTTTCGATCTCTCCCTCTCTCACCCCACCATATCCCCACCCCATGTTTCTACAGGAAGACAACTATTCAGATGCTACACAGAGAGCTTTCTCCAGGTGTGCTTTCAGCATTGACCCAGGCTTTTCCTACTGGCTCACTATTAGCTTATGTAGTTTTGGATCATATGTAGACAAGAGGTGGAATAATGACTGAAGGTGTAAGGAAAGATTGTCTTCAGAAAATCTTTTTTCTCAATGTGTTTAGTGGTCACTTTAAAAGAGAATTCCCTACAAATAGCTTTGCTGTAGCATTTGATTTTTGCTCGTTTATTTCTTTTAACCTCTTTATGCATGTGTCAACAACAGTATCTGATTTTACCATAGCAAGCACCACATTGTCTACTTTCACATTCCTTTCTCCTGCCAACATTCCAAAAGAAGTCTCCTTCAAGGTAGCGGCCTCCAGAGTATTTATTTGATTCCATACCAACATTAGACCAAGGGCTGTATATTTGACTTTTATTAGGTTTTGTCATGGCTTACAGAGGAAAGGGGTGGCTACCAAAGAGAAAATAAATTCATTAATAAAGATACATTATTTAGCACCTATTGTAAACCATCCTGCCATGATGACTATGGGTTATTTAATTTTGCATACTGTATGTGTCAGGTAGCCCTTTAAATCATCTCTAGAGCTGACTGTAATTCCTTAATACACAAGAGCCTGACATTCAAGGGACAGGATTAATTGCTTCTGTATCTCTCAGATCTTCGTGGTATCACAGGAGATTAAATAGCACATTTGAGGCAAGCCCTCCATAGCAGACCCAACATAGCAGCAGTGCTTTGCGTCTGGGTTGTTGTTGTTGCACAGTATAAGGTCCAGCCCTTTGTTAGCTAGTGGTGCATGATTAATGGCATGAACTACTTGTTAATCTCATGCTTCTAATCTTCCTGGTCTCTTGGAACAGCTTCCTAGATATCTTGCTCTCTTTTCCTTCTGAGACAGTTGTGAGAAATCAAAACGGTAGATTGCATTTGCAAATATTGTAAGATGCTGAAACGCACCCGAGATAGAAGTGTAGGCACTCGTAGCGCATAGAGATAAGTGGGATATAATATTGTTCTGGTCCCCATGTCTCACAGCAGATTCACCAAGCGCATATCATCTCCAACCCAGGCCCACAAAGCATCATCATCAATAGTCTAAAGCATTTTATCTCTAGCCAATCACCTAGTTACTTCATCCAATCACCTCCCTCTGGGAAGTAGTTAACAGTGGATGTGGCTTTAGGAAAGTTCCGCTGAGCCACACTCCTTCCCTTGATACAGCAGTTGTGTTACTAGGAGCAAGAAGGAAAGTGATCCTTTTTTCACATCCAAGCCTCATACTACCAACAAAAACATCACTGGTCAGGCAAAACAGGGACAAAGATGCAGGCCTTGGCTAGAGATAAAGCTAGGAAAATGGGCTACCTGGGGAAGAGGGACTATGTTTTCAGCTTGTTAGCTCCAAGCATTCATCAGCTTAGCTTCAGTCACAGAAACAGAAGGTAAGTGTAGATGATTCTCAAGAACCAGTATCACACTTATGAATATCATATTGAGTCCCCTGCCTTCTACTCTTATTTTCTTAAACTTAGAGTGGTGACTGAGTGTGAGGAATTATAACTGGCATCAATGGGTATGTAAGAAACCAATCCCTTGGTATCAGCCTTCTTAAAGACTGACTTGTGAGGTAGGGCACATTCAGGATAAGAGAGAAAACAGAAATAAAGTCACAGTCACAAAAGGGAAAGAGGGGTAGGATCAGCAAACTCAAGAGGGAGAGAAAAAAAATGAGAGATATGGTAATAGTGTGTCTTAATTACCAACATAAGGATTAAGAAGTGCCCAACACTTCCCATAGACCCTCTTAGTCTTCTCTTCTAACCTATGCTCATTGCTTTGTGATAGACATTGAACCTAACAAACTCTACCATAGACCCCCAGTGGGCACAGTAGGCTGGGACTCAGGTAAACAATTTTCACTATCTTTCCTGCCCTCCACTACAATCTCTTTAGACTTACTTAGTACTGTAGCAGCCTTCTTAGAGAAGCCCCTCCTCCCACCCCACCTCCATTCCCTAGGACCCTATCTCTAGGTGTAGAACCTGGAGTTCTCTCACCCCTGTCTCTCCAGACTTTCTCCTTCTGTTGCCCATCTGCAGGAGACCCTCTTCCCACTCTACTTCCATTCCCCAGGAACTCTGAATCCTAGAGCAGACAGTGGTTCAACTAGATCTTTTCTGCAGCATGCTCAGTCTTTCAACCTAGCCCTTCTACACCACTCTTATCATCCACCTATGTATAGAAGCACTTTACAAGAAATCGAAAGCTAAATCAGGAACAGATAAACCATTTAAACAACCCTACAACTCCTAACGAAATAGAAGCAGTCATTAAAGGTCTCCCAACCAAAAAGAGCCCAGGTCCCGACGGGTTTAGTGCAGAATTCTATCAGACCTTCATAGAAGACCTCGTACCAATATTATCCAAACTATTCCACAAAATTGAAACAGATGGAGCACTACCGAATTCCTTCTATGAAGCCACAATTACTCTTATACCTAAACCACATAAAGACCCAACAAAGAAAGAGAACTTCAGACCAATTTCCCTTATGAATATCGACGCAAAAATACTCAATAAAATTCTGGCAAACCGAATCCAAGAACACATCAAAACAATCATCCACCATGATCAAGTAGGCTTCATCCCAGGCATGCAGGGATGGTTTAATATAAGGAAAACCATCAACGTGATCCATTATATAAACAAACTGAAAGAACAAAACCACATGATCATTTCATTAGATGCTGAGAAAGCATTTGACAAAATTCAACACCCCTTCATGATAAAAGTTCTGGAAAGAATAGGAATTCAAGGCCCATACCTAAACATAGTAAAAGCCATATATAGCAAACCAGTGGCTAACATTAAACTAAATGGAGAAAAACTTGAAGCAATCCCACTAAAATCAGGGACTAGACAAGGCTGCCCACTCTCTCCCTACTTATTCAATATAGATCTTGAAGTTCTAGCCAGAGCAATCAGACAACAAAAGGAGATCAAGGGGATACAGATTGGAAAAGAAGAAGTCAAAATATCACTATTTGCAGATGATATGATAGTATATTTAAGTGATCCCAAAAGTTCCACCAGAGAACTACTAAAGCTGATAAACAACTTCAGCAAAGTGGCTGGGTATAAAATTAACTCAAATAAATCAGTAGCCTTCCGCTACACAAAAGAGAAACAAGCCAAGAAAGAAATTAAGGAAACGACACCCTTCATAATAGACCCAAATAATATAAAGTACCTCGGAGTGACTTTAACCAAGCAAGTAAAAGATTTGTACAACAAGAACTTCAAGACTCTGAAGAAAGAAATTGAAGAAGTCCTCAGAAGATGGAAAGATCTCCCATGCTCATGGATTGGCAGGATTAATATAGTAAAAATGGCCATTCTGCCAAAAGCGATCTACAGATTCAATGCCATCCCCATCAAAATACCAATCCAATTCTTCATAGAGTTAGACAGAACAATTTGCAAATTCATCTGGAATAACAAAAAGCCCAGGATAGCTAAAACTATCCTCAACAATAACAGGACTTCAGGGGGAATCACTATCCCTGAACTCAAGCAGTATTACAGAGCAATAGTGATAAAAACTGCATGGTATTGGTACAGAGACAGACAGATAGACTAATGGAATAGAATTGAAGACCCAGAAATGAACCCACACACCTATGGTTACTTGATTTTTGACAAAGGAGCCAAAACCATCCAATGGAAAAAAGATAGCATTTTCAGCAAATGGTGCTGGTTCAACTGGAGGTCAACATGTAGAAGAATGCAGATCAATCCATGCTTATCACCCTGTACAAAGCTTAAGTCCAAGTGGATCAAGGACCTCCACATCAAACCAGATACACTCAAACTAATAGAAGAAAAAGTGGGGAAGCAACTCGAACACATGGGCACTGGAGAAAATTTCCTGAACAGAACACCAATGGCTTATGCTCTAAGATCAAGAATCGACAAATGGGATCTCATAAAACGGCAAAGCTTCTGTAATGCAAAGGACACTGTGGTTACAACAAAATGGCAACCAACAGATTGGGAAAAGATCTTTACCAATCCTACAACAGATGGAGGCCTTATATCCAAAATATACAAAGAACTCAAGAAGTTAGACCACAGAGAGTCAAATAACCCTATTAAAAAATGGAGTTCAGAGCTAAACAAAGAATTCATAGCTGAGGAATGCCGAATGGCTGAGAAACACCTAAAAAAATGTTCAACATCTTTAGTCATAAGGGAAATGCAAATCAAAACAACCTGAGATTTCACCTCACACCAGTGAGAATGGCTAAGATCAAAAACTCAGGTGACAGCAAATGCTGGCGAGGATCGGAGAAAAGGAACACTCCTCCATTGTTGGTGGGGTTGCAGACTGGTACAACCATTCTGGAAATCAGTCTGGAGGTTCCTCAGAAAATTGGACATTGAACTGCCTGAGGATCAGCTATACCTCTCTTGGGCATATACCCAAAAGATGCCTCAACATATAAAAAAGACACGTGCTCCACTATGTTCATCGCAGCCTTATTTATAATAGCCAGAAGCTGGAAAGAACCCAGATGCCCTTCAACAGAGGAATGGATACAGAAAATGTGGTACATCTACACAATGGAATATTACTCAGCTATCAAAAACAACGACTTTATGAAATTCATAAGCGAATGGATGGAACTGGAAAATATCATCCTGAGTGAGGTAACCCAATCACAGAAGAACACACATGGTATGCACTCATTGATAAGTGACTATTAGCCCAAATGCTTGAATTGCCCTAGATGCACAGAACACATGAAACTCAAGACGGATGATCAAAATGCGAATGCTTCACTCCTTCTTTAGAAGGAGAACAAGAATACCCTTGGCAGGGAATATGGAGGCAAAGATTAAAACAGAGGCAGAAGGAACACCCATTCAGGACCTGTTTTAATCCAGCAACATGGCTGCTAAGGCAAGTGAATCACATCCAAAGACCTTCTAGGTCTGTATGATATGGCTGGAATACAGATATACTTTTAATCCCAGGAGACAGAGGCAAGCTGATCTCTCAGTTTAAGGCCAGTCTGGAATAGAACCTGCCTCAGGTAGAGAAAAACTTAGTTAGGTCCAGACCTGGTGGTGCATGTCTTTAATCCTAGCACACAGGAGAAAGAAGCATGCAGATTTCTGAATTCTCTGAATTCAGTCAGTCGAAAGTCAGTGAGTTGAGAATCAGTTCAGTGGAGTGGAACTGGTGGCAATTCAGTTCATGGAGTTCAGAGGCAGTTTTTACCAGGACTGTTGTACAGAGACAGGTTGCAAAAAGAACAAGCTAGACACAGATGAAGACAGAACAAACAAGAGAATGAGAAGAAACCAGAAGATTAGAACAGATTGCTAGAGTTAGTTGAGGCCAAGCTGAGCATATCAGTCAGAATCTGAGAGAAGCTAGTTTGAATCAGTCAGCTTGAAGAGGAATTTTAGTCAGAACAGCTAAGTTGAACCAGCCAGTTAGAGTTCAGAAAGAACTAGAAAGGGTGAGCTAATTCAGAAGTACTTCATGTTTGTATTGAGATGACAATTACATCATGTAATAATAATAATAATAATAGTGATAATAATAGTAATAATAATAATAATGGATACTTTTATAGCAACTAGATATTGATAAAAACACCTCAAGCAAAATGTCTGAACCCCAGCACAAGAGTACAAACATGAACAGCTAAGACAACAGGCCTCCTTTAAAAGTTTGTAACACTGTTGCAATAGACTCTGAGAAGTGCAATGTAGTTGAAGCACAAGGCACAGACTTCAAAACAATTACATCTATGTTCAAAGAGGATATAAGTAAATCCCTTAATGAAGTTCGTGAAAACACAAACAGCTAAGTGAGACAATGAAATTTAGGAAGTCAACCAAGAACTTTAGAAGCAAACCTCACCAACAGATGAATGTGGCATGGAAGAGAGAATCACAGGTGTTGAAAACAAGATAGAAAAAAAATGGATATTGCAAATGCTATAAAGAAAATGTTACATCTAAAAATATCTAGGCACAAAACATTCAGGAAATCCTGGACAATATAAGAAGATCAACTCTACAAATAATAGATATATAAGAAGGTAAAGAAAGCTAGATCGAAGGCACAGAAAATACTGGTGCGTGTCCATTTTCACTTTTACTTGGATTTCAAGGATCAACACAAGTGGACAGGCTTGGGCAGCAAACGTCTTTCTCTTCTGATCCATCGTTCTTATTTGAAGGAAAAGGAGAGCCTATTAACAATTAGCTCCACCACACATTTCTGAGTTTATTATTCTGGTCGATCAGTATGAGTTTTTCTCTAACATATAGCTATGCTGGGAAGTCCTGTGCATGTTGCTAGGGAAGGAACATCAACAGTCTTATCCACCTATGAACCTCTGTGAGACTCAGTAATGACTGGTCTGGCAAGGTATGCCCACTGCTGTAAGAATGTTCAGAAATATCCAACACCTTTATGGCTGGATTTAAATATGACTTCATTAGATGGAACTTGTGTCTAGTATAGTTAACTGGGCCAAAAACCCATGGCTTGTTAACAATTGCCTTATACTATTATTTTACTAAAGGTAATAAACTGTAATAAGTAGTGAACATTAAGTTCTTATCTCTATACCCATAGAGTGTTTACTGTATACTTTTCAACTCTCATCAGGGAAGCTGGATTTTTTACACATCTATCTGAGTTCCACCACTATGTGGAGTCCTATGCTCTATCTTAGAAGCTATTTGGTAACAAATGGAGACTGGAGAAGAAAGTTAGCTTTCTTCAAGAATGTAGCCCCTGAAAGACCAGTTATGACCCAGTGGATGGTCCCATATTGGTGTACATACAGGTAGAACTAAATGAATCCAAAAGGTATAAAAAGTGTGTGTGTGTGTGTGTGTGTGTGTGTGTGTGTGTGTGATAGATAGATAGATGGATAGATGGATGATGGATGATAGATAGATGGATAGATGATAGATGGATGATGGATAATAGATGGATGATGGATGGATGGATGGATGGATAGATGGATAGATGATGGATGGATAGATGATGATAGATGGATGGATGGATGATGATGGATAGATGATGGATAGATAGATGGATGGATGGATAGATGGATGGATGGGGCAGGGCACATGATATGGGAAAACGTGGTGGAAATATGGGGGACTGGAGGGATGGACTAGGGAATGGGTTTGATAAAAAGCACAGTGTGTGTGTGTGTGTGTGTGTGTGTGTGTGTGTGTGTATGTGTGTGAATTTATATAGAGAAAAGGAGGTTTTAAATCACTCACACAGGCATTACAATCAGCCGTTGTTAGGCAAACCAGTTTGGAGTTTTTAATTTCATCCAGACACACATACAGTGAGTTGGGTATAATGTGGATTTTAGTACAACACCACTGTTGTTGATGTGTTGGATATCCACATTTCTTAAGAGCTGTCTCAGAAAAACCTCACTACTCTTTTGTTCAAAAATAATAGTTTTAAGCATGGGAAATTTAAAGAAATGGTTGAACACAGAAATGAAGACATTATCCACTGCGGTGGTTTGAATGAGAGGAGGAAGACCATGTAGAATATAAACCTATGTCAATATGGGGATAGGCATTCTGCAAAAAATGAAAATATTAGTAAATGAAGATTAGTACCTCAAATAAAATCACAGCTGAAATCCTCACCAATAGAATAGATGAAGATAGAATATCAGGGTTTGAAGAAACATTGATAAATTTCTGTATTTGTGTAATAAGGAAGAAAAATAGTACTAAGAACATACCAGACATGGAAAATCAAGAACACAGTTAAGGAGACAGTGAAAGAATAATGCATTTAGAAGGAGCTGGTGTACAAAACAAGAATACCTTCAGGATATCAATGTGTAAACAATAAGACTTGTATTTTGGTTACCACTAAAAATTCCCCAAGGATCAGAAAATATACACATATCCAGCTACAGACGCATTTGAAACCCAAACAGGTGTTCTCATTTGTAGATTTGCAAGCAAGCAAATATCAAACACTGGGGCATCAACTTTATAAAACAGCACAGCAGGAGAGGGAGGGAATCAATAGTGATTGGCTCCAATACCCCACTCTGGCAATAAAACAATTTTATAGAGCAAAATTACAAGTGTCAAACATGGGAGATCAGATAAAATAACTGACATATTCAAAACATCTCATTCAAAAGCAGCAGAGCACACACACTTTTTCAACAGTTTCTAGAACTTTTTTTCCAAAATAAATCGAATGTATGGTATAAACCTAGTATAAAAACCCAAAGAACAATTTCTTTCCTATCAGACGTTAATGGAATAAAACTAAAAACCAAAGTAAAGAGGAACTATAAAAATTCTGCAAACATATGGATATTGAGCAATAGAGTTCGAAAGGATCAGTGGCTCACTGAAGAAACTGGGAGAAAGACATCAAAGTGTTTCTGAAATCAAATCGTGTGCTGGGTACTTTTATGTCAACTTGACACAATTAGAGTCCTTTGAAAGGAGGAATCACTGATTGTGAAAATGCCTCTGGAAGAGTGGGCTGTAGTAGACAAGCCCATATAGAATTTTCTTATTAGTGATTGATGGGAAGGGCCCAGCCCACTGTGGATGTGGGTACCTCAGCTAGTGGTCTTGGGTTCTATAAGGAAGCAGGATGAACAAGCCACGGGAAGCAAGCCAGCAAGCATCACTCCTCTATGGCCTCTGCATCCGCTCCGACTTCCAGGTTCCTGGCCCATTTGAGTTTCTTCCTGGACTTCACTCAATGGAGTGTGATTCAAGAAATGCGAGCCAAATAAACCCATTCCTCCCCAAGTTGCTCTTGGTCATGTTGTGTCATCACACCAATGGAAAACTAAGACAGATAAAAACTAAAATACAGCACACCAGAATTTGTTCAAGGGAGGAAAGTTGGAAGTATGGCTATGTTCACCAAATCATATTCATCTGTATGAAATGTTACAATGATGCCTATTAAAACTTACAATGAATTACAATTATAATAAAGATAATGATTACTTCTATTTAGAGGTAAATTATTAGTTCCCCACCCAACACACATACGTGCACATACTCACAAACATGCACACACACACACACACACACACACACCACGTATTAATAACAGCGTGGAATCCATCATTCCAAGTTACTAATGAATGTATAGCTCGGATTTACCATACTTTGAAACATAATACTAAGTTTCCAATTGAATTTTAACGTTACCATTCTAGTGTTTATAACCATTAAACTTCCCTTCTGCTATGATAAAGCTGTTGCCACTGTACAGGACTTCACATAATATTTTGGAGATACAGAAAGAGAACAGGGCTGGTCTTATAGAAGACTTTTTCACACTCCTTACTGTGGACACATAGAAGAAAAAAATATCCATGTGCTCTGGAAACGTGCTTGATTTCTTCTTTTATTTTTGAGACTATAATAAAATTATACCATGCCTACATCACTTTCCTACCTCCATGCCCAACCATATATTTTTAGTTCCTATAGGTTTATGGTCTCTTTTCATTAAATATTCTTACATGCATACACATATATGCACATAAATACATAGTCCTAAATATACCATGATTAGCCTACATACTGCTACTCATGTGCATATTTTCAGTGTTGCTTTTTAGTGTTGATTAAGCAATTGATGTGCTCTTCCCTAAGGAAAACTATTTCTCCTGCTCTCTGCATTCCTTAGTTACCTGTAATTCTATATATAGGGTTGAGGCCCGGGATTTCTCTCACCCATGTCTGTTTCTGTGACATTGTTCAGCTCATGTTTAAGAAGTCTGTTGGTGAGATTGTATGTGTATAGCTTTTGACATTACTAGCAGACACAGTCTCACAGAAAACCCTTGATTCTCTGAATCTTACAATTTTTCAGCTTCCCCTCTCAATTTTTATTGTGCCTTAGGTACAGGAGTGATTATAGATGAGTCCATTGACAATGAGCCCTATAACCGATCTTGATTGATTGTGGTTTTTTTGTAATAGTGTCCATTTTACAAATTATGCATCTTTCATGAAGGGAGAGGGGCTACATTTATACATGGGTATAATGGGGAATATTTAGAGTGTAGTCAGAGATTATGTTGACTTAATAAGTTGTGTTCCTCCATGATCTATGACATTAGTAGCAAAGGGTAGTTGGCAAGATTTCCAGCACCAGGCATGATTTCTCTCTTACTGAATGTGTCTTAAATCCAATTAGTGAGCTGCTGGTTACCACCAAGGTACCTGAACTACTACTGCACCCTTAAGGTTATCATGGAATGCTGGCCATCATGTTGGCTCCTTGGCGTTTTAGCAATGCAGGACTATTGGTTGCTTTTCCCTCCTTGGGAAGTTTATGTGGTATCCTCTGTTTCCCTGAACCAGAGTCTTCAGAGAAGAAGCATTCAGATCAATCCCAGTTGATGGGCCTCTGATACCTGGCTCTAAAGTACACGGTCTCTTTAGCAATAAGCACTTACTTTTCCATGTCTGTGGGACAACCAAAGGCAATAGCAATAGTCTGCATGTTTGGGGAGAATCTTGAACAATCCTGACCAACAACTCAAAAGAGGGCTTCTCATGCATAGTGTTGGTGTTTTGTTAGGTGGACTTTGACAAATTTGGTCAAGGTAGATAATCTTTTTGATATACGTTTGTAAAGTATTTTATTGGACATACTTGAGTCTGTTTTCACCAGGAATATTGGCCCACCATTTTCTTTTTTGTTGTGTTTTTACCTGATTTTGGTATTAGAATAATACTAGCTTTCTCAAAGGACTTTGGGAGTGCCTATTTCTTTTCTTTTCTTTTCTTTTTCTATTTCTTTCATTCTTTCTTAAAAAATTAATTTATACAATGGGAGGGGAAGCCCTAGGTCCTGTGAAGGCTTGATGCCCCAGCGTAGGGGAATGATAGGGTGGTAGGGCAGGAGTGGATGGGTGGGAGAGTACCCTTGTGGAGGCAGGTGAGGAGGAGTGGGAGTGGGGGTTTCAGAGGGGAAACCAGGGAGGGGGATAACATTTGAAATGTAAATAAACAAAATAACCAATAAAAAATTTAAAAGTGAGGTAATTCATAAAGAACTGTTGGTAATACTCTGAAAATCTAATAGAATTCTGCTGTGTATCCATCTGAACCTAACCAATTTTTAGCTGGAGCGATTTATTTATTTATTTATTTATTTATTTATTTATTTATTTATTTAATTTTGCACTCCAGATTTGATTCCCCTCCCGGTCTACCCTCCAACTATTCCACATCCCATACCTCCTCCCAACTCCCCCATCTCCACGAGGATGTCCCCACCCCACAAGGATTCTAAACTTCCTGGGACCTCCAGTCTCTTGAGGATTAGGTGCATCTTCTCTGACTAAACCCACACCCGGCAGTCCTCTGCTGTATATGTATTGAAGGCTTCATATCAGCTGGTGGATGCTGCCTGGTTGATGATCCAGTGTCTGAGAGATCTCAGGGTCCAGGTGAATTGAAACTGCTGGTCCTCCTACAGGGTCACCCTTCTCCTCTGTTTCCTCCTGTTTTTCCCTAATTCAGCCAGAGTCTCCTCTTTTGCTATGTATCTGTTTAGTTTGTTCACTTCTTGGTCCAATTTTAGTAGTCTGAGTAAATCTAGAATTTCATTCTTTTCTTTCAGATTTTCCAGCTTAATGGATTGCGGGTTTCTAAAGTATTTCCTTTTAATAATCTGCTCTTTCTTTTTGGTGATTGATACAATGTTATCCTGTTCATTTCTGATTCTGTTCATTTTGGTCTTTCCTTTCTTTCTTTTGGTTAGTTGGGCTAAGGGTCTGCCAACGTAGTTTATCTTCTCAACGAGCCAGCTCTTAAATTCACACATTATTTGCATTGTTTTCCCAGTTTCTATTTTACTGATTTCTGTTCTGATTTCTATTGTTTCTTCCTATTGACTGTTTTGGGATTTGGTTTGCTCTTGTTTGCTAAGTTTCTGAGTTGCATTATTAAGTAATTTAATTGCATTTGTTCTTTTTATTTTTAATGACACTTAGAACTATTAATTTCCTTCATAGTATTAAATTTTTGATGAACCTTTTATGCTTACATTTGAACTTGAAGTGTAGAAACAGAATGAGACAATCAGTTACAGTCAGAATTGAGAAATGTTACAATTGAATGCCCTTGCTGTGCTACAGAAATAAAATGATCAGTGCGACCGGGACTTTAATAAAATATTTTTCAAACATTGCTGCTGTGAATATTTTTAGTCACAAAACTCTGTTCTTACTTAGCCTACATTCCCTTCAATTCAGTTGTCTATTATGTAACTCTGTTAATGTTAATTATATATTAATATATATAATATATATACATATATACACATATATACATATATACATAACTCTAGAATAGCACACTTCTCTTTTACAGGTGCTGGAATTTTTTTTAAAAAAATGAAAGAAAACACGCTTTTCCCTATAAAACAAATAATAATAAAAAGAATTGCAAATCAAAAGTTATTAAAAAGGCATAAATAAAAACTGTCATAAATAATTCTAGCCAGATCATTCTAACAAATAGTATTGTGTAGACCCAGCTCTACATGTGGCTATATTCTTCATGCAACATTGACTCATATTTGAGTGGATAGATGTCTTGGTAAACTGAGTCAGATGGACTAAAGGGCAGTGTTTCTAAGAAAGGCAAAGATAGAGCTCTCTGCTCCCAGAACCCGTGGGAGAGAGACCTCACCGCCTGGTCAGGTGGGCACTCCTGAGGCTGCAGAACGGAAGAGACCACCAACACTGCCCACCCCTGCCCACATCCCTGGCCCAAGAGGAAACTGTATAAGGCCTCTGGGCTCCCGTGGGAGAGGGCCCAGGAGCGGCAGGATCCCTGCCTGAGACACCCGGAACCTGAAAAACAGACCCGGATAAACAGTTCTCTGCACCCCAAATCCCGTGGGAGGGAGGCTAACCTTCAGAGAGCAGACACCCTGGGAAACCAGAAGAGACTGCTCTCTGCACACACATCTCGGGCCAGAGGAAAACACGAGGCCATCTGGAACCCTGGTGCACGGAGGGCTCCCGGAAGGGGCTGAGATCTTCCTGGTTGCTGCCACCTGGAGAGCCCGTGGGCAGCACCCCTTGAGCGAACTTGAGCCTCAGGACCACAGGTAAGACCAACTTTTCTGCTGCAAGAAAGCGGCCTGGTGATCTCGGGACACACGGAGGCAGAATTCCTCTAGGACCGGGCATGTCCTGTGTTTACCGGAAGTCCCACACCCGCGGATCCTGGCCTGCAGCAGCTCTCTGCTCCCAGAACCCGTGGGAGAGAGACCTCACCACCTGGTCAGGTGGGCACTCCTGAGGCTGCAGAGCGGAAGAGACCACCAACACTGCCCACCCCTGCCCACATCCCTGGCCCAAAAGGAAACTGTATAAGGCCTCTGGGCTCCCGTGGGAGAGGGCCCAGGAGCGGCAGGATCCCTGCCCGAGACACCGCCGGAACCTGAAGGAAACAGACCGGATAAACAATTCTCTGCACCCAAATCCCGTGGGAGGGAGAGCTAAACCTTCAGAGAGGCAGACACGCCTGCGAAACCAGAAGAGACTGCTCTCTGCACACATTCTGACGCCAGAGGAAAACACCGGAGGCCATCTGGAACCCTGGTGCACGGAGGCTCCCGGAAGGGGCGGCGCAGATCTTCCTGGTTGCTGCCGCCTCTGAGAGCTCATAGGCAGCACCCCACGAGCAAACTTGAGCCTTGTGACCACAGGTAAGACCAACTTTTCTGCTGCAAGAGACCTGCCTGGTGAACACCAGACACAGGCCCACAGGAACAGCTGAAGACCTGTAGAGAGGAAAAACTACACGCACGAAAGCAGAACACTCTGTCCCCATAACTGGCTGAAAGAAAACAGGACAACAGGTCTACAGCACTCCTGACACACAGGCTTATAGGACAGTCTAGCCACTGTCAGAAATAGCAGAACAAAGTAACACTAGAGATAATCTGATGGTGAGAGGCAAGCGCAGGAACCCAAGCAACAGAAACCAAGACTACATGGCATCATCGGAGCCCAATTCTCCCACCAAAGCAAACACAAAATATCCAAACACACCAGAAAAGCAAGATCTAGTTTCAAAATCATATTTGACCATGATGCTGGAGGACTTCAAGAAAGACGTGAAGAACTCCTTAGAGAACAAGTATAGACGCCTACAGGAGAGGAGTGCAAAAAATCCCTGAAAGAATTCAGGAAAACACAATCAAACAGTTGAAGGAATTAAAATGGAAATAGAAGCAATCAAGAAAGAACACATGGAATATAGAAAACCAAAAGAAGAGACAAGGAGCTGTAGATACGAGCTTCACCAACAGAATACAAGAGATGGAAGAGAGACTCTCAGGAGCAGAAGATTCCATAGAAATCATTGACTCAACTGTCAAAGATAATGTAAAGCAGAAAAAGCTACTGGTCCAAAACATACAGGAAATCCAGGACTCAATGAGAAGATCAAACCTAAGGATAATAGGTATAGAAGAGAGTGAAGACTCCCAGCTCAAAGGAGCAGTAAATATCTTCAACAAAATCATAGAAGAAAACTTCCCTAACCTAAAAAAAGAGATACCCATAGGCATACAAGAAGCCTACAGAACTCCAAATAGATTGGACCAGAAAAGAAACACCTCCCGTCACATAATAGTCAAAACACCAAACACACAAAATAAAGAAAGAATATTAAAAGCAGTAAGGGAAAAAGGTCAAGTAACATATAAAGGCAGACCTATCAGAATCACACCAGACTTTTCGCCAGAAACTATGAAGGCCAGAAGATCCTGGACTGATGTCATACAGACCCTAAGAGAACACAATTGCCAGCCCAGGCTACTGTATCCTGCAAAACTCTCAATTAACATAGATGGAGAAACCAAGATATTCCATGACAAAACCAAATTTACACAATATCTTTCTACAAATCCAGCACTACAAAGGATAATAAATGGTAAGGCCCAACATAAGGAGGCAAGCTATACCTAGAAGAGGCAAAAACTAATCGTCTTGGCAACAAAACAAAAGAAAGAAAAGCACACAAACATAACCTCACATCCAAATATGAATATAACAGGAAGCAATAATCACTATTCCTTAATATCTCTCAACATCAATGGCCTCAACTCCCCAATAAAAAGACATAGATTAACAAACTGGATACGCAACGAGGACCCTGCATTCTGCTGCCTACAGGAAACACACCTCAGAGACAAAGACAGACACTACCTCAGAGTGAAAGGCTGGGAAACAACTTTCCAAGCAAATGGTCAGAAGAAGAAGCAAGCTGGAGTAGCCATTCTAATATCAAATAAAATCAATTTTCAACTAAAAAGTCATCAAAAAAGATAAGGAAGGACACTTTATATTCATCAAAAGGAAAAAATCCACCAAGATGAACTCTCAATCCTAAATATCTATGCCCCAAATACAAGGGCACCTACATACATAAAAGAAACCTTACTAAAAGCTCAAAACACACATTGC
This sequence comes from Rattus rattus, assembly GCF_011064425.1. Classification (NCBI taxonomy): domain Eukaryota; kingdom Metazoa; phylum Chordata; class Mammalia; order Rodentia; family Muridae; genus Rattus; species Rattus rattus. The sequence goes on from NC_046157.1 coordinate 109,366,118, forward strand.
ACCTCACACAATAATAGTAGGAGATTTCAACACCCCTCTCATCAATAGACAGATCATGGAAACAGAAATTAAACAGAGCGTAGACAGACTAAGAGAAGTCATGAGCCAAATGGACCCTAACGGATATTTATAGAACGTTCTACCCTAAAACAAAAAGGATATACCTTCTTCTCAGCTCCTCATGGTACTTTCTCCAAAATTGACCATATAATTGGTCAAAAACAGGCCTCAACAGGTACAGAAAGATAGAAATAATCCCATGCATGCTATCGGACCACCATGGCCTAAAGCTGGTCTTCAATAACAATAAGGGAAGAATGCTCACATATACGTGGAAATTGAACAATGTTCTACTCAATGATAACCTGGTCAAGGAAGAAATAAAGAAAGAAATTAAAAACTTTTTAGAATTTAATGAAAATGAAGGTACAACATACCCAAACTTATGGGACACAATGAAAGCTGTGCTAAGAGGAAAACTCATAGCGCTGAGTGCCTGCAGAAAGAAACAGGAAAGAGCATATGTCACCAGCTTGACAGCACACCTAAAAGCTCTAGAACAAAAAGAAGCAAATACACCCAGGAGGAGTAGAAGGCAGGAAATAATCAAACTCAGAGCTGAAATCAACCAAGTAGAAACAAAAAGGACCATAGAAAGAATCAACAGAACCAAAAGTTGGTTCTTTGAGAAAATCAACAAGATAGATAAACCTCTAGCCAGACTAACGAGAGGACACAGAGAGTGTGTCCAAATTAACAAAATCAGAAATGAAAAGGGAGACATAACTACAGATTCAGAGGAAATTCAAAAAATCATCAGATCTTACTATAAAAGCCTATATTCAACAAAATTTGAAAATCTGCAGGAAATGGACAATTTCCTAGACAGATCCCAGGTACCGAAGTTAAATCAGGAACAGATAAACCAGTTAAACAACCCCATAACTCCTAAGGAAATAGAAGCAGTCATTAAAGGTCTCCCAACCAAAAAGAGCCCAGGTCAGACGGGTTTAGTGCAGAATTCTATCAGACCTTCATAGAAGACCTCATACCAATATTATCAAACTATTCCACAAAATTGAAACAGATGGAGCACTACCGAATTCCTTCTATGAAGCCACAATTACTCTTATACCTAAACCACACAAAGACCCAACAAAGAAAGAGAACTTCAGACCAATTTCCCTTATGAACACTGACGCAAAAATACTCAACAAAATTCTGGCAAACCGAATCCAAGAGCACATCAAAACAATCATCCACCATGATCAAGTAGGCTTCATCCCAGGCATGCAGGGATGGTTTAATATAAGGAAAACCATCAACGTGATCCATTATATAAACAAACTGAAAGAACAAAACCACATGATCATTTCATTAGATGCTGAGAAAGCATTTGACAAAATTCAACACCCCTTCATGATAAAAGTCCTGGAAAAAATAGGAATTCAAGGCCCATACCTAAACATAGTAAAAGCCATATACAGCAAACCAGTGGCTAAAATTAAACTAAATGGAGAGAAACTTGAAGCAATCCCACTAAAATCAGGGACTAGACAAGGATGCCCACTCTCCCTACTTATTCAATATAGTTCTTGAAGTTCTAGCCAGAGCAATCAGACAACAAAAGGAGGTCAAGGGATACAGATCGGAAAAAAGAAGAAGTCAAAATATCACTATTTGCAGATGATATGATAGTATATTTAAGTGATCCCAAAAGTTCCACCAGAGAACTACTAAAGCTGATAAACAACTTCAGCAAAGTGGCTGGGTATAAAATTAACTCAAATAAATCAGTAGCCTTCCTCTACACAAAAGAGAAACAAGCGAGAAAGAAATTAGGGAAACGACACCCTTCATAATAGACCCAAATAATATAAAGTACCTCGGTGTGACTTTAACCAAGCAAGTAAAAGATCTGTACAATAAGAACTTTAAGACACTGAAGAAAGAAATTGAAGAAGATCTCAGAAGATGGAAAGATCTCCTATGCTCATGGGTCGGTAGAATGAATAGAGCAAAAATGGTCATCCCACCAAAGGCACTCTACAGATTCAATGCAATCTCCATCAAAATACCAATCCAATTCTTCAAAGAGTTAGACAGAACAATTTGCAAATTCATCTGGAATAACAAAAACCCAGGATAGCTAAAACTATCCTCAACAATAAAAAAGGACTTCAGGGGAATCACTATCCCTGAACTCAAGCAGTATTACAGAGCAATAGTGATAAAAACTGCATGGTATTGGTACAGAGACAGACAGATATAGACCAATGGAACAGAATTGAAGACCCAGAAATGAACCCACACACCTATGGTCATTGATTTTTGACAAAGGAGCCAAATCCATCCAATGGAAAAAGATAGCATTTTTCAGCAAATGGTGCTGGTTCAACTGGAGGTCAACATGTAGAAGAATGCAGATCGATCCATGCTTATCACCCTGTACAAAGCTTAAGTCCAAGTGGATCAAGGACCTCCACATCAAACCAGACACACTCAAACTAATAGAAGAAAAAACTAGGGAAGCATCTGGAACACATGGGCACTAGAAAAATTTCCTGAACAAAACACCAATGGCTTATGCTCTAAGATCAAGAATGGACAAATGGGATCTCATAAAACTGCAAAGCTTCTGTAAGGCAAAGGACACTGTGGTTAGGACAAAACGGCAACCAACAGATTGGGAAAAGATCTTTACCAATCCTACAACAGATAGAGGCCTTATATCCAAAATATACAAAGAACTCAAAAAGTTAGACCGCAGGGAGACAAATAACCCTATTAAAAAATGGGGTTCAGAGCTAAACAAAGAATTCACAGCTGAGGAATGCCGAATGGCTGAGAAACACCTAAAGAAATGTTCAACATCTTTAGTCATCAGGGAAATGCAAATCAAAACAACCCTGAGATTTCACCTCACACCAGTGAGAATGGCTAAGATCAAAAACTCAGGTGACAGCAAATGCTGGCGAGGATATGGAGAAAGAGAACACTCCTCCATTGTTGGTGGGGTTGCAGACTGGTACAACCATTCTGGAAATCAGTCTGGAGGTTCCTCAGAAAATTGGACATTGAACTGCCTGAGGATCCAGCTATACCTCTCTTGGGCATATACCCAAAAGATGCCCCAACATATAAAAAAAGACACGTGCTCCACTATGTTCATCGCAGCCTTATTTATAATAGCCAGAAGCTGGAAAGAACCCAGATGCCCTTCAACAGAGGAATGGATACAGAAAATGTGGTACATCTACACAATGGAATATTACTCAGCTATCAAAAACAACGACTTTATGAAATTCGTAGGCAAATGGTTGGAACTGGAAAATATCATCCTGAGTGAGCTAACCCAATCACAGAAAGACATACATGGTATGCACTCATTGATAAGTGGCTATTAGCCCAATGCTTGAATTACCCTAGATGCCTAGAACAAATGAAACTCAAGACGGATGATCAAAATGTGAATGCTTCACTCCTTCTTTAAAAGGGGAACAAGAATACCCTTGGCAGGGAAGAGAGAGGCAAAGATTAAAACAGAGACTGAAGGGACACCCATTCAGAGCCTGCCCCACATGTGGCCCATATATATACAGCCACCCAATTAGACAAGATGGATGAAGCAAAGAAGTGCAGAAGTGTAGATCGCTCCTGAGAGACACAGCCAGAATACAGCAAATACAGAGGCGAATGCCAGCAGCAAACCACTGAACTGAGAATAGGACCCCGTTGAAGGAATCAGAGAAAGAACTGGAAGAGCTTGAAGGGGCTCGAGGACCCCATATGTACAACAATGCCAAGCAACCAGAGCTTCCAGGGACTAAGCCACTACCTAAAGACTATACATGGACTGACCCTGGACTCTGACCTCATAGGTAATGAATATCCTAGTAAGAGCACCAGTGGAAGGGGGAAGCCCTGGGTCCTGCTAAGACTGAACCCCCAGTGAACTAGACTGTTGGGGGAGGCGGCAATGGGGGAGGTTGGGGAGGGAACACCCATAAGGAAGGGGGGGGGGAGGGGATGTTTGCCGGAAACCGGGAAAGGGAATAACACTCAAAATGTATATAAGAAATATCCAAGTTAATAAAAAATAAATAAATAAATAAATAAATAAATAAATAAATAAATAAAGGCAAAGATAACCCTAATAGTAAACTTCTGTGCTCTTTCCTCTGTTCAGCCTCTATTTTCAGTCCCCCACTCAGATAAGCTATCCATTTGACACACTCAGCAATCATATCGATGACATTGAGTCATTCAAGACTGGAATTATGGATTGCTTCAGAATATCTTCCTTCCCGGGGAACATTTTAATATTGATTATCGTTATTGTATTTTATCATGTGCCAGCAAAGAGGACAACCTTTAAAATCAACTTGCTCTCTGTAGTTCTAAGTAATGATTTGTACTTACAGTAATACCCTTCAGATTTCTGGCATGCTCATCCCTTTATTGAAAGGCCAATCTAAAGCTATTATTTTATGACCATAAGTGGTTTCAGTTCCCTGAAGTAGAGTGCCACTTGCTTTAAATGTAGAGCTGAACATGCAAGATACTTAGAAAATTTAATTTAAAAGCCTTAGGTAAGTGGCCTCTAGAATGAGGTATTTGCATTCCAAGCTGTCATTAAAGACAACTTGTCCTAAGTTCCTCCAATATTTCGTTTTATATCACAAATTCCATTAAATTTTCATAAGCAACTGATAAGCACGGCTAATGCCTTCTCCCTTTCAGCAATACTCCACTCAGGAGCCAAGTTATACTCTTAAATGGTCTTAATCAAAGGTAGGTTTCATGCTAGTGTCTATCATGGAAATGACACGATTTATGAACTGAAATACAAAATTAACTGAAAAACAAAATAACCCTTGTACAGTACTAGTTATCATTCAGTCAGTGATGGCCTAGTAGGAAGAATGGATATAATGGAATGACAGTGTATATAACTCATATTTGAATGTATGCTTTTAACACAAAAGTTTCATGATTATATTAAATGAACAGTAGAATATACACAAATATAGTCAACATAATTTATATTGCATTAATTTATTTAAATGATGTATATACACCTTGAGAATGGAAATATGCCAAAATATGTAGTTGAATCTCAAGTCATATTATGACATGTGCTTGCTGCTTATAAGTCTTTAAATTATTTCTCACTTTTGTATTCAAAAAAATTTAAATAGTTCTTAAGTGTTTGAAAGAAATTAGCAAATTTAAATGATTAGGAAGGACATTGCCTCAATAGGTAAAACAAATTTTAATTCTATTTTCTTTGGAAAAAAGGATGGAATTTTTAAATATTTCACAAATAATACTCCATGTCATTTATTCCTTTTAGTTTTAAGCAGCACGGTAGCTGTGGTGGTTAGTGTGATTACCAACTGGACAAGAATCTAGACTCACCTGGGAAATGGTCCTCTGCTTACAGGGCTAGATCAGGTTATCTGGTGTTGGAAGAGCTTAACTGGGGGTCCGACTATTCCCTGGAAGGAATCGTGGACTATAAAAATTGAATCCAGGAACTGAGTGGCAGTGTGTTTATCATTCTCAGTTTTCTAACTGTGGGTACACATGTGACCATCCTCCCCCAAGTCCCTGCTTCCATGACTTCCATGTTACAGACTATATCTTGGAAATGTAAGCCAGAATAAATGCTCTGCTTTAAGATTGCTTGTGTTAATAATACTCCATCACAGCCACAGAAACAAGAACCTGAACTGCTCCAGTGCTTCTGTAAGACATTGTCCCTGACACCAGCAGAGCAAAACTTAAGCAAGTAACATATGTAGGTCCTACCAAAATGTTTTTCTCTTTAGTTTCTAAACATTTGTAAGTCTTGGTCAAATGGTGTGTGTGTGTGTGTGTGTGTCTGTGTGTGTGTGTGTGTGTGTTGTGTGTGTGTGTCTGTGTGTCTGTGTGTCTGTGTGTGTGTGTGTGTGTGTGTGTCTGTGTGTGTGTGTGTGTGTGTATATATCTGTATCTCTGTATGTGTCTCTGTGTGTGTTGCTACTTGAAGCACATATATGCATGAAATACTTCTTGAATGGCTTAAAATTAAGATATTTTCAAAATTACTGGATCACTTTACACTTATTTAATATATATTTTAGTTAAGAAATACAATTTATGTGAAGTAGTAGATTCTTAAAGATTAAAATATGAATTAAGATTTTAAATGAGATATCCTGGTATAATAACTGTAACAGTGGAGTGCTGGTTCGTGGGAATGAAAGGTTGAACCAAATAAGAATCCTGGAAACAAATTTTCCAAAAGAAACTATCCCACATATAAATTTTGGAAATCTTTGTTTCTACATATTTTCAAAGATGAGAGATAGATGATATAAACAAACAGACAGACACACACACACACACACACACACACACACACACACACAGATGCTAGGTATACAATGTTGTATAGCAGGTCCTCTGATATCAAAACCATTCATATTAGAAGGAGTGAACTACAAAACATTATATTTAAGGTGAGATAAAACGGTAGGATATTTTAAGATGGGATATTAAAAGAGTGATTTTTAAAAAGCATAATTTCTTACAGGGCAGTTCATTAAAACTTTGTTTACAGTGATGATACAAGCAGGTATTATAAGGAGAGGTAAAACATTTCATCCAGTAGGAAGTGAACAACTCAATAGGTTCAGGATGTTCCTGAAACCTAGTTCACTAGCCCCCTCACACTCCCCCTCACACACACACACTGAGGACTGCTAGGACTCTCAGTCATGCTTAGCTGCCCGGTAAGGGCTCAGAACTAGTACTGGACAAGCTGTCTGGAAGAAGTATGGATCAGCTGGACCACTCTAGGAGGCAGAGGTCAGTTAAGCCCTGTAAAGGAAGCAGATACCAACTGACCCATATGGAGGAAAAGATGCTCTGAGCTAACTGGAAGAAGTTCAGATCAGCTGAGCCACCTGGAAAGGGCACTCTTCAACCTCCTTTGGACTTTGGTAATATTTACTTTGGGCTATTGTTTGTTTCTTATTTGAATAAGCAGACATGCGGACATTTGTTCAAGTCTCCCCAGGAATAGTATCAAACAACAGATATAGATAGATAGATAGATAGATAGATAGATAGATAGATAGATAGATAGATAGATAGATAGATGCATACATACATGGGATGAAGTCAAGGAGTGGATATTGTTGTGAAATAGTAAAAGCTATTCACAACAATTTACTATTGCCTTTTCTATGTAGGGATGCAATTTATAGAATCTACTTTTGCCTCCTGAATCTAACAGGAGTCTTGTGATTCCTTTGATCAAAGGATCATAACACATAAAAAACAGAGAGTACATAGAAAGAAACTAGTATCACCAATGGGTCCATAATAAAAAAATAAAAAAAAGCAGAAAGGTTAGCATTGCATCCAATTTAAGAGTAGCACCTAAAAGATTGAATATATTTTAATATCTCTCTCTCTCTCTCTCTCTCTCTCTCTCTCTCTCTCTCTCTCTCTCTCTCTCTCTCTCTCTTTAAAATTCTGTGCTGAATATATTCCCTATCACAGGAAAACAAGCAAAGATTGTTAATCCCAGAGAAGGCCTATGGGAAGTCCTCTGGCCGTGTTTGTTATTCTTAACCTGACTGCTCCTTTATTCTCTCCACCACAGTTTAATTTTTCAATTTGAGGTACCATTGCTATAAAGCATGCCTCATTACCTTATGGGAGGTAGCCGGTATCCATTAATTCAGTTCTCACTTCATTTGCTCTGCACACAGTCATAATTAGCTTCCAAATAACATAGGTACCTTCAATAGATTTATGACTGCAATTTTACTCTATATTTTCCTTTTATCCTCTTTTTCCCTTTTCTGATATTCTATAGAAGTTAAAATTAAAAGGGCACAGTTGCTTTGGGGAGTGATTTCATATTGAAATTTTCAGCGTTCAGTTGCAGGATTTGGGCATTACAATAATTCTCTTACCTTAGGAACTTTGTTTAAAAGGCAAACTACTGAATTTTTAAACCTTCTGAAATATTTTAGACTTTACACCATAAACTCAAAGAGGATCTTGCAAACCTCATAGTATGTCCAGCATCCTGTACTTAATGCTTCAATCTGCACATAAGGTATGAACATCATCCTGGAAATACTGTTTTCACATGAGAATTATACTACATCTGCAAACACCAAGTCTGTGAATGAATATGGCTAGTGTGGTGGATTTAAAACAAAGTAATTGTTTTCACTTTGTAGTTCTCCCATGCAGAAATAGAACCTATTTCTTTTTCCCTTGAGTTGGGCCGTAGCCATGAAATTTCTTTGGTCAAGGAACTTTAGTACATATGACCTTGTCTTCACTTGTTACTTTTGGGGCCCTGTAGAAAGCAGACTGGATTGACAGAGGTGGAGGTATGGGTATGATCCTATCACTCCATGGGGCCAACTCCTGCCCAGGTGAATAGATCCATCGATGGCAATCGGATTCCAACCAACCTCTCAGCTGACTAGAGCCCCTGGAGAGAGCCAAGTGTGATCATCAGGATGGCCAAGGAGAGGGATATTCTAAACTATTGAACAACAGAATCATGGGGGAAAGAAAGTAATCTTTGATAACACAGAAATGCCATGCTTAATAATGGTCATAATTTTAGAGTCAACAATAGAAAACGCTAAAATGGCCATTGCTAGATCATAACCCTACCACTTTAAGACACTGGTCATTCTAAGACATCAGAGAAGCAGCCTGGACAAATCAGACCATGACCTGTGCAATTTGTCCCCTGTGACAAAGGACTGAAAGGCCCTGCACTTACTACACAATCTCTGAGAATGGGAAGAAATACGTCCAGCCTCCAAATTTTAAAGATTTTCACTTTGAGCCATCTTTCCTAATAAAGCTAATTATGAAGGGTAATTGGTTACAGCTTCCTTCCCTGAACTTGCAGCTCTGATGCTAATAACCACAGCAAAATATAAAAACAATTCTATGATATAGCTTGAACAGGCCTACACAAAAGGCACTTAACCGATTAAATATCCACTAAATATCCAACACACTACACACGGGGGAAGTGTAGCTGATGTCAATTGTTAATGCATTGGCTTCACAGGTTCTGGTAAGACACAACTCTGGACAGCTGTGGAGGCTTTTCCAGAGGCTGTTAGATTGTGGGAACTCAAGTACAACCAATGATTTAATCCAAGGATGGTTCAAAAATGTGAATAGAATATTGAGAATGGTAGAAAAGTGAAAGTCGGTGCCTCCCTGAAGAAACTATGCTGTGGGAGCACACCTTGAGTAGAGTCTCTTGGTCCTGGCCCTTCTTGATATTCTTCTCTCTGTCCCTTGCCACCATTACGTAAAAAGCCTTCCTCCCCCCAACCATGATACTCTCTGTCTCTTGGAATGAAGATAAACATGGTGTAGGTATTGCGGAAATGGCCAACCATTGGTTGTCCCAACTTAAGCCCATCCCATTAGAGAGAGCCCATCCCTGACACTACTAATAATACTCTGTTATATTTGCAGACAGTAACCTAGCATAACTGTCTCTTGAGAGGCTTTATCCACCAGCAAATGGAAACAGATGTTGAGACCCACAGTCAAACATCAGGCAGCTCCGGGACTTTTTTGGAAAAGTTGGGGAAGGATTGAGGGAGACGGAGGGGTCAAGGACACCATAAGAAGGCCTACAGAGTCAACTAACCTGGGTCCATGGGGGCTCACAGGGAATGAACCAACAACCAGAGAGCATGAAGGGGCCCTCCCCTACACACACACACACACACACACACACACACACACACACACACACATTTGTAGCAGATGCGTAGCTTAGTCTTCATGTGGGTCCCCTAACAATTGGAACACGGCTATCTCTGACTCTGTTGCCTGCCATCGAATCCCCTTCCCCTACCTGGACTACCAGGATAGGCTGCAGTGGCAGAAGAGGTGCTTAGTCCTGCTGGGATTAGCTGTCCCAGGGCAGGGCTGTACCCAAGGTGGACCTGACTTCTCTGAGGGATTTTTAAAGGTCGCTGGGAGGAGAGGATAGAGAGAGGGACTGTGATTGGGATGTAATGTGAATAAAAAAATTAGAGGAAAAAAAAAAAAACAAAATGAAGCCACAAGCCAAAACAAATCTTTCTTTTCTTTGTATTAGCACAGAGGTGCAAAACCTGACTAATTCAGTGAGTAAGTAACATTCCTTTGAGTAAGGTGGACATTCCTTTGAGAAGGTGACAAAAAAAAAATCTCACTTCTCTTTAGTCTTTCTTAACTTTATCAGTAGACAGATTAAGCAATCTCTTTATATTACAAACTCCACACAATGAACTATTTACTCTCCTCAACTGCTGAGCCACTCAAACACTCATCAGAGTTATTTAGCCTAATTTTATGATTAATTCTAAGAGACTGGGATCTAGATTAAAAGGACAGGGACCTTGATACTAAAACAAAAACAAAACGAAAATCAAAAACAACAGCAAAAAAAATTTCTGCAAACAAAATTATTGATACAAACCATACAGTCAGTCAGCACAGGCAATACTTAAACAAACAAACAACAACAACAAAAAAAAGTCATGTGTTGTGACCTTTGAAGGTTCCCAGTGCATCACAGTTTATTCAGTGTATGATCCTACCCCCTTCTATTATTCAGCTTTCCCCATGTCTGTTGAATCAGGCATGGATACAAGCCACTTCAAAGTTCATAGATCATTCAAAATAAAGAAACAAATAAAAAAAAAACCATGATTGTGTATCATGATTCTCAACTTGACAATGCCTAAAATATCTGGGGGCACCTGTGATGAATTTTAAGTTATGTATATTTTCTTTCAGCAAAAGTGTCAGAATTCATGAGTTGTTGCCTGTATATGTCTGGGAAAGCTTTGACAGACACGATTACTTCGTGAGTCTTCCCAAAAATACTGTTGGAAACACTAAGTGGATGCTCCCTTACTTCATGAGGTCAAAGGACAAGCTTACCAGGGGACAAGAATAACGGACATAAGACATGGAAGCTAGAGAAAAGAACCACAGAGGAAACACTCCTCCCAGAAACACGGGCTCTACAGAGAGGAGGAAATGGATGAGATTAATAGCCATCAAACCTCAGAGAGAAATGAGGGCATGATAAAAATCTATAGTTTCCCCATCCTACTGGGATCAGGGGAGAGATGATTTTCAAAGAAAATAATCTCAGTAATGTGCAAATTCAAAATAGGAGAGAAGTCTGGCCTGGTGCCTCCTGTGACCTTTGCGTGAAATGATAAGGACCCCAACTACAATCACAGTGGTGAGAAGAAAGGAGATAGAGAGCACAAAAGACACTCCACATGCAAATCATGGAGCCAGAGACTTTGGAACTAGAAATAAATATATGTGTCCTCTTGTAGGGAGCCGTATTAGATTTGGGCCTGGCCGCTTTGTGACTGTGTAGCTCAAAGTGGCTACGTGACTCTGGGCTGTATGGCCACAGCTACTCAGCCCTAAGATGACTACCATAAAGTCTTGAGATTGTTGGACAAAAGCCTCTCCCATGAATTTACGGCACAGGAAGATAACAATCACGGAATGCTTCAGCCCGAGCAAATACCAGACGTCTCCTGAGCAAACACTAGATGTCTCCACCACCTGACCTCTCTGCTTCCTGCTATCACTGCCTGAATACCCTCGCCCATCCCTCCTTTGTGTTTCACAAAGGGCACTCCCCCTATCTGAATGCCTTATAAGCTGTAAGGCTCACCCCAATAAACGAGACCTTGACAACAGAACCTTGCTTGGTCTCCTTCTTTTCTCCTCCCCGCCCCCTGCCCGACCCTCAGGTAGCGCCTCTACGGAACCCTGAATAACTGGACCCGCTGGACGGGTCATCCTCTGTCTTTGACAGGTCATCTAAATTCGGAATTGGACTCGGCGACGGCCTAATGATAAGTCTCAGATATTTGGTGGGGAAAGACCATGCATCCGAATTCAGAGCAAAGTCTTTGCTTGTTCAAGGACTGAATCCCAGAAGGGAGTTAGAGAGTGCTCAGCCACACCATGCATGGGAACACATGCTGAGTCCCTGCTCAGCACTGGGGTTTCTGTTATTCCTGCTTTAAAGATGACCGCAACCATAAAGAGCGTGAGGATCCACTTCAGGATATCTTAGCAAGTGGGGAGCAAGCTGCTGCTTTAGTATTGACTGTGTATGTGTGCACATAGACCCCGTACGTTTGTGCCTGGATAGAAATTTTTCTCAGCATATCACATCCCAAATAACCGCAAAATAGAACAGAAGCATGAACTTCAAACAAGTGACACACACGATGGTGACATCCCCCAGATCCTCTTACAGAGGTTCTCCATCCTCAAACATCATTCAAGATTTAAAGCAGAATAGCAAAGCTTACGCTACAATGGAAATGCGCAATTATTTCACTGGTCTACTACTGATTTCGTGACAGTGTACCAAATAATATATTTAACTCGGTATATATTACAGCACCAATCAAATAAGAATGAAATTGTAATCCCAATTTTATTGACAAGGGGGCTTCTTATAATTCAATAATATAATGAAGTCCTGAAACTGAAAATGTTTTTCTTGAATAAAGATAGATATAATACAGATAGGCTATGTTCTAAGGATGCTGACTAGTGGCCTTTGAGTTATATTGTCTGAGTTGTCCAATAGCTGTTGAGTAAATTAATATCTACAAATACAATATGCATGTTTTATAATGACATAGATTGTGGAAAGGAAATAGTATTACTGGGTATCTAGTGTTGTTTGCACTTCTTAAGTGTTTGCAAATTAAACCTATCTTAAAAAGGTTTATCAGAGTGATTCTGAACCTCCATAGATAAAAATAATGAGGATGTGTTCAGATGACAACAGTCTGGAAAAATAAGCCCTAAAAGTCCATGTCCAAAATCCATTCTTCAACTCTGCTCATTGGGGAGACTGCGATATCAGGGAGAGACACTTGGCCAGGTGTTTCTGGAAGTCCTAGAAGGGAGAAGCAATCTCCTATGTTATCTGTTTCTATCCATTTCTTCCAGGATTGCCTTTCTGATGGGAAACTGCCAGTCACATTAATAGCGTCCCTAGGCCTCTGTGAAATGCCCAAGCCTATACCAATGTTCCATTTCTGAATTCAAAATGTAGCCTATCCTAGAGGTGGGGCTATGCCACTCACACTCTGGGGTAGGAAACAAGTCTCCTCACATACTCTTTGCATTAATGTAGTGCTATCCTTGGAGCAGCCTAGCATTTCACCCAAGTAAAACATTCCTCCTGATAACAACCCCTGCATTCTTTCCCCTAGTGTTCAAAAGCCCTGATGGGCTACAGCCATATTTTCTTCCTGGCCTTTATATTCCCCAGCTCCTTTCTAGCTGTTCCTGAAATTCAAAACTTCTTTTGCTTCGAGACTGGTGAGATGGCTTGGTTGGTAAAATGCCTGCTGTCCAAGCATGAGAACCCAACTTTAGATCCCTAAGCCCCTCATCAAAATCTGCTTGTGGCAGTGTGTACCTTTGAATCTACAGAGGAGGAAGCAGGTGGAATACTAGGGCTTAAGGGCCAGTTAATAGTCTGGCCAAATCCATGAGCTTTGGGTTCAGTGAAAGGCCCCGTCCCAAAAAGGGGAGGGATAGTTAAGGAAGACACTGACTCTGTTCTGTATGTATGCATGTATATGTGCATGACCAGACCAACTTCACACAACTGAACACACACACACACACACACACACACACATACACACACACACACACACACACACACACACACACACACTTCTTATGCTGATAGTCACACTCATGGGTTACCACTCATAGCTCAACAACCAGGCACTTGCTCCCACTTCGACCTCAGCTAGGGTCTAACTAAGCGATCATGGATGGAAGTGATTTTTTTTTATAATTTGAATGTGACAAAATAAATGCACACATAGAAACTTGTTTATAGAGCAGGCAGGGAGAAACTAGCAAGAAGGGATTAAGTACTTGCAGGAAATGGTTCTTTCTATCTATTCGCCCATCTCAGGACCTAAGAGAAAAAGAGTACTGTCCAAAATCACTTGCAGGAGGAATACTGGCTATTTCAAAGCCGTAGGCTGGAAATTAATCGGACTGACATGTTTTAATATACCTTTCATTCTCTAAATTGAGACTCCATTCCCTACTTAGTTAGTTGGTCTCATATAAATTTGCTTTTCCTTGATTTATTCTCTGAGTTAATGCTTATAGCATTATGTATGCCTTCAAAAACTTTCAGATGTGTTTTGGGTATAAAATGAAAAAATAAAGTCATTATATTCTTTATGTCCTTTAAAAAATCGAAGGTAATTTGTCTAAATATAAACCAGTATTTTACTGTGAGAAGAACTTGTGAAATTACTGAAATGACTTAGACAGTGTTAAATATGCATACTTGCATGTACAGAATGTAAGCAAGCAAAAGCTAATGTCAAATTACCAAAACAGCATGGCGGCATCCTACATGTGGGCACATGCATACATGTGTGGAGACAGAAAGGACACAATATGGATGCGTCTGCATGTATTGATTATACATATGTTAATGTGTGTGCTGACGCAAAGTAAAAATTTTTTCCTAGCACATTGCCTTTGCTAGGTTTACTTGGAAACACATTTCCAATACAGGTTTTAGTTCAGGATTCTTTTAGTCCATTTATTCATTTATTCATTCACTTTGCATCCTGATTGCTGACCCCTCCTTCTGCTCACCTAGTCCCTCCCCCTCGCCTGCCTTCTCCTTTGAGAGGGTGGCCCCCATCCCGACTCTGCCAACACTAGTATGTCAAGTCTCTGCCAGGCTAAATGCATTTTCTCCCACGGAGGCCAGATAAGGAAGCCCAGTTAGAGGAACGGGATCAACAGGCAAGCAACAGATTTAGAGACAGCCCCCTGATTCAGTTTTTAGGAAAACCCCGTAAAGACTAAGTTGCACATCGGCTACATATGTTCACGGGGCATAGGTCTAGCTTGTGTATGCTCTTTGGTTGGTGGTTCAGTCTCTGAGAGGCCCAGAGGGGCTAACTCTGTTGGTCTTTCAGTGGAGTTCCGATCTCCTTCCGATCTCCTTCGAGGCCTGCAATCCTTCCTCCTGTTCTTCCGTAAGAGTCCCCAAGCTCCGCCCACTCTTTAGCTGTGGGTGTCTGTATCTGGCTGAGTCAGCTGCTGGGTGGAGCCTCTCAGAGGACAGTTATGCTAGGCTCCTGTCTGCAAGCATAGCAGAGTATCAGTAATAGTGTCAGGGATTGGTGTTTGCCCATAGATGGGTCTCAACTTGGGCCAGTTATTGGTTGACCGTTCCCTCAGTTGGGTGAAAGCTTTGTGGGTGGATTGGTATCCTTATCCTTCTACTGGGGGTCCTGCCTGGCTCTAGGAAGTAGCCACTTTAGGTTCCATATCCCCATTGCTAAGAGTCTCAGAGAAAGTCACCAGATAGATTCCTGGGAGCCTCCCCTAGCCCAGGTCTCTGGTGTATCCTAGAAATGTCCCCAGGCCCTGCACCCTTACCAGATTCAGATTAATTTATTTTAAACTTGACAGATTCAGAGAAAATATTTCTGAATGTGTTTCTTAATATAAGATTTACATACAGTTCTGAAAATAAAGATGGTCACTTTTAACATTTGGATTAATAAACCAATTTCAGTAAGTTTAAATAAGCAATTTTTTTATTAAACAGGCTTATTAAAGCATTTGCTACGAAACCTATACTTTAACTCAAAACAGGAAGATGTCTATGAAAAAATAAACATTCTTCTATGGAAAGTCGTGAAGATCATTCTTTTTTTTTTTTTTTTTTATTAACTTGAGTGTTTCTTATTTACATTTTTAGTGGTATTCCCTTTCCCGGTTTCCGGGCAAACATCCCCCTAATCCTTCCCCTCCCTTCTTTATGGGTGTTCCCCTCCCCATCCTCCCCCATTGCCGCCTCCCCCCAACAATCACGTTCACTGGGGGTTCAGTCTTAGCAGGACCAGGGCTTCCCCTTCCACTGGTGCTCTTACTAGGATATTCATTGCTACCTATGAGGTCAGAGTCCAGGGTCAGTCCATGTATAGTCTTTAGGTAGTGGCTTAGTCCCTGGAAGCTCTGGTTGCTTGGCATTGTTGTACATATGGGGTCTCGAGCCCCTTCAAGCTCTTCCAGTTCTTTCTCTGATTCCTTCAACGGGGGTCCTATTCTCAGTTCAGTGGTTTGCTGCTGGCATTCGCCTCTGTATTTGCTGTATTCTGGCTGTGTCTCTCCAGGAGCGATCTACATCCGCTCCTGTCGGCCTGCACTTTTTGCTTCATCCATCTTTTCTAATTGGATGGCTGTATATGTATGGGCCACATGTGGGGCAGGCTCTGAATGGGTGTTCCTTCTGTGTCTGTTCTAATCTTTGCCTCTCTATTCCCTGCATTCTTTAAAAGTGAGATTCGTGATGAATTCTCTCGCAAGTTATGTAAGCAGATAGCCCATACCTATTTCATTTAACCCTGTCTCAAGGAAGTAGATGCAATTATGAGACCCGTCAAATCCAAAATTCTAGAGACAAAATTCAGCAAAGCTGGTGACATTGTCTAATCAAAATTGATCAAGATAGTGAAGCATGGCGTCTGTGTGCCTGCTGTCCCATAGCTGGAGAGTCTGAGGCAAGAGGATCCCATGCCCCAGTCTAGTCTGAAATCTGGGTTACAGTAAAATAAAAAGGCCCACTGGGTCATAAACAAAACAAAGCACTACCCTCACAAGCTCAGAGTCGCCGTGGTCACTGACATAAGATCAACCCCATCAATATTCTTGCGTGAAGTAGGAAGGGATTCGTGAACCCCATCCCTAGTTGAGGAGCTGTGGACAGGTGATGGCTTCTGCAGAGAAGAGCGAGTCCGTTTTCTGTAAGTGCGTGGCCCCTAGTAGGTTAGCCATCCTCTAGTAGATGTCCCCACACAGAGAAGTACATAGTCAGTGCAAACTGGAGTCAATTGGTTACTGCTTTTATAAAAATAAAGAGGACAGAAGTTGCAGGTGTAGTGAGTTAGCGTTGGACCTGGGAGGACTCAAGGGGAGGAAAATGGGGTGGATATGGTCAAAATACATTGTATGATGTCCTCATGGATAAAGTACATAGCTTTAAAAGACATGAACGTGGGAAAGGGATTTGTAGGAAGTAGGGTGTTTGATCGGAGAAGAAGTGAAATTAATGACAGTGCACTCTATACATGTGTCAAAACGTCAAAAATAAATAAATAATTAAATATGTGGAGACTCTGTGTATGAAACCAGGAAGACAGTTGCTGAATGGTTATGGGAGAGTTTGTTATTCAAGGTTTGAAGCAGATACTGTTTTGAGGCATAAGAACAGACGCAGTATAGACAATAGACTCTGAGGTGCCCCGGATCTCTCTCCTCATCTAATGGAGAAGGAAGGAACTCCCTCTTTTCCAGCCTCTGTGCACCTCCATTTGCAACTTGATGGTCCCCTCAGACTTTGCATTTGCCGTCTCTAAGATCAGTCTCGCAAGCTCTTGCTCTCGCTCGTCTCCTACTTGTTATCCAGCAACCAAGACCTCGCAGATTCGACAAAATGATGGCGGCCATTGCAGACTGGTTATCTGACTCTGCGGTCCCCCTAGGCCATGCTTTCCTTTGGACTCTGGACTCCTAATCCTACCTCTGTGCTCTGTAAGGCAAGAGCCACCTCCTCTCCTGGTTGGTCGGCATGAGCTGGGAGTTATTGTTCGCTTGGTAAAGTACCAGCCGAGCATACTTGAAGCCTTGGATTAAATCCCAACTACTGCCCGAGAGTAAGTGTGACGGTTCAGACCCCTGGCAGCACTCAGGAGGCAGAAGGAGAAGAATCAGGAGCTCAGGGTCATCTACAGAGAGTGCAAAGCCAGACACGAGACCGTCTTAAAACTAAACTAAGGGCATAGTTAGTGCTCTGTCACAGGACCTGAAAACATAGTTTCTAATGCAATGTTTCTTAAACATTTTCCACTAGTGAATCCTTTTGCCTAAACATATTTTTACAAGTCTTGGGTACATAATTGTATAGAGTAGGCATACAAATTAAACACTTACTGATTAAAAGAAATCACTGAAAATTATTTTTAAAACAACTTTTTAGCATACATGCAATTTTACCACTTATTAAAGATGAAAGTAAATTTGCATACTAATGAGGATGGGCTTGTTTATTTTTCCATAAAGAATTACATCTTAGCTGAATGTTAAATATTACAGAGTATAGAACCTCTTCAACATTTCTCAGAATTGATCAATATTGTCAATGCCAAGAATGCTTATTTGTTACATACATGTTATAAAATCACAGAAATACATTTAGGACAGTTTCAAAAACTGTTTGAAATCCTATCCAAATCCCAAACCAAAATACATTTAAGAATATGTTTATATAGAATAGAAATCAGTGTCTCTACCACAATTGCTCAAATCAAGTTTCCAAACACCAAGCCATCCAAACATTCTAAGTACTTAAATCCTGAGGAATGATAGTAGATAAAAATACTTAAGGTATTTGTTTATTATGGGCATGATGGTTTCTATCAAATCAGAAAAGTGTTCACATAGTAAAGAAAAGGGAAAGAACCCACTGCAGTTAGTAGCAAGGGTAGACTTGAATCGATGCCTCGGTTTCTGGGCAGTGTTCACTGGTATGACATGATATGAAAGCACACGGAGTGCAAAGTGTGCGTGCTGTGTGTTCAAGACCAAGCCTGCGGTGAAGGCTCCTGATACAAATGAGAAAACACAGTCAGAAATGCCTCACACTCACCGCCTTTGACTTTGAATTGTCTTTCAGTAGTTGTTCCTTCTGTGATTTTTCACTAATGCTGAAACACTCCGAACACCCTCATTCAGGCGGAGAAATACAAAAACATGGGGTCACGGCATCAGCCTAGGCGTTCCAGACGAATGTAGTGAAACTCTGGATGCCTGATAACCACCAAGAGCTTGAGAATTTCAACCAAGCCCTTCCAAGTCTCAGTGTTCGGGGTCTACTGACACGAATGCTATCTCTGCGACAGCCTGGGAAAACCATTTCTACTCTAGACAAGAAAGCCACCATAAAGATACATCCCCGCCCTGCTAACCCACAGGCTTAGAGGCACCAGGATGGCCCCACTGGCCACATCCTTTGAAGATTCACCATCAAACGCAATGAGAATAAAGGGGGCAGAGGTGACTTTGCATCTCCTGATACCCAAGATTCTGTTCTCTGGAGGCCTCTTGCAAGCCTTGAACCACCCGAAAATATGCTTTTATTTCTAAAGAAGAAAATAGTCATAATATCTGCTTAGATAAAATTTAAAAATGTTTAAATTTAAAAACAAATAAACAGGGATTTTAATGAAAATCCTAAACAAACATAAATTGTTATGGCAAGCCATACATGTCCCACTTGTCTTCTTGCAGGAAAGTGGGGTGATAGTTTATAGAACCAACCAGGACAGAGGTAATACAAGCCCTTGGTGTTTTAGGCTAACGTCTAAAATGGGACACACGTAACTATTCCTATCCTACATGCATGGAAAAATGCTAATCAAGTTATTTGCAACAAACAAATGTCCATTGAAAGAATACAGCTGTTTCAAGCTGTTCATTAACTGTAAGCAAGCCTGTCGCTGCCCTAGCAACCAATTCAATTGCTCTGGCTTCCTGGCATAGGACTCCCCACTTACACTCTGAACATCTAGGCATCGTGTTTTGAGACATCCTCCCTGCCCCACCCCTATCTACTTCACACCCTCCACACTAACATCACAACTGTGCTGGTTAGGATTTGTCAATGTCACCAACTCTAATCATCTGAAAAGGAGGAATCTCAGTTGACAAAATACCTCCATCAAACTGGCCTGTAGCCAGGCCTGTGAGGGCATTTTCTTAATGTGAGACAGCCTAGGCCATTGTGGATGGTAGCATCCCTAGGCAGGTGGTCCTGGGTTGTATTCAAAAAGCAGGCCATGGGGAGTAAGCCCATAGACAGCACCACACCTCTAAGTCCTCTGCTTCGGTTCCTGCTTCCAAGTTCCTGCTCTGAGTACCTTCAACAATGCTCTGTGTTATGAACTGTAAAATGAAATAAATCCTTTCCTCCCAAGTCGTTTTTGGTCATGGTGTTCTGCGACAGCAGTAGAAAACTAACTCAAGCGATAGCCATGACATAGCTATTATCCTTCTCAGTCACAGGGATTTCCAATGTTGCACACTCAGAAAATCTCCCAGGCAAGGCCGGAGGTCTCCTGCCTGTGGCATTTCCACGCCTATCGGAGATGCAAGGGGGCACAGAAAGGACCCCGGGTTGCAGTTCTTGCTTTAATCACAGTTCTGCACTGGCTTCACTGCCGTGCTCCAAATGGTCCACGATTTCTGTTGCGGGAAACTGTTTAGTGTTCTCTTGCTCTGTTTCCACCGGACTAATGGAATGGTGGTACTCTAGCCTTCTCTTTCCTCTCCTTCACTTCTCTCTACCTCCTTGGAGTGAATGTCCTACTCAGAAGAAATCTAGGCCTTGTAGTTCGGTAACCAAAAATGTCAAGTTGCATGCAAAGTTCAGAATATTTATCCAATTTAGTTGAAGAAAAGGGAAAAGTGAGCAATGACAAATTTTGTAATGTTTTTTTTTTAAATTAAAGGAATGAGATTTGGGGTGCTAGCCTGTGGAATGCTAGTCCCCAGAGCCTTGCAAATTTGTTTTATAACCAGAAATGGATTCTGAGGTTTATCACCACGGCATTGTGCAAACCATTGCAAAAGCCAGTGTGTCTCTCCAGTGTAGAGCAGCAGAATCATCCAGAGGATTTAGAAACCTAGCCTTGTCCTTGTCAAATGAAAAGGCATGAGATACACTTTAACAAAAGCGCATTCCCTTCAGGATACCATAAGGGGAAGGACTCCTGCAGAATTCAGCGAAGCTACAGGGAGACAAAAGCACGGAAGGTCTTTTAACATTGTGCAAGTTCGTAGATGCAAATAGAGGTCCTTTGCCAGGAGAGTTCAGTATAGAAATGCCCCCGATGCTTTCTAACATCGACAAAAGTTAGGCTGCCACTTGATGTTAGAGCTATTATTTTAAAAATGTCCTCAGCCAAGTGAAGCTGAAAGGGACACGGGTCTGATCATACATTAGCGAGTTTGATTAAGTTGTGAGCTTGACAGGTAACCAAGTTTAGAAACAACACTTTAAAATATTTAGAAACGGTATATATCAAAAAGACCCCTACCCAAATTAAATACAGTACTAATAAATTGATAAAATTATATCTCACTCGTGACCCAGCTTGCCAGATAGGACAGTAAAACCAGGGTAGCTTTTATGCGGATAAAAACAAACAGAGCTCAAACAATGGACTTCATGAGGAAGCACAGGGTAAGCGGAACTTAACAATTTTCTGAAATTCACATTTTTATTGGGCAGTTGTGTTTCTTTGTGAGCTGTGGATAGTCCCAGATGAGCACTATGCTCCTGACAATGTCAGAATTTACAGGGTAGCAATCAATTCACAAGCCGATCTGGTTTTTTGGCTGTGACTATCGAGTAGAGCCAATTTCCCTTGATGTCTGGAGGATAGCGATCTTAGTTACTGATATTAGCCCTCAAGTCACAAACTAAGCATCTTACAGTTGTGTGTGTGCATGCATGTGCATGTACGTGTGTTACAGAATGGCTACAAAAGCATAAAACAGAACAATGAATTCCAAGGGGTTTTCTATGTGCAAAGTGTCACTACATGTGGCTAGATAAGATATTACACTTGTCAGTCAAAGGGTCAAGCCAAGCCTCAGAGGTTCAGGACCACAGAGGAGACTCACGGGACTTGGACCAGACAGGTAAGCATACAGATAGACCCCATGATTTTAGTGGGCTTTGGGAATTCTCCTGTGAGTCCCTTGAAACACCCCTAGTGGTAAAAGTGCCAGGTCAGTAGGGTCATCAGCACAATAGTTTTAGGCATTCTTTCACACGGTCCAAGTGAAAGTGTTGTCTCCAGGATTGGTTGGTATGTTTGATGTGTGTGTGTGTGTGTGTGTGTGTGTGTGTGTGTGTGTGTGTGTGTGTGTATGTGTGTGTATGCACTTATGCCCATATGCTCCTAGCATATTTCAATACCTTCAGAAGTGACTTCTTATTTGTAGGAATAAGCTATCCTTTGCTCTGTCCCTTGTGCTGGGCACTAGCCAGGTAGTAGTGTCCACACCCACAACAGGATGCAGCCATCCTCTCTCTATTATTTGCCCTTAAATGCTACCAAGTTTAGCTCTGAACCCCATTTTTTAATGGGGCTATTTGTCTCCCTGCGGTCTAATTTCTTGAGTTCTTTGTATATTTTGGATATAAGCCCTCTATCAGTTGCAGCCTTGGTAAAGATCTTTTCCCAATCTGTTGGTTGCCATTTTGTCCTAACAACAGTGTCCTTTGCCTTACAGAACCTTTGTAGTTTTATGAGATCCCATTTGTCGATTCTTGACCTTAGAGCATAAGCCGCTGGTGTTTTGTTCAGGAAATTTTCTCCAGTGCCCATGTATTCAAGATTCTTCCCCACTTTTTCTTCTATTAGTTTGAGTGTATCTGGTTTGATACGGAGATCCTGATCCACTTGGACTTAAGCTTTGTACAGGGTGATAAGCATGGATTGATCTGCATTCTTCTACATGCTGACCTCCAGTTGAACCACCACCATTTGCTGAAAATGCTATCTTTTTTCCTTTGGATGGTTTTGGCTCCTTTGTCAAAAATCAAGTGACC
Organism: Rattus rattus; assembly: GCF_011064425.1. Classification (NCBI taxonomy): domain Eukaryota; kingdom Metazoa; phylum Chordata; class Mammalia; order Rodentia; family Muridae; genus Rattus; species Rattus rattus. The sequence goes on from NC_046157.1 coordinate 109,388,895, forward strand.
ATAGGTGTGTGGGTTCATTTCTGGGTCTTCAATTCTATTCCACTGGTCTATCTGCCTGTCTCTGTACCAATACCATGCAGTTTTTATCACTATTGCTCTGTAATATTGCTTGAGTTCAGGGATAGTGTTTCCCCCTGCAGTCCTTTTATTGTTGAGGAGAGTTTTAGCTGTCCTGGGTTTTTTGTTATTCCAGATGAATTTGCAAATTGTTCTGTCTAACTCTATGAAGAATTGGATTGGAATTTTGATGGTGATTGCATTGAATTTGTAGATCACTTTTAGTAAAATGGCCATTTTTACTATAATTCACAGCTGAGGAATGCCAAATGGCTGAGAAGCACCTAACGAAATGTTCAACATCTTTAGTCATAAGGCAAATGCAAATCAAAACAACCCTGAGATTCTACCTCACACCAGTCAGAATGGCTAAGATCAAAACCTCAGGTGACAGCAGATGCTGGCGAGGATGTGGAGAAAGAGGAACACTCCTCCATTGTTGGTGGGGTTGCAAGCTGGTACAACTACTCTGGAAATCAGTCTGGAGGTTCCTCAGAAAGTTGGACATTGCACTACCTGAGGACCCAGCTATACCTCGCTTGGGCATATACCCAAAAGATGCTCCAACATATAACAAAGACACGTGCTCCACTATGTTCATAGCAGCCTTATTTATAATAGCCAGAAGCTGGAAAGAACTCAGATGCCCTTCAACAGAGGAATGGATACAGAAAATGTGGTACATCTACACAATGGAATACTATTCAGCTATCAAAAACAATGACTTATGAAATTCCTAGGCAAATGAATAGAACTGGAAAATATCATCCTGAGTGAGATAACCCAATCACAGAAAAACACACATGGTATGCACTCACTGATAAGTGGCTATTAACCCAAATGCTCAAATTACCCTAGATGCACAGAACACATGAAACTCAAGAAGGATGACCAAAATGCAAATGCTTCACTCCTTCTTTAAAGGGGAACAGGAATACCCTTGGGAGGGAAAAGGGAGGCAAAGTTTAGAACAGAGGCAGAAGGAACACCCATTCAGAGCCTGCCCCACATGTGGCACATTCATATACAGCCACCAAACTAGAGAAGATGGATGAAGCAAAGAAGTGCAGACCGACAGGAGCCGGATGTAGATCTCTCCTGAGAGACACAGCCAGAATACAGCAAATACAGAGGCGAATGCCAGCAGCAAACCACTGAACTGAGAATGGGACCCCCGTTGAAGGAATCAGAGAAAGGACTGAAAGAGCTTGAAGGGGCTTGAGACCCCATATGTACAACAATGCCAAGCAACCAGAGCTTCCAGGGACTAAGCCACTACCTAAAGACTATACATGGACTGACCCTGGACTCTGACCTCATAGGTAGCAATGAATATCCTAGTAAGAGCACCAGTGGAAGGAAGCCCTGGGTCCTGCCAAGACTGAACCCCCAGTGAATGGGGATTGTTGCGGGGAGGGCAGTAATGAGGGGAGGATGGGGAGGAGAACACCCAGTATAGAAGGGGAGGGGGAAGGGTTAAGAGGATGTTGGCCTGGAAACCAGGAAAGGGAATAACATTGAAATGTAAATAAGAAATACCCAAGTTAATAAAGATGGGGGAAAAAATGCTGCCAAGTTCTGCTTTCTACAAGACAGTCTCCCAGATCAAGTCTATGGCACTGTTTCACAAAACAGGAAGTAACTCAGAGCAGGGTGAAACCTGACCTCCACACACTCCTGCTGTGATCTGGATCAACCTCCAACAAGCTGCAGGGAATTGAGGAGAGAAGATGAGACACAGAAAAGCTGGGATCCGGTACCTAATGAGCTTTAATGGGGCACACCAGCAGCCTGGAAACTTAGCACCTTTATGGTATACAGAGAAGCTGAACAAGGAGGTGGACTTATAAACAGCTGAACCATGCCCCCCGCCCCTCCCCCCCAGCATGGTTCTTAGTAGCGGAGCAGTCTCAAGCTGCAGTCATCCTAAAGGAGAAAGCTGTGCTTGGTGATTTCTGTATATACTGTCAATACCGAAACTCAGATGAGAAGGAATCCTTGCCATCCCCAAGGATCTGAGGAATTATGGTCTTTGACAAGACCATGACATCCTCGTGTCAACAGTACATACTCCGTACTTCATCTGTTCCCTAACAGGTTCCTTAACAGGACACAGGAGATAGTTAAGTCAAAGTCCCAGTGCAAGGCTAGGGTATCTTAATGAAGAATTGTTCAGAGGCATCGAGACGGATGGGACTGTCCATCCTGTAAGAGCTGCCTTTCTTAAACATCCCCTGTCACAGTGCAGAAGGCCAACGGGGCAGCCTCATGATGGCTCCTGAGGTCAGGTCTTCCCCTCAGCTTTCCTTTGAGGGGAAAGCCCTTTCTTCCCAGGCGGCTATGATTTATGGAAGCCACTTATTCTCCTTTAAATGTTACAAGCTCAGCAGGTCAAAAAAATAAACGTTTGTTTAAAGCACGATTCAAAAAGAAATTATGGACATTCTTCAAAGGACGTTACAAACTGTGGTGCACACTACACAGCCAGGAGTTCCGGATCCCACCAGGTTTCAGTTTTGTGAATATTTTATCAGCCATTTCAACAATGGGGTTCAAGTGACCTGCTTGGCTTATTTATCAAAGGCATCTGTTGTTATTCTGTAATAACAAAAGCGGGCCTTCCTCACAACTTAACAGCAAAAGCCTTTTCCTCAAGTCTCATGCTTTAAATGTCTGCCAGGTAATTAACTTCCCAGCAGTTCCGTTGGCAAAGTAATAAGACAGGCAGAAGGAAGCTTTCATTAATGACTGGCCGTGGAAACTGTAGTTAACGACTGTTGAGCGAATGTAATCAGTGGTCGAAGGCTGAGTAGAATGGGCTGAGATGTGACAAAGCAGAAGCCATCCACGAGACCGACTCTGAACAAAAAACACAAGACAGAAAGCAAAAGCCACCAGGTATAGGGAGCAGGACTGTAACCCCAGCGCCCTGGGAGTGGAGGCAGCAGATTTCCAGTTCAAGTTCAACTTGGACTACATAGCAACACTATCTTTAAAAAGGGAGAGAGACAAAAACATTGTTCACACTTCAGTTTCACATAATGAGAAGATCCTGTTAGGTGTATGTCAACAAGAGACTATTCTCACCTCAAAGGAACTGAAGAGTGGACTTGACTAGAACCAAATGCAGATCATCATGGCCTAGGAACATAGATTCTGGTTTCCTAACATCCCGCGTTCTAACGTGCTAACTGTTCCATAAAGTTTTATAGCAGCAGAACAAAGAGAACTTTTCAGATACAAAACAAAGACACTTTTTAGATACTTCAGTGGAAACTTCCTGTAGATGGAGTCCAGCAAAGCAGGGAAATCTCTTGCTATCGAGTTCAGACTCTATCTGACTGCATTCCTAACCTTCGGTTGGTGGCAGCTAGGGGTCTGTTTATATGTTCCAATGAATTCAGGTAATGGTCGCAAAGATGTGCAGTCATACACAGAGGAGGACAGCAAACTGCTATCCTTGACTCATGACTTTCAACCTCGGTCAATCAACCTTTGTAGTCACGGCTTTCGGGAATTCCCACTTACATTTTCAAGTCTCGACTATGTAAAAGAGCACACAATCATAAAAAGTAACCAGATTCCACTTGACAAATGACCTCAGCTTCGGTATCCAGGTTACCCACACAGTATGAGGAGAAAAAAAAATACATGAAAAGACAGAGAGAGGAGTCAGATCTTCCCTTCAGAATGAATGCTCAGTTTTTGCACATGTGTACTGCGAAGGCAAGAGTGTTTCAAATGCCCCATCTAAGAGTCACTAAATAGCAATGGCTTGCTCCTATGTATAATCATGTTTGAGAGTAGCTACTAATCAAAACTTCTATTTCTCTCTAATGGGAAGACAGATTAAGACCTTACTGTGCCTACTAAGAAACTGAACCTGGGGCATTCCATTTTTGTTACCCTCTTGTAAGGGCCAGACAATGCTATACCCTTAGGAATTATTTTTAGTAACTATTTTGACAAACATAGAAGTGGATGCTCGAAGCCATTCATTGGACTGAGAATGGGGTCCCCAAAGGAAGAGTTAGAGAAAGCACTGAAGGAGCTGAAGAGGCTTGCAACCCAGTAGGAAGAACAACAATATCAACCAACCAGACACCACAGAGCTCCCAGGGACTAAACCACTAACCAAAGAGAACACATGGAGGGACCCATGGCTCCAGGCACATATGTGGCAGAGGATGGCATTGTCAGGCATCAATGAGAGGACAGGTCCTTTGTCCTGTGAAGGCTCGATGTCCCAGTGTAAGGGAATGCCGGGGCAGGCAGGCAGGCAGGAGTGGGTGGGTGGAGGGGGCACCTTTATAGAAGCAGGAGGAGGGGAGATGGGATAGGGGGTTTCCAGAGGGAAAACTGGGAAAGGGGATAACATTTGAAATGTAAATAAAGAAAATATCCAATAAAAAAGGAGAATACTATTATATTGTAGAAATGAGATAAGAAGCAAAAATAGTCACAAAGGAAAATATAAATCAGATTTAGTTGTACCTATGGTAACATTAGAGCACCAGCTGTTTTAATCAGTCCCATAGTTTCTAGTGTAATCCATTAATATTTGCTAATGTACCTTTTAATTTCTGTTTATCCACTCTGAGGAATGAGTAGATGACTCGGTGGCAAAGGGCCCTTATTCTACAAATGTGAGGACCTGAGCTTGAATCCCCGGCACCCATGTAAAAAACTACACATGGCTAACCAGGCCTGAAACCTCAGCTGTGGGAGGTGGAGATGGGAGGATACTGGGAGCTAACTGGCCAGCTAGCTTAGCCCAAATGGTGAATAACAGGATGGCTCATTAAGGGGCAATAAGACAGAGGAAGCAACTGAGGAAGACAACTGCTGGCCTCAACTTTCATCCTATAGACCGAGCACTTCCATATATTCAGAAGCAAACAACACACACACAGTACACATATACACATCACACACACAAATACACACCACAAACCACATGCATACACACAAACATAACACACCACACATACACACACATACGCACGCATGCACGCACGCATGCACCACATACCAGAGAGAGAGAGACAGAGACAGAGACAGAGAGACAGAGAGAGAGAGGTGCCAATTTGGAAATCTAGGGATATTATTTTTTAAATTGAGTAAGAAATGCCTGATATCTTTCTCTGTGTATTTTCCTTTACAGCAAACAACTCTCTGAATAAGGAACAAGATTTGATTCATTACACAAAGAAACTGGGGAAAAAAATTAAAAAGGAAGAGATGATACTCAGTTTCAGCACTGATCAATTAACACAGAGATATTGTATCTGTCTTTCTGAATCTAGTATTTTAATTGTCCTTGTTTCTGGGACCTCACAAATAATGTCTAGGTGACCATGGAGGAATGGTTTCTATAGAGTAAAACCCTTTGTGCAGTTAAAAATAATACAATTCTGTTACTTTAAGTTAAGGCATCATCACATTCCTTACTCAAAACATAATTTATTCATGATGGAAGATACCAGCTGAATAGCTTATGCCTAATTCTAGAAATTTATTTCTTACCATGAACCACTGGTAAATTTTCTTTTAAGAACCCTAAAATATATACTATTTTACATTCTTATTTTCTTAACAAACTTGGAATACATTTCTAAGCAAGTTTAGCTCCTATTACTCTCCTAAATTTAGACAAATTTTAATCCAGAAACATGAGTACACTGGCAAGGGATCACATAAAAGACTTTGTAGGTTGGTGATCTGACTGTAATGCACACATGCCTTTAACCCCAGGAGACAAAGGCAAGCAGATCCTCTGAGTTCAAGGCCAGCCTGGTATAGAGAAAGTTTCAGGTAAAGAAAATCTTAGGTGCAGGCATGGTGGCACACACCTTTAATCCAAGCACTCAGAGACAGAGGCGTACAGATCTCTGAGCTCTAGTCAGTCAGTTGGATTAAGTCTGATGAGTTAAGAGGCAGAGTAGGGGTTTGTGACAATTCAGTTCAATGAATAGAGAGACAGGTTTTTGTTTGTTTGGTTGGTTGGGTTGTTTTGTTTTGTTTTGTTTTGCTGTTTTGTTTTGTTTTAAGGGACAGTTTTACAGACAGTTTTCAGAAAGAACAAGCTAGACACAGGTGGAAACAGAACAACCCAGAGAATGAGAATGAGCCAAAAAATTAGAACAGAATGTTAGAGTTAGTTTGAGGCCAAGCAGAACAATTCAGTCAGAAGCTGAGAGAAGCCGGTTTGAATCAGTCAGCTCAGAGAGGAATTTGACCCAGAACAGCTGAGTTGAAGCACTCGGTTAGAATTCAGAAAGAGCTAGAAAGAGCAAGCTTATTCAACAGTAAGCCTCCAAGACAACAATTACATAAGGTGAATAAAAGTTTCTTTTACACTCATATGGTAAAAGGAATTACACCAGATCAACTTTTAGACCAAAGAGTAAGATAAAATATATTATGGAGAAACATACTGAGTAGAGAAAAACCATTTCATTTTCAGCTTTAACCAGACACAAGCCATTTGCTTTTCGAGGCTCAGGGCTAAGACTTCATTAGGTTGACTTGTGGCTAAAAGCCCTAGGAAATGAACTTTTCTTTATCCTGTTTTCAAAACACGGTTACATTTTCAGGAACATAGAAGGCACAATGTAGAAGTGAGCTCTTTTGTAACTGTCAATCTGAGAAGCTTTCTGCCAAAAACATGCACAAGGACGTGTAGATACACAAACCCATGTGGTGCTGATCCTGTTTTTATTACTTGAGTATCTCGGCAACTGTGAGATTTAAATTAAAATGAAGATCCATCAGTATTCAGAAACAAGCGATTAATATCAGTTAAATGTGACTGCTCACTCAAATTCATAGTTTTTCTGAGGCTGGACTGCCTGACCATTCACAATCATTCAGCATAGATCTACAAAGGCTTAGGTTTGTTTCCAGCTGGGTATTTGCATTTGGTCATAGATATTCTGTGAAGATGGTTATATCGCACTATTGGAACACCTAAGAACTCACTTTAGCTTTGAAGTCATTCTCAAGGAGAATGTTTTATTTCTGAATATTTCTTTACATTAGGCCCCTTACCTACTTGCCTTAACCTAGGCCCTATAGGTCAGTATTTAACAAAACTAATTTTTAATTATCATATATTTTTATTGGATATTTTATTGGATATTTATTTTTTAAATTTACATTTGAAATGTTATCTCCTTTCACAGTTTCCTGTCCATAAACACCTATCCAATGCCCCTCCCCCTTCTTGTATGAGGGTGTTCCCCCACCCATCCAACTACCCCTCCCGCCTCCCCACCCTGACATTCCCCTCCACTGGGGGTGGGGAGTCCAGCCTTCAAAGGATCAAGGACTTCTCTCATTGGTGTCCAACAAGGCCAACCTCTGCTACATATGCAGCTGGAACCTCGGGTGTGTCCATGTTTACTCTCTGTGTGGTGGTTTAGTCCCTGGGAGCTCTGGTTGGTTGGTATTGTTTTTCCTATGGGGTTACTAACCCATCCACCTCCTTCAATCCTTTCTCTAACTCCTCCAGTGGGGACCCCATTCTCAGTTCAATGGTTGGCTGTGAGAGTCTGCCTCTGTGTTTGCCATGCTCTGGCAGATCCTCTCAGGAGACAAGTATATCAGGCTCCTGTCAGCATGCACTTCTTGGCACCAGCAATATTGTCTAGGTTTGGTGGCTGTATGTATATGGACTGGAATCCCAGGTGGGGTAGGTTCTGAATGGCAATTCCTTCAGTCTCTGCTCCAAACTTTGTCTCCTTATCCCATCTTATGAATATTTCTGTTCCCTTTTCCAAGAAGGACAGAAGCATTCACATTTTGGTTGTCCTTCTTGAGCTCCATGTGGTCTGTGGATTGTATCTAGGGAAGTCAGAGCTTTTGGGTTAATATCCACTTATCAATGAGTGCATACCATGTGTGTATGTTTGTGACTGGGTTACCTCACAAAGGATGATATTTTCTATTTCCATCCATTTGCCTCTGAATTTCATGAAGTCATTGTTTTTAATAGCTGAATAGTACTCCATTGTGTAGATGTACCACATTCCTCTATTGAATGACATCTGGGTTCTTTCTAGCTTCTGACTGTTATAAATATGGCTACTATAAACATAGTGGAGCATGTGTCTTTGGTGTATGCTTGAGCATCTTTTGGGTATATGCCCAGGAGAGGTATAGCTGGGTCCTCAGGTAGCACAATGTCCAAATTTCCGAGGAACCTTCAGACTTATTTCCAGCTTGCAACCACATCAACAATGGAGAAGTGTTCCTCTTTCTCCACCTCCTTGCCAGCATCTATTGTGACCTGAGTTTTGATCTTAGTCATTATGACTGGTGTGAGGTATAATCTCAGAGTTGTTTTGCTTTGCATTTCCCTAATGACTAAGGATGTTGGGCATTTCTTTAGGTACTTCTCAGCCATTTGATATCCCTCAGCTGAGAATTCTTTGTCTAGTTCTGTACTGCATTTTTGAATAGGGTTATTTGATTCTCTGGAGTCTAATTTCTTGAGTTCTTTGTATATATTGGATATTATCTCTCTATCAGATGTAGGATTGGTAAAGTTCTTTTCCCAATCTGTTGGTTGCCATTGTTTTTTCTAATGACAGTGTCCTTTACCTTATAGAAGTGTTGCAATTTTATGAAGTCCTATTTGTTGTTTCTTGATCTTACAGCATAAGCCATTAGTACTCTGTTCAGGAAATTTTCCCCAGTGCCCATGTGTTCAAGGCTCTTCCCCACTTTTCCTTGTATTAGTTTCAGTGTATCTGGTTTTATGAGGAGGTTCTTGATACACTCGGACTTGAGCTTTGTTCAAGGCAATAAGAATGGATCAATTTGCATTCTTCTACATGCTGACCTCCAGTTGAACCAGCACCATGTTGAAATGCTTTCTTTTTTCCACTGGATGGTTTCAGCTCCTTTGTCAAAGACCAAGTGGTAATAGGTATGTGGGTTCATTTCTGGGTCTTCAATTCTATTTCACTGATCTACCTGCCTGTCTCTGTACCAATACCACACTGTTTTTATCACTATTGCTCTGTGATACTGCTTGAGGTCAGAGATGGTGATTCTCCCAGAAGTTCTTTTATTGTTGAGGATAATTTTTGCTGTCCTGGGTTTTTTGTTATTCCAAATGAATTTGCAAATTGCTCTTTATAAATCTATGAAGAATTGAGTTGGAATTTTGGTGGGGATTGCATTGAATCTGTAGATTGCTTTTGGCAAAATGGCCATTTTTAGCTATATTAATTTTGCCAATCTATGAGCATGGGAAATGTTTCCATCTTCTTAGATCTTCAATTTCTTCAGAGACTTGAAGTTCTTGTCATACAGATATATTTCATTTGCTTGGTTATATTATTTGTGACTATTGTAAAAGGTGTTGTTTCCCTAATTTTTTCCTCAGCCTGTTTATCCTTTGAGTCGAGGAAGGCTACTGATTTGTTTGAGTTAAGTTTATATCCAGCCACTTAGCTGAAGTTGTTTATCAGGCTTAGTGGAACTTTTGGGTTCACTTAAGTATACTATCACATCATCTGCAAAGAGTGATATTTTGACTTCTTCCTTTCCAATTTGTATCCCTTTGACCTCCTTTTGTTGTCTGATTGCTCTAGCTATGATTTTGAGTACTCTATTGAATAAGTAGGGAGAGAGTGAGCAGCCTTGTCTAGTCCCTGATTTTAGTGGCATTGCTTCAAAATTTTCAGCCACTGATTTTCAGAGTACAGACAAATCATTCAAGTCGGTGTCTGCTTAGGAATTTATGACCCCTGTTGTGACTCTAAAATTTAGCTTCACCCATAGATGTTAGAACAAACATATCAAATCCAAACACAGTTCCTTTTTTTCAAGTGGTTGTAACTGAGTTATAAGCTGACTCCAAGTTTCTGTAAGTCTGTCTTATAAAGATGATACATTTCCCAAGCCTTTGCATGGGATGAAAAACAATGGTCCATTCCATCCAATCAGCATGTAACAGGACCTTCAATTTTCAATAATCCATGATCCCAAATTCGAGTACATGTTCCACAGCACGGTATCCTGTGAAGTAGCTTTCAAGGCTCTTCTGGGTAGAATTTGTTTCAAGAAACAAAAGAGGCGATGAATGTCCACTTTTCGAGGAAGCAAAACTTTTGGGGCTAGGTCAGAACAAACAGATGAAAATAAAAGGCCTCACTTCTGATTCCTCACCCCTCACACAATTTACCTTTATTTGTCTCAGTTGTCAGCCCCATTTCCTCTGTAAAGCTGAAACTAAACTTGGAGCCGTACCTTGTAAAAGTATTGTGGTCCGATGAGCACACAGAATATTTTCTGCAGTATTGCACAGTTAGTGTTCACATGTCCACTGAGAGGGCATTTCGGGGCCATGCTGTACTCAAGGCTGTTTCTGGACACATCCACCATGTTTGTGATGTGGGAGGTAACTCAAAGGATGTGTGCCAGTTGAAATTAAACATGTATGAGGAAGTGGGAGAAAAGAAAGGACGTGAGAGGGAAGGCACCTGTGTTTGTACGTTATAAGAACACATGGATCTTTGAATCATGTGCACAAGAGCTTGTTTGAGAAACACACAAGAAATAAAGCATGTTTCCAAAAAGAGAAAGAAAGGAAGAAAAGAAGGAAGAAAGAAGGAAGGGAAGGAGGGATGGAAGAAGGAAGGGAGGGAAGTAGGGAGGGGGAAAAGGAGAAAGAGAAAGAGAGAAAGAAAGAAAGAAAGAAAGAAAGAAAGAAAGAAAGAAAGAAAGAAAGAAAGAAAGAAAGAAAGAAAGAAAGGAAGGAAGGAAGAAAGAAAGAAAGAAAGAAAGAAAGAAAGGAAGGAAGGAAGAAAGAAGGAGAAAGAAAGAAAGGAAGGAAGAAAGAAAGAGACAGACAGGCAGAGAGACAGACAGACAGACAGATTACATGGAAGGCCAAGTTCAGGAAGAGAATGAAGCTTAGCTCACCACACCCAGGAAAGAAGGCAGGGGTAGGGGTGAGACACCACCACGCAAGCGCAGGTGGTGGCGCCCTACTCCAGAGAGCTTGTTAATTTACAGCTCCGTCATAAAATAACTTTGGAAGGACTCTGACGTTCAGCCATGAAGCAGAGACAGCACAATAAAAACACACAAATAAAGTGATATGTATTTTTCTCTTTACGTCTCATTAGCTTTTATAAATCATTAATATTTTGGCAACGGCAACATGAATAAAATACTGTAAACCTTCACTGCCAACAGCACTATCCATCAAGATCCACAGCATCACTGGGTTCCCCCAGGAATGTTCACTTTGACAAAATATGTACAACTGCTTGACCATGAAAGGGTGTATCCAGGTTTTGTTCTTGTAAAGAAATATTTTTTTCCTAATTAAACCATGATTTCTCACATAAAATCTATGCAACCTGGATTTCTAGTAACAGATATAAATCCCCAATTCTGTCATCATGTAAAATTTTACAAGGCTAGGAGGCCCTTCTTTCTATCCCTCCTGATATCAGAGGTGATGCGGCCCCTCCTACCACACCTCTGCCCATCTTGCCACCCAGAGACTGAGCATATGTTCCACCTTAAAAACAGCATTTCCAGGAGAAAAGATGACTATTGAACAGAAAACAATAAGCAGTTATAAAAAGACATAAATTCAGGATGGCCAAAGGTTTTCTAAATATATCCATGATTTTTTTTAATTTAAAGTTGGCTCATTGAGACAAAAGTGAATTTTTCTTCTATCTCTTGAGCCACTTCAGGTCTTAAAAATGACAGTTTTCAAAGTTTTGTTTATTTATTTTATACTTACAGACAGAGTTTCATATAGCCCAGGCTAGCCTCTAGTTCCACTATGCGGCCTGAGGATGATGTTTAACTTCTGATCCTCCCGCGCCAGCCTAATGCCTGGGATTATGGGCATCTACCATGCCTATCTTGAACAAATATTTTAAGGAAATATTCAGGGCATATATTACTGAATAGATGTCTTGTTGCAGGTAAAATAATATGTCATCGTGATTCTGGTACCAGATTATTTTTCTCTAACTGACGAAAAGCTCGAGTCACCTTATCAGAGTGGCTTCATAAATCTAGAATAGTTCACGCACATATATATCCTGTTAATTTACTAAAGAAAAGGTTCTTTCAACTCCTGAGGCAGACAACACTGCTACCTTATAAAAGGTAAACAACACCCAAATGAGATCATATATACCACAATGTGGGATGGTGAAAGGGAAGCCTTTGTAATTGACACACACCATTTCATATAGTGTAACTAAAAGGAAAAATGAATCCATAACTGTCCATTACCATCTGTACAGAATCTCACAGGTTCTAAGAGCTGCATATGCTCACAAAGGCTGTATTATCCTCACAGAGCCCACACACACACTCCTACATACTTTAAATCAAGTTCAGGTGACTTTTAATGCCAAATACAACTTAGATGCTAGGAAGTCATTACTGTATTGCCTTGGCCAGGGGATAATAACAGCAAAAGTTTAAATCTGTTCGCTCTATTATTTCCTATCCATAGCATTTGGACTCCAAGAATGTACAATCTATCGATATAGAGGACCAAGTGTGCTAAGAAATCTCCTCAGAACATACAGAATAGATCATACATACAAAAGCATATTCCATGTTCATTATATGGCATGCTGTTCTGGGATTTACACCAGACACAGGAACTTGCAACAACAGTGATAAGACCTGCATCCCTCACACAGCTGTGGAATCTATGCTTTCAGAAGCAACAGCTCTTGTGCAACCTGAAAATATTGACTCAACACCAGGATGTACTAAGGTCACTGAAACACAGACAAACCCCAGATGCCTTATATTCTCTGAGGGTTAGTGCATCTCTCACCATTGGCATGACCTTGACCAACACTGTCCTTTGTCTGTCTTGTCCTGAGCAAACATAAATAGTCTACTCACCCGAGATAGGGAGCGGGCTACAGACTCCAACATCATTCCACCTAAGTCTGGCTTAGTGAATGTGGTGGTTGGAATAAAGATGGCCTCCATAGGCTCATATGGTTGAATGCTTTGTCAGTATGGAGTAGCACTATTTGAGAATGATTAGGAGGTGTGGCACATATGTGTATTGCACTGTGTGTATTCCTACTGTCTTCAAAGACCAGGAGATGAAGGTGAATCCCCTGAGCCTAGATTCACAGAGGATTATGAATCACCATGTGAGTGCTGGGAATCAAACCAGAATCCTTTGCAAGACCAACAAGTGCTCTCAACCACTGAGACATATCCAATTGTAATGTAAATAAGAAATACCCAATTTAATAAAGATGGAAAAAATCCAAACTTGGCACAGAGTAAAACATCAATAAACTGTAAATATTTTAAACATAAAAAATATAAAAATGAAGTGATTGTTTCCTTCTTGACTGATTTCCTGTAAAAAAATCAATACTGCAATAAATATTTACTGAGTACACATTTATTACATGAGGCCTTATATGTTGTGTTATAGCCTTTTGATCTTACATAGGATTAGTACAATATTTATGAGTGGTGCTAGGGCCTAACACTATAAACCACTGTTCTCATGTTTCTTACGGCTGTCAGCCAGCTTGCATGCACACTGGATACTTCCAGATTCACAATAGCTTTCTTGTTCCTGATACCTGGGCATTATCTCTCCCTGATCTTTTAGCAGGACCAATCTGTCAAACTTAATGTATCATAGTCAGTCATGGCACAGGATTTGACCTTTACATATACCAAAGAAGTGAAGTTTTTGCAATAATAATTTTTACAGATACTGTGCAGGCACTAGGAGAGGATGGGGGGAGGTGGACTTTCATGTCTTCCGTGAACAGCTGGACACCCAGAAAGAATCTGGGTGCTGCGGTCATTTTTTTCCAGCATATAGAAATTGTTTTCTACAGGTACCAAAGCAATCTATTATCCATGTGTGTTCTCTGGGTTACAACGTCCAAGGCAGAACTCATATAAAAATAATTATGGTGTTACAGAGCCAGGAATATCTAGCATTAAAATTATATGAGAGCAATAATAACAATCATAGCAGTGACCCAAGCAACCACACCAGAGGCAAAGCACGACACAGAACCAGCCCCCGCCCCCACAGCTTTATCTACAGTTCACGCACGAGACAAACGAAAAGGGAGGAGGAAGGAAAATTATAAATGGGAACTTAATATCGATCAAAGAACAATCTGGAAATAGATATGTGTGGTTGAAAATAAACAGATAATGTTTTTTTTTCAGACCCTAAACATCCCTTATCTTCCCCATTCCCGAACTCAAACCCGGACATCAAAACTGATGTAATCCGTACTCCCTTCCAAAGTTGAAGGCTTTTACAGACTATGCTGTCAGCCTGCAGACACAGAAGGGACTGAGGAAGTGACAGGCAGGATGAATATGCCTGTCAGGAGAGGAAGAAAAACGCCAGGTTCCCACCCTCTCTTCCGGTTCCTTCATGCCTCTCTGCTTGTGACGTCTTCATTGTACACTTGTCTTCACCTTATAACACGGATGCTGACAGATGCTTCGGCCAGCGTCCAACCTCTGAACTCAGCTGCCTGGCAGAGGCGCACACAGGTTTTATAAATGACAGTCAAAAGGGCAATCTGCCTGTGCTCACCATACCAAACACGGAGAACAATTATATTTATTTAATTGCTATGAATTATGAATTGTGTTCATCTTGCGAAAGTGGGGATTATCAGATTTTTTAAAAGGATGTTTTGAGGTAAATGTAAGTGGTGTAAATTGCCTGGAGGCAGTTTCACTTCACTCATGAACAATGTTGTCTTACTAACTACACCTCAGGAGAAATCGTCCTTACCCATGGGTCACCACTATATTGTTAGTTGAAATTTTAATATTGCCACGATATAAATTATATTATCCTCTTTAAACTACTGTAAATGGACTATACCTGTGGGGAGGAGAGGTGTTTGGAAGACATTTTGGCAATTACAACCTTAAGATCCTTGAGATTTCAACAATGTATCATTTAAAAGAAAAATACATGCACATTCAATTAAAAACAAAACAGGCATCCCCACTCCCAAATGGTTACTAATGATGGACCTGTAGCTTTTGGTTCTTTTCTCTCACGTTTAAAATGTGGTTTGCTGTCGTCACACTATTTTGTGTCTAGGAACAGCAATAAAGACGATCCAGTTGGACATTGGACAATGCAGGAATTAGGGACTCCGACACCCCATCCAATTATAAATCTCTCCCCCTTTAAAATTACGGGTTTTTTTTTATTGTAATATGGTTGCATCATTTCCTCCTCCTATTTCCTTCCATACACCCCTCCTTGCGCTCTTTCAAAGGCTTGGCCTCTATTTTCATTGACTGTTAGTACATACATATGTATGTACATATAAATTCCTAAAAGCAACATGCTTTGCTTAGCCTGCATAACGTCATGTGTGTGTGTGCTTTCACAGCTGACCATGCTTTGCTTAGCCTGCATAACGTCATGTGTATGTGTGCTTTCACAGCCGACCATGCTTTGCTTAGCCTGCATAACGTCATGTGTATGTGTGCTTTCACAGCCGACCATGCTTTGCTTAGTCTGCATAACGTCATGTGTATGTGTGCTTTCACAGCTGACCATTTGGTATTGGATGACCAATTGATGTGCTCTTCCCTGGGAAGACTATTCCTTCTGCTCTCAGCATTCCTTAGTTGCCCGTAATTCTTTGTGCAGGGTTGAAATCTCCTGGCCTTTCCCCAGTCTACTTTTATATGCCCATTGTCACTGTCCTTGTTCGCCTCATGTCTACATTACCATTTCTTACTTCCACAAAAATAACAACCCAATCTTGATCAACAGGTGAGCAATAGTCCATGTTTATTTTGTTGTGACATTATTTATTTGAAATATATGGGAATTGTCAGGGATGTTTTTTTCTTTTATTGAATATTTTTAATTTACATTTTAAATGTTATCCCCTTTCCCAGTTTCCCCTCCAGAAACCCACTATCCCTTCCCCTCCCCCCCTGCTTCTATGAGGGTACTCCCCTACACATCCACCCACTCTCTCCCACCTCCCTGTCCTAACATTCCCCTACCCTGAGGCATCCAGCTTTGACAGGACCAAGGGCCTCTCTTACCATTGGTGCCTGACAAGGCCATACTCTGCTACATATGGGGATGGAGCCATAGGCCCATCCCTGAGTACTCTTGGGATGGTAATATAGTCCCTGGGAGCTCTGGGGTGTAGGTGGAAGATGGGTCTGGTTGGTTGCTATTATTCTTCTTATGGGGTTGCAAAACCATTCAGCTACTTCAGTCCACTCTCTAACTCCACCATTGGGGTCCCCAAGCTCAGTGTGATGGCTGAATTCATGCATTCACCTCTATATGTCAGGCTCTGGCAAAGCCTCTCAAGAGACAGCTATATTAGGCTCCTGTCAGCAAGTACTTCTTGTCATCAGCAATAATGACTGAGTTTGATAACTGTATATAGGATGGATCCCCAAGGTAGGGCAGTCTCTAGATGGCCTTTCCTTCAGTCTCTGCCCCATACTTTGTCCCCATATTTCCTCCTGTGAGTATTTTTGTTCCCCCTTCTAAGAAGGTCTGAAGCATCTACACTTTGGTCTTCCTTCTTCTTGAGCTTCATGAGGTTTGTGAATTGTATCTTCAGTATTCCTAGGAAATATCTGAACTAATATCTGCTTATCAGTGAATGCATATAATGTATGTTCTTTTGTGGTTTGGTTACCTCAAAGGTATGATATTTTCTAGTTCCATCCATTTGCCTAAGAATTTCATGAAGTCATTTTTTTCTCTTAAAAATGAATTTTTATTTAAGAAGAGGTTTATTCGCTACTCCAATCAAAATGGATAAAGGAGTTTAAAATGTGTTTTGTGTCACAAAATAGCTTAGATATATACAGATATAATTGCAAAATCCATGCAATAAATGATGATATATTAGAATAGAAACTGCATGCTACCCGCTTACCAAGTGTATTTTGTTGTTAACCCATTTCCCCACCATAACAAACATTGTAGTAGGGGACATTCTTAGGACACTTTGTATTTAATACAGATTTCTTTAGTTTTTGCTGAAAGTCTTTTATTTGTTGGTATTTCTTCCTCATACAGCATTTAATTTTGTTCATGTTTCTTTGGTACCCTCTGATTTGCCAGTTTCTCTGATTTTCCTCAATTTTTGATGTTTCAGGAAATTCTTGTGAGTAGTAGTCATATATTTTATCGAATATCTCTCAGTTCAGGTTTTCATCATGTTTCCCTACAAGGTTAGGGATTTTATATTTGCGGAAGAGAGACTCCTAGAAATGTCTTGTCATCCTCATCTCATCTTTAGATCATCAAAGATTGGTTATGTTATGATTAACATTATTGTGAGGTAGCACATGGAGAGCTTTTCACTATTAAGTCATTGATTTCTTTTTTCTGCTCTTCTCTTTGGAGGCCCATAACTACCTTTTTTGTAATTAAGTAAGTGGCATGTTAATGTCCTGAGAACCAAGGGTATTTAGCACATAAAAACATGTTTTCATTGTTTCGGGTGTGCATAGCAGCTAGAAAAATCCCCACATGTAATGAATTGTAACCGTGAGCTCTGACAAATAAAAACAACCCACATGTTAGGGATATAATCATGCGATGTGCGTGAATATTAAAGGCAAAGAAAATAACTCTTCTGCTGGAAGATTTGGGGGAATTTACACAATTTTTCCATTGCAGTTTGTAAAATATTAGCAGATGGAATTACCTACACTGTATTTCCTTCATTAAATATTTTAGGATAGTTCTTCAAAATTTATTAAAACTCTTGGGTATGATTGTTGGTATGCATAAAATGTTTTGTATATTATGAAATTATGACTGCTGTTTCATTAACCAACTGATTTTTTGTTGTTTCTTGAGGCAGTCTCACTCTGAAAAACTGACATCTTGACAATATTGACACTTCATATGGAATATCTCTTCATTTCTTTAGACAGTTGACTTCTATCACCAAATTTTAATAGGTATTTTTAATACTTATTTTACTAATTTTTGATAAATATTTATAACATTTACATTCTAAAAACACTCATAATACATATTTATTTTATTAATAAAATAAATATTTTAATTACTAGTTTTCAATATAAAAGTTGAAGATTATCCTTATCTCTCCGTATAAGGACAAATTTTAGTATGTTGTAGTTAGGGATTCTGCTGTTTAATAAAGTGATGGCTGTTGAATCTCTAAGTTTCAGTAGGAGCCTTGTAAGTTTCCAAAAGAGAGGAGCAACCATCTGTGCTACTCAGCTATGATACTGTGGCACAGTGACTATAAGGGTGCAGTAATGGCATATATATGTTGGTGGTAAACATCAGTACTCTAATTGGGCTTAGAATCTGCTCAACGAAAACTAAAGCCTATCTAATCATGGAAACCTAGCCAATAGCCCAAGACTAGTAAAACCATGGATCTGAGAGGAGAATCAACAACTACTACTTCACTAAAGCAACAGAATCCCTAACTATAACATTTTGTTGTTGTTGTTCTTAAGGTTTTAGTGAGTTTGTTTTTCCCCATCTTTATTAACTTGGGTATTTCTTATTTATATTTTAATTGTTACTCCCTTTCCTGGTTTCCAGGCCAACATCCTTCTAACCTCTTCCCTCCCCATCTATATGGGTGTTCCCCTCCCCATCCTCCCTCATTACCGCCCTCCCCCCAACAATCCCGTTCACTGGGGGGTTCAGTCTTGGCAAGACCAAGGGCTTCCCCTACCACTGGTGCCCTTACTAGGCTATTCATTGCTACCTATGCAGTTGGAGCCCAGGGTCAGTCCATGTATATAGTCTTTGGGTAGTGGCTTAGCTCTGGTTGGTTGGCATTGTTGTTCATATGGGGTCTCAAGCCCCTTCAAGCTCTTTCAGTCCTTTCTCTGATTCCTTCCACGGAGTTCCCGTTCTTAGTTCAGTGGTTTGCTGCTGGTGTTCGCCTATGTATTTGCCATATTCTGGGGCTGTCTCTCAGGAGAGATCTACATCTGGTTCCTGTCAGCCTGCACTTCTTTGCTTCATCCATCTTATCTAGTTTGGTGGCTGTATATGTATGGGCCACATGTGGGGCAGGCTCTGAATGGGTGTTCCTTCTGCCTCTCTTCTAAACTTTGCCTCCCTATTACCTCCCAAGTGTATTCTTGTTCCCCTTTTAAAGAAGGAGTGAAACATTTGCATTTTGGTCATCCTTCTTGAGCTTCATGTGTTCTGTGCATCTAGGGTAATTTGAGCATTTGGACTAATATCCACTTATCAATGAGTACATACCATGTGTGTTTTTCTGTGATTGGGTTACCTCACTCAGGATGATATTTTCCAGTTCCCTCCATTTGCCTATGAATTTCATAAAGTCATTGTTTTTGATAGCTGAATAGTATTCCATTGTGTAGATGTACCACATTTTCTGTATCCATTCTTCTGTTGAAGGGCATCTGGGTTCTTTCCAGCGTCTGGCTATTATAAATAAGGCTGCTATGAACATAGTGGAGCATGTGTCTTTGTTATATGTTGGGGCATCTTTTGGGTATATGCCCAAGAGAGGTAGTTCAATGTCCAATTTTCTGAGGAACCTCCGAACTGATTTCCAGAATGGTTGTACCAGTCTGCAATCCCACCAACAATGGAGGAGTTCTCTTTCTCGACATCTTTGCCAGCATCTGCTGTCACCTGAGTTTTCAATCTTAGCCATTCTGACTGGTGTGAGGTGAAACCTCAGGGTTGTTTTAATTTGCATTTCCCTTTTGACTAAAAATGTTGAACATTTCTTTAGGTGTTTCTCAGCCATTTGGCATTCCACAGCTGTGAATTCTTTGTTTAGCTCTGAACCCCATTTTTACTAGGGTTATTTGTCTCCCTGCAGTCTAACTTCTTGAGTTCTTTGTATATTTTGGATATAAGGCCTCTATCAGTTGTAGGATTGGTAAAGATCTTTTCCCAATCTGTTGGTTGCCATTTTGTCCTAACAACAGTGTCCTTTGCCTTACAGAAGTTTTGTAGTTTTATGAGATCCCATTTGTTGATTCTTGATCTTAGAGCATAAGCCATTGTTGTTTTGTTCAGGAAATTTTCTCCTGTGACCATGTGTTCGAGATTCTTCCCCAGTTTTTCTTCTATTAGTTTGAGTGTATCTGGTTTGATGTGGAGGTCCTTGATCCACTTGGACTTAAGCTTTGTACAGGGTGATAACCATGGATCAATCTGCATTCTTCTTCATGTTGACCTCCCGTTGAACCAGCACCATTTGTTGAAAATGCTATCTTTTTTGCCACTGGATGGTTTTAACACCTTTGTCAAAGATCAAGTGACTATAGGTATGTGGGTTCATTTCAAGTCTATTCCACTGATCCACCTCCCTTTCTCTGTACCAATACCATACAGTTTTTTTTATCACTATTGCTCTGTAATACAACTTGAGGTCAAGGATGGTGATTCCCCCATAAGTTCTTTTACTGTTGAGAATAATTTTCACTATCCTTGGTTTTTTTTATTCCAAATGAATTAGTAAATTGCTCTTTCTAGCTCTATGAAGAAGTGAGTTGGAATTTTGATGCGGATTACATTGAATCTGCAGATTGCTTGTGACAAGATGGCCATTTTTCCAATAATAATCCTGCCAATCCATGAGCATAGGAGATCTTTCCATCTTCTGAGATCTACTTCAATTTCTTTCTTGAGAGATTTGAAGTTCTTGCCATACAGCTATTGCTTGGTTAGAGTCACACCGAGGTATTTTATGTTATTTGTGACTATCGTAAAGGGTGTCATTTCCCCAATTTCCTTCTCAGCCTGTTTATCCTTTGAGTAGAGGAAGGTTACTGATTTGTTTGAGTTAGTTTTATATCCAGCCACTTAATTGAAGTTGTTTATCAGGTTTAGTAGTTCTCTGGTGGAATTTTTGGGGTCACTTAAATATGCTATCATATCACCTGCAAATAGTGATATTTTGGCTTCTTCCTTTCCAATCTGTATCCCTTTGACCTCCTTTTGTTGTCTGATTGCTTTGGCTAGAACTTCAAGAACTATATTGAATAAGTAGGGAGAGAGTGGGCATCCTTGTCTAGTCCCTTATTTTAGTGGGATTGCTTCAAGTTTCTCTCCATTTAGTTTGACGTTAGCTACTGATTTCCTGTATATTGTTTTTACTATGTTTAAGTATGGGCCTTGAATTCCTGATCTTTCCAAGACTTTTAACATGAAGGAGTGTTGAATTTTGTCAAATGTTTTCTCAACATCTAATGAGATAATCATGTTTCTTTTCCTTTAAGTTTTTTATATAGTGGATTACATTGATGGATTTCCACATATAGAGCCATCCCTACTTCCCTGGGATGAAGCCTACTTGATCATGATGGATAACTGTTTTGATGCGTTCTTGGATTTGGTTTGTGATAACTTTATGGCGTATTTTTGCATCAATATTCATAAGAGAAATTGGTCTGAAGTTCTCTTTCTTTGTTGGGTCTTTTTTGGTTTAGGTATAAGCATAATAGCCTCATAGAAGGAATTGGATAGTGTTGCTTTTGTTTCCATTTTGTGGAATAATTTGGACAGTATTAGGTCTTCCGAAGGTCTGATAGAATTCTGCATTAAGCCGGTCTGGTCCTGGGTTTCTTTTTGGTTGGGAGACTTTTAATGACTGCTTTTACTTCTTTAGGAGTTATGGAACTGTTTAGATGGTTTATCTGTTCCTGATTTAACTTTGGTACCTGGTTCTGTCTAGAAATTGTCCATTTCATCCTGATTTTTCTGGTTTTGTTGAACATAGGCTTTTGTAGTATGATCTGATGGTTTTTTTTTAATTTCCTCAGTTTCTGTTTTTGTGTCTCCCTAAATGAAGAAACTAAAATATTCCATGACAAAACCAAATTTACACAATATTTTCCACAAATCCAGCCCTACAAAGAATAATACATGGAAAACTCCAACACAAGGAGGGAAACTACAAGAAAATAATCTAATTTCAACTAACCGAAAAGAATAGAGCCACATAAACAACAAAAATAACAGGAAACACTAATCATTGGTCCCTAATATTTCTCAACATTGATCATCTCAATTCCCCAATAAAAAGACATAGACTAACAGACTGGATACATAAAGAGGACCCACCATTTTGCTGCATACAGGAAACACACCTCAGTGACAAAGACAGACATTATCTCAGAGTAAAAGGCTGGATAACAATTTTCCAAGCAAATGGTATCAAGAAACAAGCTGGAGTAACCATTCTATTATCGAATAAAATTGACTTTCAACTAAAAGTTATCAAAAAAGATAAGGAAAGATACTTCATATTCATCAAAGGAAAAATCCACCAAGATGAACCCTCAATCCTGAATATCTATGCTCCAAATGTAAGGATGAAACCTTACTAAAGCTCCAAGCACACATTGCCCCTCACACAATAATAGTGGGAGACTTCAACACCCCACTTTCATCGATGGAAACAGAAACTAAACAGGGACACAGATAAACTAACAGAAGTTAGGAAACAAATGGATTTAACAGATATCTATAGAACATTTTATCCTAAAACAAAAGAAGATACCTTTTTCTCAGCACCTCATGATACCTTCTCAAAAATTGACCATATAATTGGTCACAAAACAGGCCTCAATATATAAAAGGAGATTGAAGTAATCCCATGCATCCTATCAGATTACCACGGACTAACGCTGGTCTTCAATAACAACAAAAACAACAGAAAGCACACATATACATGGAACCTGAACAACACTGTACTCAATCATAACCCGGTCAAGGAAGAAATAAAGTAAGAAATTAAAGACTTTTTATAATTTCATGAAAAAGAAAGCACAACATACCCAAACTTATGGGACACAATTTAAGCCGTGCTAAGAGGAAAATTCATAGCTCTGAGTGCCTCCAAAAAGAAACTGGAGAGAGCCTAAACTAGCAGCTTGACACACATAAAAGCACTAGAACAAAAAGAAGCAAATAGACCCAAGAGGAGTACACAGTAGGAAATAATCAAACTCAGAGCTGAAATCAACCAAGAAGAAACAAAAAGAATTATACAAAGAATCAACAAAACCAGGAGCTGGTTCTTTGAGAAAATCAACAAGATAGATAAACCCTTAGCCAGACAGAGGGCACAGAGAGTGTATCCAAATTAATAAAATCAGAAATGAAGAGGGTTTTATTTTTAACTGTGTGAAGCCATTTGTCAAAGGTATGGATAGTTCCTCCAGAGGTGATTAGCATCATATGGCTGTCCTGTGGATCCTAACTAATGCTTGAGGACATCACAGGAACAACAGTAGTGACCATGAAATCATCAATGTAGTACAAGCCTTAAGAATTTGCCTGAGCCTTGTCTCTCAGCTCTAAGATGGCAAGTGAACTCCATCATAACTAAATCTTCACATGATACTTAAGACTCACATGAGGCCAAGACTCAGGTACTCAAGCTTGCACAGCAAGCAATTTGTCAACTGAGCTGTCTCCACAGTTTAAAATTTTAACACTAATTTTATATATTAATGATAAATAAGTTATGCCAGGATAATACATATATGTGTATATATATTATATATTCATGAAATTCAGTTTTCTTGATTTTTAAATATTTGTATCCAATGTAACTTGTTTCCAAAGTTTTTCAAACTCATCTCAAAAATAAAACCCAGGTATACATGCATCCACATAGTTCAGACTTCTGCTATACAAGGGTCAGTTTAATTCCTATACATGCATACAGGTAAAACATTCCTATACATAATAAAATTAAAATAAATATAACTAAAAAGATACTTGCTGAGCTAGTATGCCTATAACTTTAAATGCGTAAGAAAGATAAAACTGGCAGAGACTGCATAACATGGGCTTTTTAAAGCCCTTAATTAATCTACCTCAAAGTGAAGAAGATTAAAAATTGTTTCTGTGGACAACATAGAAACAAAGAAGATGATCACTGATGAAAATTAGACCTATTTCAATTGTTTCAAAGTTTCTAGGAGTGCAAACCAACTGAGAAACATCACTTTTAATTAAAAGAAAATGATCGGCATTTTAAAATATTTTGGTGTTCTACCCTTTAATAAATATAATTGGCTGTTCTCTCAATTTGATTTGATTCCTAGCACCCACCCGGTGGCTCACAACCATCTGTAACACTAGTATCAAGGTATCTGGCACCTTCTGATCTCTGCAGTCATTAGCTCACACACTGTAAACATACACGCACACACATGCACACACATGCATATACATGCATATACATGCACATAGGCAAAAATCTCCTATACATAAAACTTAAATAAATCTAACTAAAAAAACATACTTACTGAGCTAGTCTGCCTATGCTAGGTCACACATACCACATAGCACAACCAGTAGCACACAAAGTCCATGGCACCTCTGCTGGCACAAAGAAGAATGATCAGGAGCCCAGCCTACCTTCCATGGGATCCATAAACCTCTTGGGAACAGCCCACATATGCTTTCCTTCCCATAAATAACTTGGATAAGTGTTTGTAGTTGGGCCTCTAAAGGTAAATCTGTTTACCACTCTAGAGGCAGTAGAACCCGAGGAAATGAAGCCTGAAATCTCATGAAATAGGCAACTTTATTCAGAATATCAGACAATTTATACCCTTGAGTAAAACTCTTATGAGTGAAAGCTGTATACAATCACTTGAACAAGCTGCACATGACAGAAACATGTTTTCCATAAAGGCATTTAAACAAACAACAAAGCCAGCGGCAATGAATAGGCCCAAGTACACTTATTCTTAACTGATACACAGCCCAAGAACAATTCAGTGTTTAAAAAAATTGTCACAAGATTCTAGCTTGTTTTCTTGGAGTTTTCTCACAAAAACTCAAAATTCCTCTCTTTGGACCCCTTTATTGGACCATGTTCCATCAATACACATGGTCTGTCTCTACAGAAATGGGCTACTACTAAAGAGCCTAGTGAATTGTATCTTAAAATTTTATGGAAAGTGTTCTGAGCTTTCTGGGCAGGTCAAAGTGTTGAGATTGTAGGTCTTCTTGAAGTGGAAATCTTTGAGGGTGCTTTCCAAAACCTCCTCTGCTATATAGTGCATTCAATTCTGTCATCTAACAAGAAGGTGGCAGCCATGAACAAGAAGGTTGACTCCATGAAGGTGAACTTCTTGAAGGCTAGGACCAGCGCACAAAAATAGTGGCTGTGTCCCTGCTCTGGGACCATGGATGGAACCTATCTTGCCCTAGGCTTTAATCATTTTACCCTTTTCTCTTTTCCAGTTTCATCAGCCCAAAGCAACATTACACCACCAGAGTCACACTTTGCATTATGTGCTTCAGCTTGAATACCTCATACGGTTAAAAAGTAGAGATAAACTACAAACCCAAACTGCAGAATAATGGCAACAGTGGCAAAGGAAGTGAGAAAAGAAAACAGCAAATGGGCTTCCAAAATAAGAAGGAGGGGGAGGAGGAGGGGACAAGGAGGAGGGGAAGGGGAAGGAGAAGAAGAAGGGAGGAAAGAAGAACAGAAGAAAGGAGCAGGAAGAAGGAAGGAGGAGGAGAAAGAAGGAAGGAGAGGAGGAAGAAGATGAAGAAATGAAGAAGGAAGAGAAAGAAGGAAGGAGGAGGGAATAGAAAGAAGGAAGGAGGAGGAAGAAAGGGGAGAAGAGAATGAAAAAGGAAGAAGAAAGAAGGAAGAAAAGTAAGAAGGAAAAAGACAAGGAGGAAACAAGGAGGAGGAGGAAGAGGAAGAAGAAGGAGGAGGAGGAGGAGGAGGAGAACAACAACAACAACAACAACAGCAACAACAACAACAGCAACAACAACAACAGCAACAACAACGACAACAACTAGCAGGAAAAAAAGCAAAGAAAATCGAGTCACAAATTCACAAACTTCCGGACATAAGCAAGATAGCACCCAGAAGCTCTGAGAATACCTTGTTCCCACTCTCATGTTATCTCTCTTCATTAAATGGCTGGTTCAGTAGGTTGTGGCAGGCATTATTTTATTTCTTGTATTTCCACAGTGCACAAAGCAACCACAGTCAGTGATATTCCAGTTAGTACTCATTATCTGTTGAGAATGCTAAACCCCAAACAAGGAAATGGTCCAAAAGTTCTAAAAGCGTAGACTACTTTAAATAACTATGGATATGATGTTGAAGAAAAATAGGAAAGTGTCAGATAAGGCCTGTAGGAAAAGAAGGTTAGATTAGCCTAAATTATAACATATTGGATTGGATTTGTTTATATTAGCATAGAGGAGATTAGTGTCTTTAAAAAGACTTGCTAGATCAAGAGGATCAGGTAAAGAGTGTGAGTAGAGGTGCTAAGAGTGCTAGAGTAGAGAGGGAGGAGCAGCTTGTGAAACAGTTGCAGAGGTAAATGATGAAGGATGGAGATTTTAGAAAAAATGAACAAAGGCAGAGATGAACCACGATAATACTGAATATAGGCACTCAGATCAAAATCGCAAGGATTTCAGAGCTGTGTGAAATGTCTGAACTTCATAAAAAGTGCCCAATACCAGGTAAACTAATGTTTTTATTTAACTTAAAATATAAATTTTCAGGCATGGTAGTTTATGTTCATAATTCATGTACTTCGGAGGCTCTGGCAGGACAACTAAACACTATATCCAGGCTGGGTTTTGTGAGCTTCAGACCAACCAGGACAATAGAGTGAGGTCCTGTCTCATAAAAACAAGAACTGCAGTTGTGAACACTTACTGATAGAGTGCCTGTACACATTCACAAAACCCTGGGTCCAATCTTATAGCACCCAAGCAAGTACATAAATAAGGAGAAAAGCATTAATTATACATGTTATCTGGAGTCAAGGTGAAGTTTCTCTTTGGACACACAGCAATTACCTTATGGTAAACAGATACAGGAGGTCATGGGAGGAAATAAGTAAATGTTCTCAAGGATAATGGTGATTTGTATGAGGGACAGACTGTGTCAAAAGCTGAGTGCCATGAAGATAATAACTGTGAAAATAATGAGAAAAGAGTAGTTTTTCCCCTTTGGTTATTTTATTTACTTACATTTCAAATGTTATCCCCTTTCCTGGTTTCCCCTTTACAAACCCCCAACTCTTCCTCCCTCTCCTTTCTTCTATGAGGGTGCTCCTCCACTCACCCACTCTTGCCTCAGTGCCCTAGCATTTTCCTATGGTGGGTCATCAAACCTCCAAGGACCAAGGGACTCCCCTCCCAACGACCAAGGGCTTTTCCTTCTATTGAGGCTGGAAAAGGCCATCCTCTGCTACCTATGCAGCTGGAGCCATAGATCCCTCCATGTGTACTCTTTGGTTGGTGGTTTACTCCCTCGGAGCTGTGGAGTGGAGAGGGTCTGGTTGGTTGATATTGTTGTTCTTTCTATGGAGTTGCAAACCCCTTCAGCTCCTTCAGTCTTTTCTCTAACTCCTCCATTGGGTCCTCATGCTCACTTAGATGATTGGCTGCCTACAATCACATCTGTAGTGGTCAGGCTCTGGCAGAGCCTCTCAGGGAACTTCACTTCTTGGCATCAGCAATAGTGTCTGGGTTTGGTGTTTGCAGATGCGATGAACTACTAGGTGGGGCAGTCTCTGGATGGCTTTTCCTTCAGTCTCTGCTCCACTCTTTGCCCCTGCATTTCCTTTAGACAGCAGGAATTCTGAATTAATATTTTTGAGATGGGTGGGTGCCCTGCCCATCCCTTAATGAGGGCCATGCCTATATGGTCTCTATGGGTTCTATCTCTTCTTTATTGGATATTTCAGCTAATGTCATCCCTGCTGGGTCCTGAGAACCTCTTGGGTCCCTGGTATATGGCACTTTCTAGTGGCTACACAGACCTCCGTTCAAATTCCTGACCCTCTGTATTTCTCCCCTGTCTCTTCCCCAATCTGATCCTGCCTCCTCTTTCCTTTCCCCCTTCTCTCTCCCTCCAAAATCCATCCCTCTCTCTACTTCTGGAGATTATTTTCTTCCCCCTTCTCACTATGACTGCGGCATCCACACTTTGGTCTCCTTCCTCTTGGATTTCATATGGTCTGTGAGTTGTCTCATGGTTATTCTGAGCTTTTTTGGCTAATATCCACTTATCAGTGAGTACATACCATGTGTGTTCTTTTGTGACTGGGTTACCTCACTCAGGATATTTTCTAGTTCCATCCATTTGCCGATGAATTTCATGAAGTCATTGTTTTTAATAGTTGAGTAGTACTGCATTGTGTAGATGTACCACATTTTCTGTATCCATTCCTCTGTTGAAGGACGTCTGGGTTCTTTCCAGCTTCTGGCTATTATAAATAAGACTGCTGGGAACATAGTGGAACATTTGTTCTTGTTATATATTGGAGCATTTCTTAGGTATATGCCCAAGAGTGGTACAGTTGGGTCTCAGGTATAACTATTTCCAATTTTCTGAGGACCCTCCATACTGATTTCCAGAATGGTTGTACCAACTTGTAACCCCACCAACAATGGAGGAGTGTTCCTCTTTCTCCACATCCTCACCAGCATCTGCTGTCACATGTGTTTTTGGATCTTAGCCATTCTGACTGGTGTGAGGGGGAATCTCAGGGTCATTTTGATTTGCATTTGCATGAGTAAAGATGTTGAACATTTCTTAAAATGCTGCTCAGCCATTCAAGATTCCTCAGTCAATTGAGAATTCTCTATCTCTGGTTGTTTGGAAGAAAGAAAAGAGAAGTTTGAAAGGACTGAACTGGAGACTTCAGTCTTGCATATGTCCTATTTTAAGCGCTTGAGAAACATATGGAAAATGTAAGTGATGTAAAATTAGATGTGGGTGCGTGGAACCGTGAATTAAGCTGGACATGTAAATTGGAGTTGAATGCCTAAGAAGGCTATGGCAATCTGTGAGAGGCATAATGCTTCCAAAGGAGAATCTGCATCTAAGAAACAGAAAGCTAAAATGTGTAATTCTAACGGAGGGCATGGGGAAAGAGCCAACTCTGATTATCTAACAATCCTCATGGAATCTGTGTCAGCAAGCCAAGGCCAATAGCACCAATAACTAGATAAGAAGATTTGGAGCCCTAGTACTAGATGCACTATAAGCCTTTGGGTGTCTCACACTGTCAGCAGGTGACCTTTCTGCTCTATAGACAAAATAGGCCAATATGTATCATTCAAGGACCCAGCAATTTCTGATTATTGTAAGTATTGTAAATGTTGTAAATATCAGCAGCCTGGTTATCGTAAATCATACAATTTACAGTAATATGGGTACATAAGACGTATGCAGAAGAAGTAACTAGTGGACAGGGATGGAGAGATGGTTTAGCTAATACGAACACTTGATGCTATTCCAGAGGACCCAGGTTCAGTTTCTAGCACCCACATCAGGTGTTTCAAAAGTACCTGTTACCATACCAATTCCAGAGGATCTGACTTCTTCTGGCTTCTGAGAGAAGCCACATGCATATGACATACAGTCATACAAATATACACACTTGCACAGAGATAAAAATTAACAAATATTTAAAATAAGTTACTAGGCTTTAGTGACTAAGCAGTGGAAGAAAGGGTTGTTTTGTTTGTTTGTTTGTTTGTTTGTTTTGTAATATCTAGAGCTTTGGTGCCAAGCAGTCACACCTCAGTAGCAATCAGCAAAGGTTACAGGGGATGTTGTACACCAAATCTCTTTACATCTCCCACTTTACACATAATAACATCTCAAGATTCTTCTTCATGACTGAAGTAGAGAAGCCCCAAGAATAGGGTAGCTTTGGCTAAGATGACAGAGGGGTTTTCAGTGAGGGATGATAGGACTGCACCCAAAGCCCATTCAATGTTCAGACAAATTGAATAACATGTAAGTTTATGTGAGTAGTAGTGTATGTATGTGTGGTATGTGTGCTTATTAGTGTGTATGCCTACATAGAGATGTGCAGGTTCACTTGCAAATGGGTGAGTATGGATATAGAAGCCAGAGGTTGAAGTTGTCACTCTGTGTCTTTCCTTAGTTGCTTTTTTAAGAAAGATTCTCTCACCAAGCTTGATGCACAGTCACCTCCAGCTTTTGACATAACGTTCTGAAGATGCCAACTTATGTCCCCATGCACACAGGAGTCATTGTACTGAGCCATCTCCCCAGCCCTATGTCACTCATATTAAATAATGAACTTAGGCTGCAACCTAAATATATTTGACTTTGTCATCTTCCCCATTCTCATCTTCCACTGTATTTCCCATCCCTGTGGCAAGGTGCCATGTAAACACCTGTTACAGTGCCACAAAATGATTTCCCAACAACATAACAAACAGATAAGAGCATTTCCATAACTGTTCTTCAAGGACTGACATGCTTGAGGCCATCAGCATACAGACAAGCTATATGTGATATCCTGAAGCAGAACATTAAGGTCGTGCCTTCTGTGGTAACAAATCTCCTTTCTGACCTTCTGATCAGGCTGACCTGAAGATCATTTCATGCCTCAAGACTGCTTTGCCAACTTCTTCATAGTTTGAACCAACAGGAATGTCTCAGAGCTTGTCACCTATTTTCTTCAGTATCAAGCTGCCACCTTGAATCCCTAGAAGATAAAATGACAATAGACAAACAGCAAACAAGCAAACAAAACTCCCATAGACCATTCATATCATTAAACAGAAGAGAAAACTGAAGCTCAATGAAAAAAAGGAGACATACTCCAGGCTCGGGTCTAATGGTCAAGAAAGTAAACTTTACACCACCAGCTCTGTTGGATGGTTATTTGAAAAGTTAGCAAACATAAAGACAGAGACTACCATCAATGTAAGTCTCCTTTGTGGGTCGCAGGATCTCAGTTGCCCAGGCTGCTGTGATCCATCGGTCGCCATGTGCTTTGCATTCTGTAAATCTTATGAAAACGGATGGACTGGGAGAGGGGAGTCTTATGACACATTTCCTCTATGACTCTTCTCCCTGGCCCAAATAATGGTTTGGTTAATTGTGACGATACAGGATATAGAGGCACCACCATACCTCATCCCAGAAGACAGGAGAAGACAGAAAATGGCTACTGTTCCCCTGCAAGACTAGGGGACACAGACAAAAGGAGCATGTAAAAACATTTGCTTGAGAGTAGCCTTTAACCAGGAAGGTGGCTCAGGGACAACTATTACACAGCAAAGTTGGTGGGGACCAACTAAAAGCAAGTGGATCCAGTAGGTTTACTAGTCACTTAGCTCAAGATAAGACTGTAGAACTTCACACAAGGCTAGATGATCATGGACTACAGGACTCCTGACCTCAGTGGCCTCATTGCCTGTCTGAACCAACAGATTGTTCACACTTGTGTAGCAGAAGAGACCAAAGGTTAGGGAAACATGAAGAAATGGGGTTAATTACCAAACATACTATGTTTGGCTGTTTTCATCCTTCATTTTCCAAGTCAACTCTGAAATAGGGCCTCTTATTTTTCTCTTCAAAGAAATATTAACTCCTGTATGGATTAATGACCATCACCATATTTGTCCTCTGTAATCTCATCTCCTGAACCTCCAAACAAAGATGCACCCCAAAATAATTAGTGGTGATTTTCTTCTCTCCAGGGACAACTGGACAACTGTGAAAAATGTTATTTCCCTTTAACATTTCTACATGCCAAACGACAAGGGAGAAGGTGGGAGCTCTCTGCTTCTAGCTGTAAGGAGGAAGAAAAACGAAATTGGCCTCTATGGACTTGAAGGGCTGGGAGGACCCTCCACACAGGTCACAGTTCTTTGGTTTCTCCCCTCTTCTGTAGGAATGAATATTAGGTTTGATAATAAGTGTGTCAAGGTCATGTTTACCTAATTGTAATGAAGCAATGCATAAATTTCAAATAGTTAACCATCTGCAGGGAATGACTAGATCTTTTTTTCTCCTCCAGAAGCCTAGTAATTAAAGTGGAAAAATGTGTTCAGTGTTCAAAGAAACTGGAGTGTTACTATATTAGATAAGGGAGCCGTCCATGACCACATAATGCCATTAAAGTGATCGGAAATTATGTGGTCTTTTAAATTGCTTTATTTCCCTCAGCAGAATATTAATTTCAGGTGAGTAATTTAAATTGCATTAACAGCAGACTCCTTAAGATGACACTTCATTTAGTTGTGGAAGTTGCTGCTGCTTAAGCGATACCCCCAGTCTGCCGTCTCACACTGTGTCTAGCCTGTGCCAGATTGTAGATTGTTTTCTTTCTTTTTTTTCAAAATTCCATGGGGGGGTGTCAAATGCCTTATTGAAAACCTGCTGTTTTATGGGGAAATGCGATGTAAATAAAACAGAGGCACTTCTGCAAGACGCCACGTTCTAGGTAGAGAATTCTTCAATTGGATGCATGAAATCGACTGACAGGTTTATGAACCAAATCATTTTGAGAATATCCTTCACACACACAAGACACCACCACATCTGCAGAGGCCATATGGTGTAAAGTAGATCCACAAGACCTTCAAGGACGGGCAAACTTACACTCTGCAGTGCCTCTGTCTCGGTCATTAATAAAGTTGCTAATCTGAGGTCAAAGACGTATCAAAGCAGAGTGTTTTAAGGAAACGTTATTATGCACCCTTTCTCACAAAAACTAAATGCAGACCACAAATGCTCTATTTTCCTATGATCCTTCAGTCCCATCGAAGCACCTTCCTCCCACAAGCCTTTCCTATTATTCTCAGACAAACATTGATCATCTTGTTTCTGTAACTGTAGATTTATTGGTACTTTATAGAATTTTATAGGGACAGAGTCACAGAATATATAACATTCTTCTGTCTCCCTATAATCTCCCAACTGTGGAAGTCTATCTATCCCTAAAGATCTGTCAGCAGTGAATTTGCCTTTTGTATTTCTGAGTATTATGGTAGTATGCACACATAGCGTTGTGTACATGTTTCCCTGTTAATGTTCTAGCTTGGGGAAACTGTTAATAAGCTGCTCTCAACAACATGACTGAGTCTGTCAGTGGACATATACTTTTATGACTTCAGTAAAATTACCAACAAGTGAAATAGCTGAACCATGTAACGGGTGTTTAACAAAGAAATTATTTTTGCAATTCGATGCCTACGAATTAAGTATTTAAAAATAAATCCCAGGCAAAGATCTTAACAAATAGTTTCCTTTTGAAAAAAAAACATATGGCATGTGAATACATGAAAAGTGATGTAGTATGTCACTAAGACTGACAGAGCATTGGAGTTAATAGAGGTATGGCATGCTGGAATTAACTGATGATTATCATAACCAATGGTCAGTCTTACCATCAGCTGTCAGTAGACTAGAGAACCAGGCAAGCCAGTGATGGATTCAGTCCAAGTACAATGGGTGAAGCCAGGGAAGCCATGATATTGTATATCTTACAGTCTGAGACTAAGTCAGAAAGCCAGTGTGTATGTGAGTGTGCAAAGTTAGGGAGCAGCACCTTATTCTAGCTGAGGAGGCTGGAGAGAAGAAGGGAAAGAGGAAAGGAGAGAGATAAGAGACGGAGGAAGAAAGAGGAGGAGAGAGGGGGAAATGAAAGACAGAGAGAAGAAACACAGAGACACACACAGAGAGAGAGAGAGAGAGAGAGAGAGAGAGAGAGAGAGAGAGAGACCTACCCATATTGGATTGGTAAGGGCAGAAATTTTAGCTCAGTCTGAAACAACCTCACAGACATT
Source organism: Rattus rattus (assembly GCF_011064425.1). Taxonomy (NCBI): domain Eukaryota; kingdom Metazoa; phylum Chordata; class Mammalia; order Rodentia; family Muridae; genus Rattus; species Rattus rattus. The sequence continues at coordinate 109,422,580 of NC_046157.1, forward strand.
CCAATGAGTGACCTTTTCCAGTAGCCCAAATAAGTGGACGCAAAATTAGCCACCACATCATCCACACTTTACTGTATACAGTTAGTTTACCTTATATTTACAAGAATACATGAAACTTCAGTTCTTTATTCTTGGTAATATTTGGTGTGATCTGTCCTTTTAGTGTAGGTGTTATGCTATCTTTTTATTTTAATTTGCATTTCCTTTATATCCAGTCAAGCTAAACCTCTTTTCATGCATTTACTTTCTGTATATATAAATACATATGCATATATTACATATACAGACACATATTCAAATGGGAACTGTTAAGATCTTTCAAGTGGGATTTTTAACACTAAAGTTTTAAGGGTAGAATTGCAATTATATGCATGCCCTCACACTTTGACTATCCAATCCTACCTTGAAGGAGACACACAATTTGTGAATATCCTCCAGCTGTCTGTCTGGTAGTCCTACAGGCCTGAACTATAGAGAAGCTAACTATCAAAATTCCTAAGAACTGATGAACAGAAACCAGTAGAAAGCTCTCAGTGTCCTCTGTAAAACACCTCTGTAGCAATGACTCGGCCATCCATCCAACTTTCATATGATTCTTTTATCCTTTTCCAAGGATAAAAGACTATAACCATACTGTATATCTGACTATTTAAAAAATGTCCCCTTTCTCTTGGGATAGTTGGGCCAGAAAGTCCAAAGAGTTAAACAACAAAGGTATTCATCTTGGTGGAACTGATAATTCATGACAGTCAGAAGTAAAATATGGGCAATCTATCAGTTGAAAAAATCATATCAAAGCTTTACAAACAGGAAGTAGGCCTCAAGCATTGAGCTGATGAAATCAAATCAATTTTCTATTTCTTAATCTTATAACCGTAAGTGGAAGCTTTGTGGAGTAATATAGAATGCTGTTATATCATTTGTCAATGAAACCAGTGACTTAATAATTAGTATAAACTTCAACTATGACTATATACTTAGAAAATTCTAAATGTTAATGTTCGAATAATATGCAGCCTTCTCTTTTCTATAAAAGCTTATCCTGACTCTCACCAACAATGCACCTCTAATAATTTCCAGCTGTAAGACAGATGCTGACAAACAGCATAGGCAGCAGAGGGAATTTTACTGTAAGAAAAACAAAACGATTATCACTCCAAGCTAAAGATAGCCATGGAATCCTACCGAAACCCTCCCCACTCCTGTGTATCATTTAAGGTTCTGTGGTGTTTGTGTATCTGTTTCTCTCTCAGGGCCTGCTTCTTAGCTGAGCAGCCATCTCTGATTCAACATGAAGAAAGCAGATGAGGGCTACCAGACAGCTTTCAGATTTACTTAAGACAAGTGACTGACATGCAAAGTCAAAGTGTCCCTCGATCAAAATTCCAAATCTATTTTCAAAATGCAATTGCCTCCACTGTGTGCACTCAAAGCAACTATCCCCTAGAGGAGAATCATGGTTTACACACCTTGCTGTTAGAGCCTCTGTGTGTGTGAGAGGAGGAGTGATAGGAGAATCATCAGAAAAGTAATCATTGTCCAAGGAAAAGTGATTGCTGAAGCTAAAATTGGATTCGATTAGTACTAATAATTTTTATCTTTTATTTTACTTCTGGCTGCTCAAATAATTGTATATAAGCAAGTATATGTTGGGTTTTGGTTTTGGTTCCCTTTTTGGACACAGTTGTTAAATATTTGGATATAGAAAATGTTATTCTTGTAGCAGAATATATTGTAAAATATTCACTTTTGAAGTGTTGGAGATTAAGACTATTTTGATAATGTTATCTGTAGAGTTAAAAGATACGATTATCACAAGTATGTTGCTGGGAGAAATTACTACATTAGATAATTTGCTTGGCAGTATTTTTGAATCAGCTAAAAATAAATTCTCACACAGTTGGAGAGAGGCTGAAAAGCCTAAGACATCACATAATGTTCTCTCTCTCTCTCTCTCTCTCTCTCTCTCTCTCTCTCTCTCTTCTCTCTCTCTTGCTCTCCCTTCTCTCTCTCCCTCCCTTCCTTCCCCTTCCCTTCTGTGTGTGTGTGTGTGTGTGTATAATTGACATACAATTGTGGAATTTGAAGATTTCAGAGATCTGTAACTAACCTAAAATTGAAGACTTTTAGATATTTACATTTGTCAAATATTGGGAAAAATTAAAGCATCTTTCACACCATTCTGTAGTGTTCAAGTTCTAGTTCATACAGAATGGAAACAACACTGACCACAAGGTTAGATTAAATCAGTTGCCTGGCAAAAGCAATGGGAACATTTAAAATACCCTAAATGCATTGGCAAGATGACTTCGGAAAGACTCCAACAGAAACACTTCTAATTGCCATTTTGACATGAAAGCTATTGGAAGCTTTTATTCCTATCCTTACAGTAAGAAAAATAAAGCCAAACTAAGAAATCAATAACCTTAGACCTACCAGAGAACTGGGGCCACAGATCAATTCCTTCCAAGAAAATAAAGTGACAGATGCCTCCAGGGAGAATCAATACTTGAGATCTGGTTACCTGGAACAGATGCCACTAGAATCATGTACTGGTAACAATGCTTAAGCAGTAATTTGGAGAAAGTACTGGCATCCGAGTAGGGACTAGTAGGTAACTGAAGAACCCTAGGGCTTCTACCTTAGAGAAAGCCCTCAAAATTTTATGGGCTTTCCATCCAGAAATGTCAACAGCCTCCCAAAGAAGCATCCTCCCATGGTTACTTACCTGATGGCTGAAATTATTTTCATCTATCCACATGGAAATCAAGAATAAGCAAGAATGGGCTTTTTAGGCATACACAGTTCCACACAGTAGAGTGTCAATGGACTACTGGGTAGACCAGCAGTCTCAAATGTTGGTGTGTCTGAGCCCTGAAAACTAAAAGTTATATCTCAGAGCTCCAGACTCTTTCAGCCCTAGAGGTGCTGCAGAGAGTCTGGTCTGGGATTTGATTGTCATGGGCCTCTTAGTGGTAGCTAGCAGCAGCAGCAGCAGCAGCAGCAGCTGGTTCTAGCCAATGTTATCATTCTCCGGTGCCTTATGTCAAGATGCTAGCCCCTTCTAGTTCTATAGCTCTCAGAATTCAGGTATCAGACCCTCAACTCTTAGGCTTATAAGCTCCGGAGTATTTCTAGCAACCAGGACCTACATCTCTAACCTTTGATGTTTTATCAAGAAAACCTATCAGTGCCATTTTTCCAACATCTTTTCTAATGATATTGTTTATAATTATGTGTTTCCATCAAGATACGATGTTTGTGTACATTTTAGAGGCTACATTAGAGTGTCAACATAACTTTAAAAGTACTGGGAAACCAAAATGCCCTTGTGACTCTCCCATGTGCTGTGATAATCACTTTATTTACTGCAGTAGTCTGAAAATGGAGCCTACAATATCTCTTAGACCCATTCACCCTGTTACACTATATCCATAGAGGGAACAATGTTAAACAAGTCTATGTATCTACAATCTAGATACAGTTTTGTCCTATATAGTTTTGCTCCACAGTTGGTCACGCCATCATAAAGCCATCACGTGTGCTGTAGGTAGCAGACCTGGAAGTAAAGAGATGTTCGCCACCTTTGGAGCCTAGGTGATGCTATTATAAGTCCCAGAGATCAGACTCCGAGCTCCAGGGTTTGTTATCTGCCCTGCTGTGATTCCATCTCGCTTTGGTCTGACCTTTGCTTGCTCTGATCCTGTTCCTCCTTTATGGAATGGAAATATTTATATCCATCTTGTGTCAATTTATACTGAAAGCATAGCATTTGTTCTTTTTGCCCATCTGGGCTGAGAGAGTTTCATAGTAAAGAGATTGATTCAAATAAAAAAAAAAAAAAGAAATGCCTAAGAGTGAACCAAATGAGGAAGTGAAAGCACAAAGAAAGTTTATGTGAAGAGTTGTCCTCCGAACCTGTCAGCCTTAGTAACTAAGGGAAGGACCCGGTCCACTAACATCCTATTATGGAGATAAGGGCAAGCTCATGAAACCACACCCTCCAAGATTTTAGAGACAGTTGACAGTTGCTAACCAGGAAGACTCAAAAGGTCCTATCCTTCACCAAGACTTAGAAACAGTTAACAGTTGCTAGTAAGAAGGGCTCAAAGGCACCTTCCTCCTGGAGGACTTATGGGCAGATAATGTTTGCTAAGAAAGGGAGACTTATTTCTTAACTTCTTTGGTGGTGGAGTCATGATGCTGTAGGTGACCATGCACCAATACTCCTGTAAATAACCATAATTATACGTATTGTTTCACCAAGGTAGACTTGAGAAGAATCATTTCTTTGATCTATCATTGCCATCTTCTCTGGGGTACCAATTATTGATGTAATAAGATATCTGCCTGTCTCCTGAAGAAGTTACATAGTACCAGCTCATGTAGAGCACACGATCCAATCTTTCTAGCCTTGCTTGATAGACCATCCACCCATGCTGGATCTTCAGGATTGAAGGAAGGTGGTCTGCAGTTCACCCACAGACTTTCTGGATAATTTACCATCAGCAGTCTCAGCTTTATCTACTAGTGTGGTTGATAGGAAGTTTGACTCTGGGTGTGCATTTTCTCCTCCCCCAGATAAGAGTCCTTTGAAGGAGAGAATGAAAAATATGTCAACTAAAGTTCCAGATGTGCTTTGGGTTTGATGGGCAAAACACATCTGGAAATCTGGGAAAACCACAGTGGAGCAGAATGTACTTTCCACGGCCACTACCAGCATTGCTCCTAGAAGCACAGAGGACTTTGTTTTCTATGAGGCAGCATGGGGTCCAGTCCCTACCAAGCTTTGTGACTTAAAAAAAAATAAGTAGACTGCCATGCATTCCATTAATGGGACATTTTATAATAAGTAGGGCATCCAACAACAGAAGCAGATTCCTGGACATAAAAAGGTTGCTTTGAACTAAAGGTTGACTGAGTATAAGAGGTACAGCCTCCTGTTACAGCCTTTCCCAGGGAGCTGGGTTTAGAGTTGTTGTTTGAGGTTCACTCCTGTGCATTCAACCTTCAGTCTGTCTCTCACTATTTTTATGATTTTATAAACCAATATATTAGGACTGTTTTCCTATTAAAGTTCGCTCATTTTTCCAATGCTGAATTTTCTTCAAATCAGCTCAGTCAAACACATGGAAAAGTTGTGAAGCTATAGTATCCCTCATCCCACTTGGCCCCCTCCTCTGTTATCAGCTCTTCAGAACTTGTTGCAGAGAAGAGCTGTCAGAAGGCTTTCTTGACCAGCTAAAGTTAGTTAACTAAAATGGCATCAAAATATCTCAGCCAAAATTTGATACAACATGGTGGTGATCACTGGAATCAAGTAAGGATTGACTACAAAAATAATGGCAACCATTATTATAAAAATATCATAAGTAGCAACGGAGGGGCATTTAGGTCAGTAAGATGTAGGTTGTTGTACTCTAACCGGTGGTTGTTGGTTACCTAGAGAAAGCAAAGTGACTTCTCCTTTTAAGAAACAAAATAAACTTTTAAGAAACAAAGTAAATATATTTGTTCATAAAAATGGTAGAAAAATCTTCTTTAAGGGACGCTTTGTTACTTTATGTGTAGGTATGTGAATGTCTGTTCATGTGCGTGGATGTCTGTGGAGGTCATAAGAGTGTGCTCGGTCCCTTGAAGGGAGAGTTACATGTGGTTGCAAGATGTCAGAAGTGAGCACTGAGAACTGGGCACAGGTCCTCTCTAAGATTATGTGATCTTAGGGTTGGGGATTTAGCTCAGTGGTAGAGCGCTTGCCTACGAAGCGCAAGGCCCTGGGTTCGGTCCCCAGCTCCGAAAAAAAAGAAAAAAAAAAAGATTATGTGATCTTAACAACTAAACCATTTCTCCAGCCCCAGTAAGGGGAGAAAATTCTAATGTCCATCACTCTATGGAACCAGTTCTATAGAAAACAGAAACAAAAACTTTGCAAACATTTTGGAGAAGGACAAATTAGTTTTCTGCTTTATTAGCTATGTCCCATGAGAATGTAGTGTGTTGGGATGTTATATTTTGTGTACAGATGTGTGGACCAGACTCTTTACTGAGTTTGGGAAAGATGCTTTATTGAAACTTGATTTTGTTATTGTCAATAAAGACCCACTGGGACTTAAACAATGTAATGTATCAAATATTTAACCATTGGTATGGGACCTGGCCTAAAACTCAAAATAAAACAAATAAAAATGAAGGACTTAGGGCTATTTTGGACCAACACTAAAAATAGCATAAATAGAGATCAAGAAGATGTTGTGTATCTCAATAAAATAATGACTATAAATGTACACAAAAAGCATCTTCAAAAATGAAACAAACTTACAGTATATCTCTGAATCACTGGAGAGCCCTACAGATACACAGAGTAATTAGATTTTTGTTAATTGTGAATCAGTAATAATAAGTATAAGAAAAAGCAAATCACAAATGACAACAGATCCATGAGGAGTGTGAACGGCTCAAATTCCCCATTTAGCAAAATGAAAAAAGGATGTTTACTGTCAGTTAACCACAAAAGCTTAGGGCGCTGTTGGGCTCTAGCTCAGTGGCTTGACCCTTGTCCCTCATGCATGAGACCCTGGGTTCAATCCCCAGAATCTACAGCAAATGCATGGAGCTGGAAGCCACCAAGAACAGCAATGATGTTAAATTTAGGCAAAAATCACATTTAAAATACAAGTTACCAAGTTAAAATGACTACCACTGAACATCTAATAGTCAAGCAGAGATGTGTACTCTATCTTGTTGAAAAATAGGAAATTAAAATTAAGACGTGCCAGAATAAATTGATAGGCCCATGATTAGTTGGGAAACACATATCTCTCAGTTCAGGCATCCATCTTACTGCTAGCACAGACACAGATATCCTCCTGATGTAGGAAAGGACAAAGAGCATTTGCTCCTTAGGATAAAAAAGAACAGGCTTTCCAAGAGTACTTGCCTTTTCTTTTTTCTTTTTTAAAAGAAAGATGGGAATTTGTTAAATTAAAATGTCTATAATTTAAATCTGGAGAGATGGCTCAGTGATTACGGGCATTGACTGTTCTTCCAGAGGACCAGGTTTCAATTCTCAGCACCCACATGGCAGCTCACAACTGTCTCTAACTTCAGTTCCAGGGGATCCAACACCCTCACACAGACAAACATTCAGGCAAAACGTCAATGTGCATAAAAAATAAATATAATTTTGAATGTCTACAATTCTATACATTTTAGCAATAGTCAGATTAATGTATAAATATTTATATACATAGACATTAGCAAGAGTTACCACATAAGTACTCACTATGTCCTAGGTACTATGATAAGAGCTTGACCTATGCAATAATCACATAGCTAATAAAACTCATTTAAATGGAACAATCATATGATGTAATATGGAGTGGGATGCCACACTGAATGCTATAAAACTATCGGTGTGCCTGTGTATTAACACACCTGTTACTTGATCAATTTTTATATGAAAAGAGAAAAATGGGTCTGATAAAAACTCAAAGTAGTAACAGCAGTTTTCTTTGCACAGTGAGATTGCAGGTAATTTTTATTTTTTTCTTCAGATTTCCCTATTAATTCTTCACTATTATTCATTATCAAGAAAATGTGTTTGAAAATAAGAAGCACAAGAAAAATCTTAAACACAAAACCTCGTTTAAAAGCATCAAATTGATTTCATAAATTAAACTTCAACTTGTAGTATGAGACATTTTTTATTTCATTTTAATAAATTGAATAACAACAAACTGTATATCATGTGGATGACATAGATAGTAAATCTGATAGAGCTGCTTTCAGAAAACTTATCACTGAAAATAGAGGAAAAAACAGCAGAAAAATATAATGAGGCTCAATAGCAAACATTACAAGGATATCTTTGTATGAGCCCTTATATTTTTAGTGGCTAAAATCATTGGAACTCATGTAATATGTCAATTGCTACAACAGAGGTAAAAGGTACTTACATGTATGTAGAAAGTAAAAAAGATTGACAATGTCATACTGGTTGACATTGATTAAATATTAAGTTACATATTTTGAAGAATAATAAATCAATAGATTAGGAGATAGGAAGAATTATGGTTTATGTGGACAATGCAGCATCCACAAAGCTTACGATAAAGTAAGCACATACATTTTGTAAAATCCAAAGTCAAAAATAATAACCATCAAAAAAATTAAGACAGCAGGAAGCAGACTTGTGAGGAGGTAGAATATTCATCCAGGCTGGTTCTTATCTCCATGATCTCCTCTGCCGGATTTGATGGTTCTTGGCTCAGGCAATAAAAGATATAGGAATATATATATATATATATATATATATATATGTATATATATATGTATGTATATATGTATATATATATGTATATATATATATGTATGTATATATATGTATATGTATATGCACAGTAACACATTCTGGCACAAAATGTATGCACAGTAACAACTCAGACACACAAATGTATATACAGTAACACATTCAATCACACAAATGTATCTACAGTAACAATTTAGACACTCAAATGTATACACAGTAACAATTCAGGCATACAAATGTGTATAGAGTAACAATTCAGGCCCACAAATGTATGTACAGTTACAATTCAGGTGTGGTTCTGATTTGTTACTTAAGGTATAAGTTCCATATGTCTGTTCCAATTTTTAAATAAAAAAATAGGTCTTTTAAATGTTTCAATTGCATTTATTTAGCGTGTGTTAGTCTGAATTTGTGTGTATAGCTTGCTGAGCCTTTTATGCGGAGACATGAGGCCAATTTGCAGGAGAAGGTTTTCTCCTTCTATCATTTAGGGCTTGGGAATTAAACTCATGTCTTCAGGCCAATGGCAAGCTCTACTATCCGCTGAGCCATTTTGCCAGCAAAGATGGCATTGTTCATCAACTCCACGTTATAGATAGTATCAGTATCTTCCTGTCATAGATGACTCATTGTGCTTAACTATCAAACTCTCTTACACAGTAATGTTGGGATATGTTCATATTAGAACAACAAATTGGTGATTAACATCAACACTTTCTCAACGTGACTGGCTTTTGCCCAAAACTACAATAATTTCAACTCTGAATTCATCATGTTAAAGGCAAATTTGGAACTAAAAATAGAATACACTTCTAAAACACTCTTCCCTTTATTTTTCTAGGATAGAATTGGCACAAAGAAGTGGAGGTTAAAAAAGAAGAAGAAAAAGAGCCAGGAGTCTCTCTGAAGGTCACTGCGGTTGCTCTAGGGACAGACTGACAGAGTGAGGAATGGATTCCTGTGAGTCCTGGCTGGACTCCACTTCATCTCCATATGTCTCAACAGCAGCCTAAGTCACCCAGGATGGGAGTGGATGCATAGAGGCGTATGCCCCAGAGCCCTGACTCACCACATATCCCTCAAGAACCTGTCTCCTGCATCTGATTTCGGCAGCTGAGTGTCCTTCAAGAGTCATAGTCACTGATAGGTGTTTGGTGGTCTTTGCTTCTCTTGACCCTTCAGTCACCCCTTTGAGCCATGACTTACAACTATGGACGTTGTAATCCTTGCATTAAGTGTCTTGCCTTATAACTGATGGGGATTCTGCTGCTCTGCCAGAAGCCAGACTCATGCAGCAAATGTGCTTTTCGAAATAGAATACAAGCATACCAAAACATTTTCAACTAAGTATGTTTTCAAAGGCAAAACAAGGACTACAGGGTATAAATCCCAAAATATAATATTTTGGCTAAGACAATGAATGAAAATATAAAGAAAGATAAAAAGGGGTCCTTTGGTCAGATCAATACACAAATAAGAAAAAACTTATTTTCTGGTGGACTCGTTTAATTTTTGGAAATCTGGCCCAAATTCGTTTAGATATGTACATAGAAGATTCATTTCTTGACTATTTGTACCCCTCAAAGCCCTTGGCTATAACAAGTTACAAAGACTCATTAGCATACCAGTGACTCCAAGATACTACCACTAAACTGTAAGCGAGCACTGCTGTCGATGTGTGTCTTGGCTCTGCAGAAAGCCATGTTTTCAGTCTGTATTAAGCCACTGCCTCTCCCTATACCTCATCCCTCGAAAATGGCCATTATCATCAGCAGGGCCCATTACTATAATTTCTCAAAATAACACATCGCAAGGCTTGGGTTGGGTTTAAGCAATCTCTCCGTTCTGTAATTCTATTGTGGAGCAAAACTTTGTGGTGTCGGGAGACGGAGCAAGTTAAAACAAACCCTTTACCGGCTGCTCCACGTGGGGTGGATCAATAACCCTAGCTGACAACTTTCGTCTGGAATTCAAGCAGCTGAAGTTTTTCTTTTCTATTCCCCGCGTATCTGTTCTCCGCTCTTCAAAGGACTGTATGCTTCAGAACAGGGAGAGACAGCTCATACACAGTTCCACAGTTCTTCTGCTTAAATTGTAGCATTCGCCAGTTCTGGGGCTGCCAGGCAGTGATGAAAGGGCACAGGGCTTTGATTATTGATTCCTCAGTAGCAGAGAGTAGCAGTCCCAAGAACGAGGACACAGGCTTAAGAGGCAGCAAGCTGGGTATACTCTCTTACACATGGCTAAGCTCTGCCACTTGTTTGTCTCGTTTGTGTGAGCTTGGACAAGTTTCTCCTCTCCTTGTTTAAAATGATGTAAATCTGATAGCTACCTTTCTCAGTCATCCAGAGGAATGAGTCCGTTATTCACTTTGAAATAGTCTAGAGCTTGATTTCAGGTAACAGCTAGGATTTTCCTATGTGCTATGTGTAAAAAGCTCATGTCTCATTTCTTCATTTACTCAATAGTTACCAAGCACGTGATTGCGTTCTAGACATTGTCCTGGAAATGTCACTAAAGAAGGCTGATTCCTTCCCATATCTTGTATATTTACTGGATAAATCTTAAGAATATAATATGTTAAGCATCATACATAATTATATATAATTATATAATTATACTATATGGGTATTATATGTATTTTATATGCATATATAAATATATGTATATAATTATTTTATGTGTATATTTGCATACATCTTACATATATTTGAATTATATATTATATATTACATGTGTATATATGTATACATACTATATTCATGCATATGCATAAATATGTATACATAATATATAATAGTTGAATATGTGTATAATTATATAAATATGCATATATAATATATACTTACTACTGTATATAAGTATATACATATATAGTATATTATATAATTGTGTATGGGGATATGTATGTGTAATAAAAATTAGACTCATAAAGGCACCAAAAGTTCACCTAATGTCCTTAAGGGCTTATGGTCTCTGCAAACAGGCATGAACCAAACAAGCTTCAGGAAATAACATTGCACTGGAGGGAGGGGGTATTTTCCACCATAATTTCATACTTGAATCTCTTCTATCTGTGTAAATGAAAATTAAATCAAAATGAATTTCTTAATTTTCTTTTTAAAGATTTTTTTGGAGAATTTCATAGATGACTACTGGACTACTGCATTTGCATTTTTCTGTCCTGCCATCTTCCCCCTCAAATTCCCCCTGTGACAAAAGAGTACAATACTATTGAGCAAGCTATGGGGCTAACCATCAGGGGAATGGAGACCAGGACTGAGCTGAAAATGTAACTCAGCAGTGGCAGACCACATGTCCAGCATGTTCAAAGCCCTGAGTGCTTCAAGAAAGCAAGAAAGACAGCAAGACAGCAGTGGGTGAACGTGCCAACACCAAGCCTGCCACCTAAGTTACATCCCCAGGGCCCACATGGTAGGAGACAACTGACTCCCACAAGCTGTCCTCTGAACGCCTCACAAGTGCCGTCTCTCTCTCTCTCTCTCTCTCTCTCTCTCTCTCTCTCTCTCTCTCTCTCTCTCTCTCACACACACACACACACACACACACGTGTGCACATGCGCACACACATGCACACACACATGCTCACACACACAAATAAAAGTTTTGAAATGGAAAAAAAATAAAATGGGGGCAGGAAAGAAAAAGGAAGGAGGATGAACTAGAAATGTGTCACTCGTTAGGATGGGCATATTCAAAAAGTCAGAAAAAGGGGAGCTTTGGTGAAATTGTGGAGAAATTAGAACACTACCACGCAGATGTTAAGCATGTAATGTAATTGTACAGCCATGTTAAAAAAAAATCTGGCATGGCTTAGGAGGTTAAACAGCTGTCAGAGGATTAGGCTTTCCTTTGAAATATATAACCAAAGAAATGGAAACCCATGTCCACATCAAAACATGCAAAAAAAATATGATTACAGCAGCATCTCCATAACATCAACCATAGAAATAATCCACATTTCTGGTAACAAAAGAATGAATGAGCAAAATGAGTTCTGTGTATCTCGATGATGAAGAACTACTTGTCAACAGAAGAATGAAGTGTCGTGCGTACGACAACATGGATAAACTTTGAAAACAGTGTGCCAAATGAAAGGGCACAGTCACAAAAGGCCACACATTGGATGAGTTTGCTTACATGAAGGGGTCAGAATGGGCAAACCATAGAGACACAGAGGCAGAATACATTAGCTACCAGAGATGAGAAGGGGCAAAACGTGATTGTTAATAGATACAGAGTTGAAAAGAATTGATGAAAATGTATTAAAATTAGTGACCATGAGAAAGCAATGGACTTATAGGCTATCACAATAACAGCATTTTAGAAAAGGCATTGGGCACTCTGGGGAAATTTTCTCCACTGAGTATTCCCCTATTGTCAACAGGAATTGTTGACCTCTGTTGTATTTACTTTCTGATACAAGATCATGGACCTGAGGAAGGTCTCTCTACCCCTAAAGCATCCCATGTCCTTGCCCTTGCTCCAGTCTCACCAGCTTGTAGTTCCACCCTAATTTCACACCTTCAGTATGAATATACAAAAAAAAAAACTATTCAAAGTAACAGTGTAATTTTCCCAGTGAGCCTTATCAATCTTGTGCTGTCTAGAATGATCAAGTCTGTGGGTCTTTTGCTGACAGTGGGACTCTGATGACAGCAAAGAGAATGAAGATAAAGTACCAAGAGGGGAAGGCAGGGAGCATCCTTAGGGAAGGAGGACACCAAGAGAAAGGTGTCACTGTCACACTGACCCTGTTGCCATCTGTCTCTGCTTCAGCTCTAAGATTATCTTCATCTTTTCTTCTATATGGTCTTTGTATCATGCTGGAACCATACAAACCAAGAGCTGTGACTTCATGAAACTATCACTTGTTTCTGTTTCCTCTGTTTTTGATCAGTCTTCTTCTATTTTGGTTTACATTTACACTGAAAGTTTCCCCCCAGCTGTGCCGAAGCAGGCACTCTCCTTACAGCATAGTGAAGATACTTCATTTGGAGACTCACTCCAACCGATGATCAAGAGCTGTCTGAAAGGATTCCATCCTACATTCATCATTTCTCAAAGCAATGCGTGGTTTACTAGCTACATCTGGAAGCATAGGAGGGCACAGAGAATCCACACATCGTCCTTAAGTATTGCCACTGATCAGGGAGCCCTTTGATATCTGATATTTCCCTTTGCACTATTATCAGATATTAATTTTACCCATACAGAAAAGAAACCTTCTTAATTGTTATATACCAACAACTGCTGGTTTAGTATAAGACAATTTATTATTAAATTTAATGACTCCTTAATCTATAATAATAAGTAAATCTGAAACTCTTCATCCTCACACATAAATTATGTGGCCTAGATACTCTAACCTCCATAAATAAGAAATAAATTAAATACACATACACACACACACACACACACACACACACACACACAGAGTTGGATCCCTACCCAACATCCATTCTATTCTCCTACCTCCCAAAATGTGTCACAACATTGTTCCAATGTTCATATTTCTTCATGTGTCCATCTGATTCAAGTGAGGTTAAAGCCACCAGAAAAGGGGCTGAAATTTGTTTGGCTACAGTCAATTCTGACAGCTCCAATCTCCTGTTTGGGAGAAATATGATATATCTCTGCCCAGAGAGGAAGGCCTTGGGGCATGGAGTGTACCAGGAAGCATCCCCTCTCCACTTCCTTTTAGTTTAGTTGGGGACTGAACTCATGGCTTTGCACTTTCTAAGATAACATGCTTTACTCCAAGCCTCTCCTTCATACTTTCGCAGGCTTGTGGAAAGAGACATTCTCCTTCGCACTTCAAACGCCGTTGTGTTTAGATACTATACCAGAACGTCTATAGTTTTCATTCCTTCTACATTCAGAGACTAAGATATACCCCAAAGATGCTGGGGAAAGTAGTGAGCAGCAATAGATCCAGAGCCCTAACAACCTACACCTGAAATTTTCCAACATCACCCTCACTGGATGTCTTGAGAAGATAGGAATCCCAGAAGTATTCACACACAGTAGAGTAACATTAAATGTCACATGTATTCCTCCAAACTGCAATTATTCCTATATATTTGGCAGTTCAGACATAAATTTGTTGTTAAGGGCATTTCTAGCACAAATGTTGATAAATACCTTCGGCAAAGTGGCAGGATACAAAATTAACACACAAAAGTTAGTAGCCATGTCATAAACCAATGACATACTGAGAAAGTAAAAAATCAGAGAAAAGAACCCCATTCACAACACACACATACACACACACACACACACACACACACACACACATACACACCACAATCACCTTGAAATAAGTGCAACCAAGGAAATGTAAACTTTCTTAAAACATTGAAGGAAAAAAATGATGAATACACTAAGAGATTCAATGTGGTTCCATGCTCATGGACCAGAAGAATTAACCTTGTGAAGTTGGCCATCTAACTAAAGCCCATCTACAAATTCAATTCAATGCTAATAAAAAATCCAAAACAATTCCAAACAGACATAGAAGACACAATTCAAAATTCACATAAAAGCATCAAAAATTGATGGCCAAAGAAATCCTGAATAAAAGCAATACTGGAGGAGTTATCATCATACCTGGTTTCATTATGCTTAATAATAATAATAATAATAATAATAATAATAATAATAATAATAATAAACAGTCAGTGTAATACCTGCCTAATAGTTGACACCTAGGTCAATGAAATAGAATGCAGCATCCAGATATTAGTCTATACAACTACAGTTTCATTAATTCTGACAATGACATAAAAATATACACTGGAAGAAAAAGAAACTTCAACTTGAAGGCACAGATAAGGCTTTCTAAACAGGACTCTGGTAGCACAGGAAATAAGTCAGGCAACTGACAAACGGGCTCTCATGAAACTGAAATCTGCTGCACAACAAAGCAAACAGTCAGGTAGGTGAAAATCCAACCCACATAATAGAAAAAGATCCCTGCCAGACTTTCTTCTAACAGAGAGGGAATATCAGGTAAAATGAATGTAGAGAGATAAAATACTAGGAGCAGAAATGCTTTAAAATGGAGGAGCCTAGGTGTAGAGGAAGACTTTGTGCAAAGGGCTCCAATAGCACAGTAAATAACCTCAAGAATTGACAAGCGGGATTAAATGAAATTAAAAAGCTTCTGCTCAGAAAACGGAACAATCACCAGAGTGGAGAGGCAGACTACGGAGTGGGAGAGAATCTTCGCTAACCTATCAGAGAAGGCATTAAATCTAAGACGTATAAAGAACTGTAAAAACCGAACGCCAGAAAACCCTACAAATCACCTGAGTAGACCATCCTTAAAAGAAGAAATACAAAATGCTCCATAAATGCCTGAGAAAGTGTTCAAGACCCTTAGCAATCGGGTGAATGCAGATTAAAACTGCATTGAGGTTATATCTCGTCCCTATCAAACTGTCTATCACGAAAATAAAAGAGATAACAAATGTTGGTCAAGAATATGTTGAAAGGGGAAAATTGGTTCGTGGTTGGTGAATCCCTGAGGAGATTACAGGAATGAGTACGGAGGTTCCTCAAAAACCTAAAAATAGTACACAGCCCAGCCACGTCACTCTAGGGTACATACCCAAGGACAGTATCCACAGCAATACCTGGACACCCACATCTGATACTGTGCCCTGTTAGCTAAGACATTGAACATGCCTAGATGTCCACCCACAAGAATGGATAAGAAACCAGGGTACGTACGTACGTATGGTGTCATTTTATGCAGCATAAAGAAGAGCTGATGATATTTAAAGGAAACAATTTGCAAGTGGAAATTCTTCTGTTAAACAAAATGAGCTAGATTCCAGAAAGACAAGTGCTCTGTTTCCTTTCATATGCAGAAACAGTAGCAGGAGAGTAGTGTATTGAGCTAGGAAATGGATCCTGGATCACTGGAAACAAAGGAGCATCCTGAAGGGGATAAAAGACAAGGTGTTGGGATGCAAGTAGTAAGAAGGCAGAAAGGCTAACTGAGGGATGGGAACGAGCTGGAAAGAGGAGTGAACCAAACAGAAGGAGAGTAGTGAAGAAGACCAATGACTAAACAAAGTATTATGCATGCATATAAAGACGCCATGAAGAACCCTTAATCTAGCCTAAAATGTAAAAATCCTCCATAACACCCCAAAACTACATGAGACGATGCATTTACAAAACAGCACGCTGAGTGAGGGCTGGTCTAGGCTCAGAGAGTCTCACCGCCAGAATCCAACATAAAAACGAGAAGGGATTTGGGGTGGGAGACGGGGAGGGGCTGTAAACATCTCAAGAATCAGATACAGTAGAATCAAACATTAAGAGCTTAAACTATGAGATTTGGTTTGGGTTGAGAAATTACTATGAAGGCAGAATTTTTTAATTAATAAAATCAAGGACTGGAGATTGAAAATGTATACCATTGGTAAAGCACCTGCCTATTATACATGAAGTCCTCTATTTAATACTTAGTACTTCAGGAGAGATACACATACACAGGCAAACAGACAGACAGAGAGTCAGAGACAGAAACAAAAAGATACAGAGATCAATAACTTAGAATTTTTCTATTGTGAAAAAAAACGGAAGTTTATTCACAAAGCCTAGAAACTGGATGGATACTGTGTGTGGTTATGGATCGTGTACACATAACCACACAGAGATGCACACAAATATACATAACTAAAACAAAATAATTCTTTTTAAAAAAATAATTAGAAAAAACAGGAAAATGCTTATGAGCTCATTCCGAGGCTTATCTTTTCCAGGTGAAATATAAAAATTAAAGGCAAAAAAATTTTTTTTCAAATTCTAATAGGATTTCCTGGTGTTTTTCTGTGCATGAACTGAAGTTCAGTTGAATTTCCTTGTAATTCTCACTTTACGAATGTTACTGCTGGGAACACTATACTTTGCTACCTTGATGGACTTCTCATTTATAACATGAGGTTCCTAGTGACTCTTTCCGTGTGTAGCTGATGTAAAGCTTTTGAGATATCCAGAGAATGAAGAATGGATTCCACTTCTTGGTAAGGGGGTAGTAAAATACCTTTGTAAAAGCATGCCTAGTAGGAGATAGAACTCACTTTGGAAACACCGTCTGCTACAAGAATGAATAGGAAGTGGCTAGAGAGGCTACTGGGGGTCGGGGAGTCGGTCAAGAATGTTTGCTCTTCTCACAGAGGAAACAACTTTGGCTCTCAGCTCCCACATAAACTCAAAACTGTTTGTCAATTCCAGCTGCAGGGAATCTAGAGCCCTCTGCTGCCCTCCATGAGTACTGCATACACAGCAGCACATACAGATAAGTAGACACACATATGTACACAGAAAGCAAAATACACACACACACACACACACACACACACACACACACACACATACACACACCAAATACTGAGTAAATAAAGATTTCCCTTTGTTCATCAGCTTCATCATCTAAGCTCCACACCACAGAACACCTTGCCTATAGTCAGGCTTACACATCCCAACACTACAGTTGAACCCCAGCACATTCTTGTATGTTAGTTCATACTCTTGGGAACCATGTCATAATTCAAACACCAAAACCACAGGCTGTGTTTATCCCAATGCACTGGGGATACTCACATCATATATCTTAAAATGAAAAGTTAGAAGTCTTTATACTCTTTACAAAATAATACCATGTGATATTTTTAAGGCCACAATGTATCTGCATACTTGAATATACTCCTCTGCAAGCTCGTTGCTCCCATACATTTTTTATTTTTATACAGATAGATGCTTTGCCTGCAAGTATGTCTGTGAACTGTGTGTGTACCTGGTGCCCATGGAGGACAGAAGAAAACATCAGGATCTCCTGGAGTTAGGTTTACAGACAGTTTAGAGGTGCCGTGGTATGGGTCCTGGAGATCAAAACTGAATCCTCAAAAGATCAGCCAGTGTTCTGAACTGAGCCATCTCTCCAGCCCCTGCTGCCATGTTATGAGTGCCTGGGATGTCGGTGCCCATCTGGTTTTTGCTTAGACAAATCTTTGAGAAGACACTCTTCTTAGCTTAAAGAGGTCATAATATGTTGCTTCTGACTCTATAAAAACTGTGACTGTCCTCATCTTTTGCCTCCCGAACCTATAAAAGAAAAAAAAGGTGTATGAACTCTCAGATTCCTTTCAGGATAATAAAGTGAACCCACTTTCACTTCCTAGATGGTACTAGCTTCTGAAGCTCCTGGAGGAATGGGCAGAGCTTAAGAACCGTTTCTGGGGTTTCTTGTTGTCTGACCAGCCCCCAACCCTGCCAACAACCCCTGCAGAACCCACTGTGTGGTTACAGGGTGTGTTTTGATAGCTGGATCTCTGAGACACTTTTTCTTTTCTTTTGGTAGCATTGGACGTTTTCTTTTGTTGGTTACTTGATGTGTGAGGGTTTGGGGGAGGGGCTTCTTCTCAATGGGCTTCCCAAGTAACCACATGAAGAGATGAGACTGAAGGAGGTGCTGAGACATAAAATCACATTATACAGACTCCAAGGCATACACAAACAAGGGTTTGCAATTAACGGGGACAAAATGGTTGCTGTTTCCCACCCTTCATCCAAGCCGTGATAGCCAGCACTCCTATAGCAAGAGACAGTTAACAAAAAGAATAGTAATGTCCTTTATTTGCTCGTTGATTTTTCATGACACAGGAGCCTTCATAGTGAAGACCCAAAGATCTGGGCTTTGTGTTTAAATTTGCTGAAGCACCCACAGGCTATAGCAATACAACTAGACGGAAAGGACATGTCCTCTAGTGAAAGATCGGGCGAGGAAGCCAGAGAAACTGGTTTTCGCTCATCTTTCCTCCCTCCCACATATAGAACAGGACTCCATCTGGAAGGAGAGTGTTTGATCTATTATCACTGAACAAAGATTCCCTTTATGGCCAGCTCTTTCATGGGGAGGAGAAGATGCTGGGGTAATATTGCTAGATTTTTTTTATGGCTTGTTTTAAAGAAAAGTTCTAGTTGTTATGACTTCCCTCGGAGAAAAGAGATTCTGGATTCTATGACGAGTGCTGGAGAAAAAGAGGGTGGAGGCAGGGGAGAACAGGTCAGGTGTGGCAGCACATGCCTGAGCCCCACTGAGGGATCGATGCAAGGGGACCCCACCTGGGGCAATTGAAGCCAACATGGGTTAACAGTAAAACTCTATTGTAATAAATAGTTAAATAATTAATTGATTGATTGATGATAGACAAAATAATAATGATATAGATGATAGATATAGATAGATGATAGACAATAATGATAGATTAATAAATGATAGACGATAAATATGATAGATGATAGATATGTAGATGGATGCATAGATAGATACATAGACAGACAGAAAAGAAAAGGTGAAAGTGAGAGGAAACTCTAATGACCATAGGCTTCTCCCATACCAGCCATTCTATGACTCCTATACTCCACACCAAAGCAGCTTTCCTCCTTCAAATATTTCTTGATCCAAAAGCACAGTGGTGTAAAATCCCCAACACCATCCTAAGAATTAGTGAATGATGTAACCCACAGAAATTGTCTGATTGTTCTTCCTCTTCACAAAACTCTACTGATTTCCCTTAGAATATACTGCACATTTCCCCACTGTGACGTTTTCAGTAACTACACACCTCACTGACGTTCATTCCACTGCCATACCAGTAATTGCCATGCAAATACGATAACTAAGCACATCTCAAACCCTTACACTGACCTAATTGAAGCTGTCTTTTCATATGACTCAGCCTTTGCTTATACGACGACAATGAGTTGTAAATGCCTGCTAGCCTTACCTGGCCATCAGGGATAGTATCAGTTAAATAAGAGAGTCACGGCAGAAGAGATGGCCTTGTCTAGGGAAAAGTTCAGCATCACTCCTGCATGACCCAGGTCCATATTGCGGTATCACACTGGCTTTCAAAATGGGAGCATCTGATCTTGCCCACCAGCCTCTGGTTTTCTAGGTCCAGAACATTACTACTTTGTGACTCCAGCTCTCATCAGCCTTAAGCTTCTTCACATCTCAACCAAGGCACATAAATGTTTCCAGATCTTCTTCCCTATTTAAAGTTGCTACGTGAACAAATAAAACAGGATTAAAACACAACCTTAATTCTTAAGTCCTACTTTGATTTTTGTTTGCTTGTTTGTTTCTTAACAAACCCTTGCATAGTAGAAATCTCTTTATAAGTAACCCCAATGGGGTACATTTTACTGGTTAACTTAATAATCAAAACGTGGTGTTGCTTCTCTGCTCCCCTTCTGTAAGCCTAAGCTGACCACTTCCAGTGGAAGAGGTGGGTAGCATAACCCTTCTCACACTCTGGGTTCAATTCTATTCCTTTTTCCTCTGCAAGATTTAAAACTCCCAGGACCTACAGAGGAGAAGATCAAGGAAAAGTATATAGACAGTGGCAGGTACCATTGTTTGGTAAATGGTTTTTCAGGAAATGGTCCTTAGTGGTGGCTGGCTCTTTCTCACAGAGATTTTGTGGGCTCTCGGACAACTCTTTCACTAGACAGTTGTTTTTGTCCCATTGACAATTCAGACAGCTGTCCTTCTTGGGCCTCTGTCTTTTATAGGCTTCCACATTATGAACCCTTGTGATTTAAAGATCTCCCATCTGTACAAGACCTCACATAACCCAACACAAGAAACGCTTACAATTATCTTGTCAGGGCAGAAAGGATGCTGTCCTTCTAGTTCCCTTCTTGACTACCTTCTCACAGAGCCTACTCACTAAATCTGCCAGGCTTTGTCACCTAGGAATGAAGTTTCATTACTTCAGCTAAAAATATTTCAGCAGGGACAGTGAAGGAAATATTCTCTAGTATATGTTTCAATAATATGATTGCCTGAAATTCTGCCTATAAGTCAGTTTCTTTCTTTCCTTTCTAATAGCTATAGTAACGTAGAGGCTTGACCATGTCGACAGTTACATCCAACTCTAATTTATAGACTTGTGGAATGAACATCAGTGAAGTGTGTAGTTACTGAAAAAGTCACAATAGGGAAACTTGCAGTATATTCTGAGGGAAACCAGTAGAGCTTTGTGAAGAGGAAGAACAATCAGACAACTTCTGTGGGTTATTTCATTTACTAATTCTTAGGACAGTATTGGGGATTTTATACCACTGTGCTTTTGGATCAGAAAAGATCTGAAGGAGGAAAGCTGCTTTGGTTTGGAGTGTAGGAGTCATAGAATGGCTAGTATGGGCTTACAGCTACAGTCACACAGAGAGATTTAAAAAGCAGATTTCTCTCCTGGTCCATCATGACTTTGGCAGGCAGTAATGTTTAGAAGCCACTAGTTTAAGCATGAATACCGAAAAAACCCTGTGAAAACTGTAACCTAAAGTACAGAGGAACATTGGCTAAAGACAAGGAGGCTTTGTATCACTTTTGATTTTAATTTCCTATCTATTTCCTACAGCATCTACAATGAGGATTCATAGACACCCCTAAGTCTCACTGCTGATCAATATCCACATCGGCCCACTCATTACACCTCATCTCACGAAAGCCAAGCACCTACTCTCATCACAGGGTGGTTCACTCAGTGCTGTCCTAAGAATAATTTGAATTGATTTTTGGGGATAAAAAAAGTTTATTTCCTTACCTTCATCTGGGGAAGGTCATAGAAAGCATTAATAGATTTTGATACATTTTTTTAATGCCAGAGGAACAAAGCTGAACAGCACTTTGACAAATAAAAATAAAAAGATGTGATTCTCGCACTGCAAGGGAATTCAAAATCTGCTTGATGTCTGGGG
This sequence comes from Rattus rattus, assembly GCF_011064425.1. Classification (NCBI taxonomy): domain Eukaryota; kingdom Metazoa; phylum Chordata; class Mammalia; order Rodentia; family Muridae; genus Rattus; species Rattus rattus. Next base: position 109,444,694 of record NC_046157.1, read on the forward strand.
GATATGTAATCCGTGCATAGAATACATCTAACAAACAGCGTCTGAAGCGCATAAGCCAAAAAGAAGAAAGTGATTTATCATCAGAATCTGTGGAGGACGAGAGTTTTATTGTATCCATTCCCAAACACTCATGCCAACTTCACACAATGACATAAAAAGAGACAGGACAAAAATCTTAACAAACTTCAGTCTTAAGAACAGACACCTCCCAACATTAGCCCCTTCTATCACAACCAAGTTGAAAAGTTGTGACATATCCTAGAAATTTGTAAGTCACAATTGGAAGATGTTTCTTCTGGCAGTTGTTCCTGTAAATACCACTGAGTTCTTCAATTGAGTAACAGCTGGGGAAACCTTGATATCTCTGTGAGAAAAATCCGTGGTCTTCATCAAATTCTATGCTTTAGGAGAAAAGGAAGAAATACAAAATATCTAGAGAAAAAAAGCTAAACATTTCATATTTATTGCTGCATTAGGAAAAAAACCACTGTTACCTTTCCCGGTGTAAAATATATAGACAAAATGTATTGTATGAGTTTTTTGATTAAAAAAAAAACAACCAGAAAAAAAGGAAAAAACTCTTAAGATGATAATGAAATTCATTATAGGCTCATAAATATTTAGTCTTTAACTTACAGATGGGGATTTATGTAAGTTTAAAGAAAACAGCACTAGTCGAGGCACTGTGAAGTACATGGAAGTACACAAAACAGTTTACTATGAGGTGAGACAAAGAATGATAATATTTCTGCTCTATCTTACATTCGTAATAAGAATTAAGCTTTGCCCCTAGTTTCTAGCCTTTAACATTCAAGCAAACATTCCCAGTTTCATTGACTCTTGATACAGTCACTAGCACATCTAAGAGATCATGTATCATAAACAGAAAGAGTGGATTCAAATTATTTATTTGCCTAAAGTTAAGTAGACATTGGACTTGAAGTGTGACTAGCTAACCAGACTAATGAGTTGTTGTTTAGTTTCAACTACAAAATGTTTGTAAACAAGTAATCTAAAATGCTCTTGTAACAACTAAATCTGACCCTAATGATGTAAACATGAATGAACCAAAACTGACAAAAATAACACTCATTGCCTTAAGACTAAAACGAAGAAAAGAAGGGGGAGATAGTCTTGAAATCATTGGACAGGAAAAGGCTTTCTGAACAGGGCACTGATAGCACTGACTGCACAATTAATAAGTGCAAATTATGAATTAAACAGCTATTATATGGCAAAAGCTTTTGGACATCATGTGCCCATCATTTAGGCAAAACAGCAGGCCACACACTGGGAAAAGAACTATGCCAATTGCCCATCTGATAGAAAGTCTCTTAAATATATAAAAAACTAAAATTAAAAAACCTGGACATCAAGAAAGCAACCTACTTAAAATGTTAATATTTATCCTCTAGGTTATATTTGAATCAAGAATTAAGCTTGGTCCCTATTTCCTAGCCTTTAACATTCAAGATCTTTCCAGTTCTATCCATGGGTAAAGAACAACTAAGCAAAGAATTCTCAAAAGGAGGAAAACACAAATAGCTGAGAAGTACTTTGAAAAATATGCAACATCCTTAGTCATCAGGGAAATGCCAATCAAACCTACTTTCAGATTTCACCCTCACCAGTCAGAATGGCCAAAACACATGACAGTTCCTTCTGGACATGATGTGGGGAAAAGGGAACACTTACTCATTGGTGGCAAGAGTGTGACCTTGTACACTTATTGTGGAAACCAGTGTGGCAGTTCCCTAGGGAACTGGAGTAGATCTCTACTCTAGTTTTGGTTTCCATTGCTGTGAAGAGACACCATGATCAAGGCAATTCTTATAAAGGCAAACATTTAATTGGGGCTAGCTTACAGGTTCTGAGGCTCAGTCCATTGTCATCATAGAAGGAAGCATGGCAGCATCTAGGCAGGACCCAGTGCTGGAGAAGGAGCTAAGAGCTCTACATCTTGATCCAAAGGCAGTCAGAAGAAGAGCGTCTTCCAGGCAGCTAGTCTGAGGGTCTCAAAGACCACCCCCACAGTGACATGCTTTCTCCAACGAGGCCACACCTACTCCAATGAAGCCACACCTCATAATAGTGCCAGGTGCCAGTCCCTGTGCCAAGCACATTCAAACCACCACAATCTGCCTCAAGCCATCTTATTCTAGGTTATATGCCCAAAGTACTTGACAGTCTACTATAGAGATATTTGCTTACTCATATTTATTTCTGCCCTTTTCATAAAAGATAGAAATTATAAATAACATAGATAACCATTAAATGATGAATGAATGAATGAATGAATGAATGATAAAAATTTGGTGCATTCACACAATGAAATACTTATTCAGCTGTTAATAAAATGAAATGAGATTTATAAGTAAATGGATGGAGCTAGAAAAAAATCAACCCGATTGTGTGTTTTCTCTTATGTTTGTATGTTTGTTTCTTAAGTGATAAGGATGCTACAATCCATACAATCACAGAGGTTGGGTATTGAATAAGGGGATGGGGGAGAGGAATATCATTCAAGAAAGAGGAAATAGAATAAATAGTTTCAAAGAGACATGGAAGATTGTAGTGGAAGGGTTAATTGGGAAGGGAAATAAAAAGGAATAGTAAGGAAGGGACTATTCTGAGGGACAGCCAACACTAAAGGACATTTGATGGACCATATGCAAACCTATGACTATAGAAGCTTCCTAAAATATATACATTTATGAAATAAATCTTACTAGAGTAAATAAATAATAGGGGATACAATGCCACAACTGAACATCTTTTGCCACAAATTGAAACCCCCTGTCCCAGATATCTAGTTGTGTTCTTGGCTCAAGAGAGTCCATGAAAAGCCTCCAAATATCTCAGGCTGTTGGCTCTTTCCCAAAAAATGATATGCTATTATTCAGGAACATAGATTTACATATCTCATTGAACATGAAGACATTGTGTTGGTACCTAAGTAGAAGGCTCACTTCTACTAATTAGTGTTCATGTTCATGGATATTTAGTCTGCACGCTACCAGAGGAGAAAAGTAAATACCAACTCAGGCACAAATCCTATACTCTACAATGGTGACCTCCCTGAAAGCTATCCTGGTGAAATAGGAACACAAACATTGTGTGAGTAACCAGCCACTGTCTGATTGAATCCAAGGCCCACTCAAAAACGTGAAGCCCATGAATCTGCTCAAGTAGTCAGAAGCCCAAGACTAGGTAGACCATGGACCTAGGGGCAAACCAAATACTACTGTTCTGCTAAAGGAACATAGCAATAAAATGACTCCTAACAATATTGTGCTATGCCCGTAGATCAGTGCCTCACCCTGCTGTCATCAGAGGTACATCCTCTTGCAGTAGGTGGGAACTAACACAAATATCCACAACTAGACAATATAAAGGGAATGATAAATTCTGGGACAAATGAGATGTCTTCATCAAACCCCTCCCATCAGGGATTGGGGAGCAGAGTAAATGAGAATGCAGAAAGATTGTAAGGGTCAAAGGTATGAATGCTTCTAGAAAAACAGTGTCTTCCAGACATAACAGGATCAACCCACAGAGACTAGAGCAGTATGCATAGGACATGATTAAGTTCAAGACAGATGGAGTCCCAGCATGGAGATGGGGAAATGGACCAGAGCTCCCATCCCTAACCAAGAGCCAATCACAGTTGCCATGAGGAAACTTGCAGAGGAACAATTAGTTTTCTCCAACAGAGTCTCTCTGGGAGTGGTAGCACATGTAAGGATCGGCCCACACCATTGCCAACACAGAGCAAAATCAATAGTATTTTTATAGACTGTCTCATACTGTTTTCCCCCTTAGTGGTCTCTTGGTTGCATATTATGGTTTCCTATTTTGAGTTATGAGATTTTTTCCTCTCTCTCTCTCTCTCTCTCTCTCTCTCTCTCTCTCTCTCCCTCCCTCCCTCCCTCTCTCTCTCTCTCTGTGTGTGTGTGTGTGTGTGTGTGTGTGTATGCGTGTGTCGGTGTGTCTGTGTGTGTATTTTTCTTGTATTTCTTGTGCTTTTTTTAACCTGATTTGTTTGGGAAAGAAAGGGTGCAAAGGTTTGGAGTTAGGTGGGTAGGATCTGGGTAGAAGCAGGGAAGAGATGAGAAGGATCTGGAAGAAATTGGAAAAGAAAAAAGGATAATCAGAATATATTGTATGGAATTGTTTTCAAAGATAAGGATTATGATGATAATAACCTGGCTGCCAAAACATAGTTCATCGATGCAATAATTAGGACTAAAAACTTACATTTTCCTTTTTATTTAATTTTGATTTACACATATGTGTATGTGCAAATTGTGAATCCAGGAGCCTATAGAGGCCAGAAGAAGGAAGTGGAACTGGGGTTATAAGTTGCTATGAGCATGCCAGGAGCCAAACCTAGGTTCTCCACAAGAGCAGCAAACCACTGAGACACGTCTCTAGCCCCTGAATTTACATTCTCTGTGACTAGTAATTACCTTTTTCAAAGCCTTTGAAGTTTTCATTGATGTAAAACATTTAAATTTTAATTATTCACTTTAGGTTACTTTATATGTTTTATATATAACTAATTAGTATATTAAGAAGTGTACTTAACACATAAATAAACAGACGTAAAGGTATTGGGGAATACATGCTAAAAATATTTTGCCAAGAGATGCATGAAAAAAGTAACTTATAAACCACTGACCTAAAAATATTGGCAAAGAGACATTATATTTTAAAAAAATCAAGAAACCCACATAAACCATAAATACATTTTCTTCTGTTTATTTATTCTTCTGAATACGAGTGTGCTGCTTACTCTTAAGACCTGAGTTCAAGGAATGTTAAAAATTTTTAAATGTCTTTATTATCTTTAAAATCATCATAATTTCTCCATTGCTTCATTCAAACTAATAGGACATACTCTTGAGAGCTATGAGAAACAGTTCTGTAAGTTTCAATACACTGAGTTTCTCCTGCCCATACCTGGTTTAAGGACAGCCAGGACTCTTCAAAGGTGTAAAACTCCATGATAGAATCCTCACCTGATATGTCATGGGTATCCCAACATGGTTTTAAAACTTTAAATTTAAATTTAAAATCCCCTTGGAATTATTGGAAGAAAAACGTTTCTGTGGCAGTTTTGCTAGCTCTATTTGAAATTATGTCCCTGTCCATGGTACAAGTGGTGAGTAAAGCAGATCCCACCACCACATCTGTGGGGAAGACTCAGCTGGTGTCTTTGATCAAAAGAAAGAGAGAAAACTCTGCCATGTTTACATTAAGCATGGTGGCACTAAAAGACAGAATGCTATAATTCTAGAAGTAGCAAATTAAATCCAGAAACACAACACTTACCAACTGATTGACTGTCTCAATCTAGCAGCGTTTAAGAATTCTTACTGAGTTGACCTTAACACTTTATTATGAGTTTTCCTAAGGGTAGACCTTTAGTCAAAATAATTTGATTAAGGGTTCCTATTAAAAGGATAGATAGCAAAAGCCTGCAGGAAAGCAATCCTTTCTTGTCTTCTGTAATTTGAGATGGTAGACTAAAGACGTTCCTGGGAACAGACTTAACGAGCAATGTGTCATCAGACAGTGAATATTTATGCTCAGAGCACTCTTCCAAAATGTGTCATAAAATCAGGTTTATGGTAAATGCTCTTCAGACCATTAGCTACCATAATTCTCAGCTCCTTTCCTAAGCTGTTTTATTAATAGTGTACAACCCTCATTAATACTGTTATTTGTTAAAAAACAGACTGGGCCACCAGAAGCCAGATCCTCCTACTGCCTATTTTACAAGACACCTATAAATAGCGTGGAAACCCATCTGTCTCCGATGCCCAAGGGTCCTCCCTCAAATTCAGTGGCTTTTCTAGCCTCTCCATTACTAGAATTTACTATACTTCAAGAATCAGTCTGAGCAGCAAGAGAGATTGCTCAGCGATTAAAAGCACGTCCTTTTCTTCCAGAGGACTCAAGTTCAATTTCCAGCATCCAAGATAGACAGCTCACAGCTGCCTATAAACCCAGCCCCAGGGTATCTGACATCGTCTGGCCTCCGTGGGTATTCACAGACACACAAGTTAAAACCTGAGGAGGCTCCGTCATATCCTGACAAATACAGAGGCGGATGCTCACAGCCAACCATTGGGGTACCCAGTGGAGGAGTTAGAGAAAGGACTGAAGGAGCTGAAGGGGTTTGCAACCCCATAAGAAGAACAACAATACCAACCAACCTGACCTCCAGACTAAACTCCCAGGGACTAAACCACCAACTAAAGAGTACACAAGGATGGGCCCATGGCTCCAGCTGCATATGTAAGAGAGGACAGCCTTGTAGGGCATCAGTGGGAGGAGAGGACCTTGATCCTTGGAAGGCTCGAAGCCCCAGAGTAGGGAAATGCCAGAGCGGGAGGTGCGAGTATGTGGGTGGGATAGCGATAGCACCCTCATAGAAGCGGGGGGGGGGAGAATGGGACAGGGGAGTTTCCATGTAAATAATGTAAATGTAAATAAATGTAAATAAAATGTAAATAAATAAAATATCCAATTTAAAAAAGAAGAAAAAGAAGTTCATCTAGAATTATAGTTCATGTGGCTGAAGTTAAAAAAAATTCTCTCCCAGTAACATGCTGGAACAGGAGGAATGAACAAGAAATCCACATTCAAAACTTTGGAGAATAGGAAATGAGAAGAAAGTCAAGTCACAGAAGAGGTTTTTCTTAGAGTCAATGCCACCAGAGCCCACTGAAAAAGGCCAACAGCAGTGGGTATATTTTGTCTTGAAGCTTTGTCCTATGTTACCAGGAGTAAATGCTGAGCCTTCCAGAGAGCTCAGGAAACCCCAGAGGAAACTCTTCAGCCTGCTCCCAGAAGCCCAGCCAGGAAGGCCTTCTTCAGCTGAGCTGGATTGCTCGCCTGATGGGGAAAGACAGCAGGAGGAGCCTGAAGCCATTCTGCACAGTGGATGGCAGATAATCAAAGGAAAGACAGATAGCAGGGACTCCAAGGACTCGAGGGACACAGCATCTGAGGCAAAGTGACATTGATATCAACATCCAGGAAATGATAGCGGCAGATAAATTGCTGAGGCAAGAAAAAAAAAAAAACAGCAATGGGATGACCCAGTTTTAGCAAAAAGTAATTTGCTAATCACAAAGCAAAGAAATAACACAATAGGCATCTCTCTCCGCTCGCACACAGCAGGTTAGCCATTACCCAGATAGAGCAGGAGATGGGAAGGGAGATCAACTCTAATGTGACTGGTGTTCAAACCACACAGGGCCGCTTCGGAACAAGAGCTCACGCCAAAGAAAAATTGGCAGCCAGTGCCACCTGCAGAGGAAAGATAGATCTTCTGCAGGCATCAGCTCTCCGGAGCTGACAGGCTGATATATTCCGCTGAATAAATTGAAAAACTTTCAAGTGGTCTAAAAAAAAGGTAGGCAGAAGTAGACGGCGCTGCGGGAATCCCATCAAGTTAGGAATGCCGGGAGCCTGTAGCAGCATCCACGCCAAGATGAAGGGGCACAGGCTCTGAGTCAAGTGCAAATGAGAAGATATCATGGTGGAGATTTGGTCTTTTTGTACCGGGCTCTGTGTGTGTGTGTGTGTGTGTGTGTGTGTGTGTGTGTGTGTGTGTGTGATCTTTTTTTTAAAAGATAACAAAAATCTTTTTTTTTTCCTACATGGAGAAAAACAGAGGAAGAGACTGTTCTCTTTTTTTACGGGAGACAGAAAGCAAGAACATTACTTTCTCCTAGGATTTTTCCTTAGGGTTTCTTCTTTACCTTCCCATTCTCCAAGCTCTGCTCGAGCCCCGCCTTGCCCACACATCTCTGCCAGTAAATCTGAGTCCCACTGCTGCGCCTCCCTCAACTAGCAATTTCTTCTACTAGCCGCTTGAACCACTCGGTGTGGAATTTAATTGCTATCGTACCTAATTGCTTCCTATGGGCAAATCTCACCTCCCAAACCAGGTCCTTGAGAGCAGGGTTGTATCTAGTGCCCAGATTCTATTCCCGCCACCAGGCTGGATACACACAGAGCACTCTCTCCTGTGCTCATGTGTGCAGAGGGTAAGGAAGTCTTCCTTACTCCAAAACATCTCCTGTCTCCAAAGGAACAAGAAAATGTGTTTATTTTCACTAGAAATTACACTCAGTTATTATATTATAGTTTCTGGGAAGAGCCTTACATTGAACTAGTGCAGCAGGGTGCAAGGTAACACTTCAGTTGTGTTTGACCACCAGCCAACTCCTCCACTTCCTGATGATGTAACCTTAGCAATTTAAAGCTAGTTCCTGGCATCTATAACTTGAGGAATAACATTCTACTCAAGATTATGCAACTACTAAGATTTAGACCACACGGCCCAAAGATGGCTCAACAATGGCTCAGCGGCTGCGCAAGCCTGGTGACCTGAGTTCAGTTTGAAGAACACTCACTGGAAGAAGGGAACCAAGACCCGAAAAGTTGTTCTCTGACCTCCACAGGTACACGCTGTGGCACACACAGACTCACTCGCACATACATGTATACACACACATACACACTCTCACACATACACTCACACACACACACACGCACATACTCACACACTCACACACACACACACACACACACACACACACACACACACTCTCACACATTCACACATATACACACATATTCACACATTCACACATACACTCACACACACACATACACACACACACTACACACACACACACACTCACACACTCACACACACTCACACACACACACACACACACACACACACACTCACACACACTCACACACACACACACACACTCACACACACTCACACACACACTCTCACACACACACACACACACACACACACACACTCACACACACACACACACACACACACACACTCTCACACACACACACACACACACACACACACACACACACACACACACTCACACACACACACACACACACACTCACACACACACGCACTCACACACACTCACACACACATGCACATTCACACACAGTACACACTCACACAGTCACTCACAGTCTCACACACATACACATACACACACTCTCTCACACACATACACACACTCACACTCTCACACATACACTCACACACACTCACACACACACACGTTCACATACAGTCTCTCTCACACAGTCTCTCACACACTCTCTCTCTCTCACACACACACACACACTCTCACATGCATACTCACATACAGTCTCTCTCACACACACACACATACACACATTCTCACATTCACACACACATACACACATTCACACTCAGTCTCTCTTACGTATAAACATGCACTCACGTATATCATATACACCATAATAGTAAGTAAAATAGTTTTAAGTATTCCCCCCCAAACTTTAGCCAATAACCCTTAGTAAATATTACCTTTTAAAAACAACACCAAAAATAGCAATAAATTTTTAAGAGCTAAGTGGTAGTGGGGCAGAGAGTTTTAGACACGAGCTGAGTTGGAAGCTGAGAAGTGAGCCTGCTGCTATTTCAAGGTTGCTTGGCAGAAAGCTACACTTCCCAAGTTTGTAACAGTGGGCTTTGTTACAGTGTGGCAAATAGCATATGCTTCATGTTTACAAGGTTCAACACATTCTCCACCAGGTTTGTGTCACAGGCAAGGCTTCCTCAGTCTGGAAAGGCTTAGCACGTCTTAAGAAGGACCTGAGTCAACATTGCTAAACATCTGCTCTGGAAGAGGACAGTTTCTTCATCCTACAGCAAAGTAACCAGGCCAGCCCTCTGCCGTACAGAAAGACTGCTGACCTGGTTATGATTTTACAGCTCTGAATAGATGCCATGACCACAGCAACTCTTATAAAGGAAAACCTTACATGGAGGCAGGTATCAGAGATTTAGTTCATTACCTCCATGGCAGCACACGGGCAGGTATGCTGTTGGAGAGGTAGTTACATCTAGATTCAAAAGCAGCTGGAAGAGAAAGAGACACTTGGCCTGGCTTGAATATTTGAAACCTCAGTCTACAACTGATGACACACTCCAACAGGGCCACACCTACTCCAACAAGGCCACTCCCTATGAGCCTATGGGAATATTTTCATTCAAATTACCACCACAACCTTCCAGGGCTATTTGTGTAAATGTGTTTTTTTTCCAAGACAGTTAGGCAAAGACTATCAGCATCTCTGTACTCTTTGCTCTGGAAACAAGCAGTTCACGGAGAATTGCCTCCTAAACATCTCTTGCTAGCAGGGAGAAGACGGAGAAGTAAATTTAGAAATTAAGAGAGCAAATCCTGCTGACGGTACATGCTTGTAGTCTCAGCTATTCCGGAGTCTAAAGCTGGGAGTTTCCTTAAGCCTACCAGTGTGAAGCAAGCCTAAGTAATGCCCACAGCAGGATCGTGTTTAGGGAAAAAAATAAAAACAGAAATAGGAAAATAAAGTATGATTCAAAAAATCCTTGAATGTAATGCATAAACATAATTTTTAAATGCTATACCATAAGGGATGGTAGAGTTATAAATCTACAACATAGAAAATAATAAAAAAATTACATTATTTGTTGAAGAAAGGGGTATAAAATAATGATAGTATACTACAACTAATATCCACAGGTTAATTATTTACAGGTACATTGTAAATAGTCAACAGGTAAGTTTTATTCATATAAAATAACAAGGTTATAATATATATAATGACAGGAAACCCAGGCAGACTTTCTCCCTGGAGAGAGTGGTGACCGGGTGGAATTTGGATGAAACATAACCAGTGGGAAAGACTTTGAAACAGAGCGCAAGTGCAAACCCATTGAAACTATAAGAGTAATGCAATGCACATGTGAAATAGGATGTTTTTCCTCAGCTGAGCAGTGTCTGGCATAGCTGGCATAAAGCATAAATAGAAAATGTAGTGCCTCACTGAATGAGGTCGATGTGTTAGGCCAATGCAGCAGCCATCAAGCATATATCTTTAGGGTCAGAAGGTACAGTAAGATGTGAGGTGTCTGGTCTCAGGTTTCCATCCAGAGCCTACTCCATTCAGAGCAGGGTTCAGGGCCGTGCACACATAGCTGCTTGCTGAGAGTGATGGCCTGAAAGCCTCCAGCAACCTCTGCAATGGCTAATGTCCATGGTCACCTTGATGGAATCTGGAACCACCTGGGAGACAGTTCCCTAGGCAGGCCTATGAGGGATAGCCTAGATTAGGTTTGCCTCCACTCAGCCCTGTGAGGAATTTTCTTGATTTGATTATGTTAGTTGTGGTGGGAATACACACTGTAAGAGAGGATGGGACCACTTCCTAGATCTGAGTCCTGGTCTATGTAAAAAGAAGAAAGCTGAATGATCAATACCACTCACTTCCCTCTGCATCCTGACTGTGAAAGGGAATGTCACCAGATGCTTCGAGCACCTGCTGCCATGACTTGTTGGTCATGAATAGGTTTGGCACCCACAGACTCACTGTTTAAATGCTTTGTCCACAGGGAGTGGCCTATTATGAAATGTGCCTTGTTGGAGTAGGTGTGGCCTTTTTGGAAGAAGTCTATCACTGTGAAGGCAGCCTTTGAGGTCTCCTAATGCTCAAACTACATCCCGTGTGGAACTATGGTCTCCTTCTGTCACCTCCGGACCAAGATGTAGAACCCTCAGCTTCTTCTCCAGTGCTGCATCTGCCTGCATGCTGCCATGTTCCTGCCTTGATGATAATGGACTAAACCTCTGAACTGTAAGCCAGCCCCAGTTAAGTGTTGTCCTTAATAAGAGTTGCCTTGGTCATGGTGTCTCTTCACAGCAATGAAACCCTAAGACACCTGTCCACTATAATGGACTATACCCTGGAACTCTGAGCCAAAATCCCTTCCTTCCTTCCTCCCTTCCTTCCTCCCTTCCTCCCTTCCTTCCTTCCTCCCTCCCTTCCTTCCTCCCTCCCTCCCTTCCTTCCTTCCTTCCTTCCTTCCTTCTTCCTCCCTTCCTTCCTTCCTTCCCCTTCCTTCCTTCCTCCCTCCCTTCCTTCCTCCCCCTCCTTCCTTCCTTCCTTCCTTCCTTCCTTCCTTCCTTCTCCTCCCTTCCTTCCTTCCTTCCTCCCTTCCTTCCTTCCTTCCTTCCTTCCTTCCTTCCTTCCTTCCTTCCTCCCTTCCTTCCTTCCTTCCTCCCTTCCTTCCTCCCTCCCTTCCTCCCTTCCTTCCTTCCTTCCTTCCTTCCTTCCTTCCTTCCTTCCTTCCTTCCTTCCTTCCTTCCTTCCTTCCTTCCTCCCTTCCTCCCTCCCTTCCTTCCTCCCTCCCTTCCTCCCTCCCTCCCTCCTTCCTTCCTCCCTTCCTTCCTCCCTCCCTCCCCTCCCTCCCTCCTTCCTTCCTTCCTCCCTCCCTTCCTCCCTCCCTCCCTTCCTTCCTTCCTTCCCTCCTTCCTTCCTTCCTCCTCTTCCTTCCTTCCTCCCTCCTTCCTTCCTTCCTCCCTTCCTCCTTCCCTCCTTCCTCCTCCCTTCCTTCCTTCCTCCTTCCTCCTCCCTTCCTTCCTCCCTCCCTCCTCCCTCCTTCCTCCTTCCTCCTTCCTTCCTCCTCCTTCCTCCCTCCTTCCTTCCTCCCTCCCTTCCTCCCTCCCTCCCTCCCCTCCCTCCCCTCCTCCCTCCCTCCCTCCCTCCTCCCTTCCTCCCTCCCTCCTCCCTCCCTCCCTTCCTCCCTCCCTCCCTCCCTCCCTCCCTCCCTCCCTTCCTTCCTCCCTCCCTCCCTCCCTCCCTCCCTCCCTCCCTCCCTTCCTCCCTTCCTTCCTCCCTTCCTTCCTTCCTCCCTTCCTTCCTCCCCCTTCCTTCCTCCCTTCCTTCCTTCCTTCCTTCCTTCCTTCCTTCCTTCCTTCCTTCCTTCCTTCCTTCCTCCTTCCTTCCCCTTCCTTCCTTCCTCCCTTCCTTCCTCCCTTCCTTCCTCCCTTCCTTCCTCCCTTCCTCCCTTCCTTCCTTCCTTCCTTCCTTCAGAGGCCCTCCTTCTTTTCCCACTGCTGACCTCCCCATGCCTATGTCTATCAAGTGCTTGCCATGAGCTACACACTCGGTCTGTCCTCCAGAACTGTCTCTGTTCAGCCTCTTCCTCACCTCTCTGGATGAGAGCTGCGTCTTTCACCAGTTCTCCCGTCCCTTCTCACCCCCTGTCTAGATTCTAGGTGCTTGAGTGTAAATGCTAATATGACCTCTGCTTTAAAAATCTTCTAATGGTTCACTGATATCCTCAGTGAAAATTCACATTTATCTACAGAACTGGACTATCCTTAAGATCCATCCAGCTTGCTTTTCCAGCCTTGCCCTGCTTGCTGCCCACCATCAGTGCCCTGCCCTGCCAGCCTACCTGAGAAGATTCCTCAGAATGGATCAAGTTCTTCCATCCCCTTTCTGTCTTCTGCCTCTACCCAGAGTGGCCTACCACTCCATAATACCCCCCAGGTCTTTCCTCGGTCACCCAAGAAAATCACTCATCTCTTAAGAAGCAGAATAAGTGTCAACCCTTTCATAGCCTTTGAAGGGATCTCACACTTCTTCCCCAGCAGATCACACCTGCCACAAACAACTGATAACAGATACATCACAAATATGGTGACTGTCACTTGGACTTGGCTATTTGTCCATGCCTCTCTTCATTCAAAGGGTAAAAACCTTAAAGGTAAAAAGTTAGCACACCTTGGTCTTTGCATTTTAAATGTTCAACATATAATGGATGCTTTAAATGTTGGTTAAATAATTGACTGGCTGGGTAAACAGATGAGAAATGGTGTCTAGTTACTTTCCTATATTAACACAACTCAAGCTATTAAAAGGAATTCCAGTATAGGAGACACTCAAGGGTTAGAGGGATGGCTCAGTGGTTAAGACCATTGACTGCTCTTCTACAGGACCTAAGTTCAATTCCCAGTTCCCACATAGTCTATAACTCCATTTCCATGGAAATCTGACACCCTCACACAAACATACATGCAGGCAAAACACCAATGAACATAAAAATAAATATAAATAAATAAACCATTGAAAAAAGAGGCATTCAAAGGGGGAAATGTATGTTCTTAGTTTTAACACTTCTAGTACCCTAAACCTTCAATGCACATGTACATGTACAAGCACACATATTTTACAGGATATTTGATCACACCATGAACCCCCCAAAATGTGTTATTTGCTGAAAAAAAAAACTTTCTAGTTGTGTGACTCCAGCCTTAGTACACACCTTTAATCCCAAATAAAGAGGATAAAGTTAGTTTGTAGAAGGAAGCTCCCGTATTGGAAAGTGTTGTCTAGTTGAGTGGCAGACAAAGTGATAAGTCAGAGAAAGATTTGATAGAATAGGGTATGTCCAGCTCTCATGAGAAGAGAGAGGAAAGAGAAGCTACTTAAGAGAGTAGTGCAGAAACAGAGAGGAGAGGGGGAAGTTTTACCCAGAGAATTGTACAGATAGACAGGTTGAAGACAGAACAAGGTAGACACAGGTAAAGACGGAATGAACCAGAGAATGAGAAGGAGCCGGAAGATTACAACGTATTACAGAAGTTAATACGAGGCCAAGCAGAACAATTCAGAGAGAAGCCAGACTAAATCAGTCATCTTGGAAAGGAGTTTGACCCAGAACAGCTGGGTTGAACCAGCCAGCCAAAGATCTCAAAGAACTAGAAAGGGTGAGCATATTCAGTAGTAAGTCTCCGAAGCTGAAAATATTCTAGGCCTAGATAAGATTGTACAGAGGCTAGAGGCTTCCATAACTAGGCCTGGATTAGCAGAGAGATGACAGCCACCTCAGGTGAATAAATGTTACATTTACACACACTCAGAGAGGGGAGGGAGGGGAGGGGAGGGGAGAGGGAGAGGGAGAGAGAGAGAGAGAGAGAGAGAGAGAGAGAGAGAGAGAGAGAGAGAATTGTCTCAAATAGGTCTGGTCAGGAAATATTCTAGCCATCCACCCAAGCTATTAAAACTTACAACAAAATCTAAAGAATCTTACTATTAATGATTGTATTCGCCAAACTTACTATGGTTCAAGGTTTTGCCTCTTATACACAATAACATCCTGTACATTAAACATTGAATTAACTTTACAGCTGAAGAACTGTCTTTTACAAAACAGACACATGGCCACAAGAAGGGCACACTGGCATTTGAGCTCATCTCTGACTGATGGCCAATGTAGTTTGTGTACAGATTAAATGTTCACATTCTACAATGGTCCAAACATTTGCATGGGATGTGACTTTCTCTTTTGTAATTGCACACACATTGTGTTCTGCGTATTGAAGAAAGGCTGTACAGTTGCAGCAGGAAAACAGCAGCACAGTTGGTCAGCAGGGGAAGGCACGCCTATACCGCATACAGCTTGCACTCTCCCATTTACAGTCTGCTTATAAAAGAAAGAGCATACTAAATGATGCTCCGTAATTATTTCTTCAGTGGATATGAATAGGGCAGCACCGATTCTGTTTCAGGCCATGTTCTGAGAGTGTTTTCAGACAATCCGACAAGCCTTCTAGCAGGTTAGAGGACAAAATTCTCAGTAAATATTGTCATGACTGGTTCTACCCTCAACAAACAACTTTCTCCCTCTTCCTAATGAGAATAAAGAATAAACACACTAATGATTTTAGTTACATATCAGAAACCCTTTTAGCCAGGGTTTGATTTGGAAGTCTTGTCAGATGTAACTGCTTAGAATATTAAAGAATATTTTATGCTCAAAGTAAGAAGAAACTGGCTTTTTATTAGAATCGCTGTGCTAAGCAGCTCTAAGATGGTCCCCATGGGTCATTCCTTCTATCACTAATCTCTTCTATAGTTCCTCTGCAACCCTATTGTCACTCTGTGTGACCAAAACGTCCAGAGAAGATGTTATGACATGTAACTTCAAAGGTCTGATCACAAAAGACATTTTGCTTTCTCTTCCACCTCTGTCCCCGTGCCACCCACACATCCACCTTACTCTTTCAGCCTGTGGAAGCTAGCTGGACTAGTGTGAGCCTCACTGCCTCTGGAGAGGTCCTAGGAAAAGGTCTAAATGGTAAATAAATAAGGTTTCCTCCCCACACATGGGACTTCCGTCCAAGTGCCATGGGAGTGAACCATCTAAACAATATAGTCCATATCATTAGTGCTTCTTAGTACCTAAATGAAGTCTCATGAAAGACGAAAGACTGTGAACCAAAATTCTCCAGTGTATTTGCTTCTAAGTCCTAACTCCTGTGTAAGGGAGGAAGTTTGATGGTAAATATTTAGATATTAATAGTTAAATCACACATAACCCAAAAGTCACATGCTTTCATTGAAGCCTTCCTTGCCCTTTTCCTCTACTCAACCATGTCATCCAATAATAATGACTTTTATTACTATGGAAACAGGCAGAGGTGTGGGAAACACATCAGAAGCCCCTTTAAACTCTACATCCCCAATATTCACACCCATGAAAGTTCCTGCCACACTCACAACTATCCGATGTGCAGGGATATTCCCAAGATTGACCCTAATGGAAATATCACTTTCCTGACTGCCTACTCTAAAATATTATCAGCTAAGCTGCCAAAGGAACTGTGTGAAGAACCATGGCCTCAGGGGAAGCTCTCAGCTGTATAATCCCAACCAACACCACATATGAGCAAATCCTCAGAGAGAATCTGCATTTCTTGAAAACCTCCCATTTGAAGTAGTTTGTGTTAACAGCTAAGACACACCCCTGAAACATGCCGCCTACTGTACCCTACAAACTACAAAATATTTCCAAAATGTTAAGGAAGTGTGATAAACAATTTCTAAAATAAACCGTGCCAAGATGAGCACTCTGAAGTCTACCAAGCGTTCCTAAGACAGAAGCTGTGCTTGCTCTTAAGAACAGTGGGGTATCCTCTGCCTTGACTTCAAACAGATGAATTCAGTTGGCTCTCATTAAATCACAGAATTAACACTTACAACAGAAAGTGTAAGTATCACAAATCAGCCACTGATTATTCTTATGCCATATCTAAACAGTGCTTGAGCTTCCTCTAAAATGTCATCTGCTGATCCACAGTATGAGATATATTAAAGGAACACCAGGAACCACATGAGCAGATGCTAGTTTTTATATCTTTCAGGTTTTGTGCACAGTTTAACCTGTGATGAATATTCCATTAATAATTAACTATTTCAGTATTATTGACTCAAATAATACCAAAATTATATACTCCTTATATATACATAAATACATATATGCATGCATAGCATATATGTGCATAACATATATGCGTACACATAGCATATTTATGTATATGTGCATATATATAGTAATTGCTTTCATGCTAAGACATATAGAATAATTTCCCTTTAAAATAACTTAAAATAATGCAATTGTCATATGGACAATGGGTTTTACCAATTTGTTTTATATGACATAGCCTAAGTGTAAAACATTTCAAGTTTCTATAAGCTAGGGTTTTATTTCCATTACTGAGTATAAATGCTAAGCAAAAGTCTGAGTTCTTTCAGTAATAAAAGGTTTATTCTAATAAAAAAAAAACACACAGCCAACGAAATGCACAGGAGAGTCTTATTATGTATCCAAAGTGCCTTAGAAAATGTGAGTCTGTCTGAAAAGAAAAGTGGAATTTAAAAGGCTGAGATTTGGGCAGATCTGGGGTTTCTCCTACCAGATATCTGGTCCCGAAGTATTTTAGAAGTCGCACATGACACAAAGGAGCTCACTGAAATAATGTGTTCTGTTTTGTGACTTGAAGCCAGGGAAAAAATGTTAATGAAGTAGTGTCCTCGTCAAATACTGTCTCTGACTTCCTGAAGCAGGTCAGGAATTATAGGCAGTTCTGCCATTTGCTAGACCTGGATGGAACTGTGGGGAAAACCTTGGTTTTCTAAATTAGTGTGCAGTGATACAGTAAGGTTCTTTGGGATATCATAAAGGCAGTATTCAAAGTCGCAAAAATATTTCTTTACCAAGAAAATATCTAACTGGAAAGAAATTGTGATAGTCAGATAGGCCTAGCCATGAATCTAATTTTCCTCCTTTGTTAAAGAAAGTAGCTTCACACAGCCCTGGGATTTGTTGCTTCTGATAACATGATACTCTGGCATCAAAGGCTCTATCAAGACATATGAACATTTCCACATGTAGCTCTGGGACAATTTTTAATATAAGCAAATCCAAAATATCTGGTAGACAGCAGCTCATTGACACTGAACAGGATCTAGGATAAGGAGGCCGAATGAATTGAAATTTCAGTCCCACATTGGTCCCTTACTAAGAGATCTTGAACAACTCTGATTCCTGAGTCCAATATGTCAATGATATTGATGCCAGCTGCTAGAGTTTGAATCTTTAGTACCCACGGGTCCCTGGGTTGCAGCCAGGTATTCAGGAGACACTACAGGTGTGGTGAAACCTGTAAGGCTTATGATGGGACTTGTCACTAGGGACATTTCCAAAAGGATAGTGGGGCTTGCAGACAGAAGCCTAGCATGGCTGTCCTCTGAGAGGCTCCACCAGCACTTGATTGAGACAGATGCAGAGACTCACAGCCAAGCACTGGACTGAGGACCCCTATGGATGAAGGAGCTGAAGGAGCTGAAGGGGATGGCAATCCCATAGGAATAACAACAGTGTCAACTAACCTGGACCCCTGGAAGCTCCTAGAGACTCCCACCAACCAAAGAGCATACACAGACTGGTCTGAGCCCCCCCCCCATACATATGTAGCAGAGGATTGCCTTCTCTGGGCTCAGTGGGAGAGGACTGCCCCTAACCCTGTAGACTTGATGCCCCAGGGTGGAGGGATACTGGGTGGGTGAGCACCCTCTCAGAAGGGAAAGGGAGGAGGATGGGAGAAAGAAGTTTTCAAGGGAGGACAGGGAGGAGGGATAATATTCATAATAAAAAGGATTGTGGGACCTTGAAGCCTCCTCCTCTATGGTGCACTGTTACCTTGCCATAGGACCCAAAAGCAACAAGGCAGCTAAGCATTGACTGGAACACCCAAAACTGTGAGCCAAAAATAGCATCTCCCCTTCATAAGCTAAACGCCTTGGGTATTTGTTATGAAGTCTGACTAAAATGCCACCTAAAACTACGTGCTGAGAATCCAACGCAATAATTTACAAGTGGACCTAACAGTGTGCCTGGCACTCAGTGAGCCTTCATCTCTACTCACTGTGGTGCTTCCAGGACTAGAAACACAAGAGCCTAGTTTCTCCTGAGGAAAATATTTCTTGTCTTTCTCTAGGTCAGTTCTTCTGAACTTGGGGATCACAATTCCCAAAAAAAATGATCAGAAAACACAGATATTTAGATGACAATTCACAACAGTAGCAAAATTACAGTTATGAAGCAGCAACGAAAATAATCTTATGGTTGGGGGGTCAGCACAACATGAGGGTTATTAAAGGGTTGCAGCATTGTAGTGCAGTAGGAGCTGTATTAAAGGGATACAGAAGGTTGAGAACCACTGATCTAGGTCATCCTGCGGCTTTCTCAAAAGTACTGCTCGGTACAATTCTTCTCCTAACTCAGGCTGGGCAGTTACTATCCATGCTCCAACCTGTTGTCCCAACTGCCCCAGTATGTGAGAAAGCCTGTCCACTTAAACAGGTGGTTTTGCTCTAAGTAATATACAGTTGTCACCACAGATAAGCAGGGCTGCTCCAACTCCACACCCCTCCCTTTAATTTCTATTTGGTTAGCAGCTGACATCCACTAATCTAGCCATCGTCTTCTCTCCATATAGGAATTTATTTATTATAGCACATGGCAAAGGCAAAAATACTCAGTTAAGCATGTACACTACCCCAGTAAGTACTTCAAGGTTATTTATCACTTTGTTTACAGGTTTGTCTGTTGTGTGATTCTGTTACTTTTAACTGTTATTCATTGAGTGCTTTACCCTTCACAAACATAGTCAAATGTGTATTTGATCCTCATGAAAATTCTGCATAGAAGGTAAGCCAGGCATTATTCACTGTTTTCAGGAGTGGGCATAAAGTTTAAGTTTACAGGCCAAAGCTAATAGCTAATTCCTTGTCAGGTAAACTCGATCCTATATCTCCTGGTAAAACATGACCTTTCCTGCTCTATTATAATATCTTCCAGTGTCACTGAGTGCTGTGTGCTAATGATCTTTCAATACAGATAGTCAAGCAGCATCAGGGTTTGTGCATCAAATCAGATGATTAAAGGAAGCAACGCTTTACCAAGCAACACTCTCTCCAATTTGTATTTAAAATACTGGATTTCACCTGAAAGCAAAAACAGTAAAATCCAGTTGTTTTTAGGTTATAAAAATTACACATGTTAATTGCATAGTGTAATTAAAGATGATATAAAAGATAATGGATGGTCCATGCATTAACTTATGTCTATGACTTCTCCATAGTGAAGATCGGAAGGCATGAAAGGCAATGAACAGCCAGTTAAGGGCTCTGTAGCTCTGGGAGATGGAAAAGCCTTTGGAGCAAGTAAGAATATGATAGACTTTAAGTTATGATGTTCAAACTGGACTCAAGGATTAGGGTTTTTGGCAATAACGACACTATTTATTGAACATTTATCATTTGTATATTTCATATTCTCTTCCCCTCCCCTCTCACCCAATGCTAAAGAAGTCATTTCAACCACACCTTATAGCTATTAACCTAAGTAAAGCTGTGAAGTCACTTTCAAGCAGACACCAAAACTCATGTGTGCTGCCCTGCACTTGATGTTCAAGCCACCTTGAGTGAGCTGTGATTTGCGGATTCAAGGAAAAGAGACATCAGCTCTGTCTCTTGTCCCCCCAAGTGGTAATAACATAACAATTCGTAGCCTCTCCCAATCACTTCCCTTAATCACCTTGCATTTCATTGTGCAGTGGTTAGTTTCAAGTGTCAACTGGACACAATCACAGGAGATGAACCGTCACCGTGAGATTGTCTAGCTAACGTTAGACTGAGGGCCTGTCTATGGGGTACTATCTTGATATCTCAGTCACTGTTCTATTGCTGTGAAGACATTCCATGACCAAAGCAACTCTTATAACAGAAAGAAATTGGTTGGTTTGCTTACGATTTCAGAGGTTTGATCCATTAGCCTCACGGCAGAAAGCAGACCATATGGTAGCACAGGAACAGTAGCTGAAAGGCTTATATAAGCTAAGCAGAGAAAGGGGGAGAAAGAGAGAGAGAAGAGAGAGCCTAGTGTAGACTTTTGGAACCTCAAAGTACATCTGAGGTGACACATGTCCTACTCCAACAAGGCCACACCTCCCAATCCTTCTCAAACAGTTCACCAACTAGAGACTAAGCATGCAAATAAAGGAATCTATGGGGCCATTCTCATTCAAACCACTACACTGGACTAGGTTAATTTATGTGGGAAAATTCAGCCTAAAGGTGAATGGCACCATTCTTTAGGTTTGGGTCTTGGATTGTATAAGAAAGGGGGAAAATTAGCTAAACACAAACACACCATCAGTTACTCATGCTCTGTCCTGGACAGCTCTTACGACTAGCTCCTTCAAGTTTCAGCTACCTTGAATACCCTGCAGCAGTAGACTGTAAGTAGCAATACTTATCCAGATAAACCCTTTCTCCCCTAAATTGTGTTTGTCAGGGTATTTTATCACGGCAACAGGCAATGAAACCAAGAAGCGACAGAATGGAAGTACACTGTGAGCAAAAAGAGGATTTATGTCAAGAACAACTCAAGATTTGACTCTGAGAAATTGTTGGACAATGAAAGCAGACAATGAGAGAAGGGGACGAGAAGGCTCGTCAAGAATCTCCAAGTTCTACTTCAGTTACGTTGACATCGGCCATTCTCGAAGGTGGACAGAGGTACCATGCACAGGAGGGAAAGACATCTGAGTGTGCGGCTGCACTAACATGGCTTGAAATTTGTCTCAGGTGGTGACTGTGTGATCTGCATAGCTGGAGAATCACCATGGTTACCCCGGTCTTCAAAGAAGATGAGCCTGTGTCTCTTTGACCAGCAGGACAGATGACTGAAAGTGTCAAGCTGATTTTTGCAGCAGCTGAGTACACTGGGTAGAGCTTACCTACATGACACTATCTACCCCCAAAGTAATAATTTGTTTCTGATTATTATCGAAAACATTTTTTCAAATACTCCTTACCTCCTTTTGCTTTGGTTTTCTTTGGATTTGGGAGAATCGATTACATCTGCATTCTTTTCATTCCATATGCTGAGATGGTGGCTCAGACATATAAAATAATTTCAAAGTACTCATTGTAAATAATAGCAACTACATAGAAAGTACATAGTTGTTAGCTTGACACCTTGATATTAACTCAAGAATAACTTTTGATCTGTCACTTATGTCTTTTAAGTCTATAACAGTGATGGCTGGGTCACGCCTCTCGGATAGAAATTTTACCCAGGCAATCCCCTTAGGCCGATTCCCGGATCAACAGATAACCTTCATGTTATAACTTACACATCACAATCACCATAGGTGTGTTAACACACATTTTCTTGATTACTACGTGTGCTGCTGGTCAGTTTTTGTTAAGTTGATACACCTAGAGTCACCTGGGAAGAGGAAACTTCAGTCTAGGAATGGCCTCCATCAGATTGACCTGTGGACCTGTCTATGGAGTATTTTCTTGACTGATGATTGATGGAGAAGAGCTCAGCCCACAGTGGACACTGCCACCTCTGAACAGATGGTCTTGGGTTGTATGAGAAATCTGGCTATGCAAACTATGGAGAGTAGTGTTCCTCCATGGTCTCTCCTTCACTTCCTGTTCCTGTCTTGGCTTCCCTTGATGATGGACCATGACTTATAAACCAGATAAAGCCTCCTCTGGGCCTAGCTGCTGATAATTCTTTACATTAAATTCTTTCCAGAAAACAAATGACTACTATGGTTCCTGCCCCCTAAATGACTAGTCATGGCCAGAAATGAGGACAAATGTTGCATATAAAAATTTTAGTGACAGAAACTGCCTACAACCACTTATAGAATCCCTGAACCCAAGGTTAAGAGTCTTGAGATCTGGTGGAGGACATGTGTTTCAATTATTCTTGGAAAATAACATGCACACTCACTTTGTCAGCATATATACTTAAATAAAATAAAAAGGAACAATACAAAGGAAAGCTGCATGGCCCCTGCACAAGTATGACATGCAAATCTGAGAAAACAGTTTGAAAGTACCTTGGGTTCCAGGCCATTACTCTCTACGCCTCAGCTGTAAGCTGTTTCCCGAAGGGTGGCCTTGGCATTTCAAGTAAGATATCAAATTAAAAGACTCTATTTCACCAGCAAAAGATGGTTAATAAATCATGATCCTGAAGGAAAATGTTATGGTCAAGGGGAATTTGGTTTTGATCACGGTCTATCTCTTATGTAGTTTTAGAAAACGGATCGTATTTTTCAAGTCTATTCTTGTAATGTTTTGACCTGTATTTCGGCAGGATGGGACGAATTAAGCTCCCTGGGGTTTAAATTGACTTGGAGTAAAACGGATTAAGATTTATAAAATTGTGGCTGCCTTTCATGTAAGGAAGTGTCCTCTTTTTCTCCTAAAAGGATCCCTGAGTTCAGGGCAATGATATCCTGGGACACAGGAAGTTCATTCTGAGCAGTTGCTTGCCTCACGGCCTCTCGTGCTTCAGTCATGTCTACTATGCATACATCTCACAGTGTAAATTATCAGCCTAGTAAAAAGTATGCTAATAGGTTATAAATGCATACCTATTCAGGAGTGTATTATTAAAACATTTCAAGGAGTATGGGTCTACTGTCAATGAACATCGGCGACTCCTGCTCTGGTGATACAGAGTGAGAGTAGTGAAGCTTTGCTTGTGGGTTACACACGGGCCCTGGGTTGGTCCTCCAAGCTAAGAGTGGGAAGAAAGAAAAGAAGGGAGATGTGACAGACTGTGAGTAGTCACAAAAAAAAAAAAAAAAAAAAAAAAGATGTTTGCCTTCTGCTTTATACAGAAGGCGGTGACTTCATAAGTTCTCACTCCTGACATCTCTAATATCTTTGAAAAGGCAAAGGAGCCAGCATTCTCTTTCCTAATTAAATTAATTCACACAAGAGGCAATGGGTACAAATTCATAGGCTGGTGCTTGTGGTCAAAGCAGCTGTTTGAGGGAGGATGGAAAGCCTCTAAGAAACAGCAGTAAAGGATCGGCAATTCCTTTAATCATGCTGAAGGCTTACAGTGACATGACTTCACTCTCCGAAATGTTTTATAGCAATATTTATGACTATACGAAGCGTTGACTTACATTTGATGTGTGACTGTAAATCTCTAAAATCAGGACAATGCACTTTCGTCTTTTCTTATTAAGGAGTTTAAAAAAAAGAAAGAAAGAAAACATCCTATTTTGCAGCACTTGTACCAGAGAAAATGGCTGAAACAAATCTCTTTGAACTTAAAGCTTAACTCACAACCACCAATCTGCACGGAGTAGCTCGATGCCCAACTGACCAACCCCTGAGAATATAACAATGGAGGTTGATGCTGAAGCTGAACTACAGAGAGACAGCTGGAGATGTCCACGGCACCTACATATTAGTGCAGAAGAGGAAACCCCAGTGTGAGGCGATCAGGTTGCTAGTTTTCGGGATAACAAACCTTCCCGTAGGCTTATTAACCACCAGATGTTAATTCTCTTCCATTTTAAAGTTCACCAAATGAGCTATCCAGTGTCTGGGGATGTATCTGTCCTTTGACCACTCGATCAAGAAGAATTAACCTTTTCAAATTGGAGTACGAATGCCTATTAAAAAGCACACAGTGAATAAAGTCTGCGGCTGCCAGAAAAGTCATGTTTTATTGCTCACTGAAGGCCTAGATTAAAGCCCAAACAGCTTGAGAACTAAGGCAGCACCGGTGGCAAACACTACCAGTCAATTGGCTGGTATCATCTTTGTCCTTCTTAACAGAAGTGTGACGTACTCAGCTGTATGTGTAACTAAAGAGAACAGTCTCCCAGGTCAGGGTAGCCATGTCCCCCAGACCAGAGGTTCTATGTGTAGATCAAATCCCTAAGAAGCAGGTTCCTTTTGGAATAATAGATCAGAGCTGTGAATAGCAGGCTTGGATTTGCTGGCAGCAAATTTCCATCCTCCTTCCTAGGATGGAAATTTGGGCCTAGAGAAACCCTGCCCATTTGTTACCATAACAACAAGAGCCAATGTGAAGGAAGCAGCAGCAGCCTGTTCCTGGCAGAGTCTGCAAGGAACTAAATAAGTTCTTGGCATTTTCTTGCCTTTTTGTTGTATGGGAAGAGAAAGCCCTCAATTCTTATTATATAATTTTTCCATACTGTGTATTTGAATCGTACTCTTTCTCCTCCCCCATCTCCTCCCAGATCCTCCCCAACCTGCTACCCATTCAACTTCATATTTCTTCTCTTCAAAAACAAAAACAAAACATAAAAATAAAAAAAGAAAGGAAGGAAGGAAGGAAGGAAGGAAGGAAGGAAGGAAGGAAGGAAGGAAGGAAGGAAGGAACAGTAAGACAAGTAACACAAATAAAGGAAAGAAGCATGTGTCCATTTATGGTTGGAGAACTCCTTCTTGCTATGCGCCTGTCCTGGAGTGTGGTTCATATACCCAGTGACATATCTTCCACTGGGGAAAACTGACTTTCACTTTCCCAGGAGGCATCAATTGCAAGTTAAGAAAGCAGATTTATTTACTCTCCCCAGGATAACTAGGTCTCCCTGTCTCACCATGGATATGTGAGCTTTCTAGACACCATCAGGTATGTTGCCTCTCTGTTGAGAAGTCTGTAGAAATGTTTCAAGTGAAACCTGCAGCTTGCAGTAGTCACCGTGAGGTAAAGGTAGCTGACCTGAATGAGTACCCTCACCACTTGATGATAGACAGGACGTATGTATGTGGTTCCATTGAAATGCCTCTTTTCCACTGACAAGATGACATTGATAGAATCAATTACCAAACATCCAAGTGCCTCACACCAGTCTTTTAAAAATTATAACTACTCCCAAAACAGTCATTTTCAACCTTTCAGAAGTTGTCAAACCTTTGAGTTATAGAAATTGGGCAGCAAACTTGAAAGAATTAAATATCAAACTCATATCAAAGTCATGGACAATGACATTGAAATATTTATTAATTACAACAGCTTGTCAGTAGTTTGTGATCCCTTGTAGGATTTCAACACGTGCAGCTGTTAGAATACAGCTGCCCACTGGTCTGACTGTAACTTAATTTTACATCCTCATGGTGCAAAGGTTTTCATACGTTCCAATAAACATATGCCCTTTCGTTCGTGCCAGTTATAAAATAAAGAAACTGTATCACCCTGCCCAAATATGCTGTTTATACCACATCTCCCAGAGCTCTGAGTGACAGTATTCACTACAGCAATGACAAAGTTGTCACATTTAATAAAATGTTAGTTACAGGATTCGCTCACACATCTGTGCCAACACACTGAACGTAAGGCAGACCTGTAGAGCAATGGGTAGCACATCAACATTCACTAAATGTGGCATAAAGAGAGTTGAGGGTTGTGGGATAAAGTCTTTACGGCCTTTCGCCATGCATGAAGCCTCCCCCTGACTTTAGCACACTCTGCCCTGTGAAAATTCCCTACCTACTCAACAGTGCATTGCAAGGAAGGGTGCCAAGAAACTCCCACCACAGACTGCTCGCTCACCTCTCTCCTTCACTGTTGGCAGGAAGGTCTCTCGACTTTTACCCTTCTCTTTTGCTGATTTGGTTCTTTAGTAAAGATTACAGGAGCCTCTGGCCACAGGCTTGTATCCTCAACGCCACTATTAGCAAATCCTGAGAAAGAGTAAAGTGATAGACGCTGGGGACAAACGGCTGTGTGTGCTGCCTATTAGCATGCTGAAGGGCACACGGAGCCTACAGGCTTCCTCAGTACTAGAAGTGCCCGTGTCTCTTTTCTGCACTCCTTAGCCTTCCCACACCCTAAACCTCTCCATCACATGGGCTTCCCCTCCCCCATCTTTTCATTCCCACATAACCCTGTCACATGTTTCAGCCCCGCTTCCCTTTGTCTTCCTCCCTTGGTCCCCACTACTCTCCTTTGGTCTCCTTTGCTTGTGCTCTCTTTGTCTTCCTTTCTCACCCCACCCTCCTCTCTTGGCCCAGTCCTGTCTGCTGGACAAGGTTAGCCTACTTTCTCTCCCTGCTCTGGACTTTTCCAGATGTCTCTGGATGTACTCTCTCTCACATCTACAGTAAAACCCTTCCCGTCAGCCACACCTTGGAGTGGTCATGTCCTCAGTTTATACATAGAGCACCAAGGTAGGGATTGCTTCCTTGTATTTTAGAGTTGCTTGTTTTGTTTGGTTTTTAGTATATATCCATATAATATCTATATAGAAAGAGATAACCTAGTTATATATAATATATTCCAATAATCCAGAATGTATGTATAATATATACTAAAAATGTGTTATATATTTTATTATGATATATATATAATAAATAATTGTTACATATACATATAATTTTATATAATTTCAGTCTTTTTAAAACCCTTTATATGGGTTTTATATGAGGGTTTGTGCCTAGTCTTGTTGTAACCTGTTATGCCACATTCAGT
This sequence comes from Rattus rattus, assembly GCF_011064425.1. NCBI lineage: Eukaryota > Metazoa > Chordata > Mammalia > Rodentia > Muridae > Rattus > Rattus rattus. The sequence goes on from NC_046157.1 coordinate 109,472,232, forward strand.
AGATATCCCTGAGTGGCCTGCCCTTTTCTGAAAGGAAACAGAGGAAGAGGGATCTGGAGGAGATAGGAGGTGGGGAGGGGGACTGGGAGGAGTAGAGAAAGGGAAAGTTCAGTTGGGGTGTATTTTATGAGAGAAGAACAAATTAAATAATAATAATAAATATAATCTTTAAGCCTTTATAAAATCAAAGTTTTTTAAGATCACTTTTAATTTGGTGCTGCTATATATTTTGTAAAATGGTACGTGTAAAAGGTTTAGCTAGACAATTCAGAAACGAGGGATATTCAACTTCCTGAATTTCTTACTCAATCTTCTGAGGATATCAAAATACTTATGAGATAGTCGCTATCCTGTGGTCCGCTCTACCGATTCTCATTTGTCATTTTGAGAGATGCGGAGTCAAATCTTTAGATGACAAACCCTCAACCCTGAACCTAAGATTGCAGAGCCACAGAGCACAGATTTCAGATAATGCTCAAGTGAAAACCAGCGTAGAGATTCCCCCAAAGAACACCACAAATTACAGTGAATTCCTCCCTGGACCTGGAACAGAGGAGAGCTAGAAATCTCTCTGTCTGTCTCTGTCTCTGTCTCTCTGTCTCTCTCTGTCTCTCTCTCTCTCTCTGTGTCTCTCTCTCTGTGTGTCTGTGTGTGTGTGTGTGCATGTTTATGTCCCCCCCTCCCTCCTTTCCATCCTCTCTTCTATCCCTTCCCTCCTCCCTCCTCCCATGCATGATGTCTTTCTATGGAATTTAAAAACCAAGGTCTATTTAGTATATTTTTAAATCCATATTCATTTATTTATTTTCTTGCATCCCAAATACTGCCACCTCCCTGTCCACCCCCACAGAGCCCCTCCTCCATCCTCCCTCTCCTTCTCCCCCGCAAGGGTGGACCCCTGCCCTGGGTATCCCCAAGCCCTGGAAAATCAAGTCTCTCCCAAATTAGGTGCATCCTCTTCTACTGAGTCCAGACAAGGCAGCCCTGTTTGGGAACACATAACACAGTCAGGCTATGCTTTAGGGAGAACCTCCATTCTAATTGTTGGGATACCCAGATGGAGACTGAACTATACATCTGCTACGTATGTGCCTGTAGCCTTGTTCCAACCCTTGTATGTTCTTTAGTTGGCGGTTCAGTCTCTGAGAGCTAGCGGGGTCCTGGTTAGTTGACATTCTTGGTCCTCCTGTAGGATTCCCATCCCATTCAGGGCCTCCAATATTTCCCCCAGCTCTTCGATTAAGAGTCCCCAACCTCCATCCAATGTTTGGTTATAGATATCTACATCAATTTCAGACAGCTGCTCGGTAGAGCCTCTCAGAGGACAGTTATGCTAGGCTTCTGTCTGCAAGCACAGCAGAGTATCAATAATAATGTCAAGAATTGGTGCTTACCCATCAGATAGGTTTCAAGTTGGGCCAGTTATTGGTTGTCCGTTCCTTCAGTTTCTGTTTCATCTTTGTCCCTGCATTTCTTTTAGACAGGACAAATTTGGGGTCAAAAGTGTTGTGTGTGGATTCGTGTCTTTATCCCTCCACTGGGGTCCTGCCTGTCTACAGGTTCCATGTCCTTCCTGTTAGGCATCTTGGCTAAGGTCACCTGAATTGACTCCTGGGAGCCTCACCAATCACAGGTCTGTGGAACTTCCTAGATATTCCACCTACCCGCCCCCCAGATTTCCATTCATTCTTCTGATCCTCTGGGCCTCTTTCCTGTCTCACTCCACACCTGATCCTGCACCCCCCCCATTTCCCTTCCCCTCCCTTTCCCATTCGCTACCCTCCCTCCCTCTGCCTCCCATGACTATTTTATTCTCTCTTCTAAGTGCGATTCAAGCTTCCTCACTTGGGCCTTCCTTCTTGTTTAACTTCTTTGGGTCAGTAGAATGTATCATGGTAGTCTTAAGGTTAATATCCACTTATAAGGGAGTCCTATGGGGTCCTGATACCTCACTCAGGATGGTATTTTCTAGTTTCATCGGTTTGCCTGTGAAATTTGTGAAGTCATCATTTTTAGCAGCTGAGTAGTATTCCATTGTGTAAAGGAACCACATTTTCTGTATTCATTCTTCAGTTGAATATCTGGTTTGTTTCCAGTGTCTGGCTATTACAAATAAGGCTGCTATAAATATAGTTGAGCAAGTGTCCCTCAGGCATAGTGGGGTATCTTTCTGGCATATGCCCAAGACTGGTATAGCTGGGTCGTCAGGTAGAACTACTTCCAATTTTCTGAGGAACCACCAGATTGATCCCCAGAGTGGTCATACAATTGCACTCCCACCAGCAATGAAGGAGTGTTTCCCTTTCTCCACATCCTCGACAGCATCTGTTGTCACCTGAGTTTTTTATATTAGCCATTCTGATTGGTGTAAGGGGGAATCTCAGTGTAATTTTGATTTGCACTTCCCTGATGACTAAGGATGTTGAACATTTATTTAACTGCTTCTCAAGGTTCCTCTATTGATTATTTTCTGTTTAGCTCTATATCCTATTTTTTTTTAATTTTGTTTGTTGGAATCTAATTTCTTTATTTACTTTGGATATTAGCTCTTTGTCAGATGTAGGGTTAGTGAAGATCGTTTCCCACTCTGTAGGCTGCTGCTTTGTCCTGTTTTTGCCTTACAGAAGCTTTTCAGTTTCACAAGGTCCCATTTATCAATTGTTCTTGTTAGAGCCTGGGTCATTGGTGTTCTGTTCAGGTTACTATCTCTTATACTAATGTGCTCAAGGTTATTTCCCACTTTCTCTTGTATTAATTTAGTGTATCTGGTTTTATGTTGAGGGCCTTGATCCGTGTGGACTTGTGTTTTGTGCAGGGTGAAAAATATGGATCTATTTGCATTCTTCTATCTGGAAACATCCAATTAGACAAATACTATATATTCAGAAAATGAGATTTCTGAGAAATCTAGAATATGCTCTCGACTAAATGAATATTGTAAGAAGACAGTGAACTTTTTCTTCTGACATTTCATACAAAATCAACAAAATAACATTCATTTCCTGCACTGTGTTTTTCTTATTCCTGATTGGAACCATTACAAAGCAGCCATCCCTTTTCCCTTAGAAGAGAGAGCGCCACAGAGTCTGATGGGTATTTCATGAAGGAAAAACAACAATTGATTCACTCGATCAAAGCCTGTCATGTAACAGCTGAGCCCTGGCACCATCAACAACAAACAACAAATGTGGCAAGGACAGCAAGCTGCATTAGAGGGATAAAGCTCAGCTTCCTTCATGCCGGAGTAGCCACTCAAACAGATGAAGAGAGGGCCGGGATGCCACCTAAATACGGTGGACGCTGAGAAGGCAGAAGTGGCACAGGGCAGTAATTGAGAAAGTAGATTTCACCCCAGACCCTCTGAGACAGGGCAGCTGCGATGAATCTTTTGACTCTGACACTTGGGGATGATTCATTTTTCTCATCAGGCTCTTTAATTGCCACTTGGCTGTGCTGAGAAATCTCCCGCAACAAAGAAGTATTTCCGTGTTCTCCACAGGGAGGGGGAAGCTAAACAGAGAAAACATTAGCAGTTGCACATCGAAAAGCTCTGACTTGCCACTGGCAAATTAGTCTTCAGTGTTGTCACAGAATTACAGTAGCTCTATCAAAAAGCCAGACTGCAACTTATAGAATAGTCTTACGTCATTCAGCCTTACGTCATTGCAGAGAGAGTCATTCACCTGCTGAGGCTAACTATGCCTACAACTAAGCTGAAAATGTCATGTTTTAAACACAAATCAGGTACTTGGTGGCTAGCCTCTCAGCTCCAGATGTAGGGCAGCCAGAAGTTTCAGTCCTTCAATCTATAGCCAAGAATCATCTGGAAGGCTTTATAGAAATGATATTCAAAGTAGGCATTTACAAACTTCACAGAGCAGAAGCTTACTTATCACACAAGGTACACTTCCAATTTCCCCTCGGTGGTTGCTTTCTGTGGTTGCTACCAAGCCAGTTAAGAGGGAAGAACAATAGAATAATAAGACCTGAGAAAGCCTGAGGTGAGAACAACTGCTGTTACTCTGTCAGTGACAAGGACGAAGATGCTCATTAAGAGTCAAAACTACTCTGTATCACATTATGGAAAAACTAGACCAAATAATTTCCTTCTGACTGGCATGGATATCAGCCCTGAAAGAAACACTTGGACACACCCTAATGCCAGACAGAACTGCAAACAGTTTTATGTCACCTAGGACAGCAGTTCTCAAACTATTATCTACAGATATGACTGATCAAGTCTAATATAAGATGATAAGGAATTGGCCTTTATGTCTTAGTTAGGGTTTCATTGCTCTGAACAGACACCATGACCAAGACAACTCTTATAAAGGACAATATTTAACTGGGGCTGGCTTATGGTTTGAGTTCCAGTCCTTTATCATCACGGTAGGAATCAGTGAATCATGAAGGCTGACATGATGCCAGAGGAGCACAGAGTTCTACGTCTTGATCCACAAGCAGAAGAAGCAGACTGTCTTCCCCAGACAGACAGGAGTGGACTGTGATACACACTGGGCAGCGACTGAGCAAAGAAGACTTCAAAGTCTACCCTACAGTGACAAACTTCCTCCAAAAAGGCCACACCTACTCCAACAAGGCCACACCTCCTAATAGAGTCACTCCTTATAAGCCAAGCATTCAAATACATGAGTCTATAGGCCAAACCTATTCAAACCACCAAACCTTCCTTATTGGGTTAATACTGGACATATGATGAAAAATAATAGTAAAATATCTGACCTCTTAGCCTGTTGGTGGAGGTGCTTTGGGGAAAGGCAAAGCAGGAGAGGAGTTTTCATCCTTAATGAATCACTAACATGAATTTTGAAAAATTGAACTTAAATTCACTTCTTTTTAAAATATTTGTATGACAAAATATATCAAAAAAAAAATTCCTGTCCCATACCAAAGTGAAATGGTCATCCAAAGAAAAGCACATGTGATTGTTTGTGCTGTAAAGTGAACAAACTGAGCAGATGTGTCAGTCAATGCCGAAGTCGGTAGATGAGGCCACTAATGGGCCATCCATTAACTAATACTTCTTGATGGCAGTATTCCTTTCTTGCTAAATATTAGTGCTGTTTCCAAGTTAGATCTGGCTGATTTCCAGTCACTGTTCTTTTATACTAAGAGCTTTATTACTATAGTAATTCACAATTCCCAAACTGTGTAACTCAGTAGTTTTTACTGTCTGTATGGCAGTGTAAAGACATCACCAGAGCCAGCATTACAACATTCCTGTCATATGGGACCTTCTATGGTCATCTCCTGTCACTCTCCACTGCCTCCCAAAGTCCTTGGCTCTGAGCAACCGTTAGGCTGAACATTTGTCTCTACAAAAAATGTGTCTGCTCAGACATTTCAGATCCGTGGAATGCTGGGATACATTAGATTTGTCCCTTTTTCCACTCAACATTTTGATGTTCATTTATATTATATCAATATCACTTTCCTGTTTCCCATAATATTTTGTTATATGAATATAGTACATTTTGTTTATTCATACTTCTTTATACTTGTCCACAAGTAATGGACAGTTGGTTGCTTCTAATTAGAGGCTATTATTAATAACGATGCAAGCAACTGTTCCTGTAACATGCTTTTATTTTCTCATGGGTGCATACACCACAACAAACTAGATGTTTGATCTTTTTATTAAGCAACTGCCTGAATGATTTCCAAAGAAGCTATTCACTCACTCTGAAATTTTCAGAATTCATTCATTCCCTCATGTAATAAATATTTACTGAAAAATCTAGCATGCCCATTTCTTGATTAGTGACATATCAGTGGACAGATAAGGTAAGTCTCTACCATAACTTATGGAAAACCTATCATACAAGTAAGACAGACTCATTGCTGAGATGATGAGAACAATCATGGAGAAATACAGGTCATAGAACTGGGTATCAGAAAGACTTAGCCTACTCAGATGCCTGCTTAACTTCTGGAAGAGGCAGGAAATGTGTATAGTGAGCAGAAAGTGAGGGATCATGGGAACTAACTGGACAAAGAGAGCTCAGTATAAAGGAAGCAAATTCTTATGAAACCCTGACAATAACAAGAAACATGTTCTGTTTGAGAAGCTGAGAGTAATTGAACTCAACAGGAAAGTATATTTAGGACAAGATAACATGGAGGTAGACAAGGTTCATGGGGCGGGGGAGGGGAAGGTTAAATAGGGCAACAGCACAATTTGTGTTCTGATGTTATTTGTCTTCTTATTTCTATTTGGACAGTGAATGGGAAGAAAGCAAACCTAGACTCTTAAAATCAACCCGATGTATATAGATAAAGATAACCAAGAAGTTATGGTGGCCCGGACTATACTAGTGGTCTGTAAGCTCTCGAGACAATAAATGGTTTCAAAAAGGAGAAGAAAATCGTCAAGACTTGTTGATTGAACAGATGTGAGGAGTAAGAAAAAGGGAGATGCATTGTTTGCTTTGTGTTGCTGTGGTAAAATGCTATGACCAAAAGCAGCTTATGGAAGAAAGTGTTTATTTTGGCTGACAATTTCAGAGGGCTACGAGTCCATCATGGTGGGAAAGGTGAGGACGGCAGGCATGGAAACAGGAACAAGAAGTTAAGAGAGCACATCTTTAACAGCAAACACAAAGCAAACAATGAACGGGAAATAGGGTAAGGGTATAAATTCTCAAAACTCACCCCTAGTGACATACTTCACGCCCTCCCAAACAGTACCACCAACTGAAGACCAAGTATTCAAATAGGTGACCCTATGGGGGTTATTTCTCACCCAAACCACCATATCCTACTCCCTGGCCACCACAGGCTTCTGGCCATATCAGGATGAAAAATGTATGCAGCCCAACTTTAAAAAGCTCCATAGTCATTTTGTCTCAACACAGTCTAAAAGTTCAAAGCCTCTTCTGAGGCTCAAAGTAGTCTATTAAACTATTAACGTCCATAAAATAATAAAATCACATTATCTACATCTAAAATACAGTATTGCAAAATATGTGTTATCATATTTACAGAGGGGAAGAACGGGGACATTATGAGGAAATGTTGAACCAAAATAGTATTAAAGCCCTGCAAAAAAAACTTCAAACCCAGAGGGTCTATATCCAATGTCTAGACTGCTCCAGCTTTGCTACCTACAACATCCATCTCTTTCGTAGGCTGTTTCCATACTCAGCTCTCCTTGGCAGATGTCTCTCAGCTCTGGCTTCTCCAACACTTTGGGGTTGCTGCTCCAATGCTGACTTCACCTTCACAGCTTCTCACAGTGGTCTGTCATGGCACCCTGCCCTCTTAGGAGCTCCACTTGGGGATTCCTTTACAACGCACTATCTGCTTTGGTGGCTCTGTCAATCCATGGTGGAAAAAGTCCACAACCCTCTTACTTGTCCATTGTCTGTCCCTCCAAAGTCAGTATGGTGTAAATGAGACCGCCAAACTGGAAAAGACCCTTGCCCTCCTGAGTCACATTACCAGAAATGTTTTATACAGTTTCTTTCTAGGAGCAGAACTTCCCTTGGGCTTTCTCCTTGCAAAGCTAGAAGCTTGACTGGGTGGGGGTCTTGTCCTCAGGGTGCCTTTCTTACTGTTCCTTTACAGAGCAGAAAACCTCTCTCTAAGCTTAACAGTTACAGCATCTCTTTTAGGGCAAGCCTTAGCTTTAATATTAAGAATCTTGATGCCTTTTTCCAGTACCTTTTGTATTTCTTTCTGTCCCACTTGTTTTTGTTTTTTAGGTATTTTATTTTGTTTTGTTTGTTTTTTTTTTCATCATGGACCTACAGAAACATTATCTATCAGTGATAACCATGTCACGAACTTAATGTTATGCCATCTTGAAATTTCCTCCACCCAAATCATAGTCTGTTAGTTTTTTTATTCAGCATCACATAAATTCTCAGGATATAAGGCAGAACACAGGCAACTTTCTTGTCAAAATATCGTACAAAAGAAATATCATTTCCAAAAGAAAAAAACCACATGGCACAACTGAGTCTCCAAAGAAACCAGAAATTTCCACTTCATCCACAATATAAACAAACTGAAAGAAGAAAATCACATGATCATCTCAATATATACATGTATGTATGTATCTCATAATCAGTATCCCTCCTTTATACAAATGATAAATGGTCCAAGAAAGAAATTAAGGAAACTGCGTGCTTTACAATAGCCAGAAATAATATAAAATATATAGTTGTAACTCTAACCAAGCAACTGAAAGACCTGTATCACATTTCAAGTCCCTGAAGAAAGAAACTGAAGAAGATATAAGAAGATGGGAAGATCTCCCATGCTCAAGAATCAGGAGGATTAATAGTGAAAATGGACATCTTACCAAAAGCAATCTGCAGATTCAATACAATCCCCAACAAAATTCCAACTCAATTTATATAGACCTTGAAAGAGAAATTCTCAACTTCATATGGAGAAACCAAAAACCAAATCTTTATATGGAGATAGCTAAAATAATCCTGAACAATAAAAGAACTTCTGGAGGTATCACCATCCCTGACTTCAAGCTGTAAGAGCAATAGTAATTTTTTAAAAAATTCATGGTATTGATATAGGAACAGAAGATTGGTCAATGCAATCGAATGGAAGACCTTGAAATAAACTCACACTTCTGTGAATACTTGATTTTTGACAAAGAAGTCAAAACCATGCAATGGGAAAAAAAGAAAGCATCTTCAAGCAATGGTGTGGGTCTAACTGGATGTTAGCATGTTGAAGAATGCAAATAAAACCATATCTATCAGCCTGCATAAAGCACAAGTCCAAGTGAATCAAACATCTCAACATAAAGCCAGATACATTAAATCTAATAGAGGAGAAAGTGAGAAATAGTCTTGAACACATTAGTACAGGAGACGGTTTCCTGAACAGAGCCAATGGCTCAGGCTCTAACATCAACAATTGATAAATGGGACTTCACGAAACTGAAAAGCTTCTCTAAAGCAAAGGATACTGTCAATAGGACAAAGCAGCAGCCTACAGAATGGGAAAAGATCTTCACTAACCCTACATCTGACAAAGAGCTAATATCCAAAATATATAAAGAACTCAAGAAGTTAGATTCCAAAAAAACCGAAGAACTCAATTAAAAATGGGGAACAGAACTAAACAGAATTCTCAACAGAGAAAACTTGAATAGCCAAAACCACTTCAAGGAATGTTCAGCATCCTTAGTCATCCAGGAAATGCAAATCAAACAGACCATGAGACTCCAACTTACACCCATCAGAATGGCTAAGATCAAAAACTCCAGCAACAACACGGGTTGGCAAGGATGTGGAAATGGGGGAACACTCATCCACTGCTGGTGGAAGTACAAACTTATATGACCACTCTGGGAATCAGTCTGTTGGTTTTTCAGAAAACTGGGTATAGTTCTACCTGAATACCCAGTTATACCATTCCTGTGCATATACCCAAAAATGCTTTACCATACCACAAGGACAAGTGTTTCACTATGTTCATAGCAGTTTTATTTGTAATAGCCAGAAACTGGAAACAACCCAGATGCCTGAAAGATATGGATACAGAAATGTGATTGGTTTGTACAATGGAATACTCAGGTGTTACAAACAAGGACATCATGAATTTTGCAAGCAAATAGACGGAACTAGAAAATATAATTCTGAGTTAAGAAACCCAGACCCAAAAGACCATACATTGTATGTATTCACATATAAATAGATATTAGCCATAATATCTATGGCTAATATCATAGGTACAGGATACCTATGATACATTCCACAGACCCAAAGTAACTAAACAAGAAGGAAAGCCCAAACAACGATACTCAAATCCAACTTAGAAGAGTGAATAGGAGGCAGATAGAGGAAGAGAACTGGATAGGAGATAGGATAGGGATGGGTATGAGGTGGAGGGCTGAGGAATTTGGGATGAAGTATGAGGAGAGACAGAAGAAAGGGTCCAAAGGCCAGGAGAATGAATGGAAATCTGCAGCTGCCTTGGATGGAGGTGGGTGAATCCTGGGAATGGGAAGACTCCCAGGAGTCAATGGGGTGACCTTAGCCAAGATGCCTAACATCGAGGACATGGAGCATGAAGAGACTATCTCCTGTAGCCAAGCGGGACCTTCAGTAGAGGGATAAGGACACCAACCCAACCACAAAACATTCCACCCAATATTTTTTCTACCTATGAGAAATGAAGGGAGAAAGATGGAGCAGAGACTGAAAGAATGGTCAACCAATACCCAGACCAACTTGAAACCCATCCCATGGAAAGCACCAGTCAGTAACTCTATTAATGATGCTCTGCTATGCTTTCAGACAGGAGCCTAGCATAACTGTCCTCTGAGAGGCCCCACCTAGTAGATGATGGAAACAGATTTAGAGAATCACAGTCAAACACTGAATGGACCTCAGGGAGATTTATGGAAGACTTAGGGGAAAGATTTAGGACCTCAAAGGTGATAAGAACTCCACGGGAAGACCAACAAATTCAACTAACCTGGACCCTTGGGGGCTCTCAGAGACTCAACCACCAACCACAAAGCATACACTACCCACCCCAACTAATGTAGAAGAGTAACAGCTCAGTCTTCATGCAGGTCATACAATAACTGGCACAGGGGTTGTCCCTAAAACTATTGCCTGTCCTTAGAGTCTATTCCCCAAACTTGGCTACTTCGTCTAGCCTCAGTGAGAGAGGATGTGCCTACCCCTGCAGAGACTTGATGCTGCCAGGGTAGGGAGATACTGGGAGGGGGGTGCTCCACCCTCTCAGAGGATAAGGGAAGGAAGGGATGTGGGGAGGGACTTTTGAGGGGAGGACTCACAGAGGGGGCACTGGTGAGGATGTAAAGTGAATTAATTAATTAATTAGTTAATTAATTAATTAAAAACAGTGATACTCCTTTCCTGGTATCAATTTATATATTGGTTATTTTTTTGTTGTTGTTGTGATAAAATATCAGAACCAAAATCAACGTATGGAAGAAAATGCTTTTTTTGACTTATTGTTCCAGAGGAATAAAGGTCCATTATGGTATGGGAGGAATGGCAGGAAGAAACAGACATGGTGCAAAAGACAGAAACTGAGATCACACATCACACCCCTTGAATCAGAAACACAAATCAGAGAGAGAGAGAGAGAGAGAGAGAGAGAGAGAGAGAGAGAGAGAGAGAGAGAGAGAGAGAACTATAGGACTACAGAACTACAGAACTAGAAGTGATCAAGTCTATAAACTCGTAAACCCAAACCCAGTACTGTACTTTTTCCAGCAAGACTGCACCACAATGCCACCAACAGGTGACCCACTGTTAAAGTGTAAGAACCTATGGAGAACATTTCTCATTTGAAGCAACACAGAAGGGATCAACCAATTACAGTTAACCAATCTCAGTAAAAACTCTGGGCACTGAGTCTCTAATAAGTCTCTCCCGTTAGCAGTATACATTGCAGCTCATTGCTAAGGTTAGTGAGCACACTCCGAATGATGCTACCCAGATCCAGCCTCTGAGAGCCTCCAGACCACATCGATCTCCTTTTCCACATACCTTTTTTATTTATGTCACAATATATGACTGAATACTGTGTCCTTTGAGTCTTCCACAAAGAATATAGGACCCAGGACTGATTGTGACGATACCCTCTACACAAAAGAGATTTTGTATATATGCTTAAAGTAGGAGATTTGAAATGAGGTTATCTTAGGTCCTCTGTGTGAGTCTAGTGGGATCAAAACAGATAGCAGTGATATTATTATTAATGGAGAAACTGGCTATGGTCCAAGGAATGCAGATACCTCTGGAAGCTATTAAAGGTAAGGAACTGGATCCTTCCCTAATGCTTCAAGGAAAAACCTTACTACCATCTTGACTTTAGCCTGTGGACCCTACTGCAACTTCTGGTCTCCAGACATAAATTAACAAATCTGTGTAATTCAAACTCATTAAATTTGGGATTTGGGCAGGAGGGAAGATTATTGAGCATTTAACCAAAGGCCTTTGAAAATACAAAGATAGTATTCTACCATTCTATCTATTATGGTAATTTTCATACCAACAATAGGAAAATAATAAAGATATACTCAATAACCAGAAAATTTGATGGATGAAATAAATATATAAACGCATGGTACTTCCCAACTATTTTAGTTGCAAGCATTAACTACTGGGCATTATCCAATTAATGACAGCTCTCCTGTTTATCAAAAATCATGACAATATTTATGAATAAGCAGGACGTAAAATTGAAAATTATGAAGCAAAACTGGCTGACTTGATATTTTGCATGTTGAATCACACATGACAATGTTATGCAATACACTTGTTATTTAGGAAGCAAATCCTGAACCAAAAGTCATAATCTCCCACTATAATGATGGCATTAAAATTGGGTGAAGGACTAGAAGAACAGTCTAGCTGGCATTTTAACATATTTCCTAATAGGCTGGTAGGTCTTCTTGATATAAACTAGATGGTAGCATGACATTTAATTACTGTCAGACATGGGTAATTAATGAACTAGTCAATAACAGATATAAAGCACAGCTTCTGCTATCAGAAATACAGTTGTCTGTCTGTCTGTCCAATGGAAAAGCTGAGTCAGACAACTCAACTGCCTTTAATTTCAGTCTGTGGTTCTTCATAAAACTTTTAAAGATCAATCAAGTCCTATCAATGTTAGATCAAAGCAAACTAAGCAATTTTACATACAAATACCCTCCCACACAGAACAATTGTTGATTGAGCAACTTAGCTTTATTTACTATTAACTCAGGGGATTATAGTGGGAAGTGACAAACTTACTTCCATGTTTTGAAAGTCACCAGCAGACAGGAGACATGACTTTTATTTCTGAGTAAATTAAACATAGTAGTTTAAGGCATTGACTCAAATATTTCTAGAAGTTTTAAATAATACCATGCATAATCCAGACTCCCAAAATAGAATCTTCCCAGATAGATGACTACATATGGTCACTCTACAGCTGTGAAAACTCAGTGCTAGGCACAGAGAGCAGCATTTGAGCCGGTCACGGTGGCAAAGTCTTGGAAGCACAGGTCCTTGTGAGGCTAAGGAATGAAGAGATCAAGTTCAAGGCCTGTCTAGGATATAAAGCAAGTTTAAGGTCATCTGATAAATTTAGCAAGACCATTAAAAGTATTAAAAGGTCCAGTACATAGATCATTGGGCTACTGCGTGTGTAGGCTTAAGTGTGATATCTAGTGCTAAAAAAAAAAAAAAAACAGAAGTTGTCTAAAGAGCTCCTGTTCTAATTGTAGAAGCTAAAAGAAGATCAGCTTATTCTTAAACAGATAGAAATGGGATAAGAAGACAGGAAATACTGTGGGTATTTAAGAAAAAAAAAGTTTATTACCCAGGAATCAGGATGAAGTCTCCTGCCAATATTCTAGTAAAATTAACAACTGCTTATGGCCTTTCTTCCTTTCCAACTATAAACCTGCAATTGTCTATGAATCTCACCATAAACCAATCCCATTTGCAAGGAAAAGCTGTACTAAATACCGCATGCAACTCCAGTGGCTCTTGGTCTCAACTTATCAGACTATAATTACATCCAAGGCACCTTGGGAGCCATGCTATAATTCTCACTTTTGAAGAACAGTGGGAAAAAAATTAGAAACTTTTTGAGATATAACTTGAGCACCGGCTTCAATAGCACAGGTACTAAAATTGGAACGATTACAGAGAAGATTAGCATGGCCTCTGTGGTGTGGGGAGATATAACTTAGAGCCACTCAAATGGTATGGATGGCTAATGCTAAGACATTCAAGGAGCTGGTACCCACAGCTAAGTGTATCTTATATCTGTTGCTCTTATTTGAGAAGCTCACATTCATGCTCTTGTTCATTTCTTGAGCACCTGTCTTTCTATCCATTAAAAGATATTCAATAAAATCTCCAGGTCAGTTATATGATGGCTAGTCCATAAATGCTTTTCTGCATCAAAGCCTCAAAAAAATCAGTGTGGCCAAAAACAAAGTCTCTATAATATTAAGAGGATGCCTCAGGTTGCTGGGGGTGACACTGTGAAGCTGTCTCCCTGTGCCCTTACCACTGACATGAATTACCCATGCTACTACAATTAGTTTTAATGTTTGGAATCACTTTACCATTTTCTCCAAATGTTATTGTCATCTTTCTCCGTTCTGAGTAGTTTTCAATTTAAATACTAAGTCTGAGAAAATCCCAAGTCTTCCTTTGTTGTTACTTTTCACAATCTTAAATTAAGCTCATTGCAAAGAACAATCTCTTGAGTGTATTATTAAATCCAGGAAGGTTCTGGAAGGATGCATCCTGATCTCTGATGTCATTGCTAAATGACTGTCCTCCTGCACTCTTGTCACCCAAACTATAATGAGTTGAAGTACCTTCAAATACACCCTGTGGAGATGATCAGATTATTTGGAATTACCCATCACTGCTAAGCACTTTGCAACAATAATAAACTTACTGCATAACACCCTGCAATACCTTGAACTTAAAGCAATTCCCAAAGCTTCACATAATAACTAAAATCAATGACTCTACCATGAAATTGTGGTAATGGACCTATAACCAGCTTATAAATGAATTCATAAATACAATTAAATATAAACCGTCCTATCATTTGTATTCTTGAAAACCTGGGTGAGGGAAAAGGGGAGAAAACAAAATTATCATGCAATCTCTTCTTCATTAAAGTCCAAAGTGCAGTATTAGAAATGGTGTTAGCACAGGATCCGAAGCAATATGCTTTGCAAACTCTCGGCATGCTTTCAATTCCTTCAGCCCATCTGCTGAGACAGAGGTGAAGCTAACAATGGTTAATCTTCACCAATAACCTGACTGGATTTGGAATTATCTAAGAAACACACCTCTGTGCTTGTCTGTGAGGGTGTTCCCAGAGACTTTAACTGTGGAGGAATGAGTTACCCTAAGTGTGGACAGCAACACTTCTCACACTACTGACCCAAAGCTAGCCAAATGCCAGCACTTCCAGTTTCTGGTTCATGATCTACCCAAATCTGGGGATTTCCTGCCCTATACTTCTGCCATTTTGAGCTCTATTAGGACCTCTCCACCCACCGTGATGGGCACTACCTTAAGCTTTGAGAGAAAATAAATCTTTCTATTGCTATTTTCCAGGTATTTGGTCAAGGCAATGGAACGTAACTGCCATACTGCACAATCATTTTTCCAGGTGTTAAGTTGTCCTTTAGAGTGCCATATAAGAAGAAAACCTCCAGAAATTTAGGGGAAAAAATGGATTTTCTTTTTGCACCAAAACTCTCAGCTAATAAAACACCAACCAAGTTAAAATTTACACTTTACAATTATATTTCTATCAATTAAATATAATCAATAGTTACCAACTCAGGCTTTTACTGGGGTTAAAGTAAGTTGGACTCTCTGTGAGAACCTTAGATGTAAAGGTTGCTGTACTAAAAAAGGGGGAAAGGGAAAAGAAAAGAATTCACCAACCATTTGGTCTTGTTCCTGAACCACAAGCTGCTGTGCAGAGGAGAGTGTACATTAAGGAAATGCCCCATGTCCCACTGAACATTTAACTGGGAAAGAGGCAGTCCCAGTGGAAAAACCCACCTTATGATGCGGTGGTTGGGGTTGATCTAAACAAAGCGTGGAGAAAGTGAACCCCAGGCCCAGAGATCAACAGGATTGGGAATGCATGGGTGTATCTAGTTCAGGGAATGGGCACACAGTGAACATGGCAAGATGAAAGACTTCTTAGGACCACACTGGAAAAGATTGTGGACTATGACAACAGGAAGCAAGAAAAGAGACCACGAAAGATGAGTAGAAAGAAACATGTAATGACTTAGGACCAGGAACACAAGTGACTACTGTACTTGTGTTGGTGGAAGTCATTTGGGCCCTACTAAGACAGGAGAAAAGGAAATGGATGTCATAGTCCTAGCAGAGGCATTATAAACATGGCTTAGTAGGGGCTGCTATGGAAGGTTGCAACAGTGCTACTTAATAGATGAAGGGAACTCGGGAAAAAAGACACTATGTTTGCAGGGAAAGGAAGGATTGGGGAATTTTCTTCACTGACCAGTCAGTACTGACCAGAAGTTAAGCAAAGGATTTTAGTATATGATTTGAGACCGTGTCTGTAGAGGAAAGAAAGTACAGTGTTCAATTTCACAAGAGGCTAATGTCTCTGTGTCTTTGCAGCAAGGATCTTGGTTTGCCTACTACCTCCATGTTACCCAGGGTTTCCCTGTCTTATTATAGAAACTCAATAAACATCTGTTATTTATTTTCCCATAAGAATAACATAAAGAGAAAAATTAAGGCATAAAGAATAAGTCCCAGTAGATATAATTTGGGCACAACTATATGTAAGAGACAGGCAAGAGAAGTCACAGAAAAAGAGGAGGAGCAGGAGGAGGGAAGAAAAGAGGGGAGGGAAGAAGGGAAGAAGAAGAAGAAGAAGAAGAAGAAGAAGAAGAAGAAGAAGAAGAAGAAGAAGAAGAAGAAGAAGAAGAAGAAGGAGGAGGAGGAGGGGGAGGAGGAGGAGGAGGAGGAGGAGGAGGAGGAGGAGGAGGAGGAGGAGGAGGAGGAGGGAGGAGGAGGAGGAGGAGGAGGAGGAGGAGGAGAATTCCAACTGGTAGGAAGCTGCAAAGAAAGCTTCCAACAAAGTGCAAATCAACTCACAACATCTAGACCCTGTTTAACCAGTGTGGGCAGGTCACCTGTCACAACTAACTATGAGGCTACCGGATTTTGATGTGGTAACTATTTAACTTTGGTATTTGTACTATCTCAAAAAAATCCTTAATATTTAGCACTGATGTTGTGCAGAGAGAACTGCAATTAATCACAGTCAGTTGATAAAATCAATAGGATCTAGAGAAACCTAGATTATGCTGAATTTCCACAAGCAAATCACAAAGAGCTGGAAACACCTTTATTCAACAATTTGTTGCACCTTCCTTCCTAACACTATTTTCAGTGGCAAGCCCTGAGGAGTTTATGTAGCCCTCCTGGTTTATGTAGCCCCCTGAGGAACTATGAATATTCTAGGTATTTTCCTAACCCTCAACTTCACACACTGAGAGGCTGCCAAAGAGACCACATGATTAAGGTACCTAACCTAGACATCTGGCTGCTAGTGGGCTGAAGGAAGCCATACCTCAGACCATACCTGAAGCTCTGGGCAGCCCAAGGGTTAATTCAATGGGTCAGGATGCCTAAACATTGTGCTGCCCTAAAATAAAGACTAGCTTTGACCAGCTTCTTTTTTTTAATTGGATATTTTTATTTACATTTCAAATGTAAATAAAAATCCCCTTTCCCCCACCCAACAACCCACACCTTCCCACCTCCCTGTCCTGACATTCCCCTATACTGGTGGGTCCAGCCTTGGCAGGACCAAGGGCTTCTCCTCCCATTGGTGCCCATCAAGACCATCCTCTACTACATATGCAGTTGGAGCCATGGGTCAATCCATGTGTACTCTTTGGATGATGGTTTAGACCCTGGGAGCTCTGGTTGGTTGATATCGTTGTTCTTATGTGGTTGCAAGCCCCTTCAGCTCCTTTAATCCTTTCTCTAACTCCTCCAATGGGGACCCCATTCTCAGTTCAATAGTTGGCTGCTAGCATTCGCCTCTGTATTTGTCATGCTCTGGTAGACCCTCTCAGGAGATCATATATCAGGCTCCTGTCAACATGCACTTCTTGGCATCAGCAATATTGTCTGAGTTTGGTGGCTGTAGGTATGTAGGCTGGATCCCTTCTGTCTCTGCTCCAAATTTTGTCTCCATATCTCCTCCTATGAATATTTTTGTTCCCCCTTCCAAGAAGGAGTGAAGCATCCGCACTTTGGTTGTCCTTCTTCTTGAGCTTCATGGGGTCTGTGGATTGTGTCTTGGGTAATTCGAGCTTTTGGGCTAATATCCACTTATCAGTGAGTGCATACCATGCATGTTTTTTGTGACTGGGTTACCTCACTCAGGATGATATTTTCCAGTTCCATCCATTTGCCTATGAATTTCATGAAGTCATTGTTTTTAATAGCTGAGTAGTGCTCCATTGTGTAGATGTACCACATTTTCTGTATCCATTACTCTGTTGAAGGGCATCTGGGTTCTTTCTAGCTTCTGGCTATTATAAATAAGGCTGCTATGAACATAGTGGAGCATGTGTCTTTGTTATAGGTTGGGGCATCTTTTGGGTATATGCCCAGGGGAGGTATAACTGGGTACTCAGGTAGTGGAGCCTTTGTGATACCCTGCTAGCCAAAGCTGGCTGTAGCTGAAACTGAGGGCCTACTTGGCCTCCATTTGACTTCAGGGAGTGAGGAGTGGAGAAGCTTAAGAATCATTAAGGTAAATCACTCTCACGCTCTCTAGTTAGGTTTCTATTACTATGACCAAACATCATGACCAAAAACAACTTGGAGAGGGAAGAGGTTTATTTGGCTTATACTTCCACATCATGGAAGGAAGTTAGAACAGAAACTCAAACAGGACAGGATCCTGGAGGCAGAAGCTAAGGCTGGAGCAGATGCAGAGGCTGTAGAGGGGTGCTGCTTACTGGCTTACCCACCCCCGATCTGCTTAGCTTGCTTTCTTATAGCACTCCAGGACCTCCAGGCCAGGAAGGGCACCACCCACAATGGACTGAGCCCTCCCCCATCAATCACTAATTAAGATAGTATTCTACAAGCTCACCTACAGCCCTCTCTTACAGAGATGTCTTCTCAATCAGGTTTCTATCCTCTCAAATGACTACAGCTTATATCAGAAGGATGTAAACATAGCCAGCACAGGTGTCAAATGCTTAAACAACTGACTTTGCTGACAGGAGCCAGACATGGGTGTCTCCTGAGCGACTCTCCCAGAGCCCTACTAATACAGATGAGGATAGTTGCAGCTAACCATTGGACTGAACAAGGGAACCCCAATGGAGGAGTTAGAGAAAAGACTGAAGGAGCTAAAGGGGTTTGCAACACCATAGGCAGAACAACAATATCAACCAACCAGACCCCACCAGAGCTCCCAGAATCTAAACCACCAACTAACGAGTACACATGGAGGGACCCATGACTCCAGCCACATATGTAGCAGAGGATGGCATTTTCCAGCATCAATAGGAGGTGAGGCCCTTGGATCTGTGAAGACTCAATGCCCATTGTAGGGGAATGCCAGGGTGCTGAGGTGGGAGTGGGTGGGTGGGAGTGGGAGCACCCTCATAGAAGCAGAAGGAGGGGGATAACATTTGAAATGTAAATATATAAAATATCCAAGTCCCTGACCAGCCATGGCTCGGGAGAACATAGCCAGCTGCCAAGACCTGACACATTGCTTCTCACCTTGTGACTGGGAGATTAAATCCACAGAGAACTAGTACCTAGACACTTACTTGCACCCAGCATCTTCACTCCCTTTTTGTTGCTGATATAATATGTATCGTTTTATAATCTAAAAGCATAATATTTTTCCTGTGAGCCCTTCTAGTGAATTCTAAAGCCTAGGGAAGTCTTGGCATAGGGACGCCTACAAAAGACAAAAGCAAGTGCCTTGGTCTCACCCATCGTCAAGTGTAGAAAAGTGACATCTGTAATAAAAAGACAGGTGCACAGGAAAAAGGGCACACAGGTTTATTTATCTCAATTTTACATGACATCACGACCTTCGGATACAAAAACCCAAAGAGACAGAAACTCTTCACTTCTACACATAAACTTTACCAACAGCAGAGGTTTGTATAGAGCCTGACGGGACAAAGAGGGCATGATCTAAAGGTGACACACTGCAGGGCACATAGGCGGGCTCACGTTCCAGACTCTGAGAGCCTACGTTTCTGTTCCTCTTCTCCGACACACCCATCATCCTGTAGGCAGGAGGACAGTCACTGACGCACTGAGGCTTTATAACCTGTATCAGGGAATGACAGTATGAGCTATCTACTGTTTCCTCAGATGTCATATTTGGATGTAGCCTGGCACATAATCTCAACAGAAGCCCACTCCTGGCACAGTCTTATTATACCCACCAAGAAGATATACATACATATACATACATACATATATATATATTATATATCACAGTGTTCATAAAACAATTTTTTATATCTAGTAATCTTTGGATTTGCATACTCTCTGGGGCTAGTCTAACATGCCAGTATGGCCACTAGTTTTAGACAGGCTTTTAGGAGTTTCTGGAGTAACTAACCAATCATCAAATGCTTAAAATAATCTTTAGAAAGAACTCTATAATTTCTAGAGATAGGATATTCACAATCTTTCTAAACAATCTTTTTAATACCAATGTGTTACACATTGCTGGAATTTTCTCCTTTCTGAGGCTATAAAGCATCTCCGTGTGACTTCAGTTCTTATTTCTCTTAGTAACACATAATGAGGCCATGCGGGCTAAATCTCATCTGCCTTCCACAGGAGAGTTCAAACAGCTTTCTCATTCCCTCTCAGCCTCCAATCGTATTTTCATGCAGGCATCTTTAATAGATCTCAATCAGGTTGATAGAATAGGCACTTTCCAGCAAGCATCTCTCTTAACCCCTCAAGAGTAACCATAAGGAAGAATCAGAATGCAATAAATTTATTAGTCAGGAGGAAAGCATGCAATTTCTAAGCTATGCAATCTTTGTTCTGAATTTATATAGTTTTAAAACCATATCAAGCAATAAGTACTTTAACAGAAAGAAAATGCCTCACTAACACACAGAGAGAGAGAGAGAGAGAGAGAGAGAGAGAGAGAGAGAGAACGTATATATACTTTGACACCACATAAAACCACAAATAAAAAGAAAAACATTGATAGCAGTGGTGGTATTTATTTGGTTTCTTGCATAAATACCAACTTACACAGAAGATTAAAACTAAACTGGAGAAAGTGAGGAAACAAGAGAAATCTATCTTCAAGGAGGATGATGACTTCTAACTGGTAGACTTTGAAGTGCTAAGCTCTCACGCTGCAGTGCCTTCTGGTCCTTCCTTCCGAGATGTGTGCCTATAGGCAGAGTGTATTTTGTTCTGTTCACCATGGTACAGGCAGATCCAGTCTCTGTGGAGTGAATCAGAGTTGTAGCAATAACACCACAAACTGCGCAGGTTAACAGAGTGTCACTTGCATGCTGCTGTGCATAGCTAATGACGACTGGATGGAACACAAGCAACTCCCTGTCTGTTACAGTTTTAGATCCTTCAACCTTCCCCTGTTAAAAACCCTTTCCTCTCAGGGGTATAGGTCCATACTGTCAGTTCTTAGGAATGAAGAACCAGGGTTTGACCTATAGATTTACACTGCCCACATGGCAGGCACCATATGAAAGGGACGCAACCAGTGCCTGCGAAAGGCCAAGTGGTTGAGTTGGTGATTTTTTCTTCCAAGCAGCTGAGGCATCCATGACTGAAAAAGTCTGTGATCACAGTCATCTCACAGTTTCCAAATAGCTAACCTCTCCCCTTTGCCAGTTTGATCCTGGGCATAAGACCTATTCTCTGTGAATTCCAGTCTCCGACAGGTTGCCCTGCTACTTTAAGGGTGGCCTTGAAGCCTTTATTCTGTCCATTTCAAGTACAATGGCATCCTCGTACTTCACAGCATTCTAGGCCTATCCAGTGTAGCTCCCTTGCTAGCCAAGCATCATGGGATTGTGATAAGCTTGATGTGAAAGCTTATGGAAAGTCTCTGCTTCTATGCCACATTACTAAAGACTATTAGATGTGAAATAAAGCAAGCCGGTGCAGTGATGAGCTCTTCCCTAAATCCGAAAGAATGTTGACTGCTAAGAGGTCTTAACGTCACACTCACACAATAAATACAGAAATGCTGCTTTGTGAACCTCTGTATCCCTTGAAGGCTGAGTTCTCTTCTCTGCTGTAAAATTTCTGTTAGAAAATTGCTTCTTGGATACACCCATAGAAATCCAACGTTTAGGTGCAACATGGAGCCTAAGCGGGCAATATGAAATAATCTTTTCATTTCTCTTAATGTGTTCCTTCTACTCTTCTTGTTTTGTTCAGGAAGAACAACTGAGCATGGGACCTTCCAGATGAACTGCAAATGTAACCAAAGGAAAGGGCATGTGTCTTGATAGGTACAAAGCCAAAAACAAACTTACCAAGAAGTAAGAATGGAGGTTTACTGTCTACAGCAAAGAGAAGAACGTGGGAGTTATCTCCCAAAGCATTCTTCAATGGGCACTGCCTGTTGTCCCAGAAGGAAAGATGGGCAGGCACCCTTGGGGGCATGCTTAGCTCAAGGTTATGGAACATATGCTCAAAAGGTGAAGTACGAAAGACAGGAACGTCTTTCAGCATGCTCAGTTTTCTGCAAAAGGTTTAAGGTGAAACAAAAGGAAAGGACACATGAAGGTGTGTTAATAAGGGCTTCTGCCTAAAGGATCCTGTTTCCCTGGCAGCCAACAAAGAAGTATCAGGATGAGGCGTGGAATCCAAAGCATTGAGTCAAGCTGACACTGAAATACTTGGGGCTGATTAGATGGCTCTAGCCAGAAACATCAGGCTCAAAAGGCAAAGAAACCACTGAAGATCAGTATGAAGGTCGAGTATGATGTAGAAAACGGGTTTGCAAAGCCATTGCCCACCAAAATTCACAATAATCAGAGCCCAGTGTCAGAGAAACCAAAGTCTCTTCCACGGGCTTAGAGCCTGAACAGAAGAGGAAACAGGGTGCCTGGCTGTTATTGGTACAGCTTACAGGGGAGGCAAGCCCTCCAGAATTCTCAGGACCAGCATCTATGTCACAATCATATCACTCAGTTTAACGTCAGTAGGCATTCTGCTGAAATTGATTCTGCTACACTCTCATAAACAGAACTGACCGATCTGCATTTCCTGCGCCCCTTCCACCTACCCCTCCCAGGCCATGCTGCTGCTGCTGCAGGTTTACGGACTATGAGTCGCGTCTTCCTATTGTCTAGTCATCTAGTTTGCATTAGAGATGGTAGCATCACAGTTTTTTCTTTCTCCAGAGCATGGAAAAACTTTAAATGGGATCAAATCCTCATATGTAATAAATGATGGAGCAGGATCTGCATCCGGGCATTCTAAGCAACAACACACCCAATCAGACTCCTCTTCCTCAGCTATGTGGCCCACACTACTCCTCAGCCTTAGGTGGTAACCAGAGCTAAGCTGTATCTGGATGACCTGGTAAAGCCATGTCCCTGTTGCCACCAATGTCTCAATGTTCAGCCTCATCCAACGGCAAGAGAAAATGACTGCTAATATTTACTCTGTTGAGTAAAAATCACATGGTCTACCCTGTGCGCTGGCTACAGATTTGCTACACAGAGTTGGTGTGTGCCTGAACCCACTGTCACCCTCATTCAGTCCTTCCTAAATCCATCCCCAAGCAGTGAAAATGGCAGATTAGCACAATGAATAGTCCATGTGGATTTGCTCATATTTTTTTTCCATGAGAGAATAGGGTCTCAACTTCCTCTGCCAGACGGTCCTACCAGACTCTTTGTACAGTTTTCCCTGCCTTTGTGAGGCAGAGAGATGCTGGCATCTCCCATGGATTAAAATAAGTGTAGAAAACCCTGATTTGAAAGGGCCTCTGGGCCTGCCGCCTGGCTGCTCCAAGCACCCAAGGATTTGAATTCTATTACAGTACAGCCTACTGCAGTTGGAGGTAGGAAGGGATTGAGGTGCCAAGCTGGTTGTCTGATGCAAAGGCTGCCCACCGCCTTTGCAACAGTCACAGCAACTTCCCAACCTTGAATAGCAGTCTAGCAATGAGGCTCTCTGAAATGGCAACCATCAATAGGGAGGTTTGGCTTGCTTTGTGCGTTCCCAAATGAACAGAAGTACTCATCCAAGTCAAGCACACGCATAAAGACAGGGACAGAGGAAACAAAGAAATGACTGCTTGCACTCTACCCTGGAGAGGAAGAGCAAGAAATGAATAAAATATTCCTTTATAAACATAGAGAAAAGCACAATGCCCTACCCCATGACACTGCTTCCCCTCTTTAATATTTATTGGATTTATTGCTGATAAATCTCTGTCTTGGGCCCAAAGTATTAATATGCAGAATAGGTAGGAAGCTTAAGGGTGGACAATAGTCTGTGACTTTAGTCAGTGGCAATCACATGCAAATGTTCAGTGATTTGCCTTGCCTTAAGATGCTATAAATTGCATGAGAACAAAAGCTATTTCCCTACAATAACACATATTTAAAGACGCATGTGCCTTTTGAAGCAAATGAACTACTATGCATATATTGACTCACCCATGAAGCATTCTAACTGCCAAGCTTACAGTTTTAATTGTTTCCAAGTGTTAAGAGGGCATGATTTTTAACTTATGATAATTGATTGTTTTAACATAAGCAAATGCAAATAGATGTTTGGATTATCCAAACATATTCCAATTAACTGAGTGTGAAATGCAGTCAGACCTTTACATGGTTTTTGTGATGGCTAATTCTTGACTGAATCTAGAATCAACTAAAAGGCAAAATATTTTCCTGGCAGATTATTTGAAGTAGTCAGACAAGCCACACGCCTTCCAGTGGCAGTCCAGATAAAAGGACACAGGAGAAGGGAGATTCGTTGCTGCTAATTTCTCTACAGACTTGAGAACCAGCCTCTAGCTTGGACAAAAGGCTAACAGCTCTCCAGGAATCTTCCAGATCTTCAGCACCAGTCTGGAGCTCTGTTGAGGCACACAGCCTTGTGAACTGACAAGCTACCCCTGTTCTCTCAGGCTCTCCAGTCCGCGACAATCACTGTAGGACTACTCAGACGGTATCATATTAAGTCAATCTAATAAAGCCCTCTTTAATATATACTCATTGTTCCTCCAGAGAACCCTAGTACAGGCTTCATTTCAAATTTTCCTTTTAGTTTACAAGTCAATTCAGATACATGGAGAAAACACAATGCCTTGATTTGCCTGCAACCAAGTCTGAAATGATTAACAGGACAAAGCAATGCTTAGGCTTCTGGTCTGTTTATTTGAGGTCCAATGACATTCTCTAAAGCTGCATATTCAGAGGTTACTCAGCTTTTAAAATGTCTTCATGAAACCCTCCCTTTCCTTGGATCTCCCTGGGTTTGCCCCTGGGTATCTGAGTTAAATGGAAACATAGACTTTAGAGATACATAACACTGGGATGCACACGGGTTTGTCTGTCAGCTCACAGTCTGATGGCTCTGTCTTCAAGAAGCCTAGACTTCACCTGTGTCCTCTTAAGAAATACAGGGTGCAGGTGTTTATCACAGCTATTGTAGCACCAATGCACAGATGTTGACATTTTTATGACATCTATTTCTAGACATTCAGAGACTCTATGCTAGTTTAAAGACTACTCTTTCATCTATTCTGTTTTTAAGTTCCATTTCTAAGTGATTATGTTTTCAGACTATTAATTTGTGTGTATGGACTCAGTAACCAGTGTCACCATGTCTGTAGCTAAGAGCATATTTAAGGAGACTAGGGATTACAAGATCAGTTCACCAGCATATTTGGTATCTGGTGAGCACCTACTTCCTAGATCATTCCCATGACAGGGGAACTCTCTGGAATCTCTTCTATAAGATCCTTCAAGGCTAGGGGCAGAGTCCGCAAGACCTGTTCACATCCCAGAGGTCCCAACACCAAGTATTATGATACTGGGATTAGGACTTTAACTCTAATCGAGTTCATCAGGGCATAAATATTCATTTAATAGCAACAAACCATCTCTCTTCATTCTTTAATAAAACTTAATCATTTGAAGTTGAAATTTTTGATAGAAAACCATATCTAAAATTATTTATGATTTTCCCACTAATTCTCATCCATTTTTCCTTTTTGTCTTTGACATATTTATTGATAACATCTTAAGATTTACACATATAGATGGTTGCAAGCCACCATGTGTTTGCTGGGATTTGAACTCTTTTCCCCAGTGAGATTGTTGTAGCCAAGGGCATCTTAAAGACCACTTGGGCAAAATTTGACTCAGACTCAGTCAATTCCATGTTTTCAGACACGCCCTTTGTGGCATCCACTTAACTGTGTGCCTGTGTTCATCTGGTATCATGATCTAATCTCTCCCTCCTTAACTTTGGTCCATAAAATTAATAGCAGGAGAGAAACTGTTTTGTCTTTTGATAAAAAACCAAGTGGTGTCTTTACGATGGTTGCTAGGACATGAGGCAAAGCACCCTGGTTGCTTCTCGTGCTGGGTAAAGAAGTTGATTTTTAGAGACTAAGTTCCCAATAACAGCATTTTAGCCTCCAGCAGTGTTGAGGATTTCAAGCTGACTTGAAGGCAAAAGGACCGGCCATTATCTCTTTATTTGGTAAAGCTATGTGTTAGCATTCTTTAAAACTAGAACCTTCTAACTTACTAGTTAACCAAAGTTGAGCTGAGCTTTTCTACTTTTTAAAGAAAAACATGAGTGGCTTCTTTCCCTTTTAAAAGATATAAGAGGAAGCGTTGGATATTTATAGAGCATAAAGTTAGCATAGAGGGTTTTCGGCCAAAACCATCATTTCAGACCAGAATAGACAAACTAATAACATCCCCAGGATAATGCCACGACCCATGGAGTGCGAAGGGACGCAGCTTTCAGCTGTCTTTTTTGTCGTCTCTATACTATTTCCTGGTACAAAAGATCTCCCTGAAAAATTAAAGGTGTCTTTATTTGTTGCAAAGAATATGTGTCAATAACCAAGTGAGTAACTCCCTACACCTTCCTTGTAGCAGACTCAACATTTGTCCATCCCCTTGTGTATGTGTAAAACCTTAAGTTCTAGGAATGACTGAATAGACCCCCAATGTGTTTCAGACATTTAAATCAGCATGAATACATGTGCTCTGTGACTTGATTAAAAAAAAAAAAGATTTCCACTTATTATGGTAATTTTGCTGGCTGTTCTCATTAACGTGAAATGGTGAACTTCCTTTATTAGTAAACTCTTAAGATATTTGGACTCATGATGAGACATAAAATGGACATATAATCCTCTTTTGTGTTTTATTATTAATATACAGATAATTTAGAATTTAAAAGCTTCACATGTTTTATGCTCTAAAACGGTGCTGTTCTTGCAGAGGATGTAGGCGAAAAGTCCCAGCACCTATAAGATGGCTGGCAACTGTCTATAACTCTAGCTGCAGAGGATCTAACAACCTCTTCTTCCTCTGCAGGCATGATGAATGTGTGCATGTCACAAACATGCACACACACACACACACACACACACACACACCACACAGGCACTCACACACATACAGTGTGCTTACATATATAATACTCATACATGTAAAATAAAACAGTAAAAGCTACGGGTGGAAGAGGTGGCTTGGCAGGTAAGAGCACTGATTGTTCTCACAAACGACCTGGGTTCTATTCCCAGCACCCATAGTGGCCAACAACTATCCATAACTTCTGGTTTGGGAGATGCAACGCCCTCTTCTGGTCTCCACAGGCACTGCATGCATGTGGTGCAAAGCCATACATGCAGATAAGACACTCATACACATAAAATAAAAATCAAAACATTAAAAGTTAAGAAAGTTTAAAACTGTTTATATAAATTACATGCTTGTGCTCTTAATAGAAATTGAATTTAAAATTTCATGACCCGATGATTTTTAAAAAGATAAATTTTTGACTACCTTGCCAATATAAATCTTGATGCAATAGTTACCAGCTGTTCTAATGCCTGTATTGACATTATGTTTCCTTAAAAAATATTTTGTCATCATATTCATTCTGCATTCCTTAATATAGTATGTGTGTCATATGTCACTGTCATAGGTAATCTTCAGAAAAATCCCCAGATTTATGTTTATTCTAACTTTAAATATGTCAGTACGGTTCAACATAAAAAATATTCCCTCTGGTAACATGATCATTAAAGACTGAATAATTTGCATTTCAGCCTGTCTTAACTTACAAAATTTGATATACTGAATGTGTAGTAAAGGTATTTGGATATGAAATTTAACAGCTAAAAAAGCAGATGAAATAAAGTAACAATTTTTCAAAATTATTTTTCTCATAAGAATTTTTTTCAAACATTTCAATAGATTTTTCTCTTGGTATTTTATACTTGGGCACTGGAAGCATGAGATCCATGCTTAGATAAATGGCCACGTGTCCTATGTGACTCCTACCTTTTGAGGTCATACTTGCTAAAATAGAAGGTCTAAGTGCTGAGGAATAGATCTACTACCTAGAAAGATGTCAAGAGCCCAGATTCTTCAACTGTAACTTGTAGCTCTTTGCCAGGCCTAGACCTGAATGCAGGGATCATGAAAAAGTTGGCTACAATAAAAGATTTCTGAATTAATTCAAAATCAGATATATGATGAATCTGGGGTGTTTCAGGCAGAACTCTCCTGTATTCTGGTTCCACCACTTATAAAGTTTAAACATTTATAAGTTATAAATTATGAGCTGCAGGGTTTGTGATGATAATGCAAGGTTCTGTAACCCTTACAGAAATACGATGACTTAATTACAGAAAACAGAAACAGTATTTTCTTACCATCACTTCTTGTATGCAAGTTTCAAGTTATTATACCTTTGGACTTTATTTTAAGAATGTTTGCCTTTTAAACAAGTATTGTTCCAGTTGATGACAAGTTTAATTTTAAAAAAAACTGTTAAGTAAAGTTTGGTTTAGGATTAGAAAATAATTTCCAGAAAATTCTGAAATGGCCATAAATGTATTTCTGCCATTTTGCACTAATATTTAGGTAAACCAGTGTTCTAACACAGGCAGACGACCAAATAACTCTGAAAATTGAAGATGCTTTATGTCTTGGCATGTCAAATAATCAAACAAAATTAAATTCTTTAAAAAATAGACAAGAATAACCAAGGCATTAGTATGCAAATTTGTCTGCATATTTAATAAATGGTAAAGTACATGCATACCAAAGAATTGTTTTAAAATATGTTTCTTTATATAATTAGAAGGTGTTTGGCTTGTATAACTATTTTGCATGCCTCTATACCTGGGGTCATGTAAAAATTTCATAAATGCACAGGAGTTCAAAAGTGGGAAAATTTAAGGAAGTCATGATCTAGAGAGTAAGCACATAGAATCTCAGGGCTCAAAGATGATGAGTGAAGGAGTATTTGGTGACCAGAAGAGCACATCAGACTTATTCAGCTTCTCACCATTCGCCACTCAATGCAAAGAGCTTTGTTAAGGCTATTGTAAGCATTTTTAAAGAATATATTTATGAGTCTAATCTTTGACAGTATTTTGAATACAAAAGCCATATCTAAAGAAAAATTTCAACTTTCGTCAGTTTGAAATTCATTTATAATTAAGAGAACTTTCTTTCTTGGCTAAGTACTAAAAATGGAATGTAATTTTTGCCAAGTTAATAGTCTGATATTCGACACACTTTTACTCCAATATCTTTTGTTATTATATTAAGTGTCTATTCTAGCTTCAAAGTAATACGTGACCACAAAGAAATCATGATAGGTGTGCCCTATGACACCTATGAAACCCTTGAAAATAAAAGTCATCCTCATTCACACTTTTATGGCCAGCCTTTCAATCAAATGTAACAAAATGTGAATGGTATTGGAACTGAGGCAAATACATTCAATCAAATGTTACAAAGTATGAATGAGATTGAAACTAAGGCAAGTACATTCAATAAAATGTAACAAAACGTGAATGAGATTGAAACTGGGGCAAATACATTCAATCAAAAGTAACAAAGTATGAATGAGATTGGAACTGAATCTCAAATACAGCAAATACAGAAAAGGAAGCTGAAGGGCAGTAAGTAGAGAGAGAACATAACCTCTAAGTCCATCATGGCACATGGTACTAAAAATATTTCATAAACGAAGTCAAGATGAAACCTGGAAGGAAGAAGGAGGACTGGAAGTCTAGGTTCCTGAGTTCTTTACTGTGAGGACTTTATTAACCAATTAAATGCATAGCTTTTTAAAATACTTCCACGATGTTAAAAACTATTTTGTTTGTAACACTGTTTTATTTGAAGACGTGTAGCTGAAACCAATTGGCAAAGAATAGAATTTTATCCCAGAAGGGAATGACGCCTGAGCCTTAAACTACCAGCAAAGTAAAACTGGATGTTGTTTTAATTAAGTCTGAGGGAAAGGAATGTTATAAAGCCTTATTTTTGTATCTTAGAGAGAAACTATGGGCTTCAAAAAGTTCATTTTAAAAACAGAATCCTGAGTTCTCAGGGAAAAAAGGATTTTTTTAAATTTAGAATTTGGAAAGCATTCATACACATGATTCTTTGAAAGGAGTCTTCACTTCTTTTAAATGTGCGTATCTAAGTTATAACAGAACTTGTGCATAGAATAAGCTCTAATGGATTTTGGAAAGATGGCTCAGATTAAGAAAGCTGGCTGCTCTTCTAGAAAACTCAGGTTCACATTCCAGCATTTACATGGCAGCTCAGTGGATATTAGCCCAAAAGCTCAGATTACCCAAGATACAATCCACAGACCGCATGAAACTCAAGAAGAAGGACAACCAAAGTGTGGATGTTTCTGTCCTTCTTAGAAGGGGGAACAAAAATATTCACAGGAGGAGATATGGAGACAAAGTTTGGAGCAGAGACTGAAGGAATGGCCATTCAGAGCCTGCCCCACCTGGGGACCCAGCCCATATACATACAGCCACCAAACCCAGTCTCTACTGAGGATGCAAAGAGGTGTATGCTGACAGGAGCCTGACATAGCTGCTTCCTGAGAGGCTCTGCCAGAGCCTGACAAATACAGAGGTGAATGCTAGCAGCCAACCATTGAACTGAGAATGGGGTCCCTATTGGAGGAGTTAGAGAAAAGATTGAAGGAGCTGAAGGAGTTTGCAACCTCATAAGAACAACAATACCAACCAACCAGAGCTCCCAGGGACTAAACCACCATCCAAAGAGTACACATGGACAGACCCATGACTCCAGGTCATATGTAGCAGAGGATGGCCTTGTTGGGCAACAATGGGAGGAGAAGTCCTTGGTCTTGCCAAGGCTGGAAACACCACCACTACCACCATTCCAGTGTAGGGAAATTTCAGGACTGGGAGGCAGGAAGGGACGGGTGGTTGGGAGGAACACGCTCATAGAAGAAGGGGGAGGGGAGATGAGATAGGGGTTTATAAACAGGAAACCTGGAAAGGGGATAACATTTGAAATATATATAAATTTTAAAAATCCAATTATATATGTATATACACATACATACATACATATGTGTGTATATATAAACAAAAACAGAATCATCTATTCACTCCTCTTCCAAATATCTATCACCCTCTGCTGGCCTCCCCAGGCACTACACTCCATGCATGCAGTGCATAAGCAGGTAAAATACCCTTTCAGGTTGAGTAATAAAATAATTATGAACTGGAGATTTGTGAGATGGAAATTTTTTTGGTTAACTCAAACGTGTGGGTTTTGTTGGTAGTGCTGCTCTTGTTTCAACTGCTGCAACAAAAGATCTTGACTTGGTAAATTCCAAATAGCTATGTGCTTCTCACAGTCATGGAGGTCAGGAAGTTCTTAATCACAGAGCCTGAGATTTTGATGTCTGGTTAAGACTGGTTTCCTGGTACTTAGACAGCACCATCTTCTCACAGTAGAAAAAGCAAACCAGTTCCTTTGGTATGGTCAAAGGGCATGAACCCCAAAGCCAACAAGTCCCATTTCCTGGTAGTTAAGATCCTGCCTTAGGAAGTTTTGCAGACACAATTCTTTAGGAAATACTAATTACAGATCAGTAGAACACATCTAATGCCTTGCCTGAGCTCTGGGAAGCACACAAGCTACCACTGGTTACAAGTCTTCCTCGGCATGTCCAGATCTAATGGCAGACTGAATCTTGAGCAGGAATGAGAGACTCTGCAGAGGGAAGGAGGCATGGAGCTGACCTTGCTGCTTTGGGAGAGGCTGTCTTCTGGGGACCAGAGCTAAGACTAGAAGCATCATGGGACCCATCCGGCATTCAGATGGAAACAAAATCAAGATTAAAAGCAAACAATATCCCTGATGCTCTGGTGTTGCCTTCAGACAGGAGCCTAGCATGGCTGCCCTCCCAGAGGCTGACCCAACAGGCAGCTGACTGAGACAGATGTAAATACTTATACCCAACCAATGGTCTCAAGTCAGGGACCCTGTGGTTGAATTAGAGAAAGGCTGGAAGAAGATGAAGAGGAGGAGACACCATAGGAGGGCCAGCAGTCACAATTAATCTGGACCCCTGAGATCTCAGGCACAGAGCCACCAACCAGGCAGCAAACACCAGCTGAGATGAGGCACCCCACACATATACAGCAGAGGACTGCCTGGTCTGGTCTCAATAAGAGAACACATACCTGACCCTTGAGAGACTTGAGGCCCCAGGGAATGGGGAGGCATGGCAGGGTGTGGGAGGTGTGGGGGTATGAGGGTGTGAGGATATCCTCTTGGAGATGGGGAAGGAGGAATGGGATGAGGAACTGTCAGGGGGCAGAATGGAAGGGGGATAATGACTGGACTATTAAAAAAAGATAATTTTAAAAGAGCAACCAGTGCAGCAATAAAATAAAGGGATGCTGAAAGCAGAAGTTGGACCAGATGGGACATTCTCGGGGAAGAACCCACCATGCCAAGCTGCTAGCCCAAGATGGGTCCCATGAGTGGAGTGGAGCAAAAGACTGAGTACCAGGCTCTGTGAGAGCCAAAAGGAAATAGTTCAGAGCACTAGAAACATAATCAGAGCTAAACTCAGCATGTCTAGAGGGGAGTGGGAAAGCATCTCATAAACGGCAGCTTAAAAAATAAAATACAAAACAAAACCAAACCTAACCAAGGAGGCAGAGAAACTTCTACAATGAAAACATAAAAAACCCAAGAAAAAGAAATTGGAGAAGATTCTAGATGAGGAAAAGATCCTGAACTACAGAATTAATACCATGAGGGTATTACTTGTCCAGGCTTGCTTTCTGATCATTGATCAATACCACAACGAAAGCAATGTAGAGAGGAAGGGTTCGTTTTACCCTACAGGTCACAGCGACAGTGTACCATCCAGGCAAGCCATGACAGGATCTTGGATATAAGAATTTAGTCAGAGGTTTGGGGAGTTATCTCGGTGGTAGAGCACTTGCCTAGCAAGCACAGGGCCCTGGGTTCAGTCCTCAGCTCCAGAAACAAACAAACAAACAAACAAAGACAAAAGAACTTAGTCAGAGACCAAAGAGCAATGTTACTCATTGGCGTGCTTTTTTACGGTTTGCCCAGCTTCCTTTCTCAATCAGCCCAGGTCTGCCTGCCCAAGGTGGCACAGTGCCAAGCCGATGGAGACAAACTGTCAATCATTAGCCAAGAAAATGCCTGCAGATATGCCTTTAATTGAGGTTTCCTTGTCCCAGATGACTCTAGTCTGTGTCGAGTTGGCAAAAATCTAACTTGTACCTGACCAAAACCAATCTACTGATTCAGTGCAATCCCCATTAAAATTCTAAGGATACTTTCATAGAACCAGAAAAACAATCCTAAAAGTCATGTGGAAACACAATTTTCAAAAGGAATCCTGAGCAAAAATAATCGCCACACTTGACCTTAAACCACACCATAGGGCCACAGAGACAAATGTAGCACACTCTTGACACGGAATGTGGACCAATGGAACATGAGAGAGGGTCCGGAAATAGACTCAACAAATATGGCAAAATAGTTTTTACGAAGGCATCAAAATATGTACCAGAAAAAAAGATTAGACTCAAATCTCTCGCTTTCCATAAAAGTCAATTCAAAGTGGATCAAAGGCCTTTATTTTAAATGGAAAAGTTCTAAACTGCTAAAGCAGAGCAGAGGGAAATAATTCAGAGCATAGGTGTAAAAAACTTTAATAAAGCACAAAACGCCCTCTAGATTGATAAATCGGGTTACATGAATTAAAAATATGAATTTCTGCACACCACTCAACAAACTGAAGAGGCAACGTAAACAATGGAAGTGCACCAGCTATACTTCAGATTTGATGTCTATAACGTATACGGAATTATAAATATTAAACAATAAAATATCAACACTGTTCATCAATAAATGTCATCCTAAAAGTCATGTGGAAACACAATTTTCAAAAGGAATCCTAACCAGCATACTTGGCCTTAAACCACACCGTAGGGCCACAGAGACAAATGTAGCACACTCTTGACACAGAACGTGGACCAATGCAACATAAAAGAGGGAAACTGAACACAGAGCTCCCAAGAAGAAATGGAAACAGTCAGTAAAGTATTCAACATCCTTAGCCATTGGGGAAATGCAACTTAAAACTACTCTGAGATTCCAACTCACTTTAGTCTTAATGGCTAAGATCAAGAAAGTAAATGACAACAGATGCTGGTGCAGACATGGGGAAGTATAACTATTTTACTTTACTTTTGGTGTCAGTGGCAACTGGTATAGTCATCATGGAGATTACTTTTAAAATATTTATTGAAGACTAAATATAGAACTATCTTATAATGCAGGTATATCACTCCTGGGCATAGGGAAAGGGCTCTGGATCCTACCACAGAAGTAGCTAAACATCTGTATTTACCACTGCTCTACTCATAATAGCAAAGAAACGGAACCAGCCTAGATGTGCATTAGCAGATGAGTTGATAATGAAAATGTGGCACATAAATGCAATGGAGTTTTATTCAGCCATGAAGAAAGCTAGAATTGTGGAATTTGCAAATACAGAGATTGGAAAAGTGCCCCGAGCAAGGAGGGGTCGGGAAGACAGAGAGGAGAAAGGGAGAAAGCAAAGGAAAGCACATTTCAAGATGCCACGGGTACACAGCCTACACTGCTGGGTTCTAATTAAAAATTGATGATGTTTTAAAATTTTTAAAGTTTACCTGGTGCTTTCTCCCACAGCCTCCCTGACACCCTGTCACGTGGCCACTAGCACAGAGGCAACCTTTAAATTCGACACCACCTCTTCTGCTTCTGAGAGATCAGTGGGGTCAGTCTCTGAAGCACTTCGTGCACAACTATCAGCATGTTGGTTGAGCTGGTTCAAGCATCCCGGTGGCTATCTCTAACCATAAGAGGAAGCCAAAGGTTAACAAAGACTGCACCGAGGTCCATAAACATCCGCCGAGGAAAAATCTAACCTCTTGTTGAGTGTTGTACAAACACACAGTACACTTAGCCATGGCAACACAAGCTGTCAAAGTATTCTTACTGGAAGCAAAATTGATTGGTACAGCTGTTTTATGAGTATCACCTTTTTCAAAAAAATAAAAAGCATGCATACTTTTGTGGATGTTTTAAATTTCTCAAAGCAGAAAGATAAGTTCTATATGTCTTATTTCAAAAAGGGAGGAACATAGTTCCTATAACCAACCACCTTAGAAAAGACAAGCTAGAAAGGAAATTAGCGCAAACAGGGATGGACAGATGGACAGACACGGCGGACACAGCATACAAAGGAAAACTCATCATTTACAACAGAGGCCGTGTGAGGACGTTGCTCTGCTCTCAAATCTTGGAAAGGGAGCTGAGAATAGCACCAGTGACTGCGCCAATGAACGATCTCTGTGCGTTATAAACGGTATGTTTTTAATGCGTTCTCCCACTGATGGATCTCTTTGTTAGAAAAATCCCATTTCTCCCCAGGTCATTTTTCATGTCTGTCTCCCTGAATGTAGCTCTTTGTCTGACAGAAGAGCAAAGCCCACATGAATGGCACAAAACGGATCCGAGCGGTGCACAAATTGTACAACACGGGTGTAATCGCTTCGTCCCTGTCGACTGAACTGCAGTTGACCTTGGAGGGAAGGTCAGGGGTTCCAGTCCTAAGGATGCTCATTCGAGCTGGAAAACTCTGCTTGCAAAGGTGACAGCGTACTGAGGGAGATAAAATGAATGCCGTGTGCTTATTATACCAACACAGACCCTGGGCGGCTCTTTTGCCAACAGGATTGGCAGCCTCCGAAAACAGTACAAGACATGGAAATGTTTCTCTTCGGTGACAAACCCTCACTTTTAAACCATCTCTGCTTCCAAAAGCTTTGCAATTAGATCACATCACATCTAATACTTGGACCAGCCGTGTAATATCCAAATGTGTGTGATTTCCCAGAGACGTCTACTGGGAGTTTCATATATGCCCTACCGAGGACACCATAATGAGGGTCACTTTGGGATGGAAAAGGGCAAAGTATCCAAAGCAAGTGATTGGCAAGCAATACAACACAAGCAGAGCTTAAAAACTCAGGCCACCAAAGAATTTGTTTTCAGTTAAAAAGGACACAGTGCAAAAGAATTTTAACCAGAGAGTAACACAACACACTTTTCAACCACCAGGTATACTCTGTGAAGAACAGGAGGTCAAAGTTGGAAGCAGAGAGGCCACTTGCCAGTAGGCAGCTGCGGTCATGGTGCTTCTGGTGTGGGACAATGATGGTGGTACAGAGAAGGCTGGTGATGTGGATGTGCGGATGAGGAGAAGACAGTACCCCTGGAAGACAGGAAAGTGTGCAACCCAGTGAATCCTTCATTGTTCCTACTCATCGAAAGCATTAGATCAGCAGACTGGTTCCAGCCTTGCTTTGCAAATCTCTTGCTTTGTAAATAAATATGAATTCACAAGGAAGAAAGGTGTTGTTGTTGTTTTTAATTTAAAGTCAGTGGTATATCTTAGTTGTAATTCTTCTACAATTCCTGAATTTTTCCACAGTTATTGATTCATCCCTTACCATATGCATAAGGCTGTGCTGAGCAACTCAGAACTCAAGGGCCCCAGCATGGTTCTACGATACTGTCAAAACTACCAAATTGTTCATAGGATTCGAAATACAGGAACAGAAACTCCTAAGACACCCCCACAGAGGCATCTGACATGTCCACGTCAAATTGAACACTTCCAAGTCTATCTTTCCTGGGTGATAAATCTGCACATACTCCAGCCAGCAAGCTAGAGGACCATGTCAACTCGCCACTCAGGCCTAGTATGTTCTCATAATTGTGTAAGACAAATTTCACTAGCTTTGGTTCTCCAGGTATGTGTGCTCATTTGGAACACACACAGAGGTCAGGAAATACATAAAGGAGATGGGAGGCCTTACAACAGAGGAGACAGAATACACTGCTGTAAATGGGGATAATGGAACAGGAATTGTCAAACTGGGGTAAGGAAGGGGATCATAGAGTAGACACGTGAAGGTAAGAAGGAATATGTAACACTAAAAGCTTTTCGCAAAAGTCATATGGAAACCCGTTGCTATACAGGACTCCACATACACATATGCAAGAGAAGAAGAGGATAAGATGAAGCTACCCTAATAAGGAAGCAACAAATAAAAATCCCTAGT
The DNA here is from genome assembly GCF_011064425.1 of Rattus rattus. NCBI lineage: Eukaryota > Metazoa > Chordata > Mammalia > Rodentia > Muridae > Rattus > Rattus rattus. Next base: position 109,509,519 of record NC_046157.1, read on the forward strand.
GCCAGGACTAGGTCACTTCTTTTGAAGTTGGCCCTTAAGAGTACACAGGCCTTCATACATTACTACATCTTGCCAATACTATTAATTACTGTCCAGAACTGACAAAAAGGAAGAAGCCTAGTGCTGAAGACACCACATACATAAGCCATGAAACATGATGAAATCAAGATGGTACTCCCCTGGAAGCTTCCTCTACCCACTGCTTTCATCGTGCTAACAGGTGGATACTAACAGAAAAGTAGCTGTCAATTACACCCAGCTCTGAACTCTGTAAGTTACGGTAATGATGTGCCAAGATATGCCCACGGACACAACATGGCAGGAGCATCATGGGAGTAACAAATCACTTCGTTATTGGATTTAAGTTCTGCTCCACAAGATGAAACCCATAGCTGGCAACATTATCCGGCCAAGAACCTATAGGGAGACATATCGTGGGCCCAAGGGGAGAATCTGCTATGACTATTTTGCTAAATGAATATGATGCTTGCTGTGTGAAATAATAAAAAGGGTACCATCACACGCTAGCACTGGCTACTCTCTGGCCCCAGCAGTCTCAACACTTCCAAGGCCTCCAAGAACCCATACCATCATGTGAGGGCAACAGCAGGGCACTCTCTTACCCCAAGCTCTGAAATCTCTCCACCCAACTAGCTACGTTCCCACGGCAGGTCACTGCCATGTCAGCCGCACCCATCCAAATCCACATGGCTAGCTGGTTCATACTTCTCGAAAACCCTTGTTTTGCCACCATACCTTTTTCTCTGGAACCCAGCAGAGTCACCCTGTGAAGGAAAACACCACACAATCTTAGTTTAGAATCAACATCTAACACAATCACAGGGCACAGGAAATAGCATCCTAACTTTGTAAGCCATTCTAAGTTAAATTCTCTGGTGGTAAATCCCAGCGGATCCACCATCTAATCCAGCAGTCTCTTATTTGCTACATCTTGTCCTCCCAGTTTCCCCATCTGAAAGTAAGTCCCCTTTTCCAGCTCTGGGGGGAGGGGAGGGAAAATGGGGGAATTGTTTGGCCTTAAGAAGACCACACCAACAATTGCTGTAGTCTCTGATGTCTGTCCTGATTGGCTCTGAGATCAGGAATTCAAGCAGGTCGGTTCAGCATGCCTGACAATGGATATCACCAAAGCTGTACATTCTGTAATATACAAATCTTAAAACAAAATTTAAGTATCATCAAAATACTGTTTTGTTTAATTCTCTGGAATCTAGTCTTCAGGGGGTCTCCCTTCATCATATCTGATCCATATAACTCTGAAAGGTGTATAGACACTAATCACCTTTTCTAAAAACACAAAGACAAAACCTTTCTCCCAAAATAACATGTTCTTAAGCCAATAACAAAAAAAGTCTTTGCTTGACCTCTCTCTCAGAGGAATAATATAACCACAAAACACAAAACAATACCCATTTTGAAAATTAAAACAATCCAAAACAAAGCAAACTGAAATGCTGTATGAGCCTACTCTTACTTTTTTTTTCTATTCTGTCATGTCAGGAAATTAACCCAAAATTCCCATGAAGCCCATGAATGGAGAATAAGAGTTTCTTTCTTTTTTTTTTTAAATTGGGTTATTTTTATTTACATTTCAAGTGTTATTCCCTTTCCTGCTTTCCTGAACATTAGCCCCCTATCCCATCTCCCTCCCCTTCTTCTCTAAGGGTGTTCCCCTCCCTAACCATCCCCCTTTCCTGCCTCCCCTGACATTCCCCTACACTGTGGGGGTCTAGCCTTGGCAGGACCAATGGCTTCTCCTTCCATTGGTGCCCAACAAGGCCTTCCTCTGCTACATATGCAGCTGGAGCCATGGGTCAGTCCATGTATATAGTCTTTGGGTAGTGGTTTAGCCCCTGGGAGCTCTGGTTGGTTGGCATTGCTGTTCTTATGGGGTTGCAAGCCCCTTCAGCTCTTTCAATCCTTTCTCTAATTCCTCCAACGGGGATCCTGTTCTCAGTTCAGTGGTTTGCTGATAGCATTTGCCTCTGGATTTGACATGCTCTGGCTATGCCTGTCAGGAGACAGCTATATCCAGCTCCTGTCAGTATGCACTTCTTAGCTTCAGCAATCTTATCTAGTTTTGGTGGAATAAGAGTTCTTGTAGACTTTAATATACCATCTATCTGTTGTGCTCTCTACCTGGAGTCACAGACTTCTATTTATCAATACCTTTTCACAGCAGGCAAATTATCACTGCTCTCTGCTTGAAGTCAGTGACTAATTTTCCTATCCTAGTTCTAAAATTTCCCACATGATTCAGACAAAATCTGTATATAAATCTATCCTAAGAGCAAATAATCCCAATTTTATAAACTTACCATTCAATCAGTATCTGCCACCAAGAAGTAGTCAGCTGCCATTCTCCAGCTTTCTGACTCAGAGCAGCCATCTTGTCTCTTTTCACAGCAGAAGACCTCAGAGACCTCTTTCTTTGCCTCAAGGTTCCTGCCTTGAGTCAACACATGACTCAACTCTACCCCACTCTCTCCCAATTTTTGACTAGATTACTAACAAAAGGCTAAGAATCTTATATTTCTAGTGGATTCTTGCCTGTCCCGTTGGACATCATCTGTTGCGTTAAATATTTCTTTTAAAAAAATCAATTCCTAATGACTTATTATTACTTCCATAGATGAATACATCTTTCAACCTTCATCAGACAATCTTCTATTTGCAACAGATGGTAATGAGCACAGAGGCACACAACTGGCCAAGGTACAGAGAATAAGAGACTGCAAAATTCTCCACCTAGAACAGAACGTATATACCTCACCTCCTTCCAAGGCTAAAAGCCATTGAGGAAAAGGGGGCATAAAAGAATGTACAATCCAGAAACCATGGATAACAAAAGGAAACAGAGCCTCCCAGGCACAGCAGGGTGGTCGCACACGTAAACTAACAGCTATTGTGGCATGATGCCCAAGTTGAGGCCAGACCAAAGTCCAGCATGCAGAGAAGAGTTAGACACAACATCCCACCTCCTGCTGAGGAGCCATTAGAAACTGATAGCTACTGGGAGGAATGTCATTTTGCTCTGAGAGTAGACACTCATAAGACAATGTCCAAGTGGAAGGCCAGACACCCAAGGATGCTTGGGCATCATGAATTGGCCTTAATGGAGGTAAAAGGTACAAAGTAGTATGGATGGGCAAGAGGGTAGATCTGGGAAGAAGTAGGGGTATAGACACAGTGTGAATTTCTCAAGCACTAATAAAAAAAATGTTAAAGAAATGAATAGTTAAGTGAGTCACCTTCAGTTAATGTATCAGGGCAGGTCTTTAACGAAGTCACTATTTATCACTCCCCAAGCTCTGACATTCTTGTCATTAAAATTGAGGGAATATGGGAATACTTGTGCCCCCTACTTCTGGATGTGGTTATACAGAGCTCCTCTTTGTCCCATCTCTCTGTGATCATCCAATAGTACTTATAATAGTAATTATAAAAATGCTACATAATTTATCTCCTCTATGACAAATCCTTTCATTAAGCCTCTGTTTATAGACATTGAAAGCACTTTTTTAAGGGAAAGATTAAAATTTTAGCCTAGTGCATGTCCACACTCACCTGCACTGTCCACTTTTACTTCGGTTCTATTTTTGAATTCCAACACCATGTATCTATCTTCCATGCCATTAGATCTCAAGCTCCCCAGGCAAGAATGTGATTAATTACAGTAGAGTTATGGCATCCGTATCTGGGAGGCTTAACATATATTAAATAATAATCATTTTAATATACGAACAAACTAAAGGAGAGTTCAAGCTATTATTGTTGTGCCACAGGATAAAATTATGGTATAAATATAAATATTGCACTCAGCTCTCTTTTTGTTCACATATTTACAATAGTACTTATTCTTCTCTCAAAGAATATTAAGTATTCTTTAAGAGAATATTTAAATGTAGTGTTTAGAAGCTAATATTTGGAATCCTCCACTTTGGGCAAAAATGAAGTGATCCATTGTCTGAAACAACTAAAAAAATGGTCAACACTCCCTCAATGAAACAAAGTTTCAGGACACTGATCATAAAGAAATGAAGGACAGAGATTCCTGAGAGACAGGAAACAAATTTAGCAAGACTCTCTGTTGTTCTAAATTACTGTTTGGGAATTCATATACACCTACAAGCTATTGACAAGGACCCTGGGGCTCTGGGGTCCTTGGAGTCTTGATTCTGTCTGCTTCTTTTATGCATTTCCCAGACCAACCACCACCTATATAAATGAAATAGAAGGCTTATTCAATGCCACCATCAGCAAAGTGTTATGGATATCTTCCACCATGTTGGCTGCTATATCCAGTGACGAAATGCCATAGTCATCAGCCACTATTGCTAGTGACTATTCAGTGGAAATTTGGTTACAGCTTCTTTGTTTGAGGGCAGCTTTACTTTTGTGTTAGAGTTATTGATGGTCTCTAGTTCACCTTCAACTGGAATCTGGCTCAGACCATGAGGACTGGCCAAGATAGGCAGCCCTCATGTTACTACCACTCCCTCCCCTGACTCCTACACTGGACTTCTTTTGATATCTTTAGCTGAAAAGAAAAGGTCTTTATTCTGGAGGGCTACCTACTAAATCCATGCACTGTTAGAGTCTTGCTGTCACCTAGAAGATCTCATATCAACCAAGACAGAGAAAGTTAAGTTTATAAATGTTCCTCATGAACCTAGACAACTGGAAACAAGAAAAGATGAATGTGCACAAATATAGATATTCTGAAGATCTGAAGACCCAGGGAGAAGGCTGGGTCTTCTAAAGAACCGACAATCACCATTTGACCCTGCTTCTAACTGGCTTAGTGTTGTAGCTCTCTGAAGGCTAATCTTGAGTTTTGGTTTTGTATGCCTTTGGTCTTTATTAGTAGTATGCCATTATTCTAATGAATATGGCATTCCTTCCATTTTGGCTTTGTTGACATGATACGTAGATCTTTGGCAGGATTGGAGGATAATACAAGGTGGGTGAGACCTTGATTCCACCATTTATTTACTGCTTCAGTTGTTTTAAATAAAGCAAGCATGTTGAATAACAACGACTTCTGTGATATAGGAGTAGTCAGCGGCAGGAACCCCAAAAGTTCCACCAGAGAACTACTACCACTACCCAAAGACTACATACATGAACTGACCCATGGCTCCAGCTGCATATGTAGCAGAGGATGGCCTTGTTGGGCACCAATGGAAGGAGAAGCCCTTGATCCTGCCAAGGTTGGAACCCCAGTGTAGGGGAATGTCAAGGGTGCAGAAAGGAGAGGTGTATGGGGAGGGGAACACCCTTATAGAAGAAGGGGAGTGGGATGGGTTAACGGGCTTATGTCTGGGAAACTGGGAAAGGTAATAACATTTAAAATATAATTTTTTTAAAAAGTCTAATAAAAATTAAAAAAAAGAAGAAAACCACATTCTGTAACTGTGGGCCTTTCTAACCTCGCCCCAGCTCCTGAATAATGACTCTTATTTCTTTAATAATCTGTCTTGTGCTGGGTTTGCTTCCCACCGGCTCATAACCCAATTATCTCATTTATACTAACCTAAGCCCCGCCACATGTCTAGTTACTTCTCTTCAGTTTCATATGCCTGACTTCCTCCCTATCTCAGTGACAAATCTTCTCAGCCTCTCTCCTACCCTCTCTGTCTGGAAGTCCCACCTTACTATTCTGCCTTCTGCTGTAGGCCATAGGCTTGTTATTTAACCAATCAGAATGTGCCTTAGGCACAGGCAAGGAAGGAGAGAGAGACACATCTTCACACAGTATACAAAAACATCACTCCAGCACATTTCTTCAGCTACTGTAGCAGACCATGTGCCAATGCAGGGTTCGTTTCATTTGCCTTTGGGTGGAAACACTGATAGACTCCCCTGGGACCCAGAAATTCTCCAGTGTAATGAGTTTGGTGGCCATCATGAAACACTATCCCGTTCTAAAGTCACCACTTTTAAGTCATCTCGATGACCTATATGGAGATTACAAGCACACACACTGGACATGAGCCATAACCAGACTCGTCACTGGATTTATCTCCCTGTTGACGTGAACATCAGTTATTGGCTTACAACAGAAGAACAAAACACAGAGGAGTGAAGACAGGAAGGCAAAAGGAGAGTATGGATGCTCAAGAGGAGCCAAATCAGTGCAGTCTCCAAGCAGAAATGGACGGGAGATTCACCAACCGGGCCGTTCTCATAGGAGAGCCAAGCCAAATGCATGGAGTTCACAGCCTAAGACAATCGGATCTGCCTGTCATCTAGGATAGGTCCTCAATACAGACACATCCCACTTGTGTGAAACATGCCAGTGTTAACTAACGGGATCTTCGTTTTGCTCCTCGTGACACCAGAATTTAAACTGTTAGAAGCTTTAGGGAGGAAGCAGTTAGCAAGGAATGTGAGAGAAACTTAGACAAGTTGGTTGTTTCATTTTAAGCTTTTGACAGTGTCATGAAAATCATTACAGACACAGTAAATTTAGTCTGTAATATTGTTGAAGGTCAATGGGATGTTATAGTGAGAAGTGATACTTGTCCTTAGGCCTGATGACCTGTGTTCAACCCCCATATCTCACAAGGTGACAAGAGAGAAGCTAACCCCAAGAGTTGTCCTCTAACTGCCACACATGCTAGCATACAGAGAAACATACATACATGTGCAAACAAATAACAGAATGCATATATATATATATATATATATATATATATATATATATACACACACACATTAGAGATGAATTGAGAACGCATGTAGTTCAGTTGGGAGTGTAGGCCTAGCATGCATGAAGCCACAGGCTCAATCTCCAGCACCATATGAAGCCGGGCATGGCAACATGTATCTATATGTCCAGTCAGATGACCTTCATTGCAAGCTGAATCAAAGTTCTAGATTCATCCAGAGACCTGGTCTCAGTAAAATGAAGTGGATCGTCATCAAGGAAAACACAGATATCAACTTCCTTTTGATGCTACACTTAAAACAGATTAATTTAACAGAAGGGCTTAAGAAGTTAAGGCTCTTGAACAAATTTTGGATTAATTAAACATGGTCTTTGGAGCCCAAGGTGGCTTCAAAGTTCCTATGTAGCTAAGGATGACCTTGCACTATATTTTGTGTAAGTACATGTATGAGAGTGTTTGCATGTACGTGTTAAACTTATCTATCTTGTTACATTAAAAGGAAAAAGAGTGACTGATTCATCTGAGGTGACTCATGCTTGTTACTTGTAATATGTTGCCAGCCATTGTTATTGCAACATTTATGAATAAAACATTGGCTAAAAAGTTGAAGGCTTTATAAAACGCTGACTAGTATTTTTAGCATAAGAGTCATCAAGTACACGTACCTACTACTTCCATATTAAAAAGATCTAAAACGGCAAGCCTTCAGAAATACATTTACAGTTCCAGCCACTTTACACTTGTTTATGCCTCCTGGATACCTTTCCCAAGATGCTTATTAGAAACCAAGTGCTAGAATTTTGTTCTCACTAAATTACTGCTCTTGTTCCTGTGTTGAGACCTTGTGCATGGCTGCAGATCACTGGCCCTTTTGAAATCAACTGCAACGTTATTCTCACTGTAAATGTTTGGAGTGCAATCTGCAAAATATATGCATAATAATACATTAGTTTACATACATGGTACAAAGACTATTTAAACTATATTTGCTCTTGGGTACTTTAGTAAAATAGAGTTGGGAATTCATTCAGACAGGCAATCTAAGCATCAGTTGAACTCGGCTTTGGGTTTACAAAACCCTAGTTATTCTACTAGACCCTTGGCTCTCTTGCTCTGTCTCTCTGTGTGTCTGTCTCTCTTTGTGTGTGTCTCTCTGTCACTGTCTCTCTGTCTCTGTCTCTCTCCCTTCCCATCTCTCTGTCTCTCTCTCTCTCTCTCTCTCTCTCTGTTTGCAAAGGCCGGAAAAGTGAAGCTGCAAGTTAAACAATAAAGAGACAGGCACTGCCCCACATGCTTAGCTTCAGTGAGGAAACTCCCTGAAGTTTGTTTCTGAGGTATCTTAAGAAAGAAACCCTGCCTTTTAATCGATTTACTACAGGGGGCAGTGGGATATGAGTGCCGTGTGCGTACACGTGAAGGTTGGAGGACAACTCACAGGGGTTTCTCCTCCTACCATGTCAGTCCAGATAACTGGACTCAAGTTGTCAGGCTTGGTGGCAAATTCCTTCACCCTATGGTACCCCATCTCTACTGCACACACTTGTAACTCTCATAACACAGGCCTTAAGATTCGGGATGCTGTTGGCTCACCTGAAATATAGAAAACTGCTCTCAGCACCAGGATAGGACAGAAGGGAGGCGAAAAGAAAGCAGCAAATAATTTTAAACCTCTTGTCCACTGAATGGAGGCAGAGGTAAGAATAAGGCATGGGGTGAACTACATACAGTGGATCACCCTTACCGCACATAAAATACACCATAATCGACAGGGAGAAAGGACAGGTTGGAATTTTTATGAAAAGAGACTAACTTCGACACATAAGATATGTTTTTTTTTCATTGAATGAAAACTTTATTTAATAATTCATGTTTTGAGCAAAGAACGTGTGAGATTTCTTAGGTTCCAAAGCTCACATTTCTCTCTAAGAACTTTGATGCTGCATGCTTGGTCTTTCACATTCAGGCTTGTTGTGGGAAGTATTTAATCTCAATCAGGGATTTCTACCCCGCCTTTGACTCTTCGGTTTCCAGATGAAAGACACAAAACCTTTATATTTATAATAAGCCTTAATTGCTCTAGAGCTGGGCAGATATCTATCCTCTATGCTATTAGACTATTTCCCCATCAATAACCCCATTTTATAATTTACCATGTTCCACCTGGGCAGCTCTTAACTCCAATTGGCTAACCTTCATGATTCAGCCTCCCCATGGCAACTTCCTCCTCTCTCCATCTCCCTCTCTCCTGTGGTGTTCTCAGGACCCCAAGCCAGGAACCCCAAACCAGGCCTCTATCTCTTCTGCCTAGCTATTGGCTCCCTAGGCATCTATTTATTTAACCAATAGGGGATAACTTGGGGTGGGAGGAAGGTTACAAGGCATTATTTATCATCTGTGTACGTGCAGATTCTCTAGCCCCTGAGGCCAACCAGGCCTTGGGGGCCAGTATTTGGCATTACAATACAAGCAGAAGCCCAAAGCTCAACAAGGCTTTCCTGAACTGCACTGAAATTATCCTTGATGTGAAAAGCTTTCAGACCGAGACTCCCTGCAGATGTAATAATGAAAGTTGCTTAGTTGATATGTTTATTTTACAAACTTTACCAAGGCATCGACCACCCCAGGTATGAAGTCTCAGCATGGAGAGGCTTCTACATTACATGCCTACGACACAGCCATCCAGAGCCCATCAGGGATTCTATGTTTCTTTCATCAGCCACTAGAGCTTTGGGTAATCATCAGACCCTGTGGCTGCTGCTTATTAAAAAAAACTCATGCAGTTCTACCGAACAAGAACATTAGAGCAAACTCAGTCCAATGTCGTTTAGCATAAGGGGAAAAAAATCTTCCTTATTTCCTTTGCCCTTGCTCATAGAACCTACTATCTGGTTCTGGCTTGTGAATTTTAGGAAAAACCAAGTCCCTGTGATGTTTAATTGTATTTTGATCAACATATTGCTAATTTGGTTTAATATTTAAATATATGCTACGTATTATCTCCAAGTGCTTAATAGTGACTCTTATCATTTCCCATGGAAGGAAAGAGGAGTAAAGACAATATCTACAAAGTATGTGCCATAACCAAATTTAGGGGTCCGCAGTTAGAGGTTTACACACCATGTATTGGATTTGCTAGAAGTAAGACCACTGCAAGGTGACTCAGTGGATAAAGGTATCTGCCAGCAACGCTGACAACCTGAGTTTGACTCCCAGACCCAACATAGTGGAAGGAGAAAAACCAACTCCTGAAAGTGGGTCTCTAGTCACCATACATGTGTGGGATCAGACAGGAAAATCAATGTAAGAAAACAATTTTAGGAAGTTAAATGGTGTACATTTGAAGGAGACATGGCAATTACCTTGAAGTCTCTGTCCAAAATTCTTACAGTGATATATGTTGTATGTCTGAAACCACTGTACAAAGTAAATAAGCACTGTGCCTAAGGTCCACTGCATTTCACAAGAGGAGGCAGGAAGACTGTTAGAGCCAGAGGATCATGGAGCTTGCTCTGAGATTGTGTCTCTTAAGACTATCAGAAACTACACTTACGAAGTCTCACCGACATGGCTGCCTAACCATGAGCTGAATAAGCACAGCAGCAATAAACACACAAAAAAATGGTGGAAAGGTCCTCCAGGAGGCCTCAACCCTACACACAACAAAGAACCAATAGTAATGGTCAGCCTGAAAAGCATATATATAAAGAACGTTCTAGAGTCTGAACGGGTTGTATTTATGTACTTGAGAGTATATATTGTCTTAGTTACAGTTTCTGCTGATGCAACAAGGACACTGTAACCATAGAGCAAGCTGGGGGGAAAAGGTGTATTCAGCTTATACTTCCACATTGCGGTTCATCAGTGAAGGAAGTCAGGACTGGAACTCTGACAGAGTAGGAACCCGGAGGCAGGAGTTCATGCAGAGGCCACGGAGGAGTGCTGCTTTCTGGTTTGCTCTCCATGGCTTGCTCAGCCTGCTTTCTTATAGAACCCAGGACGGAATGACCAAGAGTAGCCCCACCCACAATGGGCTGGGCTCTCCCCATTGATCACTAATTGAGCAAATGCCTTACAGATGAATCTCATGGAGGCATTTCCTCAGCTGAGGTTCTTTCCTCTCTGATGACTCTAGCTGTGTTAAGTTGATGCACAATTTATATATGATTTAAATAATGTAATATATTACATAATATGTATACAGATATAGACATATGTGTATGTAATAATTAATGAAAAAGGGACATGAATATGAAAAGGAGCATAAAAGGGTTTATTGGAGGATTGGGAGGAAGAAAAGGGAAGTGGTGGGAGATGATATAATTAAATTATAATCTCAAAAACTAAAGAAGTAATTTTTCTAAAAAGTAAATATCCCACACCTTCCATAAGCTTCTGCCTGTGCTTAACTTACCAGGCCAAGCTCACCGATATGGCCACAAAGAATGAAAGCAGGCCACTGGAAGAATCTGTCGCAAAACTTAAGCTGTGGCAATTTTGTTGAGAAAATCGGACTTTTTTATAACCCTATCAGAGACAGAATAGAATGCCAATTGCCAGGATCAATATAGGTATAGTTGCCAGGATACAGTGAAGTTTGCAGGGCATCCAGAGTTCACAAAATTATCATCCAAGACCAATTGTCCTGGCAAGTCTCCATGCTTCCTTGACTACTGAAGGAACAATCTGAGAAACACGAAGCAGCCTTAATACCTCACTGCGTGAGGGAGTGCATTGGTCTGTCCGGAATGGGAAGGCACATTGCACCCCAGGAGCCATGGACTTTAATCTGAAAAACCTATGACACATGCCTCTCAAGGCAACCAGGCCAAGCCAGCCCCATGGTTTCCCTGAAGCCTTCTATTCTTTCTGTCAGGAAGCTCTACAGAAGCGTCAGCATGCTAAGATTTACAGTGGCAGGAGATCCCAGCCCTGCAGGTCATCTCAGGGAAATCATGTCCTCCTGCTGTGAGGACTCCATGTCTTACACATTTACAGTTCATCTGACAAGCTACTCCAACAAATACCACAGGAAACTCCCATTACATTTTTAGCAGAAGCATGGCCATCTAAACAAATGAGTGTGAAATGCATAAATATTCACAAGAGGAAATCAAAGGCACTATTGGGCTATAGGTAAGTCAACAGGACAAAGCAGATTCCACCCTTTTAAATCAGACCCGATTACATATGAAATCCCTACTACCTTTTACTTGGTGGTGATAAAATATACACTCTTTGTGGAGTTCTGCGAAGTATACTCTTCTTGTAGAACATTAAATGAACTGGAATGTCGGATAAGTGGACCATGCCACCAGACAGAAGACCTGATGTGATTGAAGTAGGTTCAAAAACCCCAGGAATTCTCATAATTGAGAGTGGCACGTGTTGGAACCACGTAGACCTGTCCTGGAACATAGAACTGCGACACTTCATTGAAAAGGCCATGAGAACCAGTCACATAGGGACAACACTTGAAGACCTTCTGCATGCAAATAGAGCATCCCTAACACCTCAGACTGAGCCAATAGGAAGCATCTACCCCTGGATCCCACCTTACTCCCAAAACTGCATGGATTAAAGTGCACGAGTTACTTCATCAAGAATCGTCTGAGGGTGGCTTTTTTATTGAGCTGTAACACTCCAGTGAAGAGTTTTCTCTCTGGAAGGAAACAAGACTGGACCTTGACTCCGCCCAGCATGCCCTGCTCAAGCTCCTGCCACAATTGCTATAGCTACCCTGCTGCTGGTTGCAGCCACATCCTGCCTCTTGCTTAGTGGCTCAGGCTATGGCTCTCCTAGCTGGCTGCCTGCTATGGCTTGTCACTACTGCTACCACGGGGCTGCAAGGGAAATCGAAGAGATCACGGGGCTGCAAGGGAAACCGAAGAGATCTGGCTGCCTGCCCCGTCCTAGCTTCCCCTTGGAGAGTTGTAACACTTTAGACTTTCCGGCCAGGGCAGAGCCCCTCAGAACCTCTCAGAACCTTTAAAGTTCTATCAGTTGCATGCTATCGCACCTAAGCTGTCTGCAGCTCCGGCATCCTAAAAGCTATAACAGGCTCACGGCCCGACAGGGGAAGTTATGTGTTACTGCATAAGAGATTTAAAGGCAAGAATATCTACTAAAATGTAGCTCTACACTTGTGTCTCAGACTGCTCTATAACAGTAGTGTGGGACAAATTTTATAAGAAAAAGATACACGGGCTACCTGAAGGGAAGAGGCTTCCTCTGGATGCTAGAAACTTCTGTACCGATTAGTGATGGAAGGTAGACTCGGGAAGTATCTTGGAAATGGTTGTTAAGACAAGATGATAACTTGGCGACTATCATTAGGGAACGAAAGGATGAAATTGTCACTCAACACAGGTCAGTGATAGGTATCATCGTGAATAAGCAAAAACAGCTCATGCTGTCAGGAAGCTCTAAGTGCCTACAGAGCCCTGTGCACAACCTGCATGCGGTTTCTAGTACCAGAGCTGGAATATTGAGAACATCTGTACGTATTTAAGAAAGCTTAAATGAAAATATTAATCGCCAGTTACTGTAAGCAGTTAAAGATTTGAAACTGGGTGCATCACCCATGGGGAAATTAGACTAAAGTAAAATGACAACTAGGATTTATCAACTTGGAAAAAAAATCTTTTAAATTAGAGGGGGAAGTGGGCATAAGTTTCTACAACTTCTGGGGAAATCAATTCGGTAATATATGTTTAAATCACAAATATTCCTTAACATGACAACCTCACTTCTAGGATTTCTCCTACACAATCTGCTCTCAAATGTACAGGAGGACATATTCATTTAATGCCTGTTTAGTGGTCACCATCTGCAGACCTGTTGCTGTCGTAACTAGGACGTAAGCAGCGAGCATAGAGTCTCCTAAGCGTGTATTTGCTGGGGCTAAGTCTACAGGTAAACGTGTGTCAGCTGGAGGGAAGTGCGGTGAAGAGAAGTCACGTAGGGAAGGGAATGCCAAGAGAAGATGGACATATCATCTAAGCTATGTAAGGAGGTGACAACTCAAAGATCTAAGGAAATTAAGGCCACTGCTTATGTACCCGCATAAAGAGTACTCACATATACCCCAACCAGGTGGCACACACCTCTGCTCCCACATACTCATGAGGCTGAGGCAGGAGGATTGTGAGTTTGAGGCCAGCCTGAGCCTTGTCTCCAAACTCAAACTTCAAGAGGGCTGGCTGATACCTGGTGATACACCCCTATGCGGTATATTCAAGATCCTAGCTTCAACCTGTTAGTAAGTGGAATCGATGAGTGTGTGGGTGAACGGGTGTATATCACATACAAGGCTGTATTTTTATTGTAAAAGGATTTCATTGACGTAAAAGGTTACATCAGTAGAGGTAAATGGATATAGGATGTAATTTGTGCAGAAAAGAAAGTGTGTGAGTCGTTCTGAAGGCAAGTTTGGAACTGCTTCTGAGACTCACTGTCCCTGGGCCCTCTTGCTTGTCACAGAGTGGACACACTCTCACATTAGCCTCCCGCATACCACCCGATGTGATCAACATTAAATGATTACAGCTGATGGTAAAATACTGATTCTATAATAGCTATTTCTGAGACTTGTAGAAATCTTCAACGGTAATGTTCCATAATCCAAATCAGCTCAGGGAATCCATATATAAATGCACATCCCATGTATGTGTACAGTAAGAATACTTTCTGACGAGACACATCAAGAAATTCATAGGTAAATACATGACACATACTTACAGTAAAAAAAAAAAAGAAGTGGTTTTTGCACTTACTGATTAAGGTCTTTAGCAGAAAAGAATATATACCCTTGAAAAGATCAATTCAAACGACACATAATTATCTGTGTCACTGAAACAGACTGGCGCTCACAGGTCTAAAGCATTTTGTCAAATATTTGAGAATTCATATCACCACTCTCTTTGAAGAAAAGCCAATCCCATGTGTTCCTCCCTTTCAGATTTTAATACACAATGTCATAAAGCAAAGGCTTGAAGCTAAAAACAAATTTGAGCAAGAATAAATAGCCAACAAATCAAAACCGACACGGCAACCAAACCAAGCGCCTGCACGAAACGCAGCGCGGAATAAAACACACCCAGAGCATTCAACTTTTATGCCTTTCCCCTGAGTTTTGCAGAAATGTTTATTTATAGGAAATCACGGATTTTTCTAGAGGCAGAGAATGAACAGAGTAGGAGGCGGATTGAGACACAGGCAGGACTCACTACATGGATGACTGGAGGAAGCTTGTTTCCTGCTAACTCGCTCCTACTGACCCAGCGCACCTCACCCTGATGCCTGTAACCCTGTTTCCAGCTGCCGTTGCCAACTGCTCAGGCGTGAGGACAGCAAGACCACCAGAGGCCTGTTCTGAGGGAAGGGCCTACAGCACAGGAGTGGACGTCAATTGTGGCTACACACCAATAGACTTGGATGTCAACTCGCTCCCGGGTCTCTTTCAACAATATCCTTCACTGCCAGTAAATCCAGCGTGAGAGACCATGCTTAACCTCCGTAAATAGGTACTCTGGGATTTCGATCATTTTCACGTCTCATATAAAGAATTGTAAAATACACAGAATTTCAGCCATGAGTGAGGGTTTGGAAATGATTTTCCAATGATTTTCCTGGGCTGATGCTATTAGTTGGGGCTCCAGAGACAATTATTTGAATGGAAGTTCAGCATCCCCCAGCTTGACCATTTTTATACTCTGGCTATGTGTCTGCCCGCCTGTTTAGTGTTTCAGTAAACAAAAGATTTCTACTGAGTCTTCAGAGTGTAACAGGACACAGTAGCTGCTTCACTTCTGTGTGACCCTTCCACACGACCAGAAAAAAAAAATGTTCCATCAAGAGACCTTGGAGTCCTAAAACACTTTTTTTCCCTTCAGTTTCCTTGGGCTTCACAAAACAACAAGAACTAGATGCCTGGATCAGTCCTGGGTAGTTTTATAAAGATACCCTTTTCATCTGTGTTTGAAAGGCCAAAGTAGCCTTGTATGATAGTTTTCTGCAGCCTGGTAACCAGGGAGTATGGGCAAGGAAGTGAGAATTTAGTTGAGTGCTAGTTAATATAGATCTAATCTCAAGTCCTTTTGTGCATCAGAAAAGATCAGTAAATCAGTGTATGTCTTATTATCCACGTGAATAGGTAGTGAATATTATTTCACATTAACATTAGCTGGCTCTGCTACTGTATTTTTATTTTAGTGTGGTACTATGTAAAAACATTGGCTAGTGTCGTGTAGTATAGTATAGTGTAGTGTAGTGCAATGTAGTGTAGTATAGTGTAGTGTACTGTAGTGTAGTGTAGTGTAGTGTAGTGTAGTGTAGTGTAGTGTAGTGTAGTGTAGTGTAGAGGAAACTGACAGGCCATGATAGGAGTGGACTGCTTGGAAGCCAGTTGGCTGATAGAAAGCACTCTATAAAAGTGTCTCTTTGCAATCCTGATCTCACTTATGAAGAAGTCTGCCTTGTGTTCAATATTTTCATCCTCAAAAATTTTCCACAGCCTATGCTGCAGCATCTGCATATCTGAAAACAAGGGACAAAGACAGAGGGAAACCTGGTCTTTCTTGTTTTCTCTGAATACACACACACACACACACACACACACACACACACACACACACACACACACACCTAGCAGGATGAAAAATCATGGCTTCTACAGAATACATGTGGTACTCTGTAGGTATGGAAGCTGGCTGGTGCGGAAGCTGGTGTGGCCCTAGGTCTTTCTGTCTCCTATACAGATATAGGTACAGATAGATGGTGGATAACAATAATCTCCACGCTGCAAAACTGAGGCTGTAGGTTTTCATACTGTGCTCTGCACAGCTTTGTTCCCAAGGCAATTGGAGGTTTATATCTTAGAAACCAAGAACACATAGCAGAATCTTATCAGCATACACTTTATCTTGGCATAAACTTTGAGGTCCTAAAATCCAATGGGGGATACTCATCAATTAAAGATTATGGCGGGCAGGTTTGTTGGGGAGCCTTGGAATATATTTGTGGTAAGAGTTAGGCATGCTAGTATCTCTATTTTAGATCAAAAACAGCATGTTGGGAATGGTTAGGCCTAGGTGGAAGCTGATAAATAAGATAAATATAATCCCAGTTTTATGTACACATTTATTAATTGATCAGTTGAATGGTTGTGCAAATATGGGGCAGGGGGTTATGTACATGTGGGTGCAGGTATCCTTGGAGGCTAGCAGATAGCATCAAACCCCTAAAGCTGAAGTCAGGCAGCTGTGAACCACTTGATGTGGGGACCTGAACTCAACATTCCCTGCAATATCAATATGTGCTTAACCACTGAGACACAATTGCAGCCCCCAGATTCCATCTCCTGCTATCTTTGTTATAAATTGTAACAAAGCATTAACTAAATATAATATAACTCATGTCTATTATCTAAAATTACCATGTGTTAGGTATTAGTATGCTTAATAATGTAGCAATATTCACTACTGCTTGGTTAATATTGAAGCATTGTACCAATATCCATTCAGATGCTTGATAAGTCATCCTGGTCTTCCCCCAGAGTCTACTTAAAGCATCAAGTTCAAATTGCTTTGCCTCATAAATACCTTTCAGATTCATCTTTATTTCCAGCTCTCTGAAATCATTAGTTCAAATAGTATTAGTCCTCATCTAAATTATTTCATCATCCTTAATCTCTTCATTCAATGTTATGATAAAGATCTTTCATCTTTTGTAACAGTTATAGCCTTTTTTAATTTTTGGCAATTTCATATATGCACACAATATATTGTGCTTACATTTACCTCACATTAATCTCTGTTGCCCCCATTCTTTTCCCTCTGAACCCCTTCTTCTCAACTCATCTTGGGGTGGCCACACTATCAAAGAAAATGTCACCCACACTCACAGAAACAATTAACAGTCAATAGAGCTCCCAGGAAGAGATAGAGCTTCATGGGTACTTCCTGCATCCATGATGGAAAGTTTGATGGCTTAATCTTGAGCAGGTAAGCATTGTGGCTATGTGTCTAAAATTTCATTCCTCTCCAATCTCCAGATCATGTACTCTTTCTGTCCCCTTTTATATGATGTTCCCTGGGCCTTAGGTACCAGAT
Organism: Rattus rattus; assembly: GCF_011064425.1. NCBI lineage: Eukaryota > Metazoa > Chordata > Mammalia > Rodentia > Muridae > Rattus > Rattus rattus. The sequence continues at coordinate 109,527,322 of NC_046157.1, forward strand.
GGTATTCCACTTAACGACTGAGCATTCAACAGCCACTTCTTCTCAGAACTTTGACCAGATAGGAGTCTCTGTATTAACCATCTCCTCTGCAAAATGGAGCTTTTGTGGTCCAGACATACCATTATATCTGTAGTGGCCCTTGCAGGCAGGAGCCCCCTCCTTCTACCTTCTTTACTGAAGATTCCACCTTTTTGGTGCAGACTCAGTGTCCCCTAAGCCCTAACATCCCCATCTCTCCAGACTTACTCTTTGTCCTACAGCAACCTGCTTGCAGGAACCTTTCCTCCCACAACATCTCCATGACCTAGAGACTCCACCTCTTGGTGTAGATATGATCCCTCTAGCCCTTTCCCAAGATCCCTTTTCTCCTGGCACATTTCAATCTCTTTTGCCATCCACTGACTTGATATAAGTTAATATTGTAAAAAAAAAAATAGCCATTCTACCAAAAGCAATCTTAAGGTTCAGTGCAATCACCATCAAAATCCCAACACAATTCTTCACAAAAATTGAAAAATAAACATTCAACTTCATATAGAAACAGAAAATCCTGGATTGCTAACATCAATCCTAAATGATAAAAGAACTACTCTAGGTATCATCATCCCAGATTTCAATCACTAATATCTCCCAGCTACAATCCCTGCAAGACATAGCAGTGACCCTCCTGAAAGTATACTGATACAGTGGTGCCACCAGTGTTATGGGAAATCACAACCATTTTCTGATTGGATTCAGAGATCACTCCATGAGATGTAGTCCATACCTGACACTGATAAAGTGGCCAAGAACTGATAGGTTATGGGCCTAGGGGAAACCAAATACTATTATTCTGCTGAAGAATTAGAGCAATAGAATGACTCTAAGACACCATGTGAATTGAAGATTAGTTTTTCCATTTCTGTGAAGAATATAGTTACCATTTTGATTGGAATTCTATTAAATCTGTAGATTACTTTTGATCATTTTTACAATCAATTCTTTTCATCCAAAAGCATTGGATAAGTCATAGTTCTGCTGTCTTCCTCAATTTCTTCCTTTGGTTGTAAACATTTCATTGTGGAGCTCTCTTGTTATCTTGGCTATGTTTATTCCAAGGGCTGTGTATGGGGGTGGGTTCAAGGCTATTGTCAACAGGATTATTTCCTTGATATTAAGAAAGACCTTTCTAAGAGACAGTTTAGACATGTACTTTCCTACAATTCTACAATCAAAAATAGCTATCTAGTCTATCTAGTGTTTCTCTTTGTGGACATATACCCAACAGAATGGCATATTCATCCAAAGCATTTATAAAGCTAAGTGTAACAGTTCTATATGTAAGAGCTTAAGAATTAAGTCCCATCCTTAGGGTAGAAGAAGCAGTTCTATGGAATGCTCTGTAGCATAGAAATTTAAAAAAAACTAGAGAGAAATATTCAAAAGTAGATAAAATTGAGAGAATCTTTTGAAAATTAGGACTGTGATTATTAACAGAAGTTGTGAGTAAAACCCAAAGGGATCAGAGTAGTATGCCATTTTCTGTCTGTATTCCATTTTCTGGGTATATTTATATGACATTCTTCAGAATATTCAAGCTTATAATGTGTTTGTTTAGCTTTCTTATGTGTTCTATACATTCATAAAAATTTAAAGATCAAAACATATTTGTGTAGCAAAGACTTTACTAGGAAATCGAAACTGAATATAAAAGTTGGGAAGATCTTAACAGCACAGGATTGGGACCAGCAGAAAGATCGTCAGCTGGGAGACTGAAGGACCACTGTAAGTTTGGCTTTGTGTTTATAAAAGGCAAGTGCATCAGGGATAGTTGGGTTGCCGTCAAAAACAACAAATCATCACATGTCTGCAAAGAATGCAGTGAGAAATAATTGTGCTGTTTTCGAGCATACCTCGGCAAATTCCAGCCAGAACCAAATAACCAGGAAGAAATGGCAAGAGGGCCATTACGTGAGAGAAGAAAAGTCTTAGAGCCTGGCACAGCACAGCTGATGCTACACCCATCACTCAGTAAATGTACTTTTTTAGAAGTCTTAAGAATCTTTTAGCACACTGGGTGACTTTGGGGGGATGTGGGTTACAAAATGAAGCAAGTCTCTCTCTATTACTATACTATTATAGAAAGAGTATCAGCCTTCTCTTCTAAGTTGTGATATATTGCATAAACCAAACCAAAGTACTTTAGGAGGAATCAAAACAGCAAGTGCAGTATCTTTCATCTTCTCTGAATGCAACTTTGACTTTCAAAATGCAGGATGCCTGCAGTTAGGATATCAATAAGGCTATTGCCATTCTCGACTTTTCTGAACAGCATCTGCAGGGCAAGCTGCCTCTCATTGTTTGCTGCACATTCTCTGGCCTTATTTTCCCATCTAATAGGTTTTCATTGATTGGTTATCCAGTGCTCCCTGGAGTCCCATGAAACTATGAAAATGTGACCATATGTCTCAAATGTGCCCTTGGTCGGGAGCTGCCGACACCTTCATTGTCCGGCCTTCGGGATTCTTTAGGACATTTTCTATCTTCAAGGCAGAAGTTATTTCCAAGTGTTTGACTGAAGCACGGCTTCCGGAGGGTGAGCAGGTGTGATTCGCATGCACATCTGTTTGGTCATAAAAATGTTGGCAAGTGAAGTGGGATATGAAGGCTCGCAGCTGCTTCCTCATAGCCACACATTGTATTTAGTCCTCTGCTAAGATAGCAAGACCAGGGAATGAAATATCATCCCGCTGTAGACAACAAAAATTAAATTATCTATGTTCTACCTACAATTTCTTCTATGTTTTTCATAAATTTAGTCACCTGAATTTGTTGATATTACTTTGTTTTCCTTTTTTTTTAAAGTCCTGCAATATGTTTCCCATGACACTCATCTACAGAAAAGCAAATAATTAATGAAAATAAACAAACTGAACCACACATAAATGCCCCTATTGGTTTCATTGACCCCTGTAAGAGATAAGTACAATCTTTTCTCTTAAGAGGAAAGAGTCTAAAGAATACAAGCACATTAACATACTGGAAGACAATTAGCAAACTCCATTGATTCTTGCTTCTCTTTTTAAGTGGCTACACTTTGATAAGTATATACCGATTATAGCTGGACATTCCTGATATATTCAGACAGACACCTTTGCCTTTCATTGGCATTACATTAATACATACTCAGAGAAAATAAGTTTGAAATTCATTTCTGTAATTTTTCTTTACATGTTTATATGGAAATACCTTTTCAGGCCAGGAAAAAAAAACAGCATTGTTATTACAACCAGGAAATTTAGTACAGATGTGATATTACCTTATTGAGAATCTGAGCTCAGATTTCCTTGTCTACAAAGACATCCATGCTAACTATGTTTTTAAAATTCATGATCTAAGCATGGACCATACATTCAATTATCTGTAACTAAGGATACCTCCTTTTTTTTTATTGTATTTCATGACATTGGCAATCTGAGGATTCCAATGAGTCACCACAGGAAACTTCCTGAGACTAGCCACTTAAGCAGTTGTTCTGTGAACTTGTCCCATGTGCCCATCCCTTCTGGTATTTCCTTACTTTCTAGCACAAGACATTCCAAACTAGTCTAAGACCTCAAATCATTGATAATTCTCAGCACCTTATCTTGGCTCCTTTCTGTGGAAGTGGTACTAGAAACTAGCACAACCTTGCTTGTGAGGTCTCACATCATTTGGCTCCTTCAGAGAAGAATTAGCAAAGAGAACCTATTAAAATCTTTTAAAGAAGATGGCCGGCTCAGGCTCCATGTACCCTGGAGGATGATGTCATTATGCAGGTGAAGGCAGGTACAAGATACAAGGCCTGTCATCGGACGAGAAGGAAGGATGGGTGGAGAAAAGTTTTAGAGAGGAGGAGGAGACTGGAGTGGGAGAGAGAGAAGCAGCCGAGAGAGAGAAGCAGCCGAGAGAATATGGAGGCAGATGTTAAGATTCCTCTCTGCAGGTTTACAGGTTGTTATGAATATTCTTAAGGGATGGATGTGTACAGGGCTTTGAATGTCTAGGTGGGCAATTATATCTTATCATTTGGATTAGAGGTTATTGTGTTGTGTGTTCTTTCATGTGGCGATTGAATTGAATTCAAGAGAGTAGGCGATGAGTGGAGACACAGAATTGGGATGTATATGTCTGGTATGGTGGCAACTTGCCTTGGGAACTGGACAGGTAGAGAGATTGTTGCCAGGCTCAGACAGTAGCCATCAGCAGTGTGATATGAGATGGAGCAAAGCGGGTGAGATACTTTACTGACTGAGATGGAGACATCCAACAGACATCCTGGGGCACCATGGTGCTGGATCTAGTGCGGGATAAAAGACAGCTTTTTTTTTATATATAATTTTACAGTTACTAATTTTACAGCTACAGTACCCCATTACTAGGAGTCTGTACTAGGGTTACTTTTGTAGATTCCGAGGAGTTTCCTTTACACTAGATTTCTACCTAGCCCCAAAATGCACTCCAAATCCAGTCTTCTCTCCCAGTATTTCCTCCCTCCCTCTGCCCCACATGTTCTTTCCTGTTACTAACCCCACTCACTCCCACCCATCCCCTTGAAATCTATTCTATTCCCTCTTCCTAGGGAGATCCTTGCATACCCCTTAAGCCCTCCTTTTCACTTAGCCTCTCTGGGTCTGTGGATTATAGTGTGATGGTCCTTTACACCTAACATCCACGTAAAAGGGGTTACACACTGTTTGTCCTTTTGGGTCTAGCAAAATCATCATCAAAGAGACAAGAGAGACTTCATGCAGCAACCAATAAGAGAAGATGCAGAATACCACAGCCAAACATGAGGTAGAGATTGAGGAGTTCTGTGGAGAAGGAAGAAAAGGGATTGGAGGAACCAGAGAGGTCAAGGACACACCACAAAACATGGCCAAAAAATTAACTGACTGGAACTCATGGAAGAGATCAAGGAACCCGCAGGAGTCTGGCTGTCCTCTGCATATATGTTAAAGCTGAGTAGCTTAGTGTTCTTAGTGAGTCCTAACAGTGGGGATGGGTGCTTTCCCTGACTCTTGCCTACTTGTGGAACCTTTTCTCCTACTTGGTTGCCTTGACCAGCCTTGATGGGATGGTATGTGCCCAGTCTTATTGGGACTTGTTATGCTATGTTTGGTTGTTTTGTATGTGTGTGTGTGTGTTTGGTTTGGTTTGGTATTTCTTGTCTGATTGGAGTTTTTTGCTTGTTTGCTTGTTTGCTTGCTTCTTGTTTTAATTTGGTTTTGCTTTATTTTTATTTTTGAGAGAGAGTGGGGGAGGGATGAAGTTGGGTGGGTAGAGAAGTATAAGTGGTCTGGGGAAAGTAGAGGAAGGAAAATAGTATGATCAAAGTATATTGTATAAAAATTTTAATAAAAATGCATTATTGGCTGAAGTCAATCTGTGCTTAAACAATTCCTCTAGCTGGATTTGATGTACATTCAAATTTGAGGATCACTAATTGAGTTGTTTTAGTTTCTCTTATCATTAATTTCTAGTCCTCCTGGTATATGTCCCATTATCCTTTTTGGATATTGTTTGTGGAAATAGTGGTTTCTGAGACCAAAAATCAAAAATCTATATTCTTTGCTTAATCAGTAATTTTTAAATGTCTCACTATCTTAATAGTTTTATGCATTGTGCATCCCACCGTCCCAAAGCAGATTTCTATATATTACCCATAATTTTCGAGCCCAATATAAGTGATTGACCATTGTATGGAATTGCAGGTTCAGATTTCCCAAAATACCAATGAAGTACAAATTTCATAAACTCTTTATAGAAATAGAACTAAAAGACATTAAATAACACACTTTTAAAATACATTGATGGGTATATCAAGTAGATGATTCAAAGCAAAGGATGAGAAACTCTGCTATAAGTATTAGGTATTATCTGACACCATTCTTGGCTCTTTGGTTGCTAGAAACTAAGGGTCTGTTCATATATTCCAAAGAATTTTAGTAGAGGTTATGAAATATGTTAAAACATATGTAGGGGGCAGCAATGTATGCTAGTAAGAGGGCTAAAAATGTCCCAAGAACAACTTGGCTCTGGGATCACAATAACACATCACTCAGGTTCTAGTCAGTCAAACAGCCCCAGTAGGCAGAGCTTCTTTCTGGAAATTCCTCTACACAACATTTAAGTGCCACAATATAATTAACCAGTTCCTCTGGATACACACATTGATTGCTTTGAATTTTGTTCGCATTCAGAGAACTGCCTCAGTCATAGGAAATCCACTTTTGGTGCAGACCCGGCTCAGATCATTCCCACTGACCCTCTCTAATCTTTCTATGCTAAACCATATCCATTACCTTGTGTCAACCACCAATCTGCAGAAACCTTTTCTAACAGAGATCCACAGTAGCTACACTGGACTAGGACTCAGGTAGATGGTTTTCACTATTCTTCCTGTCCTTCATTGGAATTTATCCAGACTTACTCTTAGCCCTTTAACAGTCTGCTTACAGGAGCCTCTTGCCCCATACCTACCTCAATTTCCTATATACCCTGCCTCTTGGTGCAGGCTTAGCCCCTAGGTCTTACCCATGGCCCCTTTCACCCTTTCCTCCCAGCCCATCTCCATTTCTGTCTTCATACCTCTACCCACAGAAGTACTCACTACCACACATCCTAAAACTCTAACTAAGCAAGTGAAATATTTACATAATAAAAACCTTAAGATATTGAAGAAAAAAATTGAAGAAGGCACCAGAGTTTATGAAGTCCCCCTCCAAGGCTAGAAGTCATGTGTGTTCCTGTGGTTTGTGCTCCTGCTAGAGCACAGCTAATGCTAGGCCCATCACTCAGTAAATCAGTGTACATGGCCTGTGCTGCCATTGAGGACCATGATGATGTCTATGGTCCATGCTATAGCCAAGGGCCCTTTCGATATCTGTGGTCTGTACAGCTACCAGAAACCATGTGGAAGTTCATGACCTGTGCTGCTGCTGATGGTAAGGGCAAAAAAGCTTCTTTTTCATGGTATGACTGATGACTGCAGACTTACAGCTGAGAATGAGAGACATAGGGAGATTCTGTAACAACCTCTCTCCCATATCCCAAACCCCACACAGCACACCCTTCAAAGGGAAACAATCTATTCAGGAAGGCATTGGAAAGAACTCCTAAAAATTATGATAGGGATCCTGAAGTGTAGCTTTTCCCAGCTGATGGCTTCTGGAGGGGTAGAAGGTGGGGAAACACTCAAATTTCTTTAAAGGCTGGCCACTAGGAATTTAACCACACTCCAGTGAATACATGGATAATACAAATTGAACTTGGTATTTTTTTTTCTTTTTCCTCTTCTTATTTTCTTTGGGGGAGTCAAAAGGGAGGGAAGTAGAGCTGAGAAGACTGGGAAGTGAATGTAAGTACTATGTGAATTCCCAAATAATTAATGAAGATATTATGTTAAAAATTTGTGAAAATGGTTATCCTAGTAAAAACAATCTACAGGTTCAATACAATCCCCATCAAATCCCCATCACAAGTCTTCCCTGAAATTGGAAAGTTAATTTTCAGCTTTATATGGTAACACACACAAAAGAAATTCAAGATAGTTAAAAAGAACCTGAATAAGAAAAGAGCTCCTAGAAGTATCACCATGTCCAATTTCAAGTTGTTCTAAAGAGCTGTACAATTAAAACTTTATGGTAAACCACACACAAAAAGACAACTCTGTTCTCCCAAATGTTGGTGTTAGCCTCTAACAATATGAATAACCACTGAGTTTATGTACCTAGTAAGAAACTAGGAGAAGGAGAGGATCTCCCAAGGATGGATCAATACATTTTTATAGGAAGACAATGGGGAATTCAGAATAGGAAGATTAATAGGAATGGGGATGCAAGAGAAGAGTAAAGGAGAGACGACCAAAAGTAAAGGCCACATGAAAACCATATGACAACCTACTGGTGTATAAGCTTCCATTGATAGATAGATAGATAGATAGATAGATAGATAGATAGATAGATAGATAGAGATAAATGGATGGATGGATGGATGGATGGATGGATGGATGGATGGATGGATGGATGGGTGGGTGGATGGATGGACAGACAGCTAGATAGATGAAAGGAGTCTAAGTGGAGTCATCAAATAATAGAAAGACAATTCCCCAATTGTTTAGTCTCACCAAGTAAAGCCTATAGTTATAGTACACAAAATCGGTTACATCTTCTTAAGTATTTTGTCAAAGGGGCCTCAGAACCGAAAACATCAGAGGTTCCTCTTCATAACAACAAAGATCTACTGCTGAAGACAACACTTAACTATGGCAACAAACACAGAGAAGTTGAACTGGTGCCTAACTATAAGTCTCATCCCTATTGACTAACATTCATGATACTTGAAGGTACTCTGAGTGATACTAAAGAAGAAAGGCAATCATCAATATTTCCCTGCTACCATTGGTACAACCTGAGCAGTGATTTCCTGCAAGGTATACTGATGCAACTGTGGCACAAGCGTTCTAAGAGTAACCAACCACTTTCCAATTGGATTTAAGTCTCACTCCATGACATGGAACTCATGCTGACACTACTAAAGTTGACAAGAACCTGAAACTAGGGGTTGGGGATTTAGCTCAGTGGTAGAGCGCTTGCCTAGCAACCGCAAGGCCCTGGGTTCGGTCCCCAGCTCCGGAAAAAAAAAAAACAAACAAACAAAAAAAAAAAAGAACCTGAAACTAGATAAAATATGAATAAATTCTAGAAGACATGTTACTATTATTCTTCTATTAAATCAACCTATGGGTCATGACCCCTTTGAAGACTGAAAGACCCTTTCATATAGGTTGCATATCAGATTTTCTACAAATCACATATTTACATCACATTTCATAGCAGTAGCAAAACCAGTTACGATGTAGCAAAGAAAATAATTTTATTTGGGGAGGGGGGGAGTCACCACAACATGAGGAACTGTATTAAAGGGTCACAACATTAGGAATGTTGAAAACCACTATACTAAAAGAACATAGCAATAAAATGATTCCCAAGGACAGATTACTATACCCATAAACCAGTGCATCATCCAGCCCTCATTAGAGAAGCTTAGTCTTGCAGTAGATAATTAACAGAAACCTACAACTGGACAGTGTGCAGAGAGTGGGAGATTCTGAAACAATCAACCCTACACGGGATTTTTTTTTCATCTAAATCTTCCCTTCAAGGTTCAGGGATCTAAGCAGAAAAGAAGGAAGACTGTAAAATCCAGAAGTGATGAATAACCCTGAGGAAATAGGATCTCTCAAACAAGAGCAGGATTGATGCACATATGAACTCACACTGCACAGGTTCAAGCCAGATGGAGTCTCAGCATCAATAGAAGAAACTGGACATGAGATTTCAGCCTTAATAAAGAAGCTATCTGCAATTGATACCCACTGGCAAAGAAAAATCAGTTTTCCCAGTAGTGCCTTCCTGATTGTATTAAGCACACTTCTGGGCAGGCATCGTACCCAGGAATAGCTGGTCAACATAAAACAAACACAGTGGTACTTTTTGCCTCATTTTTCTTGGGGGTAGGCATTTCTTTGTATATTTCAATTTCTATTTTTGTGTTTTGTGGGGCATTTTTTTTGTGTATAAAAGTTGTTGTTTGTTTCCCTTTGCCTTTGTTTATTTAAAGAGAAAGAGAGACAAAAGAACACAAAATTGGGTTAGTAAGAAGGTTTGGAAAGTATGTGGGAGTAATTGGGGCAAAGACAAAGATTATCAAAATATATTAGATGAAAATTTGTTTTAAAACATCTTAAAATATTATAATGCTTCAACAAACATCCTTATGAATGTTATTGTTCCTACATGAAAATATTTCTAATGCAGAAATTGCTGAAAGTAGCTTTTCATTTTAAAGAGTGTGCACTTTTTGTTTTCCACCAATAACTTTGGTGGAAAGTTATTTTTATTTTTAACTTTGACAGGGCTTCCACAGTCTTGCGATTGTTGTGCCCAAATCGTGAGGTCCCCACAGACTACCACAGACTACCAGAAGTCCAAGTCATATGCAAAAGCAAGAGTCTTTATTCAAGCTCGAGCTCAGACCCTCCAACCTCTCTAGCACAGTAGATGGTGTATAAAGTCCTGAGCCAGTACAAGCCTTGCCTATTTATCACGGTTGTTGTATCATGGTGACGGACTTTCTAGCTTGGCAGTTACATGATTGGTTGACATTTGCTTGGCACACTTTTATTGGCTAGTCATGATTTCAGGTTGATATGAACAATTGTTGCTAGTTTAATCAATCTACTTTGGACATTAGGTACTTTCCCCTTAGAACTGGTTGATTGTTGCTAGGGGCGGAGTGGCCATTTGCTCAGGGAAATCGTGATTGTTACCAGGGTGACATGGCTCCTGGAAAAAGTTGGGAGTTTTCCAGGAGCTGAGTTCATTTGGAGGGCAAGTTCATAATAAAATGGAATGTAAAAACAAAATGGAGTCGGCCATACTGGGCCCTTCGGTGATGTCATGTCCTATCTACCTCAGTCATTTCTAGCCCGTCTTCTTCTCCACTGGCTACTGTTAGGCTTTACTTAATTTTTTTTTTTAATCATACTCTGTGTTTTGTTCTTCTGGTGCTTTGAAAAGCTACTTTTATTATCTAATCCTTTCCTTATAATTGGATTCAAATATTTTCTACTTTGGCTTTCAAAATAGTTTTAGCCAAACTATTTAAAATGAGTAGATGTTTTTTACATGTAAGTTAGTAATGTAAATTTCTGGTTTTCCATCCAGCGCTTACTTTTGCTTTTTATTCTCTAACATTACAGAAATATAGTAGGATTTTTCTATCCTGTTTTCATTTTATTTTCTGTTTCTTTTATTTCAGATTGTAAAAACTCACCTAGAAATTACTTTTGTGTCATAGTTACTTTAAATCAGTAGCTAATGTTCCCAATACAGTTTAATTGTCTATATTTTTTCACAAACTTGAAATTCTCTGTGTATCCATTTGTATGTATTTCTTTTCAAATGGATAAATTCATATCTGCCTACGTGCCTCTGTCTGATATTTTTTTTTCTTTTCTTTTTTTCGGAGCTAGGGACTGAACCCAGGGCCTTGCACTTGCTAGGCAAGTGCTCTATCACTGAGCTAAATCCCCAACCCTGATAAAATTTTTAATCTATTCCTTTAAGTCATTTGCTTTTTTCTAAGCTAGTAGTATGTTGTTTTGATTATTGAAACCGTCTATTTTCATATATGAAGAGTAAACATGTTAAAAAATTGTAACCTTTTAAAAAGGAGTGTGCTTTCAAAATTCTTTTGGTTTCTGTTATATACACCTTTTAGACCCTTTATGATTCAATTAGAAACACTAAAGATTGAGTTCTAGAGAAGAAATATGAGTAATAAGAGCAAAACTTCCCAGCACAATCGACCCTTAAATACACTTCCTCTCTGTTCTTCTTACGTGAAGGATGCCTGTTAAACTAACAGTGTCGAATCTAAAGTTGAGAGAGCATTAGCAGTTGAAAGGCTACAGCTGCAAAGGTAAGAAGGCAAGGCTCATAACCATAACCGACACAATAGGAAATAGGTTTCTCTAATAAAGTGACACTGGATTTATCGACCACTCCAGGGCAGGTCCCATGGTCACGAATAGTTGACCAATATATAATGGATTCCACAGGTTTTTGTCTGTGCTTTTAATTGCTCACAGATTTGTGTTTTGTTTTGTTTGTTCTTTTTTGGTTGTGTTTTTTTTGGGGGGGGGGTGGGATTTTTCTCTTTTCTTGGTTTAAGGGTTTTGTAGTTGGACTGAGTTTTTGATTTTTTGAGAAGGAACTTAAAGTTAGATGAGTAGGGAGTAGGGAAGGATCTGGAAGAACATGGGGGAGGGGAAACAATTATCAAAAAAATAAAAGTTAAAATTTGTGTTAAATAATAAAAATTTAATAATAATAACTCTCAAGGTATTATTGACCCTCAAGCCAAAATATTAATCCCTCTCCTGTCTTTTTTTTTTTTTTTTTTTTTTTTTTTTTTTTTCGAGCTGGGGACTGAACCCAGGGCCTTGCGCTTCCTAGCAAGCTCTGCATGAGCTAAATCCCCAACCCCCTCTCCTGTCTTATCTCTAAAGCAACAGGTTCCTTGAAGCAGTAGCTGCTGTGCAGCCTGAAAACTTGGAACTAAGAACTTCATGATCTATCCAGGCCTCCCAAAAGTCCCTGGAAAAACTAAATGTTTCATTTTGTTTTTAAGTGAAGTTTGAGCCCTACTGATTCAGTCAGTGGTGACTTGAAGAACACACATGCATGCAAATACACAAACACACACACACACACACACACACACACACACACACACATGACTCCTATGGAAGAAATGTTATAGAAGGTCAGATCCTTTATTAAATGGCTATTACAAAGGCAGCAACATTGACCTTACCCAAAAGTATAAAAAAATGCATAAATGCACTTAGCTAAAACAGGACTCCTTGCATTTTTCAGATGGGGAAGAATCGAGCCACCACTAAACCAAAGTCTGTGAAACCTAAGCTGGCTAATGGGTCACCCATGGAAGAGACAGATCTGTTCATCTAAGTGCCTGGACACCAACAGATCTGAGGATTTGAATGAGGAAGAAACACAGCAATGGGAAAAACAGACAAAAGTTCATTAGGTGGTTAAGAGCAAAAGGGAGACTTTGTCAGGCAAGGCCAGAAGAAAGTGGCAGAGTAGCTGTGGAGAGGCAGACAAGGAGGCTGAGCTGTGTCTGTCTGTAGGAACACTGGAGCCCTTACCGTTGGGCCTGACAGCCTTCTAAAACCCCCTTTGTGAATAAAGACAAAACAAGAGGTGTTTTCTCATTATTGCTTGTGACTTAGATACATTTAATATTATTTGTAGCAACATACATTTTGGCCAAGTTCTCATTGAGTGAAATTAGTGTGTAGACTGGGCCAATCTGCCTAGGAAAAGAAGATTCGACGGGTTCAGGTGTTTAGCCTCTTTGTAAGAATTGCCAATTAATTAAGTGATCAAGATAATTACCTTGTCTATTGAGTATTCTCTCAGGATCAAGGATACATTTCTGGAGATGACTAACTTGAATTGGATGCATTTAAAATGGTTCTTGGTCCTTCTGAACTCAGGGGAAAATGCCTGCTTGCCTCCAATGGCTTTCACCCTTCCTAATGCTGCAACCATTTATTATAGCTCCTCATATTGTGGTGACCCCCAATCATAACATTATTTTGCTTGCTACTCCGCAACTGTAATTTTGCTTCTGTTATGGGCTGTAATGTAAATATCTGTGTTTTCTGACAGTCTTAGGCAACCGCTGCAAAAGGGTCATTCGACATGCCCCAAAAGGAGTCTCCATCCACAAGTTGAAGACAGCTGCCTTAGATAAATTCAGACCATAAGATTAGCAAAAATCATCCCATGATCAGGAAGACCATTACTGAAGCGAATCTTCCCCACTCCCTTAGATATGAAAGCAGTTTTTGCAAGGTTTATTGTTTGCACTGTCCTCGCTATGATTCTTTTGTGGATCTTTTTAATGAGGACTATTCAACTTGGCTTCCTGAAGACCCCTGCCATGAGGTCAGACTCCGTGCTGTGTGTCCTCGTTCAGCAGAAGTGTGTATGATCAGAATGGAGAATGAAGGCATATTAAATAGCTATTCCTTCCCTTTCCGGTATTACGTTCCCCACCTGCCAGTGTTGATGGATGGCGGATACATGTAGGCTTTTCATCTTCCTGGTTTGAGACGCTCACTAAATTTTAGAAGGAAGTGGATTTAAAAAGTGAAATCTATATGACGTGACACCAGAGAGGGACATTCCCATATGAAAACTTTTCTTTAACAAATCCAAGAGGATTGAGCAGAAGTCTTCTAAACCTGTGGGATGATTAATTATAGAGGATGCCCCCAGGCAAAGCTCAAGTATCAAAAACACAAATACACTGCTTAACATGTAAAGTTCGGTTTGGCCTCTCAGGATGGATCTGACGCCTGGAGCACGTGCAGTAAGGTGTGGCCGGAATACTGTCAAAGGATCTTACTGGAGTTGCTGAAGGAAGAAATTTAAATTCTTAATTCACTTCTAATCAGCAATCACAAGATCCTCTGCAGTAAACTGATAAAAGGGACCAGCATTCAAATTGAGATAAAAGTGTGTCTTTCCTCTTGTGCATAGCAGATTAGAATCATAGAAGCTGCCCTGAGCCCTTCCTCGCATGTAAGTGACACCATTTCATTTTCAGGATGGTAACTTTAGCTATGTTCCAAAATATTTAGGACATTCTAGGACAAGGAGAAGCTTGACGTATTGGTTGGGACAATGAGAATACCTTATCCTGATCAAGACTGTGGCCCTCAGTCCTGATTACCAACATATAATCAAACTAGGAGCTTTTATATAGATGGTAGCACCCTTCCCCTTTGCTTTGTGACTGTGATTGAGATGACGTCAAATAGGATGAGACCCTTATTCATAACTTCCACAACAGTCTTCCTTTGACATTTTTTTACATAATTTCATCTAGTAAGAGAATTTCATAAAGCAGAAGTTTAAGCAAAAATTGTTCCTTCAACAGAGACTACACATGGATGGTGTACTAAAAGACACTTCCTTCCACAGACACTATACGGGGATGAGGTACTCAAATATAAAGCAATAGGCATCACCCTCAAGACGTAGCTTGAGAGGCAGAAAAGCAGCTTGACACAGTGATCCTCACTGTCACCTTCGGGTCTGCTCACTTGTCTATCCCAACGCTGCTATCCTAGCATCTTCTCAACTGGAGGTAGACCAGCACTCCACACAGCCTCAAGACAAGCCTTTGAGCCTCAGCTCCTTCCAGTTTGCATGTAGAAGTCCTACAGCAGCTCTGACATAATGAAAAAGTGCTGTTGGAGTTTTGCTCTTATTCTTGCTATTGTGGTTATTAGCATAATTGCTCCCAGGGAGGTTGCAGGTCTCTTTGGTTCCTAATGCTGTTCTCTGTTCTTTCCCTCCTACTGAGCTGGAGATTACCTTCTCATTATCCCAACATTCACTCATCACCGAAGGGGTGCTTCGGGGTGGGAATATTTTTATTAAAACATTTTTCATAATAGCCAGATGATTTGGGGGTTAATATTATCTCACTTAACTGAAGGGGGATAAAAATCAGAAGTGAGACTGTATAGATCCCAAAAGCTAATAGCAATGTAGACTATCTATGCCCTCAGTTTCTTATCAGTAGTTAAGTCAGCTATTTAAAAAAAAAAAAAAGAAAGAAAGAAAGAAAGAAATGAAAAAAGAAAAAGAAAAAAAAAATCCTCCTACCTAAAAAGTGTTTATTCATTTATTCTGGAGTAAGCAAACTGATATAAATAAACTTACCTTATTAGTTCACCAGTATGCTGCACCATAGCACTCCTTCATCAGCTAATAGACAGTTCTATTGGTGTTAAAGCCTTAGCAGCAAAAGAAAGAGATGCTCTGTCATCAAGAATGTGGCCCAGTTTGACCAACCTTTCTTAAGTGTATACCAGTAAAAAAATGTGGTAAGGCAAGAAGTTGTGAGATTTTTCAGAGAACAAAGCTTATTCCTTCCCTTAAACTTTCCGCTACAGTCCTGGGCCTTTGCTTTTCCTACCAATGAAGCAATTCCCTCAAATTCTCCACTGCTCTGTCCACGCCTGACCCAAGTAGCCTTGAGGTTGTAGGCTACAGGGTTATAATAATCCACCCTTCCTCCTCTGCAACTCTAGTATCTGTTGAATTTGCATTCCAAACTCATCCATCCCAATTCCTGCTTTGCCCAGGGATTACTGAAGCAAAGCCTGCTTTAGCTTTCTCTCCTGTTACTGCAATGAAATACACTGACAGGAGCTATCCAGGAAAGAAGTTTTTGGTTTAAGCCCACAGTTCTAGCAGAATCCGTGATACTGAGGAAGTTAGAGCAGCATGGGGAGCCTGAGGAAGTCGGTCACATGACATGGACAATCGGGACACAGAGGAGTGTAAATATCTGCTGGTTCACTTTCTCTTTTCTATAGTTCAAAATCCCCTGCCTAGGGAATGGTCCCACCCACGGTTGATGGGTCTTCTCATAGAATTTAACATAATCAAGGTGATTCCCACCAGTATATGAAATAGAAGTTTCTGGTTTCCTTGGCGACCCCATTGTGTCATGTGATATTTTTCTGGAAGGTGTCTTATTAGAGGATGCTTTGCTGAAGCAGGCCTGTGAGAGGATGTTTTGCTGAGGACAGACAGGTGGTGTTTTTCTAGAGGCTGCCTGATGAACAGACATGTAATGTTTGGAAAGAGTGTAAGTATAACCCCACAGACAGCTGACAACGCTCTGGCATTGGTTGGCATCGCTGGTCTCTTTGTTGAGCTTCACTGACACTGGTCTTTGCTAACAGCTGTATTGCACTGGTTTGACCTGCTTCCTTTGCTGATCTTCATGACTTTGAAGAGAGAAGTCCACCGAAGAATTTCTGGTGGTGTTCCAAGATGCTTGTTCCCACTTCAGTGGATTCCTGCAATCAGCAGTCTCACAGTTTCTTCTGGATCTCGCCACAGCTGCTATTCATGTTTGGTGTTTTGCTAGTGGTCAGAGGGCTATAAAGGAGCTTGGAGCATTTAAGAACTCTTATTAAAGTAGGTTTTGAAAAATATAAGCCTACAGGCATAGTCAGAAGCCCATCTTCCATGTGATTCTAGATTCTGTCAAACTGACACTATTACCCATCACACCAGCAAATTCTGTTATATAAAATGACAAAAAAAAATAGATGTTAAAGTGTCATATGTGCTTAGCTTCTTATGGGAATACACAAATAGTGATATACTGTATATTTCTACTGCTAGGTCACACCTATTGAGCTATTAAAACTTTATTTGATATTGAAAATTACTAACCATTAGCACTGTTAAACATAAGGAGATCATAGAATCATTTCCAAAAACCACAAGGGCGATTTAGAAAACTGGTGTTTATGATTCAGTTCCTTTAGAACCACCTTTAGTATCAAAACTATGGTTTTTCATATATATATATACATATATGTGTATGTATATATATATATGTGTGTGTATGTATGTATATATATATATATATGAACTTAAATCAAGCAATAATGTTAAGTGTCAGATAAGCAAACTCGGTACTAGAAACCAATAACTTCCTTGTGTTGACAAGCTATAAAACAATAATAAATAGAGGAAAATACTTCTAGCCTAAGGTTTTCTATCATCTCTATTCAGAATATTCAGAATTTATCCATTCCGAATGACATCAAGACATGCCTTTTCCAAGGGATTTGTGCTGACAAGTTTAATCTAGCTGAAACTTCCCTTTATTTATCATTTTCTCATGGTTAATTCTTCTCCTCATCTTTCCATAAGGTCCTTAAGCTCTCATTCAATTTTAATAACTTTTACATTTTCAATACCCTAAACTGAAGCAGGCAAATAAATCAATTGTGTCTTGCAGTTTCTAGGTAATGTTGCTTAGTATGGTCCTAGAGACCATTTAGAAATAGAAGTCCATTTCTACTAGCTATTAAAAACAAAGCCAAGAAGTTATAAAGATTAAAGAGATCTTGGAAAAAGAACCTATGGATCTTTGAGTGTCCCCTGGCTGCCGCATCCCTGAATGGCCCATCCTTGTTCATCTCTCAATCCATTTCCTTAGCACCTCTTCCACTTTATTACAATGCTCAATTCCAGCTGTTCCCAGGGATGCAGCCCAGTCCCTGAGAAATAAATTGTTCATCAGCATGGCTAAAGGTCACTGTTGACATTTAGTGTGGAGACAATACAATAAAGAAGCCTTCTACTATCTGATTTTAGGATATCTCACCAGACATGTTTTGAGGTTTATTAGTACTTGAGAGTCATCCTATTCTATATACAAAACCAAATTAATTTGTACACTTTTTATCATTTGGTA
The DNA here is from genome assembly GCF_011064425.1 of Rattus rattus. NCBI lineage: Eukaryota > Metazoa > Chordata > Mammalia > Rodentia > Muridae > Rattus > Rattus rattus. The sequence continues at coordinate 109,545,235 of NC_046157.1, forward strand.
TTTGGGGGCTTTTTTTTTTTTTTGAGAGGCTTGCTACAGTAGCCCAGGTTAAACCCTAGTCAGATTGGTTCTCCTGACTCAGCTTTCTAGATTTCTAGGATGACAGGTGTGTGCCACCATTTACATTGTGTATTGCTTCTGGATCAATCTAGAAAGTGGCATTTCATTTTGTCCTGGAATTTATACAAGTCATTCACCATGCGAGCACAGCATATCAGTAGGAGTTCAGGAATGAATCATGAGTCACCAACCTACAAAGTTGAATCTATCTGAATTGTTCATGCTATCTGATGTTCATCTTCCCAATGTTGCCACTCTTTAATGTAGCTCATCATTCTGTGGTAACCCCGACCATACTACTATTTTCATTGCTACTTCATAACTATCATTTTGCTACTGTTATAATTCATAATGTAAATACCTACATTTTCCTATATTCTTGGGAGACCCCTGTAAAAGGATCATTTGACCCCCAAAGGGTCATGACAGACAGGTTGTGAATCACTAATCTATAAAAATCTGAAACCTTCACTATATCTTCCAGAACATGTTTGACCAATAGCTTACATATTTAAATTTTTATTAATTGGTAATATATTCCTCTCATCTTGCTTCCCCTCTGTATTCTAGCTAGGGCATGCATCACACTGTTTTTTAAATGATGCATAAGTTTGATTCTCTGTTGCTGTGGTAAAATACTTTCACAAAGAGCAATATGGAGGGAAGGCGGTTTATCTGGCTTACAAGTTATCATAGTTGGGCACTTTTGAAGGAATCAGCTGCTGGTCACATAAGCCAAAGAATTTGCTGAGCTGTCAACATCTGTTTTGCAACTGGATAAATAGCTCAGCACATCTTGTATTGGGCTTCAAATTACCAGAAACTCTTTAGTCCAGAGAGGACACTTAATAAGCAAACAAAATATTAGGACAATATGGGTTAAATTGTGAGACCTGCCATTGCTGTCCCTGAAAATGAGGACCTTTGGAGGAAACCAATCTACCAGTAACCAAGGCAAGTCTTTGCTGGCTTCTGCCACACTTCCTTCCTCTCTGTCTACCTACACAGTCTTATCTTTTAACCTCTGGAAATAGTTGTTTCATTCTTCTCTTTCTCTAAAAACTGTCACTTCAAACGACCAGCCCACTGCAGCTACCTCTGCTCCAGAACTCGTGTTATCTCATTTAAGGTGACTAGAATAACTTGTATTTCTGCATCCTGGCTGCAACCTGCCTATAAAGACTAGATGGACTTTGGCCCTTCTCCAGTCTGCTGTGACCACAGAAGAAGTCATATCCAAATGCCACGGTCAAAGGAGTGGGCTGGAGTAGGTATTCAAACACTATAGCCACAGAAGTAGACTGTGATGATGCATCTCTCAGAGGAGGAAGGTGGTAAGACAGGTCCTGGGGGAAAAAAACAAAAAAACTACATCTGTGAGAATGGAATTTGCATTCTATGACTATGAAGTTAGAGAACAGGTCAAACTTACATTCATATTTTCAAATAAAATCAGTAAGACTTGGAATAATAACAAAATATTCTTATAGCTTCCCTTAAAAGGGGCCCCCATTATAAAATGCAACACCAGGGGCTAAAAAACAACAGAGCAAAGTGTGTGTGAATGTTGATTTATCTTACCTCTGCATGACTTCTTCATTTGAGGAAAGCTGTATGTAATTAAAGAAAAAGCCCCAAGACCACCCCAGCAAGTTCAGAACATTGCTTAAAGGAATAAAAATAACTCTGTGCCTCTTTTTCTACTTCCTGGCTTTTGGGGGTTGGGGGGTAAATAAGTAGCAGAGTTCAGCCAGAAAAAAATCTTCTCCAATAGTCAGTGAATGGAAATGGTATCAGTGAAGAAGAGCTTTACATAGCATCTTAGTGAGGGTTTTACTGCTGTGAGCAGACACCATGACCAAGACAACTCTTATAAAGGACAACATTTAACTGGGGGCTGGCTTACAGGTTCACAGGTTCAGTCCATTATCATCAACGCAGGAGCATGGCAACATCCAGGCAGGCATGGTGCAGGAGGAGCTGAGAGTTCTACATCTTCATTCAAAGGAAGCCAGGAGTAGACTAACTCTTCCACACTGAGCAGAACTTCAAAGCCCATCCCCCACAGTAACACACTTCCTCCAACAAAGGCCACGACTCCTAACAGCACCACTCCCTATGGGCCAAGCATATTCAAATCACCACACTCAGTGCAAGACTTCTCAGTCTCTGTATGGCTTCAGGATGAACCTGTTGTCAGTTTCCACTGTTTGTATATGGCTGCTGCCCTGACATGGGCTCTAGGTAAATGGGACAGAGAAGTTTCTGACCAGTCCTCTTCCCATAATTGGGGGGGGGGGTAGGGAGAGACCAGGTGCACACAGATGCCAGTAGAGGATGTCACATCTGGAGCTGGAGTTTCAGGTGGTTATAAGCCACCTGATATGTTCTGGGAACTGAAATCAGATCACCTAAAGAGCAACAGGTGCCTTCCTCCCAACCATTCTTCCCATACTTTAGTTAAAATTTAATCAGACACTGCCTCTAGAAGTTAATGTGAGGTCTACAGAAAAAAATATTCTATCCTCCTTATCTGCAGATCCTCCCCCTCACCCCCACTCTCTAAAGTAATGTATTTAAAAACAGAGGAACACTGTGTAGCTAAACTGAAATATTATCTGAAGGTGGGGCCAGAAAAAAAGTCACTCCTCAAAATATCTTGCAAAATAAAAATGGAAAGTAAAATGGAAAAAGGAAAACAGTGGCAGCCCATTTATTTCTCAACAATTTTACAGCTATGATTGCTTTTGTAATTAAGTCAAGAAATGACCTTCTACTCCAGAAACATTTTTGGTTGGGGTTACATATATTTCCTTTATAATAAGCCCTGCAACATCCACCTTTAGGTTCCAACTCTGCAGTCATTGCATCAAACAAGAAAGACGCCTTGGCTGAAATATTTTCTTTTCCTCCTCTGTTCTAATGGGTTATTTCATTTTAAAAACCCTTGTGACCATTCTCTTTATTTTCATAAACAGATATAGATTTTCCCAAGTAACAGTAATAAAAATTAACACATCTTCATTAAAATATTTAAATTTTAGGGCCTGGAGAGTGGCTCGATGATTAAGAGCATGTCCTGCTCTTGCAAAAGACCTAAGTTCGGTTTCCAGCACCATGTCCGGCAGCACCCGTGTCGGGCAGCTCACGACTACCTGTAACTCTGATCCCAGGTGATCTGATGCCCCTTCTGGTCTCTGAAAGCAGTAGCTGAATGCATGCTCATGCACACACACACACACACACACACACACACACACACACACACGCACAAACACACTCTCACACACATGCACACGTAGGCACATAAACATAGCATACATGTAATTTAAAATTGAAATTTCTTTCCTCTGCACATTTCTCCACAAACATGTTTATTCTGCTCTGGGTGAGCAGCTCTGGGGATAAATGGTGCTCTCCCACCACCTGGCCACTCTCTAGGTTCCCTCCACCGCCTCCTGGTGATGGGGAGCTGAAGAAGGCAAGGCTGAGAAAAAGCACTTGGTTCTGTGAGTACTTCCAGGCTAATATACTTTTTGTGCTGCCTGGATGTGAATCATGGTCAAAGCTGGGCTTTTCTCTCTTAACGCACTTGTAGGTTCTTGGAAGCTCTTTAATAAAAATCTCATCTTTGAGTTGATAATAAACAGTTCATGTGATGGCCCATTTGCTTCCCTTGTGAAACTCCTTCCTGTGAGTCATGTGGGACCTGATAGCTGACTGCCACCAGCGCAGAGGAAGTGCTCATGCAGGTTTAGCTGGGGAATGGGATAAACAAGTTGCAATACCTCATCAAATGGCATCAAAACAGAGCCGTTTCTGCGTTCTCTTCTCTCAACAGTGGCAGCCAGATGCCACTGTCTTCTGCTATGTAGTTTTCAGGAAAGAAGAACACAAAGGCTATAAAAGAAGTATAGCTCCCCATGGGGGTCATTTCCCTAACCCCCCCCCCAGAAAAAGAAGAAGGAGGAGGAGGAAGAGGAGGAAGAGGAGGAAGAGGAGGAGGAGGAGGAGGAGGAGGAGGAGGAGGAGGAGGAGGAGGAGGAGGAGGAGGAGGAGGAGGAGGAAGAAAGAAAATCATCCTTATTACTCTTGCTCCACAAGATAGGGAGGCTTGGAAGCTTGCAGGATCTTACAAACAGTGACCTTCAAAACTACATCTCAGTTCTTCCCTATCTTTGATTAGGAAAAGGAGATAAGGATTTCCAGCTGAATTGAATACCTCCTTTGTTAGCATTCAGTCTAAGCTCCACCCCCACAGTTACCTGGCAACAGCAGGGTTTGCCTGACAGTATAAAAGGGGCTGCTCACCGCTTCCTCTCTCCCTCTTGCTCTAACCCTCTTCCCCCTTTGAACCTTCTCTCCCCATTCCCTTCTCCCTCTCTCTCCATGTGCTCATGGTCGGCCTCTACTCTACTCTTCTACTCTTCCTCTTTCCTACTTCTCTTTCTCTGCCCTACTACCCTGAATAAACTCTATTCTATACTATACCATCCTGTGGCTGATCCCTCAGTGGGGAGGGATGACTCAGCATGGGCCCCTGAGTCACCCCCTTTCCTCAGACCTCCATAGAGCATATCCCCCTTCTCTTTATCTTTTTATCAACCAACCTTGGTGCTGAAACCTGGAACATATCCTCTCTTTATGTTTTTATAAATGCATCATCCTTAGCTGTCTTTCACACTGGAATAAGCCCTCATTAAATGCAAAATCGCTAGCTGGCCACAACTTGGGGTGTAGCTTATAGTAAAATGTATAGTTTTATTTCAAATTTTGCTGCATTCAGGCACACAGACAATACATGATGTTTCTTCCATAGGAATGCCTTTTTTTATTTTATTTTTCTTGGATATTTTATGTATTTACATTTCAAATGTTATCCCCTTTTCCCCCTCACCCATATCCCCTCCCCTTTCTCCTTGCTTCTGTGGGGATGCTCTCACTCCCACCCACCCACTCTCACCTCAACACCCTGGCATTACCTTACATTAAGGAAACAAGATTTCACAGGATCGAGGGCTTTTCCTCCTATTGATGCTGGACAATGACATCCTCTGCTACGTATGTGGCTGGAGCCATGGCCTTTTTAAGAGCACAGAAATTACTCTCAAGGCTCTGTAGAGATTCTTTAAAAATGGTGCCAAGGAGGTAGAAGCAACTTGCTCAAAGCTCTGTGATAGAAAGTTTTTGTGATTACAAATCCACTGGGCAGCCATAAACTGCAAAGAATTTAAAGCAACTGGAATTGCTTGGTCAACTAGAACAAAAAGCCAAATTACTTCCAGGCCACAAAGGACCACAACAGCAACCATGGCTTCCCTGGGAAGCTTAAGAACCAGTATTCCGAAAGAAAACAGCAGTAATATAAGCACTTGAGAGGCAGAAGCAAAAAAGGTTGATTAAAAAAAAAAAAAAAAAAAACAGCCTGGGCTACATGGTGAGTTTGAAGCTAGCCCAGGCTACACAACAAGGCCTTGTCTCAGCCAGTGGCTGGGGACGTAACTCAGACATAAACTGGATGCCTATCTTAATAAAATCCTTGGGTTCGATCTCTAATGCTGTAACAGTCAAAACATTTTCCTGATGATTTTTTAAAGGTTTGTTTGTTGTTTGTTTGTTTGTTTGTTTTTATATGTATGGGTATTTTGCCTGCATATATGCCCAGGACCAAGTGCATGGAGTGCCCTGAAAGTCAAAAGAGGGATCTCCTGGAACTGTACTTATAGACTGTTGTAACCCAATGGGTGCTAGAAATTGAACCCACGTCCTCCAGAAGAGTAGGTAGTGCCCTTAACCACTAGGCCCTCTTTCTGGGCCCCCCTTTAATATATGTCTCCCTTCTTTTCCACTCCTGTTCTTCCCTAATCCCCACAGTACCACCCCCTTAAGAACAACTACTTTAATGGTAAAGGCTTCAGAAAGTTAACCAAGACTTACTGAAATAAAACAGTATTTGCAACCCAGAATGTTATTTGGAACATAGCTCACATTCACTTGCTAATCTCTCCTTCCCCATCCTGTCTATTAGTTGTCACAGGTGTGGAGGGGAGTGTTCTTATCAATTCCTAAAGCCCATAATCCACTCTAAGACTAGGCATCATGATACAAACATTGAGCAAACGGGCCAAGTTCTATCAAACTCGACCAAGAAGTAAAATAATATTTGTCTCTGACCTTTTCCTTAAATTTCCTTTTTGTTTTACTTTCAATTATTTTTGTGTCATGCTGCAGCATTAAGGAGACTGAAGAGAGAGGAATCTCTGGGATTAATTTAGGTCTAAAGGAGTTTATTTGACTTCAGGATTCTTTAGCATGCAAAGTCTCCCTCTCTCAGTCTATTTAGAACCTGTTCCACTGACAGAAGGCTCAGAAGCAAGAATAAGGAAAAGCAATTCAAGATCTTGTGTGGACATCACAGAGAATGTATCAAGTAGTGGGAGAAGACAGGAAGAATGGTGGTAATTACACATTAAATTTGTGACATGTACAAGAAGTCAGCCTCAGACATGGGATTCTACCCCAGGGAAACAAATCAAAACTGGGAGTCCTTGGGGTTGGGGGGGATTTAGCTTAGTGGTAGAGCGCTTGCCTAAGAAGCGCAAGGCCCTGAGTTGGGTCCCCAGCTCCGAAAAAAAAAAAAAAAAAAAAAAAAAAAAAAAAAAAAAAAAACTGGGAGTCCTTAGCTCCCAGGCCTGAGCAATGAGCCTGTGGAGAATGTTGGCGAGGGTCTGAAAGAGGGAAGAGAAGTTGGCTACACTGACCAGATGCCATGTAGGAAGGACAATGAAAGAACTCATAAATCCAGCTGTGAAATTTACCAGGCACAATGTAGGCCATGCCGGGTTGCTTCTAAAAGCCCGTGGCAGCATATTACAGAAAAAGAAAAGAAAAAAAAAAAAAAAAGATCAACCTAAAATATTGCTCAGTTTTCCAGTAGAATTTAAAGAAAACCTGTAGTCAGCCCTCACTTGGTTTGAAAATCAAAGCTGTATATCAGTTACTTTTCCATCACTGTGATAAAGAGCCATGGTCAAAGCAACTTGGAGGAGGAGGAGGAGGAGGAGGAGGAGGAGGAGGAGGAGGAGGAGGAGGAGGAGGAGGAGGAGGAAGAGGAAGAGGAGGAAGAAGAGGAGGAGGAAGAGGAGGAGGAAGAGGAGGAGGAAGAGGAAGAGGAGGAAGAGGAAGAGGAGGAAGAGGAGGAGGAGGAGTTAAAAAAAAAAAAGCTTTGTTTTGACGATGGTTCCAGACAGACTCCAGCATAGTGGGGAGACTCGGCACAGCCACAAGAACAGAAGCAAAGACATTCCATTCCATTCCATTGCATGAAGAGGGTAGAGAGAGAGAATATCTCAAAGCCCAACCCAAGAGAAGTACTTCCCCCAGCAAGGCTGCACCGCCAAAAGTTTGTATAACCTGCCCCCTGATAGTATCACCAACCTAGGACCAGCTCTTCTAATGCAGGAGCTGATGAGGAACATTTCCTAGTCAGATCTCAGCAAGGTATTTCTCTGTCTCCACTCTCTCCAACATGCTGGTCTAAAAGAAATGGCTTGGAGGCTAAATAAATAAATAAATAAATGCATACACACACTCACAATAATATAAGTACAAACTAAAGGGCATGATCTAAAGACATAGTCGCTGCAGGGCCATCCCGGAGCTCTTCAAGGTGTGCTGGAGGACTTCTTAGTATAAGCATTCCTTCTCATGTGCTCATACGAGGCAACAGAGGTTTTTGAAATCCAAAAGGTATCAGCCAATAGCATCTTCATATTCATCAAAGCCAGAAGGACTAAGCAAGAAATATTGTGGCGACTTCTGTGAGGAGGAGACTATTATAAATTGGTATCTAAGATCCCCTCTATATACACACACACACACACACACACACACACACACACACACACACACACACACACAACTTATAAAGGAATTTTATTAGCTTGGACTAATGGAGATATTCCAGAGGTAAAGCCACCATTGTATCTCAACCCTTCATGGTCAGAAGAAGGCTGAGAAGACAGCTCAACTCCAGACAGGCTACACTGGAAGACACCTGGAGAACAGGAGCAAGAGCCATAGAATCTTCTCTCCAAGGAGCAGAAACTGACCAGTGAAGGGACTAGCAGAGTGTTTAGAGTGGCTGCGTGCTATATGCCTGTCCACTGCCTGCAGGAGAGACCAGATGCAGAGAGCCTTACACTACTGGTGAAGGGAAGGATCAATAGAAGCAGTACAGCCCACATGGTAGGCAGAACGACAACAAAAGAGCCAGGTTTGGATCCCCCTAAACAAGGCTGGTCATGTGCTAGCCAAGTAACCTCAGTGATTACCATGTGCAGCAAAGGAAGCTTCTAATCGCGGTCGGCCTGAAGTATGGACACACAATGTAATACCATCATACAAAGTAGTTGTTCACTTAAAGCTACTAAGTTTGGAAGGATTACACCATAAATAATTGTCCATACACACACACACACACACACACACACACACACACACACACAAACATACTCACATACAGCATACACACTCATATACACAGACATACTCATATACATCCTCACATATATAACACAGGACACACAGACACACTAACACAACACTAACACACACATTCATGCACATTAACAAACACACACACACACACTCATATAAGACACACTAGCAAATTCATTCATGCACATTAACATACACATACACTGATATATAACACACACTCACAGTAACACACACACTAGAAAGACTTTAGAGGTTGTAGATTATTTAAATTGGGAGTTCTTACTTAACTTGCTTTTCATAATTGTTTGAGTTTCACAAGTTTTTAAAAATAAATGAATTTTATGTGAATGCACTTAAATTTATTTTTAAAAAAATAGAAGAATGGAGGTTTTTATCCTAATTGAAAAAAGAAGCAACTGAGAGGCAACTTCAAGTTTTAATGATAAGGAATGGTGCGCTCAAGACAGCCTTAAAATCAGCAGTGGCTCTGGGTCTTCTGAAATAAAAGGCAAGCAAGGAGCTTACACGAAAGCTTTCCCCAGCCCAGTGGAGAACTGCTGGGTCTCTGGCTGTGAAAATGGAGAGAGAATAGGATGATTATCTTTATTTTCACTTCACTTTTGTGATGTTTCTATTTGATTTGCTTTTTGAGACAGAGACTCACTATGGAGCCCTGGCTAACCTGGGAAGACAGATTTTTTTTTGTTTTACTAGGTGTTACCAAGACTGGATAGAACTAGCTCTTTCCACCTTCTGTATTTCCTTCAGAGAAGTGAAAATGTTACAAGAGTAACATCCCAGAGCAACACAGTTGCACAGCATCTCCATCTGTCTTTTATCTGGAATTAACAGAGTAACAGAGCATGTAAGGGTATAGGAACACTAACAGTTTTGCGTTCTATCAGACTCCTGCCTCTACCTCCTACAGATATTATTTGTGGTTTTGTTGTATTAGTTAACGTTGTTGCTGGGATACCATGACCAAAAGCAACTTACAGGCAAAAGCATTTAAATTAGCTTAGAGTTCCAAAGGAGTAGTTCTGTAATGGCAGGAGAGGCAAACATAACATCAGAGGGTGAGAGTGGGAAGCTGAGAGAGAGAGAGAGAGAGAGAGAGAGAGAGAGAGAGAGAGAGAGAGAGAGAGAGAGAGAGAGCATCTCCATTCACACACTGGATGCAGAGAGAGCAAATTGGAAGTTGGAAATTGAAATGAGGCTATGAACTCTCAATCCTCCTCCATCACCACCCCACACAAGGTGACATACTTCCTCAGGCAAGTCTTTTCCTCCTAAAAGTTCCATGTTCTCCCTCAATAGCACCACAGCTGGGACCAAGTAGCGCAAGTTGTCAGAAAGCTCAATGACTTGCTTGAGGGACCACCTCTCAGGAAGGAAGGACCACCCCTCAGGAAGGCAAGACCACCCCTCAGGAAGGTGGGTGTACCTTAATCGATGGTAAAGAGGTAAAAAGAATAAGTATCCGTGGAGATAACACATTTTTCCTTCTTATATAACACAGACCCTACAAGTCTCCATGAGATTCTGTCGGATAACTTTTTCTTGCTGTACCTTTTCTCTGATGCTATCCAGTGCCTAAGTATTCTTTCCTTGGTACTTGGGCCTCTTTACTCTTTCTCTGAAGCAAACCTCCCCACCATGTAGCTGACTTCAATTCTGACTAAGATCAAAAGGCTTTCTTCTTTTCCACCCTCCCTCACTGGCGGCCACTGAGATTGACAGCCTGCCTAAATTAGGTGTTTTCCTTTTTGACTCTGTTGAAATTGTCCTCAAGCTTTCCTTTAAGTTCATTCTTGAATTCTTTTACTATTGAGACCAAAAATTCTTGAGAGGAAACACCCGGATTTCTGTTAACTTGTGATTACTCTGCCAGGACCTCCTAACATGTTGAAGCCACGCCTCTTCAACAAAACATCCAGATGATGAATCGTGACCCATTGACTATGCTAATAAATCATCTAAACCATGGATGCTTTTCAAAGTCTTAAGTATAAGTACTGGGCCCCACTTGGAGCACCACAAAGTTTTTTTTTGTTTGTTTGTTTGTTTGTTTTTTCGGAGCTGGGGACCGAACCCAGGGCCTTGCGTTGCTAGGCAAGCGCTCTACCACTGAGCTAAACCCCCAACCCCAAAAAAAGACCACAAAGTTTTAACTGTTACGCGTTTTCCTCTACTTGTCTCCACTCTCATCACTCAACCCTGTGGCCTAAAGTCATTGTAGCAAAATGAAGACATTCTACAGCAAGTAGATTATTGATGCCCCAAAAGTTTACATTTCTGCTGTGATTCCACTAAGAGAGATGAGCTATCTTAATGAAGGACGGCCAAACACACAAGAAACTAAAGAAAACACGACGAGCGCCCAAAGGAGCACCACGTGCACAGTGAGTTCCATTCTAAGTGAAAACTGATCTGATCGTGTTTAGATTTTTATTGGATTCACACTGTAAGTATGGCCTCTCACTCCTGCTGCAGGACATTCCTTACTGATGCTGAATTGTAGAAATGGTTACTTTCCAACCGATGGCCTTGTGTTTCCGAAAAGATGGCTTTCAATATGCAAAATAACATGCAAATTAGATGCCTCCAGAATCACCCTAATGCAAGATCAGAGTTTCATGGGCCTTTTTTTTACAATTTCAAACTGAGCTTGCTGCCCAGAGGAAAACATAAAACACACCAAAGCTAGGGGAAGACGGGAGCATCTTTAAAAAGCTTAGAAACTTCTCCCTGTCTGATGAACAGTTTTTATTAAAGAGTTTACTGTTTGTCCCCAAATCCAAATAGATGTTTCTAAAGATGGAATGTCAGGTGCAAAGGCAAAAGGAAAGAGGTTGATGAGCTTGTAACCTCGAGGGTATCTATATTCAAACAACAGACGTAGAATAACAAGTCGAGAGTGTTGTATTAGAATGGTAGCTCTTCCGGACCGATCACACCAGGCCAGTACAGTTCCACGGAGAGGTTTATTGTGGGGGAAAGGACAAAGGGGGCAACAAAGAAGAAGGAAAGAGAAGTAAAGTAAGGAGGGGTCTGCCTTTTATTTGGGCTGTGATGTAACCTCACAGACCACTGGCAGAGGTAAAGGTGGGCAGGTGGACCAGATGGACACTGGGAATGTATGGCGATCGCCATGGTAACGAATGCAATAGTCCCTGGATTCGACGGTGACCTGTGACCATAAAGCCAGTTCCTGACTGTAAAGCCAGTTCCTGATGCCAACAAAGAGAAATGTTATTGGCGTGATTATTACAGTTGTAGATGGGAGTCCAAGGGGGCAGCCAGTGAGATTTTCTGCATCCCAGGACAATAAATTGAACCAAGAGCATATGGATAGCAATCAAAATAGAGACAATTAACGAAGAAAAAAGAGTGACCTATAGGATGGAAATGGGCCAGTGATATGGAAAGAGAGATGCTCAAACACCGAGGTGCCACTGATCCTTTACATGTATTTACATAGCACCAGCCTTCTCGATTTGCATAAGACAGGCCTTTTGGTGAATGCTCTGTAACTGAGGACCAGTCTCTCTCTGCCAACTGACTTCTTGCATATGTTAATCTTGATGCCTCTCTTTCTCCACACCCCTACACTTCTGCCATAGACAATGATACTACCTGCCAGGTATCTCTGTAAAGTACTGATATAACTCAATCTTTATAACACTTTTAATCCTAACTTGAGCAAGGCACAGCTTAAGTAAATGGCCCAAAGGTAGTGCTGAGATTTTGACAAAAGCATCTCTTTCTCCAAACTCCAGGGACCAACCACCATACAACTGTCAAAATCCGACTTATAATAACTTAAATGTCCTATAGGGCTAGAGAAAAATCATTGAATTATGTTTTTCATGTTTTTCAGGATGGGAGTGGGAGGGCCATGAAGGACAGAAAAAGAGACAGATTCTAGCCTTTCTTATCTCTTTAAGAGCCTTTTTAGTTTCTTAAGGAGGTTGAAAACCCATAGTAAGTTGACACCTAAGGAGCAATAGAGACAGTAGCACTGCTTAATACTCCTGTTTGTCTAGTAGGGAGTCCTAAAGAAAGTGCCACATTTGTATGGTTTCCTCCGTTCCTCCTGCCACTAGGATGGGTTTTTGCATTTCTTTTAAGTTAAGCAAAACTAGACTTCCATACCATTTATCTGTGGTTAAAAAGGAACAAAAGAAAATATCTATATTTGGGCAGTAATTATATTTCTGTCAATGGAAGGATTTATTTTCTTCATCCAGAATAAATAAACTGGGATGGAGAGATGGCTCGGCCATTAAAAGCCAGGTTCACAACTGAGCATGAGGATAAATAAGGGGCCCATCAAAGTGATTGACAAGCAGCAGATCCACTGAGGGGTCATGGGAAGCTGTGACTCACCAGGAGAGTCTAAAACCTGCAAGTTCTACGATACGTGGGGGTTTTGTCCATGGGAAGAATCGAAGTGATGGCTGTCTGGATAGTCTTTTCATTCTCAAATAGGAATTACAGGTTACATAAAGAGCAACACACGAGCATTTATCTTTTTGCTCAGCAAATGTTTTCCCTGGGATTTCATTTACTTCGAATTCATATTTTTCTTGGAAGGAGGAATATGAAATCTGATAGTGCGCCATTAGAATTAATGTTTAATTCATTTTACTTTAAAAGAAATGTTAGTCACTCCGTTCCCTTCCTCGAGTCAGCTTTATTATAGGAATTTTAGAGACATGAAATTTTAAATATGGATTATTCATTTGGCCAAAAAATTTCATTAAGAATTTACTATAATGTCAGGTACAGTTCCAGGGAGTGGAAGAAAGACCCAGAGGAGAACTTATTGGCTTACAGAAGCATGTTCAAGGCTAGCACAGAGAACAAAGACCTCTTCATTTCAGAAGCAGATGCCTTACTGCCATTTTGTCTGACCAACATTCCTTCCTATTCATGCCATTGCCTCTGTAGACCAAGACTGCCTGACGCCGAGTAAGATACAGGCATGCAGGACCTGCTCTCCAAAACTCATCCATGAAATTATAGAGACAGAGGCATGTTGAACATAATGTACCCTCTGAGGGGCTTCGTGGCATTTGTTCTAAAGCATGTAGGCCCTGGGAAGCTTGCTTGCTGTTCACACTCACAAGTGGTCCCACAGTTGTCAACTGTCACCTGGAATTCAGCCCATACTTCTCCAATGGCTTTGCCAAAGCTCTTTCCCCCAAGACTATGTATCCTTTTCTTCCCCAGGGACTTTGGGTGTGTGGGGGGCGCTGCAAAGAATTCTGGGATGTGACAGCTATTCTCTATTTCATGCTTGGCTCCCTCTAGCAACCATAGTACTATAAGAAAAGGATCACACACCACATCATATTGCTGCTGTTGCTCTTCTCTTGCGCTGTTATGTAATTTGGGTTATATTTCAGAAATAGTTTTCTCCCCATCGTTTCCATAGTTCCGTTCATCTTTATGTCATTTATATTGGGCTTGGTCATATGACTCACTTTAGTCCATAACTGAGTCCTCATTGCAGATTTGACACAATTAAAGATTTGGAGTGTGTTCTCAGATTGGACTGGTCTTATTGGCCTCCACCATGACTATTCAAAGCTGGGAGAAGAGAGATCCATGAGTATAACAAACCCCCCAACACATACACCTTACTGCCGTCACTCAGTCAAATGTTATTAGGAGCTCCTGTCTCTTGGTGTTTGGAATGTTACAAAGCTGATTGAGTCACTCTCTTAGGGTAGTAATCATCTACTGAACTCTTCCTCCTGGTAGCATATCTAGCCCAGCCATTTTATGAAACTTTGAATTTTCCATTGCATCTGACACAGGTCACTTGTTAGGGCATGGAGGATCATGCTACCACACAGGTGTAAGAACTGGTAAAGTTTGGCAGGATTAACATAGTAAAAATGGCCATTTTACCAAAAGCGATCTACAGATTCAATGCAATCCCCATCAAAATACCAATCCATTTCTTCAAAGAGTTAGACAGAACAATTTGCAAATTCATCTGGAATAACAAAAAACCCAGGATAGCTAAAACTATCCTCAACAATAAAAGGACTTCAGGGGGAATCACTATCCCTGAATTCAAGCAGTATTACAGAGCAATAGTGATAAAAACTGCATGGTATTGGTACAGAGACAGACAGATAGACCAATGGAACAGAATTGAAGACCCAGAAAAGAACCCACACACCTATGGGCACTTGATTTTTGACAAAGGAGCCAAAACCATCAAATGGAAAAAAGATAGCATTTTCAGCAAATGGTGCTGGTTCAACTAGAGGTCAACATGTAGAAGAATGCAGATCGATTCATGCTTATCTCCCTGTACAAAGCTTAAGTCCAAGTGGATCAAGGACCTCCACATCAAACCAGATACACTCAAACTAATAGAAGAAAAACTAGGGCAGCATCTGAAACACATGGGCACTGGAAAAAATTTCCTGAACAAAACACCAATGGCTTATGCTCTAAGATCAAGAATCGACAAATGGGATCTCATAAAACTGCAAAGCTTCTGTAAGGCAAAGGACACTGTGGTTAGGACAAAACAGCAACCAACAGATTGGGAAAAGATCTTTACCAATCCTACAACAGATAGAGGCCTTATATCCAAAATATACAAAGAACTCAAGAAGTTAGACCGCAGGGAGACAAATAACCCTATTAAAAAATGGGGTTCAGAGCTAAACAAAGAATTCACAGCTGAGGAATGCCGAATGGCTGAGAAACACCTAAAGAAATGTTCAACATCTTTAGCCATAAGGGAAATGCAAATCAAAACAACCCTGAGATTTCACCTCACACCAGTGAGAATGACTAAGATCAAAAACTCAGGTGACAACAAATGCTGGCGAGGATGTGGAGAAAGAGAAACACTCGTCCATTGTTGGTGGGATTGCAGACTGGTACAACCATTCTGGAAATCAGTCTGGAGGTTCCTCAGAAAATTGGACATTGAACTACCTGAGAACCCAGCTATACCTCTCTTGGGCATATACCCAAAAGATGCCCCAACATATAACAAAGACACGTGCTCCACTATGTTCATAGCAGCCTTATTTATAATAGCCAGAAGCTGGAAAGAACCCAGATGCCCTTCAACAGAGGAATGGATACAGAAAATGTGGTACATCTACACAATGGAATATTACTCAGCTATCAAAAACAATACCTTTATGAAATTCGTAGGCAAATGGTTGGAACTGGAAAATATCATCCTGAGTGAGCTAACCCAATCACAGAAAAAAACACATGGTATGCACTCATTGATAAGTGGCTATTAGCCCAAATGCTTGAATTACCCTAGATGCCTAGAACAAATGAATCTCAAGACGGATGATCAAAATGTGAATGCTTCACTCCTTCTTTAAAAGGGGAACAAGAGTACCCTTGGCAGGGAATAGAGAGGCAAAGATTAAAACAGACACAGAAGGAACACCCATGCAGAGCCTGCCCCACATGTGGCCCATACATATACAGCCATCCAATTAGACAAGATGGATGAAACAAAGAAGTGCAGGCTGACAGGAGCCGGATATAGATCTCTCCTGAGAGACACAGCCAGAATACAGTAAATACAGAGGCGAATGCCAGCAGCAAACCACTGGACTGAGAATAGGACCCCCGTTGAAGGAATCAGAGAAAGAACTGGAAGAGCTTGAAGGGGCTCGAGACCCCTGAACAACAATGCCAAGCAACCAGAGCTTCCAGGGACTAAGCCACTACCTAAAGACTATACATGGACTGACCCTGGACTCTGACCTCACAGGTAGCAATGAATAGCCTAGTAAGAGCACCAGTGGAAGGGGAAGCCCTGGGTCCTGCTAAGACTGAACCCCCAGTGAACTAGACTGTTGGGGGGAGGGCGGCAATGGGGGGAGGGTGGGGAGGGGAACACCCATAAGGAAGGGGAGGGAGGAGGGGGATGTTTGCCTGGAAACCGGGAAAGGGAATAACACTCAAAATGTAAATAAGAAATACTCAAGTTAATAAAAATAAAAAATAAGAAGAAGAAGAAGAAGAAGAAGAAGAAGAAGAAGAAGAAGAAGAAGAAGAAGAAGAAGAAGAAGAAGAAGAAGAAGAAGAAGAAGAAGAACACACCTCCACAAAAAAAAAAAAAAAAGAACTGGTAGAACTGGTAAAGTTGAACGAACTCAAACCCTGGGAATCTCAGAAATTTGAGAACAGCAGGAGTGGAGTCTTTCCCTACCTTTCTCTGCAACTGCTCTGAAACTTATAACCACAACACCCCTGAGAAGACCATGGGCACTCAATCCTCCATGTTAATGAGGTATCAAGATAGCCTTAGCCTTTAGTCAATGACCTTCCCATCCTTGGTATCCCTTCCCCAAACGATATATAAGCAGTATGAACAAGCAAGGATCATCTCAGAGAATTGCTTCATTAAGAACTGCCATGGGAAAGGACTTTGCCTTAAAGAGGAGCGTCTAAAACTCCTGGGGAAGACTTTCTCTCCTCCAATCCGTCTGGTACTCTGGACCCTCACTCCTTAGCTATCAGGATCCTGTTCATCCCAAGGTCTGCTTTCCTCTTCCCCTTCCTGTTCCCCTTCCTGCTGGTATGTAGATGCCCTGAGAGGAAACGTAGACCATGGAATCCTATTCTGACTTCCCCTCCTAGCAGTATACCAATGTTGCCTGGGTACCCGGAGAGGTGACCAGGAACCACTGTGGATTTCCCATTTTTGACTTTGCCATGTCCTCTCCCAGCAGCATGACAGAGGCACCCTAACATCCCTCAGCAGAGAGGCAAGACATAGTATGACAATCATGTAGGTTATAGGCTAGCATTCTCAGATGCATACTGACTTTGTACACAAGTTATTCAAAATAAATAGGGTGGATGGATGGGTAGCTACAATAACCACAATAATAAACTAAAGATAAAGTAGTAGTGGGATTTTACATATGTCTTTACAGACTGCAATGGAAACTATAGCATCTATGGATGCCATGTCTCTATTTTTGTGTGAATAATGCACTCCAGTCATCTTAGAAGCACATTTGCTGTGGGTTACTATGTTATGGTGATCCTGAGAAGACATGTTCAATTGGCTTACAGGTTTCTTTATTTAAGAAACTTTGATAATACCTATTAGATATCTATAGAACCCTCCTCGGCAAAGAATTCAGGTGTTATTTTGATTCTTCTTTGGTCCTCAGAGAGTCATGAAGAAGAGAAATTCACAAATAAGTCACTACACGTGAGGATAGGGAACATCTATGATAATTATTTTCCTGTTTTGCTTCATTTTATCATCCTATTCTAATCTATTGTCTGCACAAAAGCTCAAAGAAATTCTTTTTCCTTCACATAACTATACATAGTCTGAACCTCGAGATGTGCTTTTCCCTAAAATTCTATAAGATTTGTCTGTCTTCAGATTACAATTTTTAAGTTCAAATATGAGACCAAGGATACAGTTCAGTTCAGTATTTCCTAGCCTGCCTGAGACCTTCAGTTTGATTCCCCAGTATCACATATAATGGGCATGGTGGTGAATGGCTATAATCCCAGCAACTGGGATGTCATTAAAACATTTTTAAAGACTAAACGCTATGGGGGAAATGTTCTTAAGATTCTTTAGAAGATTTTAAAATACTTTTCATTCTACAGCCTCTTTCAAAGACATAAGTCTTCCAATGGAAAGAATGCAAGGTCAAAAGACCTCAGTTAATACCATGGCTCCACTCAAAGTTTGAGTCTTAGACAAGGCACTTACCTATTCTAAATATCACTTTTTGTCATTTGTAGTATAAAGATAATGTCAGCCACATCAACATCAAAGATGTGTTGGAAATAGCATATGGTAGAATGCCAGAATTAATAAAATTGGTATTTAAATGATACCAGAGAAAAACTGAAGATCAGTTTAAAAATAAAGATGAAATTGAAAGGAATGACTAACTTACTGTTACTAATATGAGATTTTGATACATACCATTGTTTAAAAAGCTTGATACCCATTTGAGGGTGGCTTTAAAAATTATATGGAGTCTCACTTTTAAATCTTAGAATTTGTTCTGTGAAATATCCTTGAGGAAAAGATCCGTAGAGTAAGATGAGGGACCCAGTAGTGACTTCACATACCTACTACCACTTAGTCTTTGACAAACATGTCAAAAACTACATTAGAGAAAAGATAGCCTTTTCAATAGTGCTGGGAAACATGGATAGATCCCCATGCAGAAGAATGAAACCAGATCTGCATCTCTCATTCTACAGAAGACCAATTCAAAATAGATCAAACACCTTAAGAAAACTGACACTCTGAAAATGCTGAAGAAAAACATAGGTAATTCAAGACACAACCATAGGTAAAGACTTTCTGAAAGGGAGTCCATTAGCATGAGGAGTCACCAACAAAACAATGGCAAAAGATATTGCATGAAAATAAAAGGGTTTTTTTACAAAAAGGGAAATAATCACTAGAGTTGAGAGAAAGCTTATAGAATAGATGATCTTTGCCAACTATATATTGGAGATTAATGTCCAGAACCTGCAGAAAACTCCAAAACAAAATATCCAAGCAATATAAGGGCTAATGAACTGAAGAATTTCTTCCTTCTCAAGAAAGAAACACAAATGGTCAAAAATACTTGAAAAGGTATTCATCTTTAGCCATCATCTTCCATCATCTTTTCTTTATAATATTTAGGAGCAAGCTAAGTGTCCATCAAGAAATTAATGGTTAAATAAAGGATGGCACATATACACAATAGACTTTATTCAGTCATAAAGAAAACGATATTGACAGCTTCAGGATATTTGGAGCAGTCAGAAATCGTTGTGTTAAATCTCTCTCTCTCTCTCTCTCTCTCTCTCTCTCTCTCTCTCTCTCGCTCTCTCTCGTGTGTGTGTGTGTGTGTGTGTGTGTGTTTATGCATATGACATGAAGGTTTTCAGAGCTGGGAAAGAACACTAAAGTGAAGAGAGGGGGACAAAGGAGATTAAAAAATACATACATACCATATGTGAGAGAGAAAGAAAGAGAATAGATAGATGTTTTAGATAGATAGATAGATAGATAGATAGATAGATAGATAGATAGATGATAGATCGATAGATGTTTAGATAGATAGATAGATAGATAGATAGATAGATAGATAGATAGATAGATAGATAGATAGATAGAATCTTAATCAGGGTTTCTATTCCTACACAGAGATCATGACTAGGAAGCAAGTTGGGGAGGAAAGGGTTTATTCAGCTTATACTTCCACATTGCTGTTCATCACCAAAGGAAGTCAGGACTGAAACTCAAGCAGGTCAGGAAGGAGGAGTTGGTGCACAGTCCAGGGAGGAATGTTATTTACTGGCTTGTTTCCCATGGCTTGCTCGGCTTGCTCTCTTATAGAACCCAAGAGTACCAACCCAGGGATGGCACCACCCACAGTAGGTCCTCCCCTCTTGATCATTAGTTGAGAAAATGCCTTACAGCTGGATCTCATGAAGGCATTTCCACAACTAAGGCTCCTTTTTCTGTGATAACTCCAGTTTGTGTCAAGTTGACACACAAAACCAGACAGGATAAATAGATGATAGATAGATAGATAGGTAGATAGATAGATAGATAGATAGATAGATAGATAGATAGATAGATAGATAGATAGATAGATAGATAGATGAGAGACAGACAGACAAGAGGGGCTATGGAGGACAGTATATAGTAATGTGCATAAGGGAGTGAATAAGGATAAAATAATACATATGTATATAAAAATGTCACAGTGAGCCATTTCTTTTCATGATAACCATGGTACCTGCCTGAATGTCTCCATGCCTCACACAAGGTCAATAATGAACTAAACCTCTGAACCTGTAAGCAATCCCCAACAAAGTATTTTCCTTTAGAAGAGTTCCTATAGTTGTAGTATCTTCACAGCAATGGGAAGCCTAACTAAGACACATAGCACACTCGGTTTCTGAATAAAAACATGTAAGCGTCTTCCTTTCAGGAACTGAATTCAGTCCAGAGTGATATATTTCTTAGCCACAATTAGCTCTGCCCTCTCGGGAAATAAAAGGCTGAGCAAGTTTTGATCTGTCCTGAACTCCCAGTGACATATGGCACGGCCCTAATTAATGTGGCCTGAGTCTGCCCTTTGTCAGTGTGACCAACAGGGCCGCATTCATCCTCTCAGGCAGCAGTTTATCATTGGTAAACGCACAGAGGACATCTCGAGATTGCTACAGAAATTGCAGAGGTCAAAGATATGCATGTCCCTGCCCTAAAGGACTCCATCGTGTGTTTTTCGGAGCTCTTGGTGACCCAGTATTACTTCATTTGGGTCTCACTGCTCTCCTCAAACCATAGTGAAAACAGTTTCATTTGGCACTATTGGAGCGCCACTATTTTTAAGCCTTGCTAAGCTTTATTTCCATCCTAAAGAATTTTCCTGAGAGGAATTATGAATATATATTTCAGTTCTGAATTTTATGTGGATGGGTGTTTTGCTTGCGTTGCAGTCGTGTATGCTGCTTGCGTGCATGATACCCACAAAAGCCAGAGGCGGACATCAGAGCCACCGAAATTGGAGTTTCAAATGGGTATGAGCCAACTTGTGGGTGTTGGGGATTAACGTGAATCCTCTGGAAGAGAAGCCAATCTTTCTAATCACTTAGCTGCCTCTCCATCCCTTAGAATTATGGTTTAAGGACGGCATTTCTAGGGTATTCTGGTCATATTTTGCATTCACTCTCATAGGCACTGAGCTAGAAAAGTGACCCTGTGTAAATCAACATGCAAATCATCCTATTCGAACATAGTTAAGATTTGCACTCGGAATTCTGTTCCTCCTGAAAAAGTGGGGACTTTGGGAATACCTAAAGCAAAGCAGCCTTCTCCTACATTATACCATAGACACACACACACACACACACACACACACTTACTTTCTCAGGGAGAATCTTTTGTGGCAATGAGCCATTAACAAACTCTAGAAGCTGTAGCATTATTTGATAAAGCACTATGACTTCCCTGTATTTAAAAGCCAGCATGTACAGCTGTCTATTGATGAGATCAGTGGATATATATATATAGCCAAAAAAAGATGACAAATAATTTTGAATGTAACCACAAAAAGTAATTTTTTACTTTTGTGGAGCAGTAATGTAACCAGGACACAGCCTGGGGCCTGTAGATAACATCTCATTATAAGATGAGAGCATAAATAGTCTATGGCTTTTCTTTTTAAAGCCTCAGTGTCAAACAGATGGTTTTAAGTACATTTTACATGCAGTCTCCAATTCCCAGTACTACAGAGCTGGAGGCATCATAGGTCTGGCTCTGTTCACAGAGGAGGCTCTGGAGGGTCACGTTGCTGGTGTGTTGCAGGAGTAGAAGTCTATCCTACAGCTACAAAACATGTCCTCTCTTTGAACATGACAGCATGAGGTCACATATGACTAGCAGCAAATGGGTCACAGCATAACAGTGTACAAGCTTTTTCTAATGTCATTAAAGCTCTACAAAACCCCAGTGGACTTCACAGACTAAAAGCCAAGCAGTGGACATTACCAACCCTGATGCTAACATCAGATAAACAAAGTAGGCCAATTGTATACTTGAGACAGGCTAAAAGATACTGGGTTTTCTGGTAAGACTTCTCCAAAAATAAATTTAACTAAAATGTTAATATACATATTCACATATGTTCGTACATATATCTGCCTGCTTTCATGCACATATTATAGAAATATACCAAAGTGAGTGAGTAGAACTTGAAGGAACATAGCTCAGCATACTAAAGGCTACATATGACAAACCCACAGCCAACATCATCCTAAATGGAGAAGAACTAGAAGCAAGCCAATTAAAATCAGGAATGAACAGGGTTTTCCACTCCCCTACCCCTGCCACCTTTATTCCAAAGCAGAACAATAAGGCAAAAAAAAAAAAGTTTAAAGGAATACAAATAGAAAAAGGGAAAGTATATATTAGAAATCCCAGAAATTCTACCAGAAAACTTCTAGAAATCATCAGCAATTTCAACAGAATGTCAGGATACAAAATCTACTTACAAAATTCAGTAGCTTTCTATAAACCGAAAACAAGCATGCCGAGAAAGAGATCGCTGCCACACCCCTATTCACAATAGCCCCAAAGAAAAAGCATCTAGGAATAAAATTAACCAAGGAGATGAAAGACCTCTAATATAAAAAATTTAAATTTCCAAAGAAAGAAATTGATGAAGATACTGGGAAATGGGAAGATCTCCTATGCTAATGGATGGCAGAATTGGCAGTGTGAACATAACCATTCTATCAAAATCAATTCATAGATTCAAAACAATTCCAACAAAATACCTAAAAATAATAAATAGATTTCAAATTCCTTTTCTTTTTTAAAATTTCCCTGAGACTTTTAAGAAACATTTTGATGATATTCACATTGCATCATCCAAGAACTCTTCTTAGATTCACTCCCTTTTTCCTACACACCTAATTATGTCCTTTTTAAAAAAAAAAACCATTAAAGACAAATTTGTGCTGCTCAAATACTCTTAGATCTATGGTCTTCCACTAAAGAAGCCTTCAACTTCGCAGGGGCTAAAGTCTTTTTAAAAACCTATTTCCCTCCCCTAGTAGTTAATAATTAATAAATCTCTGAAGCTCGAGAGGGAAATTGTGTCTAACTCTTCTCCCATAGTCTTGACCTGTCTTAAATTTGCACAAGTTTTATAAGTGTTGTCACACCTGCTGTGAGTTAACATGTGAAATGTCCCTGCTGTGTCCAGAAGATAATGTTTCTATGTTGTCATCTACCATTCTGACTCTTACACTCTCCAATTCCTCTTCTACAATAATCCCTGAACATTGTGAGGAGTACACGCAGTATATATCCTCCTTTTAGGAGCGAGCATTCTACAGTCTTTTCTTCTCTGTACCTGGGACAGTTGAGGGTCACTGTGTAGTCACTAATACCAAAAATAGAACCTTATCAATTGAGGATTGAAGGATACAATGATCTATGTGCATTATAGTAGGTCATTAGATGTCAGTTTAAACTATATACACTTTTCAAAATAGTAGTAGCTTCTCCTCTAGGGCCTATACCCTGTCTAGCCTTACATTCTTGGCCCAATAGTGATTCTGTGTATGGATTTTATCTTGTAGAGCAGGACTTAAATCCAATCAGAAAGTTGTTGATTACTCCCATGACATTCATGCCACTATTACACCCAATCGGTATGTCTTGTCAGACCAGTCATTATCGTAACTCAGAGGGTTCATAACTGGGTATTACTGATGCTTATTTTCCTCTCTAGTAGCTTGCATAGAACAGTCCAGTGCCATGAAATCTAGGCAGCAGGTATGAAGCTTCCATGGGGCACCAGCTTGATTTTATCATGTACTACTACTAAAGTATATGTTATCTTTTGCAATAGGGTTTTATATTCAAGTTCTAGATGGTGAACAAGAGCAATGGCAATGATTTATAGTGATTGGAGGACTATGAGAATTCACTCGCCAACAATTATAAAAGAAGGAACCCATCCCAGGGAGTGGGCTTTTTGTGTGTGTGGTATTTATCCCCTGCCATATCCCCTCTTCTACCTTACTTTCTCTACTCTTCAAACTCAAACTCCTTAACCCTTTCCATTCCATTTTTCCTTTGACCTTTATAACAGTGCATAAAGTCTCCCCTTTTTTTGAAAGACTCTCCCTATAGCCTCTTATTAATTTCCTTACCTTTGTCTTTATTTCAAAATTAGTATACATATCAGAAGATTCAAAGCTAATATATGCAGATCAGAGAAAACATGTGACTTTTATCTTTCTGGGTCTAGGACCCTTTCAAAGTTCAGCACATACTCATTTAGTAATATATTTAGGCTACTAGTTATTACTGTCTTAGTACACTCAACAGTGTCATGTTTGTCTAGAGAAAGTCAATTCCCTAAGGAATTCCATAATTCAATCTGAAGGAATTGATTGAACCCTGGTAGACTCTCAGCAAGACCTGCCTCTTCCTGGCCCTTTGAGATCTAATATTAGTCAAAATATTCTACATATGCTTGTCCAATAAGACACATATTCCAATGCTTTAAAACTTGCAAATTATATAGTAGTGTTTGACATTTTCCCCACAGACTCTCAAATGCCACCAAAAGCTCTAATAGTAAAATATTGTGGTGCCCATACTACAGGCACTAAATTAAGATTAGAAAAGTATATCCAGTTCTCAAAATCCCTAAACAGCAATGCTTGAATTCAATCATGAACCCAAGGTTACCCAACAAACTACAGCGCATCTCCACAAGAGGAATTCCCATTGTTCTCATTATTCAATACTACTGCTCAGAGTCAAGGCCCTAGATTTGCCAACAAAACAAAGAAGTTGATCTTTAGAGAGCAGATACACTGGATGAACATCATTAAAGGCTGCATGTATCATTGCTTAAGATGTAATGTAAACTCACTAAAGTTCAGAATACAGTTGCTAAAGGTTTTGATCACTAAAGATTGCGGTGATTAGAGAACAACAGACCAATCTTATTAACACCTATTAAAATGGCATTATAGAACCATATCCTACCCTTGACCCCACCGACATTTTGAATTGATTGACTGATATAAGACCATTCTTTAGTCAGTAGAGTGCTTGGTGTCCTGCCTGGTCTCTGCCTACTAGACATCTGTACCATTTTCTACCAATAGCAATTAAATTGTTCTCAGATGTTGCCCAGTGCAAGAATCTAAAGCAAGAAGATTAAAAAATCAAGTTCTTCCTCTCCCTCTCCCTCTCCCTCTCCCTCTCCCTTTCCTTCTCCCTCTCCCCAACCCTCCCTCTTTCAAAACAAAAATACAAAAACCTCCTCACTTAAAAAAAAGAGAAAGAAGAAAAAACCTAAAAGACAGAAAGAAAGAAGACATTATATAGAAAACTATTTAAATATGTTTGAATATATGCATAGGTGTGTGTGCATGTACATGAGTGTGTGTGCATGTGCATGTGTGTTTTGCAAGCCAGAGTTCACTCTCAGGAGTTATTCCTCAGGAACTGTCTGCCTTGGTCTTTGTGGTTTTGTTTTGAGGCTAGATCTCTAACTGAACATCTGGCTCACTGTCAGATTAGGATAGGTTGGCTAAACACTGAGTACCAGCAATCTGCCTGTCTGGACCTGTTAGCCTAGGAATTAGAGGCACATGCCATTGTACTAGGCTTTCTCTGTGGGTGGTGAGACTCACAGTCAAGAGTTAATGCTTATGCGGTAAGCGCTTTACCAACTTAACTCTCTCCCTAACCCCAGGCATTTAAACTGTGTGTGGGGTGCCTCTGTGTGTGTGCATGTGTGTGCACATGTGCGTATGTGTGTGTGAATGTGCATAGGTATGTTGTGTGTACAACATGAAGTGTATGCGAGTGTGTGTGTGTGTGTGTGTGTGTGTGTGTGTTTCAAAGACCTTGCACAAAACATGGCATGCTAGTACTCTGCCACTGAATATACCCTAAGCCATGGTTTTAATATGAAATATACTAAAGTGAAATAAATGTTAACTCTCTCCAATAAATAAGTTAATATTTTAATTAAAATTCTATTTTATTGGAAGTATTAAATGCTATCTTAAGTAAAAAACAGTTATAAACAATAATGCAGTATATGACCTAATTTTTTTCTGTGCATATAGATACAAATCAATACAACCTTTAAAATATCTGGTTTCTGCCTGCACTCAGAGCTGAAAGCCAGTAGCCAGGAGCGCCGACACACCTAAGAGCAGACCAACTCTTCTGCTCCAAGCAACCCTCATGGTGGTCTCACGACACATAAATGCAGGAGCAGGCCGGGACAAGACACTTTCCATTTCTAGCTGCATCTGGAACTGAACTGGTCCTAAAGCTCTCTATATCCGAATCCTGAGGGGGAGAGAGGTTGATTCTCAGGAGTGCTGAAAATCCTGAGAGCTCAGGGGAGACCACCACTTCTGTTCACATTCCTGACCCAAGAGGAACCTGCCTAGTGCCCTCTGGAACCTTCTGGTTTCTGCCTGAGTCCAGAGCTGAAGACAGTCACCATCAGTGCCAACACACCTAAGAGCAGAGGCAAGACCAACTCTTCTGCTCCAAGTAACCTGCCTAGAGCCCTCAAGACACACAAACCCAGGAGCTGTATTGCACAAGACCCTACCTGTTTCTGCCTGCACCCAGAGCTGACCAGGTCCCACGGCTGTCTGTACTCAGATCTGACTGAGAGAAAACAGGTCTACAGGAGTGCTGACACACAGGCTTACAGGAGGGACAAACCACTGTCAGAGACAGCAAGACAAGCTAACACTAGAGACAACCTGATGGCAAGAGGCAAGCACAGGAACTTAAGTAACAGAAACCAAGGCTACCTGGCATCATCAGAGCCCAACTCTCCCACCAAAGCAAACATGGGATATGCAAACACACCGGAAAAACAAGACTTGGATTTAAAATCACATCTCATGATGTTGGTAGAGGACATCATGAAGGACCTAAATAACTCACTTAAAGAAATACAGGATAACACAGGTAAACAAGTAGAAGCCTTTAAAGAGGAAATGCAAAAATCCCTTAAAGAATTAGAGGAAAACAAAAGCAAACAGGTAAAGGAAATGAACAAAACCATCCAAGATTTAAAAATGGAAATAGAAACAATAAAGACATCACAAAGAGAGACAGCCCTGGAGATAGAAAACTTAGGAAAGAAATCAGGATTCATAGATGCAAGAATCACCAACAGAATACAAGAGATAGAAGAGAGACTCTCAGGGGCAGAAGATACCATAGAAAACATTGAAACAAAAGTCAAAGAAAATATAAAAGGCAAAACTCTCCTAACCCAAAACATCCAGGAAATCCAGGACACAATAAGAAGATCAAACTGAAGTTTAATAGTTATAGAAGAGAGCAAAGATTTCCAAATAAAAAGGCCAGTAAATATCAACAAAATTATACAAGAAAACTTTCCTAATCTAAAGAAAGAGATGCCCAGGACATACAAGAAGCCTACAAAACTCCAAATAGATTGGACCAGAAAAGAAATTCCTCCAATCACATAACAGTGAAAACACCAAATACACAAAACAAAGAAAGAATTTTAAAAGCAGTAAGGGAAAAAGGTCAAGCAATATATAAAGGCAGACCTCTCAGAATTACACCAGACTTCTCAATAGAGACTATGAAAGACAGAAGATCCTGGGCAAATTTCATATAGACCCTAGGAGAACACAAATGCCAGCCCAGGATATGATATCCAGCAAAACTCTCAAGGAAAATAGATGGAGAAACCAAGATATTAGATGACAAAACCAAAATTACACAATATCTTTCCACAAATCCAGCCCTACAAAGGATAATAGATGGAAAACTCCAACACAAGGAGGGAAACTACACCTTAGAAAAACCAAAAAGGGGCTGGAGAGATGGCTCAGCTGTTAAAGGCTAAGCTCACAACCAAAAATATAAGAAAAACCAAAAAAGGAATCTCCTTGCATTGAACCCAAAAGAAGAGAGCTACACAAACAACAAAAATAACAGGAAACAACAATCACTATTCTTTAATATCTCTTAACATCAATGGCCTCAATTCCCCAATAAAAAGACATAGACTAACAAACTGGATATATATAGAGGACCCAGCATTTTGCTGCATACAGGAAACATACACCCTAGTGACAAAGATAGACACTACCTCAGAGTAAAGGGCTAGAAAACAATTTTCCAAGCAAATGGTCCCAAGAAACAACATTGAGTAGCCATTCTAATATCACATAAAATCTACTTCCAACCAAAAGTTATCAAAAAAGATAAGGAAGGACACTTCATATTCATCAAAGGAAAAATCCACCGAGATAAACTCTCAATCCTGAATAGCTAGTCTCCAAATGCATGAACACCTACATTCATAAAAGAAATCCTACTAAAAGTTCAAAACGCTCATTGCATCTTACACAGTAATAGTAGGAGATTTCAACACCCCACTCTTATCAATGGACAGATCATGGAAACAGAAACTAAAAAGAGACATATAGAAACTAACAGAAGTTATGAACCAAATGGATTTAGCAGGTATTTATAGAACATTTCATCCTAAAACAAAAGGATATACTTTCTTCTCAGCACCTCATGATACCTTCTCCAAAACTGACCATATAATAGGTCACAAGACAGACCCCAACAGATACAAGAAGAATGAAATAATTCCACGCATTCTATCAGATCACCATGGACTAGGGGTGATATTCAATAACAACAATAACAACAGAAAGCCCACATATCCAAGGATGTTGAACAATGCTTTCCTCAATGATAACAATGCTTTTCTCAATGATAACTTGGTCAAGGAAGAAATAAAAAAAGAAATTAAAGACTTTTTAGAATGTAATGAAAATCAAGTCACAACATACCCAAACTTATGAGACAAAATGAAAGTTGTGCTAAGAGGAAAACTCATAGCTCTGAGTGCCTCCCAAAAGAAACTGGAGAGAGCATAAACTAGCAGCTTGACAGCATACCTCAAAGCTCTAGAACAAAAAGAAGACAATACACACAAGAGGAGTAGATGGCAGGAAATAATCAAATTCAGGGATGAAAAGAAATAAAAAAAAATATACAAAGAATCAACAAAACAAGGATCTGGTTCTCTGAGAAAATCAACAAGATAGACAAACCTTTAGCCAGACTAACCAGAGGGCAGAGACAGTGTATCCAAATTAACAAAATCAGAAATGAAAAGGGAGAAATAACAACAGACTCTGAGGAAATTTAAAAAATCATCAGATCCTACTACAAAAGCCTATATTAAACAAAACTTGAAAATCTGGAGGAAAATGCAATATTCTAGACAGATACCAGGTACCAGAATTAAGTCAGGATCAGATAAACCAGCTAAACAATCCCATAACTCCTAAAGAAATAGAAGCAGTTATTACAAGTCTCCCAACCAAAGCAATCCCAGGACCAGATGGGTTCAGTGCAGAATTCTATCAGACCTTCATAGAAGACCTCATACCAATACTGTCCAAAATATTCCACGAAATAGAAACAGAAGGAACACTAGCCAATTCTGTCTATGATGCCACAATTATGCGTATATCTAAACCCGCAAAGACCCAATAAAGAAAGAGAACTTCAGACCAATTTCCCTTATGAATATTGATGCAAAAATACTCAATAAAATTCTTGCAAACCGGATCCAAGAACACATCAAAATGATTAACTATCATGATCAAGTGGCTTCACCCCAGGTATGCAGGAATTGTTCAGTATATGGAAATCCATCAACGGAATCCACTATGTAAACAAACTCAAAGGAAAAAAAATCCACATGATCATCTCATTAGAAGTTGAGAAAGCATTTGACAAAATTCAACACCCCTTCATGATAAAAGTCTTGGGAAGATTAGAAATTCAAGGCCCATACCTAAACATAGTAAAAGCCAATACAGCAAACCAGTAGCCAACATCAAACTAAATGGAGAGAAACTTGAAGCAATCCCACTAAAATCAGGGATTAGACAAAACTGCCCACACTCTTCCTACTTATTCAATATAGTGCTCCTTGAAGTCCTAGCCAGAGCAATCAGACAACAAAAGGAGGTCAAAGGGATACAGATTGGAAAGGAAGAAGTCAAAATATCACTATTTGCAGATGATATGATAGTATACTTAAGTGACCCCAAAGTTCCACCAGAGAACTACTAAACCTGATAAACAACTTCAGCAAAGTGGCTGGGTATAAAATTAACTCAAACAAATCAGTAGACTTTGTCTACTCAAAGGATATACAGTCTGGGAAAGAAATTAGAGAATCGACACCCTTCACAATTGTCACAAATAGCATAAAATACTTCGTTGTGACTTTAACAAAGCAAGTGATAGATCTATATGACAATAAGTTCAAGTCTCTGAAGAAAGGAACTGAAGAATATCTCAGAATATGAAAAGATCTCCCACGCTCATGGATTGGCAGGATTAATATAGCAAAAATGGCCATTTTGCCAAAACCAATCTACAGTTTCAATGCAATCACCATCAATATTCCAACTCAATTCTTAATATACTTAGAAAGAAAAATTTGTAAATTCATTTAAAATAACAAAAACTCCAGGATAGAGAAAACTATTCTCAACAATAAAAGAATTTCTGGGGGAATCACCATCCCTAACCTCAAGCTGTTTTACAAAGCAATAGTGATAAAAACTGTCTGGTATTGGTACAGAGACAGACAGTAGATCAATTGAATAGAATTGAACATTCAGAAATGAACCCACACACCTATGGTCACTTGATCTTTGACAAAGAAGCTAAAACCATCCAGTAGAAAAAAGATTACATTTTCAACAAATGGTGTTGGTTCGACTGGAGGTCAGCATGTAGAAGAATGTAAATCAGTCCATTCTTATCTCCCTGTACAAAGCTTAAATCCAAGAGGATTAAAAACCTCCACATAAAACCAGATACACACAAATAGAAGAAAATGTGAAAAAGAACCTTAAACACATGGGCACTGGGGAAAATGTCCTGAACAAAGCACCAATGGCTTATGTTCTAAGATTAAGAATCGACAGGGACCTAATAAAACTGTGAAGCTTCTGTAAGGCAAAGGACACTGTCATTAGGACAAAACAGCAACCAACAGATTGGGAAAAGATCTTTACCAATCCTACATCTGATGGAGGACTAATATTCAATATATACAAAGAACTCGGGAAGTTAGACTCCAGAGAGCCAAATAACCCTATTAAAAATGAGGTACAGAGCCAAATAGAATTCATGAAAGAAGAATTTTGAATGGCTGAGACATACCTAAAGAAATGTTCAACATCCTTAGTCATCAGGGAAATGCAAATCAAAACAACCCTGAGATTTCACCTCACACCAGTCAGAATGGTTAAGATCAAAAACTCAGGTGACAACAGATGCTGGCGAGGATGTGAAGAAAGAGATACATTCCTCCATTGTTGGTGGAACTACAAGCTAGTACAACCTTTCCGGAAATCAGTCTGCAGATTCCTCAGAAAATTGGACAATGCACTACCTCAGGACCCAGCTATACCACCCCTGGTCATATTCCCAAAAGATGCTCCAACATATAAAAAAGACACATGCTCCACTATGTTCATAGCAGCCTTATTTATAATAGCCAGAAACTGGAAAGAACCCAGATGCCCTTCAACGGAGCAATGGATACAGAAAATGTGGTACATCTACACAATGGAGTACTACTCAGCTATCAAAAACAATGACTTCATGAAATTCATAGGCAAATGGAATGAACTAGAAAATATCATCCTGAGTGAGGTAACCAATCATAAAAAACACACATGGTATGCACTGAGATGTGGATATTAGCCCGAAAGCTCAAATTACCTAAGATACAATCCACAGACCACATGAATCTCAAGGAAAAGGGCAACCAAAGTATGGATGCCTCAGTCCTTCTTAAAAAGGGGAATAAAAATATTCATAGGAGGAGTTATGGAGACAAAGTTTGGAGCAGAAATTGAAGGATTGGCCATTCAGAGCCTGCCCTACCTGGGGATCTAGCCCATCTATATAAAGCCACCAAACCTAGACAATATTGATGAAGCTAAAAAGTGCATGCTGACAGGAGCCTAATATAGCTATCTCCTGAGAGGCTCAACCAGAGTGTGACAAGTACAGAGGTGAAAGGGAGTCCCCATTGGAGGAGTTAAAGAAAGGATTGGAGGAGCTGAAGGGGCTTGCAACCCCATAAGAACAACAATACCAACCAACCAGAGCTCCCAGGGACTAAACCACTACCCAAAGAATATGCATGGACAGACCCATGGCTCCAAATGCATATGTAGCAGAAGATGGCCTTCTTGGGCACCAATGGGAGGAGAAGCCCTTGGTCCTGCCAAGGCTGAACCCCACAGTGTAGGGGAATTTCAAGGTAGGGAGGTGGGAAGGGGAGATTGTTGGGGAGGGGGAATACCCTTATAGAAGAAAGAGGAAGGGTGGGCTTATAGAGGGGAAACCAGGAAAGGGAATAACCTTTGAAATATGAATAAAAAATATCCAATAAAGAAAATATCAAGGTATCAAAGTGGTTGTCAGCCTGGGGTAGGATACAGGTCATATTTGCCTTTTTATAAAGTATTTCTAGTCTTTCTATATATACTAATATATGCTTCTTTTGTGGCATATGATGTCAGTTTCAAAATTCTAGAAATCTGTCTACACTAAGAAAAGGAGAGTATTGCTTCTGACTCTGGGAAAGTTCAAAGGGAAGAATCTAAATGACAAGTTTAAGCTACTGACTAGCAATGTTTTCTCAAGTCCATAGTTTAGATTCCTATACAAAGGGATGTGTTTTGTTGTGGCGTTTTTATAATTGTGTTCCCATTAGTCCTCCTTCTGTATTCTCCCTTCTGCCAGTCCCCATTCTCTCCTGACTGATTGATCCTCTTCTGATTTCAGGGCACATGGATCCCATTACCAGCCAAGCCGTCCATCACCAAATGATACTGTGTGGTGCATACACATGGTGTAATTTTATTTAGCAGACCATTAATCTTAATTGCATGTACCTCTGTGGTCTGAAGACCTCTGAGCTGAAAAGGTAGCAAAAAACTCTCTCCCAGAGCAGCAGTACATATGCATAACATGGTATAAGCAAATAAATAATTCATCTAGAGAATTCTTCTATATCCTAGGCTTCAAGGAGCAAGATTCCTCCTGACAAATCAACAAAAACAGGTTATAAATCTACTCCAAAATTGTGTCACTCTCATGGGGAACAGGCCAACCATGGAGAAGCAACAGGTCTGCAGAAAAACCAGAATTGCAGGATGGCAGCCACTGTGAGGTAATCTAAAGAGAAAGCAAGAGCAGCCTGTTTATAATGCTGGGAGAGTTAAGACACTATACAAGGTAGGCGATTGGTAACCTGGAGTCCTAAGATGCTTGGAGAAATGAAATCAACAGTTAAAAACAATGAGGAAACTGACAAATCATTTTTTTAAAAAAGTTAAAATCTTGGAAAACCAACTAAGAAGTTCAACATTCTTTAAATGAGAGCTTATGGAAGAGAAAGAAAAGGATGGGGAGAGGCAATTTTTAAAAAAAAAAAATAATAGTGTGGGGGGTGCAGGAATAAAAAAAAGTGAGGTTTTTTTTTCAAAAATAGAGTATATCCTTGAAATCGAAGCTTCAAGAAGCTTGTTAAATAAACTGAAAATTATACTTAATGCATAAAAGTGGATTAAATGAATATTACGAAGACAACTGGATTGATAACTGAGTTCACAAAACCAGCAGTAGAGATTGGAAGGCAACAGAGAAGTAACACTAAGTGTCAGGATCGATGACTGTCAATCACGTATTTCATTCCAAAACAAATATTCAGTGAGAAGCACAAATTTAAAAACTAAAGGGAAAAAATCATAATCAGGTCTTTCTATTTAAAAACATAGTTTAGGGGCAGGAGAGATGACTCAGCTATTAAGAGCACTTGCTGCTTTTACAAAGGACCTAAATTCAGTTCCTTGAACATGTGTTAGGTGGCTAACAACAACCTGTAACTCTAGCTCCAAGGAATTCAATGCCTCTAGCCTCTAACCTCCTTGGACAACTGCATTCACATGTACATACCCACATATGAGCACCCACCCCTCCACATGATTAAAAGTAATGAAAATAAACAGAACCCGATAAAAATTGGCACCATCAGAACCCAGTTCTCCTACCACAGCAAGCTCTTGATACCCTAACATGCCTGAAAAGCAAGATAGTGACCTAAAACCCAATCTTGTGAAGATGATAGAGGTCTCTAAGCAGAATATAAATAACTCAAAGAAATACAGGAAAACACAGTCAAACAGGTAGAAGCACTTAAAGAAAAAATATACCCCTTGAAGGAATACAGGAAAATATAATCAAGCAGGTAAAGGAATTAAACAAAATGGTCTGAGAACTAAAATTGGAAATAGAAACAATAAAGAAAACACAAATGGAGGCAACCCTGGAAATGGACAAGTTAGGAAACAGATAAAGAGCTGCAGTCACAAGCATCACCAACAGAATACTAGAGATAGAAGAGAGAATCTCAGGTGTAGAAGATACCATAAGCAATATTGACACATTGGTCAAAGAAAATACAAAGTGTAAAACCCAAAATACCCAGGAAATTCAGGACACAATGCAAAGATCAAACCTAAGAATAATAGGAATAGAAGAGGGTGAAGAATCCCAGCTCAAGGAGCCAGAAAACATCTTCAACAAAATCACAGAGGAAAACTTCCCTAACCAAAAGAAAGAGATGATTATAAATGTACAAGAAGCCTACAGAACACCAAATAGATTGGATCAGAAAAGAAATTCCTCTCATCACATAATAATCAAAACACTAAATGCACTGAACAAAGAAAGAATATTAAAAGCTGTAAGGGAAAAAAAGTCAAGCAACATACAAACACAAACCTATGAGAATTACACATAGATTCCTCAGCAAAGACTCTAAAAGTCTGAAGATTCTGGATGTCTTCCAGAACCTAAGAGAAAACAAATGCCATCCCAGAATACTATACTCCCTCCCCCCAAAAAACCTTAATCACCAAAGATTAAAAAACAAAATACGATATTCCATGACAAAACCACATTTAAGCAATATCTTTCTACTAATCCAGTCCTACAGAGGATACTGGAAGGAAATCTCCAACACAAGGATGTAACTACATTCAAGAAAACACAAGAAATTAAACATTTCACAACCAACCCAAAAGAAAAGCTTCACACATAAGTAATACCACCTCCAGCAATAAAACAGGAACTAACAATCATTTGTCTTTAATATCTCTCAACATCAATGGACTCAATTCCCCAATAAAAAGACAAAAGACTAAGATTGGACACATAAACAGGACCCAGCATTTTGCTGCATACAGGAAACACATCTCAGTGACAAAGACAGCTACTACTTCAGAGTAAAAGACTGGAAAAAGGTTTTCAAAGCAAATGGTTTCAACAAACAAGCTTGAGTTGCCCTTCTAATAACTGATTAAGTAGACTTTCAAACAAAAGTTATCAAATGAGATGGGGAAGGACACTTCATATTCATCAAAGAAAAAATTCAGAAAGAGGAAGTTGCAATTCTGAGCATCTATGCCCCAAATGCAAGGGCACCTACATTCTTAAAAGAAACTTTACTAAATCTCAAAACACACATTGAATCTCACACATTAAAAGTGGGAGGCTTCAACAACCTACTCTCACTAATGGACAGGACATTGAAACAGAAACTAAACAGAGTCTCAATGAAACTAACAGAAGTTATCAACCAAATAGATTTAACAGATAACTACAGAACATTTTACCCCCCAAAAAAAGAATATACCTTCTTTCTCCACACCTCATAGAACCTTCTCCAAAATTGACCATACACAAAACAAGATTCAACAGATACAAAAATATTGAAACAATCCCATTCATTTTATCAGACCACTACAAACTACGACTGGACTTCAATAACAACAAAAACAACAGAAACCCCACATGCCCATGGAAACTGAACAATTATCAGCTATCAAGGAAGAAATAAAGAAAGAAATCAAAGACTATATAAAATTCAATGAAAATGAAGACACAACATACCCAATCTGATGAGACACAATGAAAGCAGTGTTAAAAGGAAAATTCATAGCACTAGGGGTCTTCATAAAGAAAATGGAAAGACTTCATACAAGCAACTTAATAGCACACCTGAAAGCTATAGAACAGAGAGAAGTAAACACCAAGAAAAGTAGATGGCAGGAAACAATCAAACTCAGGGCTGAAATCAACCAAGTAGAAACAGAGAAAGATGCAAAAAATCAACAAAACCAAAAGCTGTTTCTTTGAGAAAATCAAGAAGAGAGACAAACCCTTAGCCAAACTAAGGGGCACAGAGAGAGTATCCAAATTAACAAAATCAGGAATGAAAAGGGAGACATAACAGCGGAAACTGAAGAAATTCAAAATGTCATCAGAACCTACTACAGAAACCTATACAAAACTGGAAAATTGAGATGAAATGGAAGATTTTCTAGACAGATACCACTCTTGAGCACATACCCAAAAGATGCCCCACCATACCATAAGGACATATGCTCCGCTATGTTCATAACAGCCTAATTGTCATAGCTAGAAGCTGGAAACCACCCAAATGTCCCTCACCCAAAGAATGGATACAGAAAAGGTGGCTCATTTACACAGTGAAATACTATTCAGCTATTAAAAATGAAGACATCATGAATTTTTCAGGTAAATGGATGGAACTAGAAAATATCATCCTGTGAGGTAACCCAGACCCAAAAGGATATGCATGGTATAGCCTCACTGATAAGTGAATGTTAGCCATCAAGTACAGAAAGCTTAAGATACAACCCACCCACTGTAAGAGGTTTAACAAGCAGAAAGGCCCAACTGAAGATGTCCCAATTCCACTTAGAAGGAGGAAGAAAATAATCAATGGAGGCAGAGGCAGGGAGGGACTTGGGTGCAAAAGTAGTGAGAGGGAAAAGGGGAACAGGTCAGGTATGGGGTGAGAAGGGAAGCCCAGAGGGCAAGGAGAATGAATGGAAATATGCAGCCTCTGGGAGGAGTGAGGTGAGCCCCCCTAAAAAGTACCAGAGGCCCTCAGATACTCTCAAGACTCTTTTGGGGGTGACTTTAGCCCTCTCTTCCCTTTTTTCTGATATAAAATCAGATTAATTCCTAAAGACACTGCAACCATGTGACCAAGAAATTATTCTGCAGGTGACATAAACTTTCTAAAGTCTATACCATGTTCTCTACAGGTGTTAGACTAATGCACACAGCAAGAGAACTGGGAAAAGAAGATAGTACCTATGACAGGAATCAGTGTCTAGAGGCTTGGTGTCTAGTGAAGAATAGTTAGTGTTAAGAATTCTTACCTGCCATGTTCTTATAAGTGTGTGAGATGTAAAGGGAGGTGTGTCTTCTTCTGAGAATCAGGATGAGAAGTGAGAAGCTTTGGGAATGAGAATTTCAGATGAAAGTCCCCAAAGTTTGACCATGTGGATGAAGTGCAATTGAGAATCCAACTTGACAGCAAATATAGGATAAAATATTAGAAGAAAAACCAATCAGAACGAAGACACTTTATCCAGAGCCTGATTCCAGAGTATGTATACTTTACTAAGCAGGCACTCAAAACTGAAGATTCATAGGCCAAGTTAGCCATGTCCCCACTGAAACAGGAAGTGGGAGATGGCTAGGTTTGTGGTTCGAGCCCTTGATTCAAACACAGCTCATTGACAGTCTTGACTTCTGGTTAGATTAGCAAGAGTTCTTTCCTTTCAGGTAGTTGAACAATGAACTTCCCAGAGAGGCAACCCTGCTGCGTGTGTAGAGAAGAATGGAAGGCAGGTGGATTACTGTCCTCTTTGGAACTCCTGGCCCAACTCTCCTGGAAACCTTGAGTCTTAGCCACCTTAGCAGCCCAGTCAGAGTCCATCTGCCTGTGCCATGTGCATTAGAGGCCAGCAACAAGAACAGCTCACCCCTGAAATTCCTAACCCCAAAGTCTTCTCACCTACACGATCCCTACCCTTACCTCCTTAGCCCCCACTCAATTTCTATCTCTCTTTCTATCTTCCCTCCCTTTCCTCTCACTCCAAACATCTATTCATTAGCTCCATAGCCATCCAGTCTTTAGCCACCGCATTGAAAGCCAAACCCATTGTTGTCTTCTTACCTCGTTTCCCTCCCTGATTTCTACATCATCTATGACAGGACACTTAGTGCAGTTTTCTGAACCATGGCACCATTGACAGTTTATACCGGATTGCTTTTCTTGTGGGGACTGCACTGTGCATGACAGAATGCTTAGCAACATCCCTGGCCTCTGCCCGCCAGATGCCAGTAACACTCCTTCGCCCTCCAGCTGTGACACAAAAACTGCCTCTAGCAATTGCCCAGTCCCAGAGGACTGAAATTGTAAGTTTCTGTTCTAGGAATGTTGTGGTGATTATTGTGGTCATTTTGAATATGAAGAAATAGCTCCAGAGAGATTCGGTATGGTGGGCCAAGGCATAAAATTCATCTGGGGGGCAAATTTTAACATGGAAAGTCTTTGAATGTAGGTCTGTTTGATATGGGAGCCCTGAGCTCTCCCACCACACTCTAACTCTTTAGCACTCACCCTTTATCACTGTCACAGCCTTGGTTCAGAATTGCGTTGTCTGAGTAGCATCAGGAGAGCATTAACCCAGTTATCTACTTCACAGAATGACAGCAATCTTTCTGATTTGCAAGTTGTATCATGTCATTCCATGTCATAAAAGAATTGATGCCACCCAGGATGAATTCCAAGCCTGTGAGCATCACATGGAGCCCTTCAATGTGTGACCTGTGTCCCCTACTGCATCTCCTACCCCTTGTTTGCATATTTACATATTTAGATTTTTTCTTTTTCTTTCTTTTTTTGCATTTTGATAAATTCTACTTTGTTAGAAGCATTAAAAAATAATGCTAATATTTAATCTCTAATCTGCTGTAAACCTTCCCTCTCCCCCTCCCTCCCTGCCTCCGTCTCCTCCTCCCTGAGTGTGTCTGCATCTATGTTAGTATGATGCATATGTCATGGCACATGTGTAGAGGTCAGAGAACAACCTCACGGTTTGGTTCTTGCCTTCAAGTTTGTTTGAGATAAGATCCCTTGCTCTCTTCTGCGTATCCAAGGGTAACTGGTCTGTGAGTATCTAAGGATTCTCCTGTTTCCACCTCCCATCCTGCTACCGGAGTCCTGGGGTATCAGATGACTAGTGATACTGGACAGTTTTACATGGAATCTGGTCTTCAATTAGCTTCTCATAATTGTGTGGCAAGCATTTATTCACTGAATCATCTTCCCAGGTGCTTGTGCATCAGAATTTATAAGACCAAACAGCTTTCCCAATGGGTGACATTCTTTTATATTAATTTTTCCTTTTCAATATACAATGTATTTCATCATATTCTTTCCCCTTTCCAGCTCCTTGCAGATCCCCTCACCTCCCTATCCACCCAACCTGATGTTCTTTAGAATGAGACGAAGAGGACATGCTAAACTGGGCAGAGAAAGACCCATGAGGTCTCAACCATACACAAAAACAATGGGTAACTGAGGAAAGCCAGTGGCTTGTCTTCCTCCACTGCCTGTCCAGTAACAGTGTCCCTGAAAACATACACACTATGTAAGATTACATGAACTCTACAGGTTATATTTAGGAATATATGTATATATAAATATATGTGTGTTAATATAACAATTGGTAACAAAAGAGGACTTGAATTTATAGGAGAGAAGGGAGGGGTATATGGAAAAGTCTAGGCTCTAAACTTTAGAGGGAAGAAAGAGAGAATGTTATAAAAAAGAATTAATACTTAAGACAGAATTAAAAGAACGAGATGGTCAAAGTGATGCATACCTTTAATTTCAGAACCCAGAAGTCAGAGGCAGACAGATCTCTGATTTGGAAGTCAACCTAGTCTACAGAGAGAGAGAGAGACCAATCAGGACATCCAGAGCTACACAGAGAAACCCTGTCTTGACCTCCCTGCATACACACACACACACACACACACACACACACACACACACACACACACACACACACACAATGAAGCCTGACCTGTTTTGTGTTGACCAGCTACTCCTGGGCATGGGCCCTGCTCTGGAGTGTGGTTGCTACACATAGTGACCCTCAATTGGAGAAAACTGATTTCCCCTTTTCCAGTAGGCATAAATTGCAGTTGGCTCCTTGATTAGGGGTAGGACTTCAGGTGCAGTTTTCCTTCTCAGTGCTGGGATTTTTCTCTTCCCAAGAAGTTGGGCTTCTTCCCTCTACATCTTCCTCCTCACACAATTCCCTGGAGTGGTATGTCTCAACCTGTCTCTGTACCTACTTAATCCATACAGTCTCATGAATCCTTAGTTCCTAACACTGCCTTGGAAAGCTTTGTCTTCCTCTCTCTTCTTGGCACTCACAGCAAGTCTCTCCTTGGCTGGCATCTTCTCCGTGGATGCGGAGCTTGCTCTCACTATCTCATTCTCCCTCTGTTCTGCCCATCTTCTGGATTCAGTGGTCATATAAATAAGCCACCAAGGCTTGTCCACATCAGTGATTTGGGTCTGACGACAGAATCTCAGCTGGAGACTTCATTGGCCATGTGACTCAGGTGATTCTGTAGCTGACAAGAGTTGGCAAGCAGTTGAGCAATATTGTTCTACATACCCTACATTGTTCTCCACTGACTTCAGACATGTGAGTAGGCTTTCCAGCATGATCTGAAGCTCCAAGAACAGAAAAGAATTTGTTCTTTGTATCCATCCTCCTATCTCAGCCTATTCCTCTATCATCAATATCATCTGTTCTTTGGACATTTTACCCCTGTGTCAATTGCAATGCTAAAAAATACATGTGCCTAAATATTTTACATGTCTTGGTATTTTACATCTAAAGTGATATTTTATTTACTGGTGTGGAGTAAAGTTTTAAAGGCGAATCTTGTCAAATAAAATCACAAAGAAAAATATCACAGTATTGTGACTGCCTCTCAGCCAATGAATAATCTCAGAGCCAAATAAATAATCAATCAGTCAATAAAAGAAAACTGGAAATATGCTGTTGCATCAAAATTCATACAACAGTATAAAAGAATACTGCTTACCAGGCAGGCGTGTGAGAACTCGTAGAACTATCAGACCACACAGTGGTTTATAATCTGATCACAGAAGGACAGAGTAACAAACCTCCACAGGTCATCCTATCAGCCTCCAGAGGAAACTGCATTTGAAAGTACCTGTCAGACCATAACAGACCATTACAGATCTGATGTGTGTGCTCTCTAGGGAAAACCAACAGTTTTCCACTAACCTGTCCCAGCTTCTCTCAGCACTTCCATTTACACATTTCTTCCATCAGACTCTAGGCTCTGGCTACTCAGATGTAGTCCTTGACTTGGGAACCTGTCACTAAGACAGAGCCAAGCCTGCCAGGTAGTCTGTGTGCACTTTAAATGTTTGACATGCCCTGAATCTAAACAGAAAGCAAATGCTTGTAAGTCATACACTAGGCTACACTAGCTTTGAGTCCAAATGCACAATGCAATTGAACTGTTCTCCTGATACATAAGAGGCTCTATAATCGATCAATCTACCAGAATCTGTTTGTATTTGTCCTACATTAGCCAGATCCAGGCATCAGATTCTGCTTAAAACTCCCTAAAGCAACTTTTGCATGGGCAGTGAAGTCAGGAGGGATGGTTCCTGGCTTGGTGTGCACTAAAAGGATTTTGATTCTCACAGCAAACATGAAGGGGCTGCTATGGCTACCCTATTTCATGGATGAGACAATGGCTACTGTTACCATGGTATCCAAGTCTCTCAGCCAATGGACAGAAAAGCCAGTTCCAGCCTAAGCTTTAACCACTATCTTCCACTTCACTGGGGTATACATACACTTTTCTATCATTTATTGCTGTTTCACATAAAGGTGAAACCCAATTGTAGATGGACTAGTTACTGCTGCTTCCCACATACATACATTCTGTAGCATTGTGCCAACTCTGTCACCAACATCAACGAGGCTTCTCTTGCCACTGTCCATCCCTTCAACGATGGTCATATCTAAACCACCCTTCATTTACCCATGTGACACTATCATTGTTCTCCTGCTTCTTTAGTGCCATACAAAAGTATGGAAGGCTCAGCCACGGATTCCAGAGTGCTCTGGGAAAACATCATATCTGATACTCCAGGGAGCATGCTC
This sequence comes from Rattus rattus, assembly GCF_011064425.1. Taxonomy (NCBI): domain Eukaryota; kingdom Metazoa; phylum Chordata; class Mammalia; order Rodentia; family Muridae; genus Rattus; species Rattus rattus. Next base: position 109,587,574 of record NC_046157.1, read on the forward strand.
TTCAACGAATTGAGGAGACCTGGGTCCTGCCTGATGTAGGGCAGGAAGAAACTGTATAACCTTCTTTTGTTTTAAAAATTCTGGCCAATTCTATAGGTTTGTGCTTTTCAAAAATGATACAAGAATTATCTAAGCTTATCTTTCCTAGGTATGGTTTAAAGATCATTACTATCTGCCTGAATTAAGAAAGGAAACAGTTTTTAAAAACCGAATGTTTTACAAAAGCCTTTGAATCACAGAGAGGATAAATCAGAAGTGAAGTCAGTACAAAGAGTGGCATTCTCTACTGAGATCCCAGGTTGGCTAAACTACACCCATGCGCCAAGGTGACGAGATAAGCTTGGCTTACCTGGATTGCTTGTGAAGTGACAGTGACTGAGCAGGAAAAAGAAGTGGACCTCTTTTGTGACATTCTGGTGATATCATTAAGAGAAGATCAGCATTTGGACCTGAAGGATGGGAGGCCATGTGACTTCTGGGTCTCCTTTGGTGGTGGCCAGCACATTGACCTCTGACTTCACAGCCTCTTGAAGGCTTCACTTCAGAAAAGGTGACCTATACCTAGCAAGGATGGAGAAGTGCAGTGCCTTCCGTATGCTTTAGTAAAAGTATCTGGGACCTGCCATGACCACATTTCTGACCACAACATGTCGTCAAAGCCAACCATACTCCTGATGATAAAAAGGTTCAGAGTCTGAAACTGTCCCTAGCCTACATTACAACATAGGCAAAAGGTCTGAGGTGGTAGACCAGATGGAGCTTATAAAGGACATAAACAATAAAATGACGTGCTTAGAAATGAAGGACAAAATGAAATGAAACTATAGGGATAAATTTTGAAAAGCACTGAAAACTTTTAAACCGGAGAACATCAATCATCTACCAGTGTTTTAACATAAAGTGAAAGAGAATTAGAGGAGACTGACAACAATGTTTCCCATTTTCATATCTGTCTGCTGCATGCCTTCCACATCCATCACAGGCACTAGACATATTTGTGAGATTAATTCACATGTGAACAGGTAACTCTTGAGAATATCACTCTGGCTACACTATGGAGAGTATTGATTAGACGAGGCGGTAAGATGATACAAGCAAGGCCATGTGAGTGACTACTTCAGAGCTAAATGGGATTAGATGATGGACTGCATATAGCCAGAGAGAAGGGGAGGTATTGAAATAGCTTCAAGGCTTCTGGCATAAGCCACCAAGCAGATGACAGCCCCATCCATTGACACTGGGAAAAGAGCCAGGCTTGAGAAGGAAGGTCACGTCATGTCAATGAAAGTGGTTTCTATTTATATCACTACAATCTGTCAACAAAGGTAGCAGGAAATAATACACAATACACCCAAATCAACCCAAACTGCAAATTTGGAAGGAAAAGTAGCCCTGATCCACTCCCATCCACTCCCAGCGGCTTTGCGAGTTATCCTTAACAGATACAAGGAAATAGCCCTATGGAAGCTTCCCTTCAGTATGTGGGCAAAAGTAATATTTGGACTTAAGGAGATCTGAAAAGACTCTCGTTTCTGGGAACTCCTCTAAAGTAAATCACAATGTGAAGTAGTTTTACTAGCTGCATCTTATTTAATCCTTCTAAAGGACAATGATTTTTCCCAAGCTAAAATCTGTTTTCCCTAGGTAAGAATGATGGACAGACTTTTGCACTCTATTTGTCACTTGCATGCATAAGGCAGTAAAGCTACTCAGCCTGTGTGTCTTGGTAACAGAAGAGTTAATAGGAGTTAAAGGTGTGTATAGTTTTGGGGACTGGTAAAAAGAATGAATAACTGCATAATAGACTCACTACCTCATTGATTCGATTGCTTTCTAAGAAGCTGCAGAATTACCATCAAGATCGTGCTTCATTGGGCCCCTTTAGACCACCACCAATTCTCACCACAAACTTAAGTACCTAGCATAGAAAAATCACAGTTACGGACTTAAACATTCTACACTTGACATGTGAGTTCATTTTCTCTGAGACACCTTCACAATCAACATTAATAATATAATTTGTAACGGAAGAAAGTAGTCATGGCCATGTAGTCCCGTAGTCATAGCATGAACTACTTGGAAGATTATTCATGTAATTTAAAACCCTAAATCTATAATCCACATATCCAGGAATTCATCTACAGTAAGACACGATATTAAAGCGCTTTTTTTTCAGTTGCATGTTATTTAATCTTTCCATAGGACAGTAATTTTCCAAAGCTAAAATCTCAGTTTCCCTGAGGTAAGGATGATTGATGGGATTTCGCACTGCAGATGGCTGAGCAGATGCACCACATAGGTATGAGAGCTCACTTCAGACAACCTGACCAATCAGGGAAGAGCTAAGGATTACATGCTGGAGCAATTATGGGTTATCTCCAGGGAGATCAAAAATCAACATGGATAGAAACTTCATATTTTAAACTATTTTGGAATGCAGATTTCAGCCACCCTTGAGATAAATCAGGTGTTGTCTGCACCTGCAACCAATACCCCAAACCCTGTGCATTATGCAAGGAACCCCAATTAAAGAAATAGTCTACATAAATAATGTTAGGGATTAAACATAAGTGGTTAGAGACAGACAGATCTGTTGGTGATCCCTGCTTTGCCTGTGACAATGTGGGCAATTATTTAATCCCCCTAAGGTGCAGATGACCCATGAAGAATGCAGTGTTATCTTGACCTCTTTACAAGAGTCACATAAATTTGAAGCGTAAGCCAGGGTACTACCAAGCTCTGTGTTTGGTGTATACCAAAAGCTAAAAGAGCTTTATTTATTCTCAATATTGCATACATCAGTGACTTGCAAATTATAACACAGAACATGTCATTGTTTCTCTGGATCATAAGTAATAAGATACAGGACAATGAATTTTGAACATCGCTACCAAAACACACTGTGCATCTTAATTACTTTGAGCTAAGACAGCCAACTACAAGAACTGTGTTTCTTTGAACTTCCCTGACTTGTACTTTTAAATGATAAATTACTTGTTATTACTTATAGGTTATCATACACATTTTAAAATTTAATTTAGTCATCTTGTATCCTAGGAAGATACAGCATCTTAATCCTATATTCCTTGGTGAAGTGCTCTGCCTGATCAAAGGCAGACAATAGGTGCCTGCTACAGACAAGATATTTATGTCATACCTACACCCTCCCCACAAATCTCGGGGATTATCTCAGAAGACAAGCCAGAGGTCAGAAAGGACTAAAGCAATCTCTCTAGACATGACAGGACCTCTGTAGTCATGGACTCCTACCAGCTGGAGTTGCCGGCACAAGACCAGTCACGAGGTTAAAGCAGTCAGTGTTCTAGCATGAAGGGGAGAGGGACTTTTAGCCAAGGAGCTATGGCCAGTTCATGGCTTCTGGTAGGGAGCATCAGCTTTCTTTATGGATGCAGGAAGCAAAGAAGTCCTGAATGGATGGGTATTGTCTGACCCAAGCATAGTCATGTCAAGGATCCCAGTGCTTTACACCCATGGGAATAGCAAAGACTTTTCCAGGTGAGGTTCAGAAAGACAGCAAAGTCTTCCTCCATTGTGATTGGAAATGCTGACAGTGAGAACATAAAATGTAGATCATAGCTTTGTCCCCACCATAAGATATTTATAGCTTGAAGACTGTTCTATAACAACTGCTCCCTATAGAGATTAGCTAAACCTGTCTCCTTGTTCAGCTGCATACTATAAACCCAGCCAACTTGTTCAGCAGTATACTATAAGCCCAGCCACCTTGTTCAGCAGTATACTATAAGCCCAGCCACGTTGTTCAGCAGTATACTATAAACCCAGCCTCCATGGTCAGCAGTATACTATAAACCCAGCCTCCATGGTCAGCAGCATATACTAAACATTCAGCGCTTTTTGGATGCTGTGGCTTCTCCATCGAGGAGCGCAATCTAAACCCATTCTTTTTGCACCCATGTCTATTTGTCTGCCCTCTCTTTATTCTCTCACAACCCCTAATCCAGGATTCCAAGACCCAAGCCATGCAAGGATGTGGCAGCCCATACTCCAGAGGCTGACCCACACCTGTGTGCTGTGTGGCAGCACAAATTGGACTTAAAAATAGAGGATATGAATTGGGAGGAGATGGAATAAGGAGTGAGTATATGTATGTAGGAGAATGTATGAAATTCTCAAAGAATTAATAAAAAGCACATTTTAAGAGAAGCATGATCTAAAAGGAATGCAGGTTAAAACTACTTTCCAAATGGCTACCATCAATATATCTGACAATAAACTCTGGATAGGGTGTGGATAGAAAAAACCCTTATTCACTGATAGTGTGAGTGCAAATTAATATAGCCATTGTGGAAATCAATTTTGAGTGTCCTTGAAAAATTAAAAGTTGGGCTACCATATGACCGACTTTTTTACTCTTGAGCCAAAGAACTACTTATCCTACCAGGAAGATACTTGTAAGTCTATGTGTTAAGCATAGCTCTAGTTTTGAATGGATGCCCCTCAACAGATGAATAGACAATGGCAGTGTGGCACATATACAAAATGGAATATTATTTAGCTATTAAGGGAAGAAGAATTCATGAAAAATTTTGACAAACACATATATGAAAAGCACTATATGAAGTGAGGAAACCCAGACTCAAAAAGAAAAACTCCTGCCCTACATATGTAGTTCATACCATAAAATTTAGAAAGGGTCACCAAGAGAAGGCGATATTGGGTGATGAGGGAAGATGAATTGTAATAATGAAAGAGATTACAAAGCTAATTCTGGTTCATCTTCAAGTCTATAATAGATTTTTTCTTTTATTTCTATTCATTTTCATTTTTATGCAATGCATTTCCATCATATTCTTTCCTTTCCTTCAGATCCTCCCAGATCCTAGGCACCTCCCTAACTTCCCAACTTCATGGTTTTTTTTTCTTTTTTTCGGAGCTGGGGACCAAACCCAGGGCCTTGCGCTTGCTAGGCAAGCGCTCTACCACTGAGCCAAATCCCCAACCCCCAACTTCATGTTCTTAACTGTCCTCTGGGAGGCTCTACCCAGCACATGACTGAAACAGATGCAGATACATACAGCTAAACATTAGACAGATTCGAGAACACTTATGGAAGAGCTGGGGAAGGATTGGAGGCCCTGATGGAGAGGAGAACCCCACAGGAAGACCAACAGAGTCAAACAACATAGACCGTGGGTACAAACCACCTCAGAGTCTGAGCCACCAGCCAATGAACATACAGAAGCTGGGACAAAACCGTCGGCACGTATGTAGCAGACAGGCAGCTCAGTCTTCATGGCTACCTTGTCTGGCCTCAGTGGGGAAGGAACTGCTTGATCTGGCTGAGACATGATGTGCCAGGGTTGGGGGAATACCAAGGGGACCCCACCTCTCAGAGGAGGGGAAGGGAGTGGGGGAAGAGGCTCTGTGAGGGAGGGACAGGAGAACAGTGTTTGGGATATTAATTAATTAATTAATTAATTAAAAGAGATCGAAACAAAAACAAAAATCACACCAAAGGACATGGTGTCTGATTTGTGTTGACCTCGTTCCTTGGCATGGAGGCTGTCCTAGAATGACACCCATTGAAGAAAACCGACTCCTTTTTTTCCCTTGCCAGTAGGTATCAATTGCAGAGAGCTTCTTGGTCAAGGGTAAAACTTTGTGTTCACTTTCTCTTCTCCAGGCTGGGAAATTATGCGGTTTGAACTTGTGCAGATCTTCTGCATGCTGTCGCAGTCTCTGGGGGAGTTCATATGGATATCAGCCCTGTCGCATCGAGAGGATGTTCTTTCCTTGGAACTATCCACCACATCTTAGAATACTTCTGTATCCTCTTCCCCATAGCTCTCTGAGCCATGAACAGAGACGTTTAATAAAGACATTCCATTTACGACTAAATGCTCCAAGGTCTCTCACTGTCCATTGTCCAGTTGTAGGTCTCTGCGTTAATTATCATCTACTGCAAGAAGCTTCTATGATGAGGAGTGGATGGTGCTCCGACCTGTGGTTTTAGCCCAGTCCTTCCTTAAGAGTCATTGTATTACTATGTTCCTTCAGCGGAACAATAGAAGGTTTCTCCCTAAGACCTATGCTAGTCTAGGTTCTTGGCTACTTTAACATTGTCAAGCATAGGCTCCATATCGTGGAGTAGACTTAAATCAGATCAGTCATTGGCTGCTCCCATAACTTGTATATTTTGGGGACAAGCTGCTATTGTAGGTCACAGGGTTTAGAGCAAGATAAGATGGCTGATTACTTTTCTCCCCCAGTATGTAAAGAGAGTTCCAGGGCCATGAACACTAACAAGAAGGGCTGAAACTTCGGGTTGGACAAAAGCTAAATTTCTCCAAATGTGGTCACATAAGTAAGTAGTGTCTTCAGCAATACGGCCTTCCTGCCGGGTTGCGGAGCATAATTAACATCTTTAACTATAGTCTATAATGTTTAGGACATTAGGAGTTTAGGACCCCTTTGGCTAACAATTCAACAATAGGCAACATATTCTTCATAATGAGGGTTTTATGTGATCACAAATGATGTCTAGTTGGGGAATTGTCTCCAGAAATACTTTTTATTTACATATATTCATTTATATTCTACAGTAATAGAATTCCATGTTGTTTTTCTTTTATTTATTGAATATTTTATTTCCCAGTTCCTTCTCCCATCCCACCTCCCACTGCTTTTATGAGGATGTCCTCCCACCCACCCACCCACCCCCACCTCAACATCCTGGCATTATCCTATACTGGGGAAATGAGCCATCACAGGAGCAAGGGCTTCTCCTCCTCTTGATGTCAGACAATGCCATCCTCTGCTACACATGCAGCTGGAGCCATGGGTTCCTCTTTGGTTGGTGGTTTGGTCCCTGGGAGCTCTAGGGGGTCTGGTTGATTGATATTGTTGTTCTTCTAGTTGCAAACCCCTTCAGTTCCTTCAGTCCTTTCTCTAACTCTTCCATTGGGGTCCCTATGATCAGCCTGATGGTTAGTTGCAAGTATTCTAATCTGTATCAGTAAGGCTCTGGCTGAGACCCTCAGGAGACATCCATATCAGGCTCCTGTCAGCAAGCACTTCTTGGCATTAGCAATAGTATCTGTGTTTGGTAGCTGCATATGGGATAGATGTCCAGGTAGGACAGTCTCAGGATGATCTCTCCTTCTGTCTCTGCTCCACTCTTTGTCCCTGTATTCCCTCCCATGAGTATTTTGTTTCCCCTTCTAAGAAGGACTGAAGCATTCATATTTCGGTCTTCCTTCTTGAGCTTTCACATAGTCAGTTGATCGTTTCTGGGGTATTCCAAGTTTTGAGCTAATATCCACTTATCAGTGAGTACATATCATGTGAGTTCTTTTATGACTGGGTTACCACACTCAGGATATTTTTCTAGTTCCATCCATTTGCCTCAGAATTTCATGTAGTCATTCTTTTTATTAGCTGAGTAGTACTCCATTGTGGAAATGTGCCACGTTTTCTGTATCTATTCCTCTGTTGAAGGACATCTGGGTTCTTTCCAGCTTATGGTTATTATAAATAAGGCTGTTGTGAACATAGTGGAACATGTGTCCTTGTTATATGTTGGAGCATCCTTTGGGTATATGCCCAGGAGGGGTATAGCTGGGTCCTCATGTAGTACTATGTCCAATTTTCTTAGGAACCACCAGACTGATTTCCAGAGTGGTTGTACCAGCTTGCAATCCCACCAACAATGGATGATTGTTCCTCTTTCTCCACATCCTCACCAGCATCTGCTGTCACCTGAAATTTTTATCTTAGCCATTCTGACTGGTGAGAGGTGGAATCTCAAGGTTGTTTTGATTTGTATTTACCTGATGACTAAGGATGTTGAATATTTCTTTGGGTGCTTCTCAGCCACTCGATATTCCTCAGCTGAGAATTCTTTGTTTAGCTCTGTACCCCATTTTTTAATAGGACTATTTGATTCTCTGGAGTCTAACTTCTGGAGTTCTTTGTATATATTAGATATCAGCTCTCTATCAGATAAAGGTAAAGACCTTTTCCCAATCTGTTGGTTGTCATTTTGTCCTATTGACAATGTCCTTTGCCTTACAGAAACTTTGCAATTTTATGAGGTCCCATTTGTTGATTCTTGATTTTAGAGCATAAGTCATTGGCGTTCTCTTTAGGAAATTTTCCCCTGTGCCTTTGTATTCAAGGCTCTTCCCTACTTCCTCTTCTATTAGTTTGAGTGTACCTGGTAGTATGTGGAGGTCCTTGATTCATTTCTACTTGAGCATTGTACAAGGAGATAAGAAAGAATTGATTTGCATTCTTCTGCATGCTGACCTCCAGTTGAACCAGCAACATTTGTTGAAAATGCTGGATGGTTTTAGCTCCTTTGTCAAAGATCAAATGGTGATAGGTGTGTGGGTTCATTTCTGGGTCTTCAATTCTAGTCCATTGATCTCCCTACCTGTCGCTGTACCAATACCAGTCATTTTCTATCAAAATTGCTCTGTAATACAGCTTGAGGTCAGGGATGTTGATTCCCCCAGAAGTTCTTTTATTGTTGATAATAGTTTTCACTATCCTGGGTTTTTTGCCTTTCCAAATGAATTTTCAAATTGCTCTTTCTAACTCTATGAAGAATTGAGTTGGAATTTTGATGGGGATTGCATCAAATCTGTAGATTGTTTTTGGCATATGGCCAATTTTACAATATTAATCCTGCCAATCATTGAACAATGGTGATCTTTCCATCTTCTGAGGTCTTCCGTTTCTTTCTTGAAACACTTGAAGTTCTTGTCATACAAATCTTTCACTTGCTTGGTTAGAGTCACGCCGTGTATTTTATGTTATTTGTGATTATTGTGAAGGGTGTCGATTCCCTAATTTCTTTCCCAGACTGTATATCCTTTGAGTAGAGTACTGATTTCTTTGAGTTAATTTTATATTCTGCCACTTTGCTGAAGTTGTTTATCAACTGTAGGAGTTTTCTGGTGGAACTTTTGGGGTCACTTGAGTATACTACCATATCATCTGCAAATAGTGATATTTTGACTTCTTCCTTTCCAATTTGTATCCATTTGACCTCCTTTTGTTGTCTCATTGCTCTGGCGAGCACTTTGAGAACTATATTGAATAAGTAGGGAGAGAGTGGGCAACCTTGTCTAGTCCCTGATTTTACTGGGATTGCTTCAATTTTCTCTCCATTTAGTTTGATGTTAGCTACTGGTTTGCTTTTACTGTTTAGGTATGGGCCTTGAATTCCTGATCTTTCCAAGACTTTTATCATGAAGGGGTGTTGAATTTTATCAAATTCTTTCTCAGCATCTAATGAGATGATCATGTGCTTTTTTTTCTTTGAGTTTGTTTATATAGTGGATTACATTGATGAAATTCTGAATATTGAACCATCCCTGGGATGAAGTCTCCTTGATCATGGTGAATGATCACTTTGATGTGTTCTTGGATTCAGTTTGCAAGAATTTTATTGAGTATTTTTGCGTCAATATTCATGAGGGATATTGGTCCGAAGTTCTCTTTCTTTGTAGGGTCTTTGTATAGTTTAAGTATAAGTGTAATTATGGCTTTGAAGAACGAATTGGATAGGGTCCATTCTGTTTCTATTTTGTGAAACAGTTTGAAGAGTATTGATTGGTATTAGGTCTTCTTTGAAGGTCTGATAGAATTCTGCACTAAACCCATTGGGTACTGGCTTTTGTTGGTTGGAAGAATTTTAATGACTGCTTGTATTTCTTTAGGGGTTATGGGACTGTTTAGATGGTTTATCTAATCCTCACTTAACTTTGGTACCTGGTATCTGTCTAAAAAAAATGTTCATTTCCTCCAGATTTTCCTGTTTTGGGGGGGATTTTTTTTTGTTTCTTTTGGGGGGGGAGGGGCTGGGGTTTTTGGGGTTTTTTTTGAGTATAAGTTTTTGTAGTAGAATCTGATGATTTTTTTAATTTCCTCAGTTTCTGTTTTTTATGTCTCCCTTTTCATTTCTGATTTTGTTAATTTGGATACTCTTTCTGTGCCCTCTGGTTAGTCTGGCTAAGGGTTTATGTATTCTGTTGATTTTCTCAAAGAACCAGCTCCTGGTTTTGTTGATTCTTTGTATAGTTCTTTTTGTTTCAACTTGGTTGATTTCAGCCCTGAGTTTGATTATTTCCTGCTGTCTACTCCTCTTGGGTGAATTTGCTTCTTTTGTTCTAGAGCTTTCAGGTGTGCTGTCAAGCTGCTAGTGTATGCTCTCTCCTGTTTCTTTTTGGAGGCACTCAGAGCTGTGAGTTTTCCTCTTAGCACTGCTTTCAATTTGTCCCATAAGTTTGGGTATGTTGTGCCTTCATTTTCATTAAATTCTAAAAAGTCTTTCATTTCTTTTTTTTTCTTCCTTGACCAGGTTATCATTGAGTAGAGCATTGTTCAGCTTCCATGTACATGTGGGCTTTTTGTTGTTTTTGTTGTTATTGAAGACCAGCCTTAGTCCGTGGTTATCTGATAGGATGCAAGGGATTATTTCAAACTTCTTGTACCTGTTGAGGCCTGTTTTGTGACTAATTATGGTCAATTCTGGAGAACGTACCATGAGTTGCTGGGAAGAAGGTATATTCTTTTGTTTTAGGATTTAATGTTCTATAAATAAGTATCTGTTAAATCTATTTGGTTCATAACTTCTGTTAGTTTCACTGTCTCTCTTTTTAGTTTCCGTTTTCATGATCTGTCTATTGATGAGAATGGGGTATTGAAAGATTCCACTATTATTGTGTGTGGTGCAATGTATACTTTGAGCTTTAGTAAAGCTTCTTTTATGAATGTGGATTCCCTTGCATTTAGAGCAGAAGTGAGAGCTCATCTTCGTAGATTTTTTTCCTTTTATCAGTATGAAATGCCCTTCCTTATCTTTTCAATAACTTCAAGTTGAAAGTTGATTTTACTTGATATTAGAGTGGCTACTCCAGCTTGTATCTTGGGACCATTTGCTTGGAAAATTGTTTTCCAGCCCTTTACTCTGGAGGTAGTGTCTGTCTTTTTCACTGAGGTGTATTTCCTGTATGCAGCAAAATGCTGGGTCCTCTCTCTGTAACCAGTCTGTTAGTGTATGTCTTTTTATTGGGGATTTGAGTCCATTGATGTTAAGAGATATTAAGGAATAGTGGTTGTTGTTTCCTGTAATTTTTGTTGTTAGAGGTGGAATTATGTTTTTGTGTTTCTCTTCTTTTGGGTTTGTTGCAAGGACATTGCTTTCTTGCTTTTTCTAGAGTATAGTTTCCTTCCTTGTATTGGCATTTTTCCATCTATTATCCTTTGTAGGGTTAGATTGATGGAAAGATATTGTGTAAATTTGGTTTTGTCATAGAATATCTTGGTTTCTCTATCTATGTTAATTGAGAGTTTTTGTGAATATAGTAGCCTGGGCTGGCATTTGTGTTCTTTTAGGGTCTGTATGACATCTGCCCAGGATCTTGTGGCTTTCATAGTCTCTGGTGAGAAGTCTGGTGTAATTCTTATAGGTCTGCCTTTATATGTTACTTGGCCTCTTTCCTTTAATACTTTTAAAATTCTTTCTTTGTTTTGTGCATTTGGTGTTTTGACTATTATGTGACAGGAGGAATTCCTTTTCTGGTACAATCTATTTGGAGTTTTGTAGCCTTCTTGTATGTTTATGGGCATCTCTTTCTTTAGGTTAGGGAAGTTTTCTTCTATAATTTTGTTGAAGATATTTACTAGTCCTTTAAGTTGGGAGTCTTCACTCTCTTCTATACCTATTATCCTTAGGTTTGGTCTTTTCATTGTGTCCTAGATTTCCTGTATGTTTTGGACCAGTAGCTTTTTCCGCTTTACATTATCTTTGACAGTTGAGTCGATGATTTCTATGGAATCTTCTGCCCCTGAGATTCTCTCTTCTATCTCTTGTATTCTGTCAGTGATGTTTGCATCTGTGACTCCTGAGATCTTTCGTATGTTTTCTATCTCCAGGATTGTCTCTCTTTGTGATTTCCTTATTGTTTCTATTTCCATTTTTAGATCCTGGATGGTTTTGTTCAATTCCTTCATCTGTTTGGTTTTGTTTTCCTGTAATTCTTTAAGGGATGTTTGTGTTTCCTCTTTTAGGCTTCTACCCATTTACCTGCATTGTCCTTTGTCTCTGTAAGGTAGTTATTTATGTCCTTCATAAAGTCCTCTATTATCATTATGAGATGTGATTTTAAATCCAAATCTTGCTTTTCCAGTTTGTTGGGATATCCAGAACTTGCTGTGGTGGAAGAACTGGGTTCTGATGATGCCAAGTAGCCTTAGTTTCTGTAGCTTAGGTTCTTGTGCTTACCTCTGGGCATCTGGTTATATCTGATGGGAGTTGGTCTTGCTGTCTCTGACTGGAGCTTGTCCCTCCTGTGGGCCTGTGGGCCTGTGATAGGAGTGAGAGCACTCCTGGGAGACTAGCTCTCTGCAGGCGGGATTTGGGTTGGGAAGGCTGAGGTACGGCTTTAGCACTGAGTGTAGATGGAGACTGGAAAGACGCTGTCCCAGGCTGCTCCAAGGTTCCTGTGCCCTGTGCACTCCTAGTGGATCCCTCTTTGGACAGTTATTGGAGTGAAATTGGGGTATCACTTGTGGGCTTAGGAGAGCACTCCTGTGAAACCAGCTCTCTCCAGGCAGGATTTGAGTTTGGAGGGTTGTAGGTCCTATTGTTTCTCAAAAGCCTTTAGAATTAGTAGTCCCTCACCTTAGTCTGCCTTTTCTTTGCTCTCCCATCTCCCACTTCATTTACCCCCCCCATTTTAGTATCCTCCTTATCCCTTTATACTACTGTATTTTACTTCCCTTTCCTTGCATGATTCCCTCATCCACTCTACCCCTTCCTTGCTTCTGAAACAAATTGAAATAAACATATCTAAAACTTAAAAGCTAACTTCCACATATAAGAGAAAACATAGTGTTTGTCTTTTGAGTCTGTGTTACCTCACTCAGGATGGTCATTTCTATCTCCTTCCATTTTCCTAAAAATTTTATAATTTCTGGTTTTTTTAACAGCTAAATCACAGTCTATTATCTTGGACCATATTTGCACCATCAATATCCACTGATGGACGTTTAGGATGCTTCCAGTTTCTGGCTATCATGACTAGAGCAACAGTGAAGACAAATGAACAAGTAGCTCTGTGGTATAAGACATATGGTCCTTCGGGCATACACACACAAATGATGTTACTGGAGTTGTAGTAGATCAATGTTCAGTACAGAAACTTTACATTGATTTCCATAGGGGCTGTATACGTTTTCACTCTCACAGTCAATAAACTTGCTCATTTCCCTACACACTCATCATCCTGTGTTGTCATTTGTTTTATAAATCACCATGTTGGTCAGATGCAATGCAGGGTGTGATTCAAACTTTCCTATATTCCCTATATTTTTTAAGCTCCATGAGATTCTGATAAGAAAATATATTCTTTAGTTTGGGGGAGAAATGTTCTGTAGATGTACATAGATGTTAGGTCCATTTCATATATGTTATTTAACACCAGATTTCCTGCTTAGTTTTTGTCCAGATAATCTGTCTATTGTGAGAGTGGGATCTAGATGAACTTTATATTTGTGAGAGTGAGTTATTGAAGTCACCCACTATCATAGTGTGAGGGTTAATATGTGATCTTAGATGTTGTAGCCTTTCTTCTATGAACTCCAGTACCTTTGTGTTTGGTCCATAAATCTTTAGAGTTATATTTTTCCTTTCATGAGTATGTAGTATGCTTCCTTATCTCTTCTGATTGGTTTTAGTTTGAGTTCTATTTTGTTAGATATTAAAATAGCTACACCTTCTTGAATCTTGGGTCCATTTGCTTGCAATACCTTTTCCATTCTTTTACACTGAGGAAGTATCTATCCCGGAAGGTGAGGTATGCTTCTTGGATACCACAGAAAGATGAATCCTGTTTTATAACCCAATGTGTTAGTCTGTATCTTTTTATTGCAGAATTGAGATTATTAATACCAAAAATTATTATTATTGTTATAGTGTGCCCCCTTCTAACAAATAGTTCTGAGATTATGTATTACTTGTGCCCTTTTTTTATTAATCATTCCATTCATTTATATCTCAAATGATATCCCACTTCTCAGTTACCCCTTCCCCAACCCCCTATCCCACATCCACCCTCCCCTCTCCCCTTTGCCTATATGAGGATGCTCCCCCACCCACCTACAATCTCCTGCCCCACCACTCCAGCATCTCCCTACACTGGGGCATCAAACCTCCCCTTCCCATTGATATCAGGCAAGAACTTTGAAATAGATGGCTGGCCCCATCCCTTGACCAGGGGCCATGCCTATCTACTGGAGGTGGGAATAGCAGGTTCTATTCCCCCACCTTCTCTGCGTATTTCAGCTAAAATTGTCCCCATTGGGTCCTGGAAGCCTCATGTTTCCTTGGTGCCTGGGACCCTTCAGTGGCTATTCCCAGTTCCTCATACCCCTGCTACATATTTTTGTTCTATTTCCTGACAATCTGTACTTCTCTCTGTTCCTCCAGTTCCTGATGCTGCCCCCCTTATTTCTTCCCTTTCCTCTCTCCCCACCTCCACCTCCCACAATCATCCTGTTCCCTCCTCAATGCAGTACTGAAGCATCCACACCCTGATTTTCCTTCCTTCTAAGCTCCTCCATATGATTTGTGGGTTGTATCATGGGTATTGTGAGCTTTTGGGCTAATATCCACTTATTAGTGAGTACGTACCATGTGTGTTCTTTTGTGTCTGGGTTACCTCACTCAGGATGATATTTTCTAGTTCCATCCATTTGCCTGCAAATTTTATGAAGTCATTGTTTTTAATAGCTGTGTAGTACTCCATTGTGTATATGTTTTCCTTCTAGTGCTTTCTGTAGACCTCAGTTAGTGGACAGAAATTGCTTTAAAATGTTTTTATTATAATTTTTTTCTGTGTGTTGATAGTTTTGCTGGGTATAATAGTCTGGTCTGGCATCTATCCAGTCCTTCTGGCTTTCAGAGTCTCCATCAGAAGCCAATTGTTATTCTATTGGGACACTCTTGGAATAGTATGTCTCCATCCAAGCCAGAGATTCTACTTTCTTAGATGGTTTCCCTATAATCAGTACAGGCTTAAAGATCACACTTTGTCAATACAAGGTGAAATCCTTCTATTATATTTTTAAAAGTCTATCTTAAAATAATATTTACACAAAGTCTGAATCAAATATAGGTGTTTGTTAAAGTATTATCTGGCATGGAGTGATTAGAAATAAACCTGCATGTTCTGTATTGATAAATTGATAATTAAATGGACCAGTGAAAAAGTATATGGGATATTTTTTAAATGAGGCACATTTATATGTTCAGTTAAAAATATATCTTACATAATCTACAAGCCACACCTGCCAGAAAACCAAGTAGACTCCCCAGAGACCTCCTCCTCTCAATCTATGTCCTGAGGCCCAATCTTGCAGTCTTGTCCCAAGCACTGAAATACAACACCAGCTGCAGCCTTCCTTCCCCAATGCCCACATCTCTTGGGGATCCCATAGACCATGCTCTCCAACACCCTTCCCTCTTGTTCCTTTGTCCCAGACTCCAACTCCTGCAGGCATCCCTGCTAACCCAAGGGCTGCTCTCCCAGGACAATTAGGCTAAAGGTAAGCCCACACCTATCCTAAAGTCCTGAGATCCAATCCCCCAAGTCTCATCCATAGTTCTGTAGCAGGAAAAAGAGGTCTCTCTTTCCTCTCTGACTCCATCTCCAGTGGATCACAGAGACCTTCTCCTCCAGCCATCTTTCCCTCAACTCATCCTAGTATTCCACTAGAGCCCACCTATCCTCCAACAGCAAGTCCTGGATATTCCAGTATAGCTGAGGCACAATAAAAATACCTTAAAGAAAGACCATGACTATGACAGAGGTCTCTAAAGAAGAAATAAATAAACCCCTTAAAGGAATCTAGGGAAGCACAAAGGAACACTGTAAGGAAGTAAATAAAACTGTTCAAGACCTGAAATTGGAAATTGAATCAAGAAAGAAAACTAAAACTGAGGGAGTCCTGGAAATGAAAAATTTAGGAATTTGAACAGGAACTACAGAGGAAAGTTTCATTATCAGAATACAAGAGATGGAAGAGAATGTCAGGCATTAAAGATAAAAAAGAAAAATTAAACTGTTGCTCAAAGAGAAATATTAATCTAAAAACTCCTGGTGCAAAATATCCAGGAAATCTGGTGCATAAAACACCAAATTAAAGACTTTCTAGAATCCAATGAAATGAATACACAGCATATCAAAGCTTATACGCTAGGGCACAATAAAATCGGTTCTAAGAGTAAAGTTCATAGGACTAAGTGCTTACATTAAAAAAAAAATGGAGAGATCTCATATTATCAACTTAGCAGCACTCCTGAAATCTCTAAAACAAAAAAGAGTAAGCACACCCAAGAGGATTAGATGTCAAGGAATAATCAAATGAGTAATGAAATTAATATAATAGAAACAAAGAGAACAATACAAAGAATCAATAAAGTAAAGAGTTAGTTCTTTGTGGAAGCCAACAAGATGAGAAACCCTTATCCAAACTAATTAAAAAGCAGAAAGAGACTATCCAAGTTGAAAAAATAAGAAATAAGAATGGAGACATAACAACATACACTAAAAAAAAAAAATCCAGAGATTCATAAGGACATACTTTAAAAACTTATACTCAACAAAATTTGAAAAATGTAAAAGAAATTCATAATTTTATAAATAGTACTACTTATAAAGGTTATATAATCAATATTAATCAAACAATTTAAATAGACCTTTAATCCCCAGTGAAATAAAATCAGTCATTAAGATCTTCCAACCAATTCCAAAGGTTTTTAATGTAGAATTCTACCAGACTTTAAAAGAAGAATTAATGCCAATACTTCTCAAATTAGTCCACAAAATAGAAACAGAAGGAGCATGCTTAATTCATTTTATGAACCATAGTTACCTTGTTACTCAAACCGCATACCAGTAGCCCCTATAAACATAGATGCAAAAGTTATCAATAAAATACTTGCAAACTGAATCCAAGAACACATCGAAAAGATCATCTACCATGATCAAGTAGGCTTCATTTTAGAGATGTAGGGATGGTTCAGTACATGAAAATCAGTAATTGTAATCCACTATATAAAGAAACTTAAAGAAAAAAAAAAGCACATGATCATCTCATTAGATGCAGAAAGATCCTTTCACAAAATCTAACACCCATTTATGATAAAGGTCCCAGAGAGATTAGAGATAAAAGTGACATACCTAAACATAATAAAGACAATTTACAGCAAGCCTAGAGCCATCATCAACTTAAATGAAGAGAGACTCAAAGGAATTCCACAAATTCAGGAACAAGACAAGGTTACCTACTCTCTCCATTATCTACTTAAAGTTTTAGCTAACACAACTGAAGGAGATCAAGGGGATGCAAATTGAAAAGAAAAATTTCAAAGTATTCTTTTTTTTTTCATTTTTTTTATATTTTTTATTATTAAACTTGAGTATTTCTTATATACATTTCTAGTGTTATTCCCTTTCCCAGTTTCCGGGCAAACATCCCCCTCCCCCCTCCCCTTCCTTATGGGTGTTTCCCTCCCAACCCTTCCCCCCTTGCTTCCCTCTCCCCAACAGTCTAGTTCACTGGGGGTTCAGTCTTAGCAGGACCCAGGGCTTCCCCTTCCACTGGTGCTCTTACTAGGATATTCATTGCTACCTATGAGGTCAGAGTCCAGGGTCAGTCCATGTATAGTCTTTGGGTAGTGGCTTAGTCCCTGGAAGCTCTGTTTGGTTGGCATTGCTGTACATATGGGGTCTCGAGCTCCTTCAAGCTCTTCCAGTTCTTTCTCTGATTCCTTCAACGGGGGTCCTGTTCTCAGTTCAGTGGTTTCCTGCTGGCATATGCCTCTGTATTTGCTGTATTCTGGCTGTGTCTCTCAGGAGCGATATGCATTGACATTTTGATCATCCGTCTTGAGTTTCATTTCTTCTAGGCATCTAGGGTAATTCAAGCATTTGGGCTAATAGCCACTTATCAATGAGTACATACCATGTATGTCTTTCTGTGAT
Organism: Rattus rattus; assembly: GCF_011064425.1. Classification (NCBI taxonomy): domain Eukaryota; kingdom Metazoa; phylum Chordata; class Mammalia; order Rodentia; family Muridae; genus Rattus; species Rattus rattus. The sequence continues at coordinate 109,605,612 of NC_046157.1, forward strand.
TGGGTTAGCTCACTCGGGATGATATTTTCCAGTTCCAACCATTTGCCTACGAATTTCATAAAGTCATTGTTTTTGATAGCTGAGTAATATTCCATTGTGTAGATGTACCACATTTTCTGTATCCATTCCTCTATTGAAGGGCATCTGGGTTCTTTCCAGCTTCTGGCTATTATAAATAAGGCTGCGATGAACATAGTGGAGCACGTGTCTTTTTTATATGTTGGGGCATCTTTTGGGTATATGCCCAGGAGAGGTATGGCTGGATCCTCAGGCAGTTCAATGTCTAATTTTCTGAGGACCCTCCAGACTGATTTCCAGAATGGTTGTACCAGTCTGCAACCCCACCAACAATGGAGGAGTGTTCCTCTTTCTCCGAATCCTCGCCAGCATTTGCTGTCACCTGAGTTTTTGATCTTAGCCATTCTCACTGGTGTGAGGTGAAATCTCAGGGTTGTTTTGATTTGCATTTCCCTTATGACTAACGATGTTGAACATTTCTTTAGGTATTTCTCGGCCATTCGGTATTCCTCAGCTGTGAATTCTTTGTTTAGCTCTGAACCCCATTTTTAATAGGGTTATTTGTCTCCCTCGGTCTAACTTCTTGAGTTCTTTGTACATTTTGGATATAAGGCCTCTATCTGTTGTAGGATTGGTAAAGATCTTTTCCCAATCTGTTGGTGGCGGTTTTGTCCTAACCACAGTGTCCTTTGCCTTACAGAAGCTTTGCAGTTTTATGAGATCCCATTTGTCGATTCTTGATCGTAGAGCATAAGCCATTGGTGTTTTGTTCAGGAAATTTTTTCCAGTGCCCATGTGTTCCAAATGCTTCCCTAGTTTTTCTTCTATTAGTTTGAGTGTATCTGGTTTGATGTGGAGGTCCTTGATCCACTTGGACTTAAGCTTTGTACAGGGTGATAAGCATGGATCGATCTGCATTCTTCTACATGTTGACCTCCAGTTGAACCAGCACCATTTGCTGAAAATGCTATCTTTTTCCATTGGATGGTTTTGGCTCCTTTGTCAAAAAATCAAGTGCCCATAGGTGTGTGGGTTCATTTCTGGGTCTTCAATTCTGTTCCATTGGTCTATCTGTCTGTCTCTGTACCAATACCATGCAGTTTTTTTATCACTATTGCTCTGTAATACTGCTTGAGTTCTGGGATAGTGATTCCCTCTGAAGTCCTTTTATTGTTGAGGATAGTTTTAGCTATCCTGGGTTTTTTGTTATTCCAGATGAATTTGCAAATTGTTCTGTCTAACTCTTTGAAGAATTGGATTGGTATTTTGATGGGGATTGCATTGAATCTGTAGATCGCTTTTGGAAGAATGGCCATTTTTACTATATTAATCCTGCCAATCCATGAGCATGGGAGATCTTTCCATCTTCTGAGGTCTTCTTCAATTTCTTTCTTCAGGGGCTTGAACTTCTTATTGTACAGATCTTTTATTTGCTTGGTTAAAGTCACACCGAGGTACTTTATATTATTTGGATCTATTATGAAGGGTGTCATTCCCCTAATTTCTTTCTCGGCCTGTTTCTCTTTTGTGTAGAGGAAGGCTACTGATTTATTTGAGTTAATTTTATACCCAGCCACTTTGCTGAAGTTGTTTATCAGCTTTAGTAGTTCTCTGGTGGAACTTTTGGGATCACTTAAATATACTATCATATCATCTGCAAATAGTGATATTTTGACTTCTTCTTTTCCGATCTGTATCCCCTTGATCTCCTTTTGTTGTCTGATTGCTCTGGCTAGAACTTCAAGAACTATATTGAATAAGTAGGGAGAGAGTGGGCAGCCTTGTCTAGTCCCTGATTTTAGTGGGATTGCTTCAAGTTTCTCTCCATTTAGTTTAATGTTAGCCACTGGTTTGCTGTATATGGCTTTTACTATGTTTAGGTATGGGCCTTGAATTCCTATTCTTTCCAGGACTTTTATCATGAAGGGGTGTTGAATTTTGTCAAATGCTTTCTCAGCATCTAATGAAATGATCATGTGGTTTTGTTCTTTCAGTTTGTTTATATAATGGATCACGTTGATGGTTTTCCAGATATTAAACCATCCCTGCATGCCTGGGATGAAACCTACTTGATCATGGTGGATGATTGTTTTGATGTGCTCTTGGATTCGGTTTGCCAGAATTTTATTGAGTATTTTTGCATCGATATTCATAAGGAAATTGGTCTGAAGTTCTCTTTCTTTGTTGGGTCTTTGTGTGGTTTAGGTATAAGAGTAATTGTGGCTTCATAGAAGGAATTGAGTGTGCTCCATCTGTTTCAATTTTGTGGAATAGTTTGATAATATTGGTACGATGTCTTCTATGAAGGTCTGATAGAATTCTGCACTAAACCCGTCTGGACCTGGGCTCTTTTTGGTTGGGAGACCTTTAATGACTTCTTCTATTTCCTTAGGAGTTATGGGGTTGTTTAACTGGTTTATCTGTTCCTGATTTAACTTCGGTACCTGGTATCTGTCTAGGAAATTGTCCATTTCCTGCAGATTTTCAAGTTTTGTTGAATATAGGCTTTTATAGTAAGATCTGATGATTTTTGAATTTCCTCTGAATCTGTAGTTATGTCTCCCTTTTCATTTCTGATTTTGTTAATTTGGACACACTCTCTGTGTCCTCTTGTTAGTCTGGCTAAGGGTTTATCTATCTTGTTGATTTTCTCAAAGAACCAACTTTTGGTTCTGTTGATTCTTTCTATGGTCCTTTTTGTTTCTACTTGGTTGATTTCGGCTCTGAGTTTGATTATTTCCTGCCTTCTACTCCTCCTGGGTGTATTTGCTTCTTTTTGTTCTAGAGCTTTTAGGTGTGCTGTCAAGCTGCTGACATATGCTCTTTCCTGTTTCTTTCTACAGGCACTCAGCGCTATGAGTTTTCCTCTTAGCACAGCTTTCATTGTGTCCCATAAGTTTGGGTATGTTGTACCTTCATTTTCATTATATTCTAAAAAGTTTTTAATTTCTTTCTTTATTTCTTCCTTGACCAGGTTATCATTGAGTAGAGCATTGTTCAATTTCCACGTATATGTGGGCATTCTTCCCTTATTGTTATTGAAGACCAGTTTTAGGCCGTGGTGGTCTGATAGCACGCATGGGATTATTTCTATCTTTCTGTACCTGTTGAGGCCCGTTTTTTGACCAATTATATGGTCAATTTTGGAGAAAGTGCCATGAGGAGCTGAGAAGAAGGTATATCCTTTTACTTTAGGATAGAATGTTCTATAAATATCCGTTAAGTCCATTTGGCTCATGACTTCTCTTAGTCTGTCTACATCTCTGTTTAATTTCTGTTTCCATGATCTGTCCATTGATGAGAGTGGGGTGTTGAAATCTCCCACTATTATTGTGTGAGGTGCAATGTGTGTTTTGAGCTTTAGTATGGTTTCTTTTACGTATGTAGGTGCCCTTGCATTTGGGGCATAGATATTTAGGATTGAGAGTTCATCTTGGTGGATTTTTCCTTTGATGAATATGAAGTGTCCTTCCTTATCTTTTTTGATGACTTTTAGTTGAAAATTGATTTTATCTGATATTAGAATGGCTACTCCAGCTTGCTTCTTCTGACCATTTGCTTGGAAAGTTGCTTTCCAGCCTTTCACTCTGAGGTAGTGTCTGTCTTTGTCTCTGAGGTGTGTTTCCTGTAGGCAGCAGAATGCAGGGTCCTCGTTGCGTATCCAGTTTGTTAATCTATGTCTTTTTATTGGAGAGTTGAGGCCATTGATGTTGAGAGATATTAAGGAATAGTGATTATTGCTTCCGGTTGTATTCATATTTGGATGTGAGGTTATGTTTGTGTGCTTTTCTTCTCTTTGTTTTGTTGCCAAGACGATTAGTTTCTTGCTTCTTCTAGGGTATAGCTTGCCTCCTTATGTTGGGCTTTACCATTTATTATCCTTTGTAGTGCTGGATTTGTAGAAAGATATTGTGTAAATTTGGTTTTGTCATGGAATATCTTGGTTTCTCCATCTATGTTGATTGAGAGTTTTGCAGGATACAGTAGCCTGGGCTGGCATTTGTGTTCTCTTAGGGTCTGTATGACATCAGTCCAGGATCTTCTGGCCTTCATAGTTTCTGGCGAAAAGTCTGGTGTGATTCTGATAGGTCTGCGTTTATATGTTACTTGACCTTTTTCCCGTACTGCTTTTAATATTCTTTCTTTATTTTGTGCGTTTGGTGTTTTGACTATTATGTGACGGGAGGTGTTTCTTTTCTGGTCCAATCTATTTGGAGTTCTGTAGGCTTCTTGTATGCCTATGGGTATCTCTTTTTTTTAGGTTAGGAAGTTTTCTTCTATGATTTTGTTGAAGATATTTACTGGTCCTTTGAGCTGGGAGTCTTCACTCTCTTCTATACCTATTATCCTTAGGTTTGATCTTCTCATTGAGTCCTGGATTTCCTGTATGTTTTGGACCAGTAGCTTTTTCCGCATTACATTATCTTTGACAGTTGAGTCAATGATTTCTATGGAATCTTCTGCTCCTGAGATTCTCTCTTCCATCTCTTGTATTCTGTTGGTGAAGCTTGTATCTACAGCTCCTTGTCTCTTCTTTTGGTTTTCTATATCCAGGGTTGTTTCCATGTGTTCTTTCTTGATTGCTTCTATTTCCATTTTTAATTCCTTCAACTTTCTTGATTGTGTTTTCCTGGAATTCTTTCAGGGATTTTTGTGTCTCCTCCCTATGGGCTTCTACTTGTTTATTTATGTTTTCCTGGAATTCTTTCAGGGATTTTTGTGTCTCCTCTCTATGGGCTTCTACTTGTTTATTTATGTTTTCCTGGAATTCTTTCAGGCATTTTTGCGATTCCTCTCTGTAGGCTTCTACTTGTTCTCTAAGGGAGTTCTTCACATCTTTCTTGAAGTCCTCCAGCATCATGGTCAAATATGATTTTGAATCTAGATCTTGCTTTTCTGGTGTGTTTGGATATTCCATGTTTGTTTTGATGGGAGAATTGGGCTCCAATGGTGCCAGGTAGTCTTGGTTTCTGTTGCTTGGGTTCCTGCGCTTGCCTCTCGCCATCAGATTATCTCTAGTGTTACTTTGTTCTGCTATTTCTGAGAGTGGCTAAACTGTCCTATAAGCCTGTGTGTCAGGAGTGCTGTAGACCTGTTTTCCTGTTTTCTTTCTGCCAGTTATGGGGACAGAGTGTTCTGCTTTCGGGCGTGTGGTTTTTCCTCTCTACAGGTCTTCAGCTGTTCCTGTGGACCTATGTCTTGAGTTCACCAGGCAGGTCACTTGCAGCAGAAAAGTTGGTCTTACCTGTGGACCCGAGGCTCAAGTTCGCTCACTGCCCACGGGCTCTCCGCGTGGCAAACCAGGAAGATCTGCGCCCCTTCCGGGAGGTTCCGTGCACCAGGTTCCAGATATCTTTTGGTGTTTTCCTCTGGGATCAGTACTGTGTGCAGCGTGCAGTCTCTTCTGGTTTCCCAGGCGTGTCCGCCTCTCTGAAGGTTTAGCTCTCCTCCCATGGGATTTGGGTACAGAGAACTGTTTATCTGGTCGGGTCCCTTCAGGTGCGGTGTCTCAGACGCGTGGACCTGCTGCCCTGGGCCCTCCTCACGGGTACCCAGAGGCCGCAACAGTTTCCTCTTGGGCCAGGGATGTGGGCAGGGGTGGGCAGCGCAGGTGGTCTCCTCCGCTTGCTGCCTCAGGAGTGCCCGCCGACCAGGCGGCGAGAACTCCCTCCAGGGGGCCTGGGAGCAGAGAGCTGCTGAGGGCAGGGATCCGCCCTGAGTCTGGCCAAACACAGGAAGTGTCCGTCCCAGAGGAACTCCGCCTCTGGAGACCTGAGTTCACCAGGCAAGTCGTTTGTAGCAGAAAAGTTGGTCTTACCTGTGGACCCGAGACTCAAGTTCCCGCTGGTGCTGCCCACGGGCTCTCCCGCGGCAGCAACCAGGAAGATCTGCCCCTTCCGGGAGGTTCCGTGCACCAGGGTTCCAGATATCTTTGGTGTTTTCCTCTGGGATCAGTACTGTGTGCAGCGGCAGTCTCTTCTGGTTTCCCAGGCGTGTTCTGCCTCTCTGAAGGTTTAGCTCTCCTCCCACGGGATTTGGGTGCAGAGAAACTGTTTATCCGGCCGGTCTCTTCAGGTGCGGTGTCTCAGACGCCGGTGGACCTGCTGCCCTGGGCCCTCCTCTCACGGGTACCCAGAGGCCGTTAACAGTTTCCTCTTGGGCCAGGGATGTGGGCAGGGGTGGGCAGCGTTGGTGGTCTCCTCCGCTCTGCTGCCTCAGGAGTGCCCGCCCGACCAGGCGGCGAGAACTCTCAAAGTATTCTTATACGCAAATGATATGATAAGATATATAAATTACCCTAAGATTTTTACCAGGAAATTCCTATAGCTGGTAAACTGTTTCACCAAAATTTCTGGATACAAAATTAACTCAAAATATCAGTAGCCTTCCTATATACAAATGGACAGAGAAAGAAATCAGGGAAAATAATATCCTTTACAATAGCCTAAAATAATATAAAATATCTTGGAGTAACTCCAACTGTCAAGTAAAAGACTCTGTAGGAAGAACTCCAAGTCTCTGAAGAAAGAAGTTGAAGAAGGTATCAGAAGATGGAAAGATTTCCCATGCTTATAGATCAGCAGGATTAACAGAGTATAAGTGGCCATTCTACCAAAAACAATCTACATATTCAACACAATCCCCATCAAAATTCCAACACAATCCTTTATAGATCTTGAAAGGACAATTCTCAATTTCATATGAAAGAAAACAAACAAACAAAACAGGATAGCTAAAACAATTCTGAATAATAAAAGAATTTCTGGAGGTATCACTATTCCTGACTTCTAGTTATACTACAGAGATACAGTAATAAAATACCACATGGTATTGTTATAAAAATAGACACACTAATCAGTGGAATTTAATTGAAGATCCAGACATAAATACACACATATAGACATCTGAGTTTTTATAAAGAAGCCATAACACACACTAGAAAAGGAAACAGAATCTTCAAAAAAAAAATGTCAAACTGAATAGTATCTGCGTATAGATAGATGCAAACAGCCATACTTCACTCAGCACAAAACTTAGTCCAAGTGAATCAAAGAATTCAATATAAACCTAGAGACACTGGACCTGATAAAAGGGAAACTGGGGGATAGCCTTGAATGAATTCACACAGGAGATAGCTTTCTTTACAGAACAACAAGAGTGCAGGTACTAAGATCAATAAACTATAAATGGGACTTCATGAAACTGGAAAATTTTATGTAAGGCAAAGGGCACCATTAATCAGACAAAGTAACAGCCTACTGAATAGGAAATGATTTTTACCAACTCTATATATGAAAGAGGACTAATATGCAAAATATATAAAGGACTCAAGACCTTCTGGTTGCTGCCCTCACGGAGAGCTGAAACCCAGCAGGCCCGAGACCAGAGGTAAGACCAACTTTTCTGCTCCAAGTGACCTGCCTGGTGGACTCAGGACACACAAAGGCAAAATTCCTCTGGGACCGGACACTTCAAGTTTCTAGCTGGAGCTGGAACCTTGCTGATCCCAGCCCACAGCTCCCCACTCCCAAACCCAGTGTGAGAGGGAGTTCATCGCCCAGACAGGTGGTCATTCGTGAGACTGCAGGGCAGGAGAGACCTCCAGTACTGCCCACCCTTGCCCACATCCCTGGCCCAAGAGGAAACTGTATAGGGCCTCTGGGAACAGGAAGATAGGGGCACTCAAGCTGCAGGAGCCCTGCGGTTGAGACTGCGGCCCGGATCTGAAGGGACCCGGTCAAACATCTCCCTGCACCCAAATCCCGTGGGAGGGAGAGCTAGGTCTTCAGAGGGGCAGAAATGCCTGGGAAGCCAGAGGAGACTACTCTCTGCCCCTATTTCTGACTCTAGAGGAAAATACCTAGCGTTATCTAGGAACCTGTGCACAGGGACCCTGGAGAAGGCGGGACAGACCCTTCTGGTTGCTGCCCTCACAGAGAGCTGAAACCCCAGCCCGAGAAGTGATATATGGAACTAGAAAAAATTATCCCGAGCAAAGTGATACAGACCCAGCAATAAAAACGTTGACTCAGAAGTAGATATTAGCCAATAAGTAAATAATAAACAAACTACAGTTTGTAGGCAAAAGTTAGGTAAAGAGGTGTGGAAGAAGGCCCCTGGGAGGAAGACATAGAATAGATTTTATGGGGGGATTGAGGCAAGTGACGACATGAGTGGGCAGGGCCAGGTGAGGAGAAGGTGGGGTAGAGATAGAGTGTGCAGGGAGAGACAGTTGGTAAAAGGGAGCATTTGTGGGTAGTATGAAAACCTAGCGAAGTAGAAACTTCATGGAACCTATGAAGCTGATCCTAGTAATGGGAGATATGGAGTCCCAGTTGGCCATCTCTTCTACCCAGGCCAGGCTTCCAGTGACAGGACTAGGTTGCATTCAGATGAATTGGTGACCAGGGGGTACCCTATGAGAACCTCCAAACACCCCAGGCTAAGACAAAAAGTTGTTCTCTGCAAACTTACAAACCAGTCCCATTATCGAAGACAATACCCACACAGCCCATTGAACATATAAAGGACAAGCTGGTGCTCACATGGAGCCCTCACCCTTATGGTTTAGTATCTTTGGGATAGGAAAAGACACTATGCAGTCTACTGGAAAAGAAATAGACATTAACCCATTAACTTTTGACCTTCAATCTACCCTCTCCACAAAATATGCATGGGCAACAGCAGCAAAGAAATTGTAGGAATGGCCAACCAATGTCTGATTTGACTAAGGCCCACTCCAAGAGAAGGATCCTATACTAGGCACTGCTTGGATAACCAAGAACCAGAGACTAGGTATCACAGAGACTTTGGGTAAGATAAAACACTAATGGTCTCAAAAAACAAAAACTAATAAAATGATTCCCAATGACATTCTCTTATACTCTTAGATCAGTGCTTTATAATGCATGGAGAGAGAGAGAGAGAGAGAGAGAGAGAGAGAGAGAGAGAGAGAGAGAGAGAGACACTGAATGGGAAGTCTCCATCAAATCCCTCCTCTCAGAGATCAAGGAATTCCAAGAAAGAAGAAGCAAAAAGATTGTAAGAGTCAGGAGGGATGGAGGACACCAGGAGAACAGGGCCCTCTGAATCACCTAAGCAAAGCACATAGGAACTCACAGAGACTGAGGCCCAAGCACGGGGCCTATATGGGTCCTTTGCATATAAATAAGAGGAAATAGCTTGGTATTTTTATGGCACTCCTGACTGTGAGAAATAAATGTGTCTCTGACTCTTGTACCTCCATTTGGGACTCTTTTCGTCCTTTTAGGTTTCCATGTTTGGTTGTTATCTCTTAGAAATATGTTGTTTTCCAGTGAGAGTCAGAAAAGGAGTGGATCTGGAGGGGAGGGGTGGGAAGGAAGGAAGAACTAGAAGTAGGAGGGGAAATTATAACCGGGACATATTACATGACAAAAGAAATCTATTTTTAACAAAAGGAAAATATGATTTGTTTTTTAATTAAACCTTTAGAGCCTTTTTTAAAAGATTTATTTATTTATTTTATGTATATGAGACACACCAGAAAGGGGCATCAGATCCCATTACGGATGGTTGTGAGCCACCAGGCAGTTGCTGGAAATTGAACTTAGGACCTCTGGAAGAGCAGTTGGTGCTCTTAACCACTGAGCCATCTCTCCATGAAAAATTACATCCTAGATACATAGTTTAAAATGTTTTAAATGCATGGTTGTACATATAGAGTATTAAATGATAAAGTGCCACTTCTGAGTAGGCAGTAAGTTACCAATGACTTCATCTCCATTTATACCATAAAGTGATTTCCATAATCGAGTATGCCTGACCTGTGGTCCATGGACTGCATAAGTTGCATTATAACTATGAATATGGTTCAATGTATTTGTAAATGACAGGTCATCTCACAATATCAAAAGGTTGGACAGTCATGCAACTCTGTTTTTTTTTTTTCTTTTCTTTTTTTTTTTTTTTTTTTTTTTTTTTTTTTTTGGTGCTGGGGACCGAACCTGGGGCCTTGCGCTTGCTAGGCAAGCGCTCTACCACTGAGTTAAACCCCCAACCCCAAGTCATGCAACTCTTAAAGCTCAATATCATGCATGGACTTAAGGCTCACATGAGATGAGGCTCACACCTGATATAATTACTAGGGCTAAGAACCTGTGGTTAGATAGACCATAGGCTCTAAGGGAAGTCTAGTACTACTGTTCTGATGAATAGACATAGTATTAAACAGACTCCTACTGACTCATTATTATACCATGTTTTAGTGCATCTCCCAACCCTCGTTGGATTAGCTTTACCTTGCAGTAGATGAAAATGAGCATGGAGACATACAACTGCTCATTATGAAGAGATTAAGAAACTGGCATACTCAGCCTTGAATAGGAAATTTATTTCATATCCTACCCTCAAGGTTGAGAGGATATTGCAAAAAAAAGGGCAGAAAGATAGCAAGAACCAGAAGTAGAGATGGCTATAAGGAAACATTGTTTTCTATACACAATGGGGCAGTTTCATATAAAAATGCACAGTGATTATGACAACATTCATAAGACATCAGAAGCTCAAGAGGTAGTGAGGGGCTAATGTCAATCCATTGTCTTTACATATAAGGTCCTGATAAGGTCAACCAACAAAGCTAGATGAACATTCTGAGATAAAGGGAAATGAGATTTCAAAAGGAGGCCATTGGAGACTGATGCGAAAACACAGCTAAAGACTCCCTTTCAGTCACATGGTTGCAAACCATAGAAAACACAAAAGGCAATTTACTAACTTGATATTGATAGTTTTTCATGGTTTCCCTTTCCTTTTTTAACTTATTTGTGTTTCTGTCCATGTGTGTCTGCATCTGTGTGTGTGTACACAACACATGCTTGCTAGTGCTAGCATTAGATCTCTGGAGACTGGAAATGGTGGTTGTGAGCCACCAGAGATGGATGCTGGGAACTAAACCCAGACCCTCCACAAGAGCTGTACCTGTTCTAACAGCTGCTCCCAGACTGATCATTTTCTTTTGGGACTCCCCATAGTTCTGAAGAATAATCCCATGAGTATATAATGCCATACATTTGACATTGGACAGAAATTTTAGGATAGCAGAGACTGTCAGTGCAAAAAACAAAACAAAACAAAACAAAAACAAAACAAAACCTGTTCTTTAGCAGAGAAGAAGCAGTATCCTAAAGGGCTCAATGAGTTGTGGCATTAAGCCAAGGAAGTGACATAGCCCCCTGGACTGCAGTGGTAGAAATTAATTTGGTACATTTTAAAAGTATTTATTTGTTTTATGTGTATGTGTCTAGGTATATGTGCATGTCTGTGTATGTGCAGAAATCTTCAAAAGTCAGATTTCCAACTCCCCCTGGAAGTTGTGAGCTGCCACAGGAATGCTGAGAACCAAACACAGGTCCTCAGAAGAACAATAAGAGCTCTTGACCACAAGCTTACATCCTCAGACCTTGTTTTGGTGTTGGTGTTGTTTTAAACATAGTTGTCATTGTTGTTGTTGTCTTCATCGTCATCATCATCATCATCAAGTTAAAAAGACAAGGAAGTCAAGGTACTCCTGGGAATCTCATTGTTTTACCAAGATCTGTGTTTTACTAAGGAGAATTAGCAATTACCAAATCTCAGGTGATATGCCATCAACTATAAAGTTTTTAATAGAACTCTGAGTTGCAAAAATAGGACAGAGGTGACCCCTTGAGGGTAGAGACCGGTATCACTTACTTGTGTGAACTCAGAAAAGTGCCTCACTACAGAGGACTTGAAAAAATATGGCCCCATTAGGATGAAACCCCGTGCTGGGGAAAGCGCCATCACTAATACCAGGCCAACAGAGCTGCTAGAATTGCTATAAGCAGAGCTGCTTGGGTGCTGTAGATGAAGGCAAGCTAGCCTCAACCACACCTCCCACAGGAGTAAAATCTACTCCCCAAAGAGCATGGAAGGTGACCTACAACAAGACTGATAGCACATTACCTAGTCCATGAGATGCAGCACTCAGTAGAACAATGGCCATATACACAGTTCATGATGATGTACCTCATCATGGTATATGTACACCTAGGGGACAGATTCAATCCTGAATCACATCTTGCATTAAAGGACTTGTGAATTAAACCCACCATTCTGAGGCTGTGTAAGACACAGATGAAACACAGCTTAGCAATACTCTTGGTGGTCAAGGAGCAGTGTCTACCACCTGTCTCTCAACTTTGGGCAATGAGGTTATATCCAAGATAGTGCTCATTAATGGTACTCACAAAGTTCCCTGACTCCAGGGGGACCTTCAGCCCACTGGGATGGACTTATGTTTTGGCTTGAATCCTCTGTGAAGGTACTCAGGGAATCTCAGCTTAGCATCAGGGTAGGTGATCAAGGAGCTGACATCACCCACATGATCCCAACTTCTGACAGCGAAGAGTGGTGCGAGACCCTAAGGCCAGACAATGTCATTAAGAAAGTCTTGAATCACACTGAGAAATTCTCATTAAGTAATGGTGATCTGTTTTCAAAACAAAAATTAAGAGAGGCATGAAGGGAAAAGAAATCACAATTTCATGTTTCTATACATAATAGAACCATGTTCCTCTGAAGCAGACTGCCGTCGCTCACTGAAGAAAAGGACACAGAAAGAGGAGTAAGCCTGAGACTGAATACCATGTCTGGCTTCCGATGTGGTGAGGAGTTGTAGCACCTTTGAGATGGCTGAATGTCTGGTGCACTGCAAGCCTGAGCATCTGCAGCTAATTTGTAGAGTTCATTGCAAATGCCCATCATTTTCTTCCTTTGCCATTTCTGGTATGGATAAAGAATATGTTTCCTTAAGCTGTGATAACTTGTGAAGCCTATTTGTTTCTGATGCTCAACTGATTCTCGAGCGTTATCAGTCTCCTGAAAACCTTTTATAGTTTCATGTTTAAAGACAAAGAGAGGAACAAAATATTTTTATAGTAGCATTTAAGGTCTATGAATTTATTTAAAATCTCTCCAACTTTTAATATATCTTAATATATAGTATATCTATATATAAATGGTAGGTAGAAAAACTATGTCCTTGGAGATGAACATTGTCTTCTCAACTAAGCATATTATTTTTTCTCTGTAATACTTGATTCCTCCAGTGCATTCCTGGGCAGAAAAGACTAACCCACAAAATATTAAAGAAACCTTAAGAAACTTTCACTTAAAAGCTACAGAGTTAATCCCCACTAAGTGCCAGCTTAGTCCCCAACCTCCATAACTACTGACTGCTAAAAGTAAAGGATCGGGGATAGGATATGGGGCGAGGGGCACAAATACAATTTAAAGTGTTAAACGTTTACTCAGTAAACATCTGTGATGTAACAAACCATACTGGCGTTTTTCTATGACATTGGTAGGCTCTCACCACTACTGTCTGCATCACAGTGGGATGTGGCGATAGAAGGTCACAGTCCAGCAAAAGGTAGTGTGAACTGAGAGAGAACACAATGTCTTGAATACAGGAGAGGTGTGTACCAAGGGCAGTGCACCACAAGTTCCAGAAAGCAGCTGAAGAATGGGATGGAAGCCTGCAGCTGTACCAAGGGTTTTCTCAGCACTTCAAGCATAGCAAATTCCCCTGATAAGCCTGGCAGACCTCCTTCATTAGTAAATGATGAGGAAGCTACCACAGAGCATTTATTCTGGTTGGTTCTCCCTCGCCACACGAACTGTAAAATGTAGCCAAGCCTTAAAGGGAGTATGATAATCAACATACAGCTCTCACCCCACCTAGCAATAACATAGAACTTGTCAACTTTGGTGATACTATAAAATCCTAAATTAATACAAAACATACAATAGACCCTGCAATGAATAGGATGAAGTCAGCTTCATGTTTCCTTCCTCAGGTGATGTTTAAGTCCGTGATAAGATTTTGGCACATTCCGATAGCATCTCTCACATCTACACAGAGACCCAAAAATAACCAGCTCCTGTTTCTGCCTTCGCCCCAGTAAAGCCAAGAAGAAAACCATCTGCAAATGTAATAGAAAGACAGGAACCAAAGGAAATGCCTCCCTTCCCAACATGTACACCAGCAAATGCCAGAGAAATCTGATTAACCAAAATCCTTCCCTTCACTAGATGGAGCTAAGAGAAAGCTGGGCTAAGGCTGGATACCAAATGCTGCCTTTGAACCATGGCAAATGGTGGCCTTTTGAAAAAAATAACTAATACTAATTCACCTGGAGTGTTACTGACATCAGACATGGAGTCAATAACTATAGATGTTTTATTAATGTTTTCTACATGTGTACCATGTGCAATGTTAAATAATTAGCTAATTACAGCATGACATAATGGGACACTGTATAAGATGGAGGATTAAATTGAGGACATATGGCTTTGAATAAATAATATCATCATTTTTAAGAGTCTTACAATGTACCGCTATCAAGATGTCCCAGCGCACAAGCACACTTGCCCCCAAGCATGGTGCACACACACTCCATCGATGTAAAAATGTAACTCCTTACAACCTGGAAGAAAAAAATACATAAGGAATTCACTACCTAAGCAGTTTACACAATCCACCAACATTGGCGAAAGTATGATTACACAACAAGGAGAATTGAAGCTTGGGGTCTTTCTGGAACTCATTATAACAGAGAAGGGTTTGTGAAGGTAGTTGGACTTATTGGACCTGAAAGGATTAGTAAGAGATTTCAAAACAATACTTGTCCCTTCACCCTATCCCCCAAGAATGAGAAGTACATGCTCACAATACAAATGTTAGCTATGTGTGAGGGAAGGGGAGATTTTAATTAAGAGCAGTGAACGAATTGCCAGTGATTTTCAGAGACAGGTCTCTGGGGGGTACCTCAGGAAAGAGGAAGGAGCAGAACACATCGAAGTGGAAATAGGTGAGAAGACATCAAAAGAGCCAGCTCAGAGGGACATGGCTTTCATGTAAGGGAGACTAGAACCATCTGCATTCATCTCATAAGCCTGTGATAAGCACCAACATGCCTAAGTCCTCAATGAGGATCCAGTTACAAAGATACTGGACAGAAAGGTAGATGACCATTCTTCTCCTGCTAGCTCTAACTCCCTTGGTCTTTGGATGACTATAAGTAGCACCCCCTTTCTATGTGTCCACTGGTGTCTTCTAATTTCCTACAGAGCTAAACATCCTACCTGAATCAGGGAGCCAGATACAATCAGGGTGCTATTTATAAGAGTCACAAACACAGTCATCACAGCATATGGATCTAACAAGGCCTGATTACTGGGAAGACTGAAGGCACCCTGCACAGAGCTTGCCATGTTAACTAAACTATTAGAGGTTTCCTATTCAAGTAGTTTCTGTAATGAAAAAGTATAATGGAGGGATTGAGGCGGGAGGGAGGGAGGGAAGGAGGGAGTCAGTCTAACTTACTATTGCCTGATCCTCTCCTCTCTGCTTTTGAAGTCACCGCCCACCTTGTTTATAGAGCCATGGTATATATAAGAGTCGTATGCAACGTGAAATGCATAGCTACACAATCCAGAATGCACTAACAAGCCAAATGCTTCGGATCACCTCTTCAGGCACTGTCACTTCAAAGCTCAGGAAAGCAACCCAAGGTTAAGATGTAGAGGAGTGGTAGGGTCTGCAGTGAAGACTCTGCAGGGCACTTCAGACAGCCTGTGTGCAACTTCTTAGCTACCTCTCTGTGTTTGTGTGGGGTAAAAGAAAGCACTTACATGGGAAAAGAAAACATCGACCACTTATCTCTATAAACAATGAATAAACTAGCTTCTGATCGAAAACAGCAGACATTATAGCTTTGCAAAGATACGCGAAGCAGGACGGATTTGAAATTAACTTTATCAAGCGGAGTAGTACGAGGAGAAAACAAGTCTAACTTAATAGAAATCAAATTCTGTTCCCTATCACACTTGTTAAAGGCCCGCCTTCATGCCAGCAACTTCTTGCATACAATCTCTTTGAGGACACTTGGCTCTAACAGCTGGAAGCAAGGCACAGCAAGGGCAGGCTCAGAAACTCAGAACCAGTCTTTCCATCTGCAAACCTCTGTGAGAGAAGGGTGAGAAAGTGGAGATAAACAGCATGGGAAAGAAAACAAACAAGTTCTTTAATAACGGCTGTGCCTTTGCAAACAGAAGAAAGCTAAAGTTAGTATCAGAAACAGTACATTTGAGGTCACCCTTCTTTCAACAGAAAGGCTGCCCATCTCTGTTGCCACAGAGCTCTGCTTGAAATGTTAATTGAATGTTTTTATGCCCAGAAATCTGTGAATAATGGCAGCAAAGAGAGTAAATAATAATTCAAGGTCCTTTGTAGACCTCAACTTCAAGTAAACAACAACACTGCGTGGTGACAATTTTGGAGGTTTGGGTTTCTTTAAAAAACACAGAAATGTTATAGGAATTTGTTTTCCTTTTTAGTCCCAGGAGTGGGGATGTGGGGCAGCTTTCCTGCAGCTGGTAGATTTGTCTCCTGCTCTAGCAGAGGCTTGACTTTCCCAGCTGCAGATATTTTGGGCAATTGTGTGACGTCTGGAATTCTGGGAACTTTTCAGAGGTTATGTACATGCTAAGGCCCTGAGAGAGAGGGTCAGTTGTTGTTTGGTTGATTGCTGTCCGTTGCTTTTGGTCTTGCTTGTTAAGTAGTGCACAAAGAAGAAATAAGGAGAAAAAGTTAGATATCCTTTTTATTATTAATCTTTCCATTCGTTTACATCTTGAATGATATCCCACTTCCCTGTTACCCCTCCACCAACTCCCCATCCCATATTTTCCCTTCCCCTTCCCCTTTGCCTGTATGAGGATGCTCTCCCATCCACCCACACTCTCCCTCCCCACCGCTCCAGCATCTCCCTACTCTGAGGCATCAAGCCTTCCCAGGACCAAGGGCCTCCCCTTCCCATTACTGTCAGGCAAGGCCATCCTCTGCTACATATGTATCTGGAGCCATGGATCCCTCCAAATACACTTCGTGGTTGGTGGTCTAGACTCTGGGAGAATTGGGTGGTCAGGCCTGCCTGTGTTGTTCTTCCAATGGGATTGCAATCCCCCTCCGCTCCTCCAGTCCTTCCACCAGCTTCCCTACCAGGTTCCCTGAACTCAGTCTGATGGTTGACTTCAAGCATTCACATCTGTATTGGTCAGATACTGGTCAGACCTCCCAAGGAACCTCCATACTAGGTTCCTGTCAGCAAGGATCTCTTGACCACAGCAACAGTGTTGGGTTTGGTGTCTGCAGACATGATGGATCCACAGGTGGGGCAGTCCCAGGATGGCCCTTCCTTCAGTCTCTGTACCATTTTTTGTCCTTGTTCTTCCTTTGGACAGGAACATTTCTGGGTTAAAAATTTTGAGATGGGTGGGTGGCCCCATCTCTCAACCAGGGGCCATGCCTATCTACTGGAGGTGGTCTCAGCAGGTTCTATCCCCAACTTCTCTGCCCATTTTGGGGAAAATTATCTCCGTTGGGTCCTGGGAGTCTCACGTTTCCCTGGTGTCTGGGACCCTCCAGTGGCTATACCCAGTTCCTTATCCACCCTGCTACATATTTTTGTTCGATTTCCTGACCCTCTGTACCTCTCTCACAACCCCTCCAGTTCCCAATACTGACCCCCTTATTTCTTCCCCCTCCTTTCTCTCTCCCAGATCCCCCCTCTCCCTTCACCTCCCATGATCATCCTGTTCATTGAGGAATGCAGGACTGAAACATTCATATTTTGATCTTCCTTCTTTTTGAGCTTCATATGATCTGTACATTTTTTCCTTAGGTAGTCCAAGCTTTTGGGCTAATAATCCACTTATCAGTGAGTACATACCATGTGTGTTCTTTTGTGATTGAGTTACCTCACTGAGATGATATGTTCTAGTTCCATCCATTTGTCTGAGAATTTCATCAAGTCGTTGATTTTAATCACTGAAAAGTACCCCATTGTGTAAACATACCACAATTTTTTATCCATTCCTCTGTTGAGGGACATCTGAGTTGTTTCCAACTTCTGGCTATTATAAATAAGGCTGATATGAACATAGTGGTGCACATGTCCTTGTTATAAGTTAGAGCATTTTTTGGGGTATGTGCCCAGAAGTGATATAGCTGGGTCTTCAGGTAGAACTATTTCCAGTTTTCTCAGGAACCTCCAGACTGATTTCCAAAGTGGTTTTACCAACTTGCTGCCCCACCAGCAATGGAGGAGTGTCCTCCCCAACATCTGCTGTCACCTGTGGTTTTTTTTAATCTTAGCCATTCTGATTGATATGAGGTGGAATCTCGGGGTCATTTTGATTTGCATTTAAAATGAGATATCCTGATGGCAAAGATCAAACTTGCCCCAAGGAACTGGACTCCTGTAATCAGCAGGAAGTAGTCTAATGATAATGTTGTCCTCTTCCTTTCTTTCCCTTTTCCTCTCCTATCTAGAGTTAGGGAGTTGAAAGGGTGGAAGAAAGAAGAACCCACAAAATAGGAAAAAGTCTGGCTACAATACTGGGACTTCCAAGTAGAAAGTGACAAGTTGAAATTGTCTAGAGTTTTTACTAAGCATAACCCTGCAGCACAGTGGTACTGGAAAGGAAGGGACGGGCAAAAAGAGGAGTACTTCATCCTTTAAGAGAATCACGTCAATTTTATTTTTCTCTTATTGCTATAGGTACCATCTTTGACAGAGCAAAAGACCTCAGCAAACAGGAGAGTTACAAAGAAGCATTGACCTCCATCTGGCCAGGTATTGACCTCGGTCCTACCCAGGATATGCCACATCCTGTCAAATGTATTTCATGGTGGATGACACAGAGGATTTTGTCACATGGAAAAGTGAAAAGAAAATATCTGAAAACATGTACTCTCATCCACACTCCACTACTAACAGCTGTGGGACCTTGGGCACTGGCCACGTTTCACCTGTCAAATAAAATGGACTCCAAAAGAGTTGGCTAGATAATGAAGATGTTGGGCTAGAGGTCCCAGAGTCTCAGTCTTACTACTCAGATTCCATTATAGCAGAGAAGCAGCTCAGATATTACATACACATGGAAGACCATGTTCCCAATAAAACCTCTCAGAAAACAGCAGCAGCCAAGTTTGCCAGAGGCTATGCTTGGTGTTTCCTGAAGTAGACAGTCTCAGATCTCTTCCAGCTCTAAAATTCTATGAATCTATAACTTTGAAAATGTATTAGGGCACATGGACCATATTTCCCAGAGAAGTGTAGCTACCACCCCTCATCGAAGAAGCCTCTCTTTACAGCAAATGGAGATCTTCCGAAAAAACACAACTAGACACAATATGGAGAGGCTGGAGAGAGGAAAGCAGTGTGAGGAAGAGATACACTATTATTTGGATAAAAACAAATTTTTAAAATAGAGAGAAAAGAAAGAAAGCAAGAATGAACAAAGGGTCAGATCTTCACTGCAATGGAAGCCTCACCTTCAACAATAGCCCCTCCTGGCCTCTCTTCGGGGACTCTGACCTTGCCTCAGGATTTCAGGCTTTAGCTTCTCTCCATGACTCGTTCATTCCTGCTATTTCCCCATCAGCAAAACCAACCACCTAAAAGACCCTTACATGTACCTAAATCTGTCTGCCAGCACGAGGTGCAAACACAGCCACCTCTGGACCACAGTTTCTGTGTATTTGACCTGAGCAAATACTGGCCAAAAACAAACAAAAAAAAAAACAAAAAAACAAAAAAAAATTCAATTCACAAAAAAAAAAAAAATTCAATTCTGTGATGCTGGTCTCTTCTAATCACAGCTGATTTCTCAGCCCCAGCTAACCAGAAACTGCAGAGTCCTCATTTAAATTAGCACACAAATGGCTCCAACGTTTTTGGGGAACACTCAAACTTCCTCCTGAAACGTCACAAGTCAGGCCTCCATCAATTGCCTTCAGCTGTCACTCAGCACCACACACATGCTCTCTGCCTGGTCTTTCAAGTCCCCTGAACAGTTCGTTAACCTCAGAAGTCAACAGCCTTTCCAGCCCAGAGTTTCAAAATCCTTCAGAACCCTCCATAACAGCACAGCCTTGTCTGGAAAAGCCAGTCTTTGATAACACTTTCTCTTCTAGTTTCCCTTCTATCACTGTGGTAAACACCATGACGAAAAGCAACTCGGAGAGCAAAGGGTTTATTTTGTCTTATTGTAGTCCACCATGAAAAGGAGTCAAGGCAGGAACCTGGGATCAGGTACAGAGACCATGGGGGACCCTGGTTGCTCGATTGTTCCTCTTGGCTTCCTCAGCTCATTTTTTTTTTTTTTGTATAATCCAGGACCTCCTTCTCAGGGGTAGTACTGCCCAGTGAGCTGCCCTCCACCCCCATCAATCATTAGTGAAGAAAATGCCACACAGACATGCACACAGGCCAGTCTGCGTTACCTTTGCAGAATGTTGCTGGTTGTGGTGACATTCCCTATGGCGCCTCTCAACAGTGACAGCTAGCTGGCTTCACATCAGCCTTTTCCCTCCTCTGGACTCTTCAGGTGTGCATGGTAGTGAAGACTCTCCCCTCCTCACGGTGGGTAGCTAGGGAGTCCTCCATTATCCCTTCTTGATCCTTCCTCTTGGTCTTTAATCTTTTAATCTTGCCCACAGCTTGTCTGTGATACCCTGTAAAATCCTCCCTTTGAACTTGCTATTGTTCCTGCCAGAAATATGATCTACACAAAGCCAAGCCGAGTGTTTACAAACTACACACACACACACACACACACACACATATCACATACATGTACATATATATATATATACATATATATACATACATATATATATACACACACACATATGTATGTATATATAGTTTGGGGGAATGCATGCAAAAGTAAAAATATATAAAGAAAAGGAAGAAATTAATTACAAATCAGGACAGTGGTGTAGGGGTATTGGGATACTCTCTGGCAATAATCTCTCTGTATATCTGGATGATAGGGACCTTTATGTCTGGGCAATTTGGCTCATATTTGCTATTTTTAACAATAAAAATGTCTCCAAAAATATAATACGAAAGGATTCTGTTTGATTGCTGCATCCCATTAAATGTGCTTCTGTTTTAAGAACATAGAGATCAGGTGCATAATTTAATCAACCACACAATTTGGAGGGAAAAAAAAACCCTCAGAAATCAGGAACAACAGAATCCTCTTTCCCCTAATTGCATCAAGATGGTTCCAGGCCATTAGCTTTCCAGCCTCCAGTCGGTGCGCCTGTGAGACTAGCAGAAGAAAAAGCCAGAGACAGAGCAGAAGCTCCTAAGAAAGACCAGAGTCACACCTGGGAAGGATGGTTTTGAGGGAGACTGAACCCGGCCTGGTATAAAACAAACAGAACAAAACCTCAGACCTATACCCAGTAGTTGGAAGGGTGAGGCAGGAGGATCTCATGAGTTTGGGGCCAACCTGGGCAACAAGAACTTGCCTCAAAGACAGGAGACAGAGGCAGCTGGGAAGAAGAAGG
This sequence comes from Rattus rattus, assembly GCF_011064425.1. NCBI lineage: Eukaryota > Metazoa > Chordata > Mammalia > Rodentia > Muridae > Rattus > Rattus rattus. Next base: position 109,627,060 of record NC_046157.1, read on the forward strand.
CTAAGTTGATGAAGTGTTTACAAACACAAGACCTGAATTCAAATCCCAGATTCATGTTTGAAAAATTAACAAATGGACAAATAGAGAAAGAGGGGGAGAGGGAGAGGAAGTGAGAGGGAGAGAGAGGAGAGGGAGAGGGATAAGAGGGAGAGGGAGAAGGAGAAGAGAGAGAAGGAGAAGGACTGGGGAGGCAGAGACTGAGAAACCCACCAGGCTTGCCAGCCAGCCTTGCCTACCTGTCCAGTTCCAGACTGGAGAGAAATTTGACTCCCAGAGGACTTACAGGACCACCTGCCTCGTCAGAGCTGAGTGTTTCTGGGGTTTTTTTTTTTTTCTGTTTTGGTTTTGGTTTTGTTTTTTGTTTTTCTTTTGGGCTGTCCTGCCCTCCATCTTGAAATGGCTGCTAAAAGCATGATACATTGCATTTATTTTATATTCTTAGCTGAAATAAAATTTAATAGACTTTGGAACAAGAAGAATGGAATGATACCTGAGTTGGCCTCTACAAACGTGCGCACACATCCTCCATCTGTGCGCTCCCACACAAGCACACGTAGAGTTAAAAAAGATAAAAATAAAAAAATAAGGAATCAGAAATACATCAAAGCCAAGCCAGTTTTAGAATTGCTAAGGCAACTGTATTCAAAAAGTGCACATTTTAAACACTCAAACATCTGGACTCAATCATTAGTGGTGTGGTGGTTTCATTTATATTCTTGTAGCTCCTAACATCCTGATACTGCTTATGAATCCTCAATAAAATGAAGAAGCAACAAATAACAAAAAAACTATACAAGATGCTTGTTTAAAAAAAAGTGGGGTGTTAATTGAATATAACCTCATTAAGTATGTTTCCTGCAAGTCAGATGCATGTTCCAATTAAAAATAAGACACGAGGGGTTGGGGATTTAGCTCAGTGGTAGAGCGCTTGCCTAGCAAGCGCAAGGCCCTGGGTTCGGTCCTCAGCTCCAGAAAAAGAAAAAAGAAAAAAAAAATAATTAAGACACGAGATACTAAGAGAAACAAGTACAAAAACCAAAAGATGGGTAGGGAATGTTGCGAGGAGCCTCTGAAATGATTTGTTGGCCAGCTGTGTGATCTACCACGTGGAATTACAAGGCACGGCCAAGCTCCACTAAATGTGTGCATTCACACTGTACAAACGGATTATAGAAATTATGCCCTCGGACAAGAAGTGGCTTTCAAGTGTTATTGTGTATAGCCTAATGAGCCAAGAAACAAAAGGACATAAAACTCTGACGAGAACCCAATCTCAAAAAATTGCCCATTAGCCCAGAAGCACATTATGATGTTAACAAAACAGCCCAGATTAGAAAAGCTTCGTTGTTGTCAAAAAGATAACTTAGAATGCCTTAGTGTGTTCACTGAGAGCGCCTGCGGCGTGTGTGCTTACTGTGTTTAGTCTCCTCCAGACTTATTTTTTAATCTAGGGTATCTCAGGAAGAAGCATTTTCTGCTTGTAAAAATAAGTCATATTTCCTTGGTGGTTTCAAGAATATAAAATGGCATACTGGATTTTGAAATTCATCCTAACCCCGAATTTCCACCTGAAATGTCTACTTTCCAAAAAAAAATATTTTTCCTTATATTTCTATAGTTAAAATATAAAAATGCACTCTATTTACTTTCAGAATATGTCATCTTTGTACATGCTATGAAACTCGAATTTACAAAAAAATGTTTTATTTAAGATTTCTCTTGTGCCCTGTTGTGGTTTGAATGAAAATGGCCCCCTATGGGCTCATAAGGGCCCCCACTATTAGGAAATGTGGCTTTGTTGAAGTAGGTGTGGTCTTGTTGGAGGGAATGTGTCACTGGGGGTGGGCTTTGCGGCTTCTGAAACTCAAGCCAGGTCTAGTGACTCACTCTCTCTTCCTGCTGCCTACTTATCCAGACATAGGACTCAGCTCCTTCTCCAGTACCATGTCTACTTCCGCATCACCATGACGATAATGGTCTAAATCTCCAAACCTGTAATCCAGCCCCGGGTAAATGCTTTCCTTTAAGAGTTGCTGTGGTCATGGTATTTCTTGTTGTCACAGCAACAGAAACCCTAACTGACATGCCTGTCATTCCCCAGGCAACCTGCTTTTGTTTTTATAAGCAATTACTACTATAGACAAGAGTCAACTCAGAAGCTCTCACTCCCTTCTATCCCTCCTCATGGTGAGGGTAATAATAGATGGACTCCACTTCCGTCTCAATAAAACACATAAAAAATAGTCCAGAGAGATCTGATGGATTTGAACCTGAAAACCAGCTCGAGACTTTAAAAGTCTTAGAAAAATTCAGCATCCCATGAAGACAAATGCTCATCAAAGTCATTGAGTCCGTGATCATCACTGACTAGCATGATACAGAGATGAAGGTCTTCCTCAGACCCTGAACTGAGTTTCTATCTTGGGAAGGCTTTTCTCTCTTTCCTGGCTTGACCTTTCCTCCCCTCAACACATTGACAACCACTGTTTCATTGTACCTTGTTAACTAATGATCATTGAAATGGAAATTTCTGGTTTCTTTGGAGACTCAAGTATGTCATGTGATGTTTTTCTGGAAGCGATCCTAAGAGAGGATGTTTTTGCTAAAGTAGACCAGTGGGAGGATGTTTTGCTAAGAACAGATACGTAATGTTTTTCTGGAAGCTGCCTGGAAAAAGGGCATATGATGTCAAGAGTGGATGCTTGAGAGAACACGTGATGTTTGGAAAAGGTATAAATATAACCCAACTAACAGTGGATGATGCTATGTGATATCATTTCACCTTGCCATTCTTTGCACATCATCACTTTCCATGACTTCATAGAGAGAAATATACCAAAGAACTTCTGGTGGTATTCTGGTAACTTCTTGTCACTTCTAAGGTCTCAGGCCAATCAACAGGTTTCTTCTGGATCAAGCTGCCTTTGCTGATTCATGAATGGTGCTTAAGAGTTGATCAAGCTACCACTGCCGATTTGTGTGAACTGAACTGCTGATATTCTGACAATGCAGATTGGATTATCCCCCAAAGAACTATTTCTAAACAGGTCCACATCCTCCTTTGCCCTATTAACCTTTCCTTTCCCTTACCTCTGGAGGGTGGTGGGCTAGAAGGGAGGTTAAAGCATTTAAGTACACTTGTTAAAGTAGGTTTAGAAAATCATAAGTCTACAGATCACTAATGGATATTACACAAAGCTCTACAAAGTCAACATTTGTTACAGTTGCTCTAAGCGTACGTGTCAGTATCTGAGATTTTACTCATTTTGTATGACTCAAAAATAGCAATCTTATTATGTAACATGAAGATTATATACTCTGCCAATTGTATTGAGTTTTATTATGATTGGTCTTATTTTACCTCAAAGGAAAGATGTACAAAGAAAGGGGGGGGGATATCAAGTAACGTATAAGCATTAAATTTTCAAGGTGCATTTTTAGGTGGACACAGAAGCATAATTATATCAAAACTTAGCTCGGGGTATATGTCATTTCTTCCAAGAAGATGGGTTATAGAGATGTGCTACCTGTATTAGCTTAAGGGAAATCATTGGTAAAGGATAGTTATCAAAAATCGAAGATACAAAGATAATCTGAGAGCCTCAAAGGATAAGTACCAAGTGAATTCTTTCCTCTTTGTTGCAAAGCAAGGACTGGGGATTTATTTTACCTTTTCTCAGCCTGTCTGCATTTTTCCATGAGTGTGTATTTAATGCCTTTGTGACAGGAAGAAATTGCAAACAACCCAAGAAGCTACTGTTTCTATGGACGACATCAAAACAGAAGCAGTGATGGGCTTGTGACTTTTCCCCCACTGTTCCCCAGTGATTCTGTACAAAATGGAATTTCAAGTAGAGTCCCTATAGTTCCTCAATTTTCTTAGCCTATCAATTGCCTCTTCCTCTAAGGGTGCTACAACTTGAAAGCATCGCCTGGAAATACCTGTGAGGTTAATGCCTCAGAGAAATTTCAAGCATAATGACTTTGACAGAGACCACGTCTACCAATCTATCTGTCTTAGTTTATGCTCTCAGAAAGGTCTGACTTTCCCCACTGATTCTAATTTTTAGAACATAGGAGGAAGAAGAAGAAGAGGAGGAGGAGAAAGAGAAAGAAGAGGAGGAGGGGGAAGGGAGGGAGGACAAGGAGGAGGAGGAGGAGGAGGAGGAGGAGGAGGGAGAAGAGAGGAGGAGAAGAAAGAAACCTAAGTTGATCATCTATAAGGCAAAAGGAAAGTGACAGCAGAACTCCTTTTTTTAAAAAAAAGGACATTTTTTATTGGATATTTTGATTATTTACATTTCAAATGTTGTCCTCTTTCCAAGTTTCTCATCCATAAACCCCCTTTCACATCCTCCCTCCCTCTTCCTCTATGAGGATGTTCTCCAACCCACCCACCCCTTCCCATCTCCCCGCCCTGACATTCCCCTACACTGGGGCATCGAGCCTTGACAGGACAAAAGGCTCCCCCCCTTGCCTCCCCTTGGTGCCCAGCAAGGCCATCCTTTGCTACATATGCAGTTGGAGCCATGGGTCTGTCCATGTGTGCTCTTTGGATGGTGGTTTGGTCCCTGGGAGCTCTGGTTGGTTGGTATTGTTGTTTTTATGGAGTCGCAAACCCCTTCAGCTCCTTCAACCCTTTCTCCAACTCCTCCATTGGGGACCCTGTTCTCAGTTCAATGGTTGGCTGCGAGTGTCCACTTTTGTATTTGTCAGAACTCATTTCTACAAACCAAAAAAAAAAAAAAAAAAAAAATTCTGCGACTCCGTCTTGTGAATCATCACTATAACATTACCTAGCGATGACTTACAGCGGCCACAGGAAGAAGTCCTGTCAGCTCCACAAGATCCTTGAAGAAACTTCCTCACCCATTCTCTGCTGCCACAAAACTCATCCCACACCATTCTTTGTAGAGATTCGGAGTACCAAAGTAAGTAGTTCCAGAGCCCTGAAACAGGAATCTATGAGGGGGACCCATCGATGGTCACAGCAGGCAGGGAAGTGAGCTGTGAAGAGGTGAGAATGAAAACTTGGTTCAGATTGAGTTCCTCAACCAGGATCAAACTTCAGGGAGTCTGACTCCAAGCAGTTCACTGTTGGTATATTTAAAGCACAGGACAGTTTAGGAAATAGTTTTCTGGTGAAATACAATCCCTGGTGTGCAGGATAGGATAATTACATCAAAATTCAACTCAGGGTACACGTCATCTCTTCCAAGAAGAAGGGTTCTCGAGATTGGCTATCCATTCTGGCTTAAGGGCCTAAGGAAGGGTCTTGCCTGGTATTGCTCACACAGATAGTGTAGAGGTCATTTAGGCTATCAGCCACCTCTGGTCCTGGTTGTGGGGGCACGATAATGCAGATCCACCAGACTACTAATCACTCCAATTCCCAGCTTTCTAGATGACAGAACAGATTTTACATTTTCCTGCTGGAAAGGCAAGCCTCCATGTTTTAACAGTCCTATTCTCAGTGAGTGCAAGGATGTTCATTCTGTGCTCCCAACAAATACAATGGCGAAAAGGGATACCTTTAATCCTAGCACTCCAGAAGCAGAGGCAGGCAGATCACTGTGAGTTCCAGGCAGCCAGGGCTGCTAGTGGAGCTAGTGAAAGATCTCTCTCTCTCCTCTCTCTCTCTCTCTCTCTCTCTCTCTCTCTCTCTCTCTCTCTCTCTCTCTCTCTGTGTGTGTGTGTATGTGTGTGTTTGTGTCTGTCTGTCTCTGTGTGTGCACATGTGTGTATTATGTCACAGTACAGATGAAGGTTAGAGGACAACTTGAAAAAGTTGGTTCTCTCAGTGTTGGTCCTAGGAACTGAACTCAAGCCATCAGGGTTGGCAGCAGGCATATTTACCCACGGAACCATCTTGTTGGCCCTAATTTATGAGTTTTGGTTACTTTGTTTGAGTAAGTGAGGAAGGCTTGTGCTGGGTTCCAACATAAACAGAGAACAATGGAACTGAGTGCATTACATTGATGCATATGAAGAAATAACGTTAAAGCCCAGGAGACAAAGGCACCTGGCTCACAGATCCACGTGGGATACATTCAGGAACAGCATGGTAACCCACAGCTGAGGAGGAGGGCAAAGCTTCCTGGACTCCACAAGGGAATGCCATTCTGTGACTAAGTCCATGGCTTGGCAGGGAACTGAAGTCTACTACTACAGTAAAACCAGGAATCACTTCTGTTTCACTTCCTACAGGGTTACTCGACCGTAGGAACTTACTCATAGGAGCGGAGTGAGGAGCAGGATTTAAAGCTAAGCGACCTAGTGCCCTTGAGACTTTTCTGTCAAGAAGTACATACAAGTGACCCATAATTTTACATCACATTTTATAAAAGGCTTGTGTCCAGAATGAGTAAAATGTTCTTTACAGCCCAAAACTTACAAGAATAAGAAGCACACTTATAAAATGAGTAAAACATTTCAGAAGACATTTTGCCAATGAATATATAAAGGAATCTGAAATAATTGCTACATGGAAACACATTCCATATTATTAGGCTATGAGGGTAAACACTTTTTACAGTCACTGGTAATTACTCTAGAAATGCAACAGTAAGGTAAGGCAGAAGTGCTAGCAACTGTCATTGACCGAGGATCAAAAATGGCAGGGGTCCTGAAAATGCGGAATGATATGTTTTGAGAGTACTTCAGTATGGTTTAGGGCAGTGTCATTCCCAGGTGCCAGCCAGGGAGAGGCAATAAGGAGTCCAGATGAGCCGAGATATGAATGCTCATAACCTCATTATTTATAATAGACAAAAGGCACAAGCACTTGCCACAGCCATCACTTACTGAGTGGAGGAATAAATAAAATTAAATTAAATAAATTAGTAGGAAGAGGGCTCAGTAAGCAAAATGTCTGCTAGGAAGCATGAGGACCTGAGTTCAGATCCATCCCCAGCACACATGTGAAAAGAATCAAGTGTAGCAGCACAGGCCTGCAATCCCCGTGCTGCTGAGGTGGGGACAGAGGGATTCTGGGAGCTCACTGGCAGCTCAGCAATGGGTAAGTTCCAGATCTAGCAAGAGGCCCTGTCTCAAAATACAGGTAGAAAGTGATCGAGGAAGACACCCAGCATTGACCTCTGGCCTCTCAGCACCCACCCACACACACACACACACACACACACACACACACACACACACACACTCCACACCACATACAGACACACAAGAATAGCATGTGTGAACCATGAACCTTTGCTAACTGGAAAGAGCTAATCACACATGAACACCTGCTGTAGAGCTCAGTCCGTAAGAACTGTTCATAAAGTGTAAGTAGGCAGGCAGTGCTACCCTTTGCAGGAGGACTGAGGAGTGACTGTGAATGAGTATGGAGTTCTCTCATGGAGTTTGACGCTTCTCTAAAATTCTCAACGCTCAGACCATATTTTAAAACATTGAACCATATGCTTTTACAAATGAATTATGTCTTGGATGGTAACTCAGTAGAGTTGTGTATTTGCTCTTAACATCCATACATACCTTAAAAATATTAAGTAGTTCGAAAATAACTGACACCTGCCAAGTTAACTACTCCAATGTGAGCTTGAAGCTTCTTTACACATGGTTAGGAGTCTGTTCTGTGCGGTTGATTTCCTAGTGCGTGCTGCCTGCAGAGTTCTACAATCTTATAGTGCTATTCTTCCATCAGAGGAACCAGAATAACTCTAGAATGTTACGCCATCCTCTCTCCTTGCCCATGGAACAAAGCTAGGAACGCTGACAACGCCTTTTTGTTTCATTTTTGCTCCCCCCACTTCATCCTAATAGCAAGAAATGTTCACGGAGATCTACCATGAACATGTCAAAAAGGTGACCTTTCAGAAACCCATGGGCAAGCTGGGGTTTGTGGAGCCCCGATGCACTGTGGTCTGCAACAGTCCCCTCTGATGTGCTATGTCCATCCTGGCCATGCATTTGCTGGAGCGGGTGGCAGTCCTTTCTGTCATACAACTATCACTATAAACGCCTACCGAGTCCCAAACACAAGGCAGCTCATGAGATCGTAATGATATTTAGGTAGTTATTCCACATAACAAAATTCTCCAGTTACTCTACCCGCATGCCTAGCTCACCTACCAAACTATATTGGGTTTGTTTCTCTGTGTCCTCTTTCTATTTTTTTGTTGTCTCTCTCTCTCTCTCTCTCTCTCTCTCTCTCTCTCTCTCTCTCTCTCTCTCTCTCTCTCTGTGTGTGTGTGTGTGTGTGTGTGTGTGTGTGTGTGGTTTGTGTACATGACTATGCAGGTTGGAGGCCAGAATACACTATCAGGTATCTGTTGCTATTACTGTCCTGTTTTATAAAAAGATAAAGAGGAGAGGAATATGTTTTGGTGGAGGTGTAGTCAGGTATAGGGGAAGAGGGTGCCTGCAGGCCCATGTGAGGTATCCCTTCCCAGTGGAGGGACCAGCCACAACAGCATGGTATAGAAGAGAGTTTGTTAGGCCAATGAGGGGGTAGAGGCCAGAAAGAGAGAGAGAGAGAGAGAGAGAGAGAGAGAGAGAGAGAGAACGAAAAGAAACAGAGACAGAAAAAAAGAAAGGAAAAGAAAGAAAGAAGAAGAAGGAGGAGGAGGAGGAGGAGAAGGAGGAGAAGAAGAAGAAGCAAGAAGAAGAAGAAGAAGAAGAAGAAGAAGAAGAAGAAGAAGAAGAAGAAGAAGAAGAAGAGGAGGAGGAGGAGGAGGAGGAGGAGGAGGAGGAAGAAGAAGAGGAGGAAGAGGAAGAAGAAGAAGAAGATAGAAGAAGAAGGAAGGTTGTTGAAGAAGGAAGGAAGAAGAAGAAGAAGAAGAAGAAGAAGAAGCATGCTATGGTGACTTCAGGCACACCTTGCCATTGCATGACTGTAGGAAGGAGCTAAACAAAGGGTAACAACTACTTTCTGCCTAGTTGCCTTGAGGCAGATGCTCCTAGGCTGGCTGGCTAGCTTGCTCTTGGAGCGTGCCTATTTCTGCCACTCAAATGCTGGATTGACAAGTACAGGCAGCCATATTGTCCTTTTTTACTTGGGTTCTGGGAATTCAAACCTAGGTCCTTGTGGTTAGAGAGAAATCAGTCTTTTCCCAGTTCCTTTCTTATTATAAATGCTAATAATATTGAGCCAGGGCCTCACTGTGTAACCTAGACTGACTTTGAATTTACAATCCTCCTGCCCCAGCTATCCAAGGACTGAGATTATAGGTATAAGTCACTACCATGCCAGCTTTTATTATCTTTTATATCCATATAGTACATAATATATACAAAAAATCAATTTCTTACCATTTGTAATTACAAATATACTTGTCTATTGTGTCTCTGCCCTTACCTAGACTGTAAACTGTAATGCATTCTCTTCTTTATCTTAGAAGCAGAGTTCGGAATGTTAATCTTTAAGAATGTGTACTGAATTAATAACCAATAATATCGTATGAGTGTCATTGAACTAGCGACTCCTTGAGTTACTATCTGTAAAAACAAAAGAGCTTTATAACAGACTGGCCAATCAGTGGTTAAAAGAAAGTTCCCAGGTGGTGACTGGGAACGCTGAGCCCTTCAGAAGCTAAAGTAAATGTAATAACACAAAATCACTCTACACGATTTCACCAGCTTTGAAGACGAGGGGGTGTCCTTCCTGAAAATGCCTCTCCACTCTTCTAAATCCTGTCTCCTCTGCCCTCACACTCACATTGAGCAGGATCTTCCCCCAAAAATGTAAGTTCTCACGACTCTCTGAGAATATTCGACTCTAAAAGGTCACCCATCCGAAACCTAAAATGTCAGTATTTCCCCAGATACAGAGGCCCGTCTCGTTTCTTCAACCACTAAACTAAATGACAAATCAAAGACATTCTAAGGGGGGAAGCTATCAGAAGGCGTCCTTGTAAAGTGGAATTGAAGTTGAAAAGAAAGTAAGAGTGAGCCACAGTATACAGGCATCAGCAGCCACAGGGGAACCCTGCCAAGAAGTCAGAAATAACTTCTCAAGGGCAACCGTTTCCAATCTATTTTATTTCTTTTTATTACTCTTCCCAGGTAGCACAAAAACTTCAACGGATATGAAACCTTTAACCAAATGTAGCTTGTATCACGCTCTGTTTATATTCTCATTCCATTTGATTCCATTATTTCCCGATAATTCTCCTGGTATTAAAAGTCCTTTTGAGAGCTGTTCTGTTTTCCCCATTTCCAAAGCCATTAACCCCGATCCCCTGCCTCAGCACGGGGATGCTTCCTGAGTGACAGCCTTGTTTACAGGAGAGAGGAAGGACTTGGCAGCTCTTCCGAAGTGTCAAATGAGATAGCCTCAAGAACACTGAAGAGAGTGTCACCAGGGGGGCAGGCAGCGCCACACTGGCCAGGCTACCTCTTTGTTGTACACTAATAGGATTCTCTGACAAGCACTTTTGAGGAAGAGGGATTTGCTAGGACAGATGAGTGCCAGGTAATTTCTTTATACCTTTTATATGACTTTCAGTACTTCAACTCCCAAAATGGTAGAGACTGACTTTAATACACATAATGAGAAGAAACTTTTTTAAAAAAAAAAGCTATTAATTTAAATGGAAACAGTGCCCTTCTGAGGATGAACAGCTTGAGTTTTAATATCTCAGATTATTCTAATGCACTAAACTTTTAGTATAAAACGGATGTTTTTTTTAAAAAAAAAAAACATCCATTTCAGAAAGCATATTTAAAAGTATGTCAAACTGTCTATTTGAACTGTCATTATTCTAAAAGCTTCTGATCATACAGTAATTGGCCAAAGTCCTCTAACATAGTTACTGTATTTTTCCCTTCTCTCGTCTCCTGTTGGATGTATTACCTTGGTGGTTTCAGTTTGTTGTTTGAATGGGTTCCCTTAAATAAGTAAGGCTGTAATTCCAAGCACTTAAGCCCCCGTCAGATCTCGAGCTGTGCCTGCCACATTTAGTTAGTATTGAATAGTTCGTGACCTGGTAACAAGACTGGGACGTGGCCCTCACCGTTACAGTATTCAGAGAAATGGTCAGGAGAGTGTCTTCCAGTGCTTTCTCCGGGCCTAAGCCTGGTTCTGAGTTCAGATCACTGCTTTAGTTGGGTACAGTACCCGCCACATACACAGAAGCTCGGATTTTAAGATAAATCATTCAAGAGCAGCCTGGTTGCCACCTAGACATCTGTCAAAATATCAGTGAAATTACCATGCGTGCGTGCGTGCATGCGTGTGCATGTATGTGTTTATGTGTGTGTGTGTGCATGTATGTGTGTATGTGTGTGTATGTGTGTGTGCATGTATGTGTGTATGTATGTGTGTCTAAAATATTGCACACTTTTGAAAGCATTTAAGTGTCTCATGATTTAGTAATTTAATTCAAATTCACTTGCAGTTTCTCTATGTATCTGCGCTCACTCTTAAGGTTTTGCCTCTGTCTTTATGTCCTTAGTATTAAACTTGGGAATTAAAACAGAAATTTATTCTTTTTAAATAGAGGGTCAGCACAGTAGTTCAGCAGGTCCAGGCATTTGCAACAGATCCTGCTGGCCTGAGTGAGCAACATGGTGGAAGGAGAAAGCCAACTCCCACACAGAGTCTATGACCTCTACGACTATGCCGTGGCATGGATGCACACGCGTGTACACACATGTACACACAGAAAGGCAGACACACACACGCACAAATGACAGAGAGGTGGACAGATGGACAGACCAACAGAGAGACAGATAAAATTTCAAAAGCCCTTAGCGACAATAACAGTTCAGGAGATTTCGCCCCAAGTTTTCCTCTTGGCACATTGGTTCATTCATTGCAGTTTTTTCTTCTACTAACCCCAAAGAAAATGGATGGATTCTGTCCGTTTTTACTTCTGTGTAAATCATTCTTTTGACCTAAAAATATTTTGTAGAGAAACCTAATTAATTGAAAAATTATAGGCTAGGAACATAAAAAAAAATGTGCTTTGAAAATGTTTCCAAAGCACAAAGAACAGAAACGATTGTTGATTTCAAACCTGACTGTGCAACCAAATCCCACGATGTGTAGAGCCGGGAGGCATGGACGTAGCTGACAAGTGATAATGCCAAACCTGTCTAGAAGATTTCAGTCAGAAAGTTTAGAATGAAACTTCTTTTTCTTGTGGGACCGGAGAAGTGGCTAAGGAGTTAAAAACTCCGGCTGCCCTTCCAGAGAATCCAGGTTCCATTCCCGGCTCTCACATGGTGGCTCACTGTCAACTCTATCTCCAGTCGCAGATAAGACATAGAATAGTTCCGATATGCTGTGGGGAAATACCACTGATCCTCATTCGCTCAGAAAATAGAAATCCATTCATAAACTATTTTTTTTTCATGAACAACCTGAACAAAAGAATAGGCCATCAGAAGATTTCCATTGGAGAAACCTGTATAAGGAACAATTATTGAAATTATAAAAGTGAAGTTGAATTTTTTTGGAAATGGAAATCTCGAGATGTTAGGAAGAAGAGTCAGCAAAGATACTGACATTTGAAATACGACTATACAAATTAATACCTAATTTGTAGCGTTTAAGATGTGATACACCCAAAATACTAATGAAAACTTCGATACAAGATGAAATGGTTGTGGTAGCTAGAGTGTGTCAAGCAGCCCTTTCAGAGTTGAGAGGACACCGAGATGTCGACCAGCTACGACAACCACTTCGAGCAGAATGGAAATAGCATGAGCTACTTCCACAGAATGTGGGAGAGACACAAAGTTTAAAAGCAATGAATTCAAAACACATACAATCAAAAAGGTAAGAGAAACAAAACAGCAAAAGCGATGCATGGAGCAGGCCATAAACAAAGCAGTGTGAAGGGAAATATTGGGAGTGGGACCAGAAGTCAATCAACTAAACACTACTCCAAGATAGCAAACATCTTCAATGCACCAATTTCCTTTTCTGGTAAATGCATGTTTTTTTTTTTTATAAGGAAAATCATAATGTAGAGGTCATTGCCAAGGGCATCCATTTGGTGGTAGAAGGGCTTGCCTAGTGCAAACAGGACCTGAGTGGTTGACTTGAAGCCAGGGAAAGCAAAAGAGACTAAACATGGGAAAGTTTGGAAGAACCAACCAAAATAAAGTCCGTGGTATTCTAATAGTATTGAAAAGAGAAAGAAATTTTAGATGCTCAGCCACCTTGTGCTACATGTGTGCGTGCACATGTGCTCCTGCTACTTGACTTTTATGGTGGACTCTTCTCTCTCTGGAACCATATGCCTGAAAAAAACCCTTCTCTCTCGGGAAGTAAGTCGGCTCTGGCATGGTATTTTTATCATATCAACAGAAAAGTAACTAATACAACAGAATAGCAGATTGGATCAGAGAGAGAGAGAAACAGAGAGAGAGAGAGAGAGAGAGAGAGAGAGAGAGAGAGAGAGAGAGAGAGAGAGATTCACTTATTTGTTGACTCTAAGAAATATTGCAGGAGTCCCACAGCCTAGACCCTGACCACCACTAATACTTATATCCACTTCCCTCTTACTTTTTTTTTCTATCAAGCCATCAATCACTGGTTTTCTCCCTGATCTCTTCTGTTCTGTTCTTACCCATAATATCTAATACTTTTTAGTAGACATCATAATGTAGCCATTCATTTATTCCCCCAAATTATTGACATCTAAGAGGTGACTATTTATTATTATACTTTCATAGTGGGAAGTTTGTATTGGCTTCCATGTGCTGCTCTGGCTGTAACGCTTTCCTGCTATCTAATGAAGCACAGGGCGTCTCCCTCCAGCAGTGGCAATGCCTTTGGCAATCACAACCGCTTCTTTAGCCTCAGTATGACCAGTCAAGAATCTTAGCCAAGATACCATATGAATAGCCCCTGTTCTTAATACAGTCATTGCTCCCCTCTAAAACCCCACAAGCTGGACTCCAGCTACCCACATTTCTTTAGCATTCCATCCTTCTTTGTTCCAGCTAAGATCAGCTGCTTAGGGGGTGAAAAAGAATAGTCAGGTCCTCTGCCAGTACAGATCACGGCGTTATGGCTGATTCCCTGACTTCCAGCACTCATGAGACACCTCCTAGTTAGCGCATTTAGCCACTGCATGGATATGACCTCTAAAACCTCTGCTACAAACCGCAAAGCTAAGTGTGGCCGGCAGAGGATCTTGTTACATTCAAAGAAAGGGAGCTGCAGATGTGAAGATGGTAATACTGTATGCTTGTCCCACACAGGCTCAGCACCAAAATAGACCAGGGTAAAGAAAGGGAGAGTCCATGGGTTCTAAAGGTCACCCACCGTCTGTGCGTCCAACTGGCACTCTCCAAGTGTTAAAGACCCAAAAGTAAGTTGCTCCGTGTCTCATGTTTAAGTCGTTGTTTCCTCCTGTTCTTTGCTGTATTTCTTACTACACTTTCATTAGAATTTTCACTTCATTACATTAAAATGTTTTAGCTCTATGTTTATGAATTCCTGATTTCGTTCCTGCATTTCTCTACTGTTAAGCAATCTTTTTCTTTTCCTTTTTATTCTTCCTTTCTTTTTCCACCCCATGTTTCTGTCCTTCTTCTCCCCAGTATAAAGGAAACATTCCTAGTCATGAAAGCACAAGAAAGAACACATTTCATAAGAAAAAAAAGGATAGTGTCTTAGTTAGGGTTTTACTGCTGTGAACAGACACCATGACCAAGGCAACTCTTACAATGCAACATTTAATTGGGGCCGTCTTACAAGTTCAGAGGTTCAGTCCATTGTCATCAAGGCAGGAGCATGGCAGCATCCAGGCAGCCATGGTGCTGGAGGAACTAAGTTCTATATCTTCTGAAGGCTGCTAGCAGAATACTGACTTCCAGGCAACTAGGATGAGGGTCTTATAGCCCACACCCACTCCAACAGAGCCACACCTTCTAATAGTGCCACTCCCAGTGCTGAGCATATACAAACCATCACAGATGGGGAAAAAGATAAACACAGTAACCCAAAAGACCCTTTATACTAAGTGAGAAGAAAATAAGAATGATGACCCAACCTACCAGAAAAAAAAAAACAGCAAGTGAAATTATAGGAAATTAATCATCTTTAAATAATAACTTCAAACAGAAATGGGCTCAGTTCATTTATAGATACACCATGTTAGTTGACTGTATTTTAAAAAGTCAGAATCAACTATCTGTTGTTGCTTAGAAACATACCTCACAGACAAAGACGTCTGCAGAGTCAATAGTCAGAGGGGAAACAGAACCATTTCCTCTGAAATCAATAGCTTGACAACCATGGTCACTTTCACCACTCAGGGAACACGGTGCTCAGAGTACCAGAACAAGCAAGAACAAATCCATTTAAATGTCTCTAAGATCCCACCACTTTCACGAAATAAGCAGTTTCAGGGAAAGAAGAAGACACAGAATAAAGATGAGATTTGCCAGCTTTTCTATGTACCAAGAACACTGCTAAGAAGAACACCCCCACTCCCTTCACAGTAGCTTCAATTAAAATCAAATATCTAGATAGACTGTTCAGGGAATGATGAAGGGGAGAAGAGGCAGGGTAGGTGTGATGGCTATTCTTGGTTGTCAACTTGACTACATCTGGATTGAACTACAACTCAGGAGCGAAAGGCTCACCTGTGAATGATTTCCTGCTTAGTTTGAGGTGGGTGAATCTACTTCTAGTCCAGACCTTCTAGTGGGAAGACACACACCTGGGAAGACATCTGGATCTTGAAGTGGAAAGACTGAACAATTATGAGATTCTTGGACTTTCCATTCACAGCCAGCCAGCATTGGATTGCCTGGACTGCAGCCTGTAAGACATTCTAATACATCTATATTGATATTCTAGTTGATCTATGTTAATATTATAGCATAATATTGTTATAATGACATAATAAATATTCTATATATGTGAGATTTATTAGAAATATATATCTAATATATGTGAGAAATACAGATTAAATAGATGATGATGAAGATAGATAGATGATAGATGATAGATTATAGATAGATGATAGATAGATTACAGATATAGCTAGTAGATAGCTAGTAGATAGATAGATAATTCCATAAATTCTATAATTCTATAGAACCCTGGCTAATACAGCAAAGATTATGAAAAAGGTTAATGGGTTGTGATTTTTAACAAATACAGCACCCTGCATCACCTCTTAGAGCCAGAGAGGTCACCTTTCAACACAGCACATCTGTGCCAGCAATTCACCTTGTAAGTATCCTTAATTAGTCTCTGTTATTTAGAGTCCACTCTCGCACATGTGTATTTATATTGCTCACGTAGGTGTTAGAACTGTCCTTTGTTCCTCTGCTATCTCTTTGGCCATAGGCCATATATACCACCTCATAGTCTTAAGTCTTTTCTTCTCTCTCATCCTGTTGCTCTCATCTTTTTAGGCCTTAATTGTATCTTCCCACAGCTGTCACAATATCTAAAGTCTGTGCACCCTAACAGCATCCTATTCCTCTCTCTGTCTCTTTACTCACTTCAATTTTTGTCTTATCAAAGTCGATCTAATATTCAATCTTACCTACCTACCTTCCATTCCTAATCTTATTGACTAAAATCAAGTATACTTCATAATAATTTTTGTTGTTTGTACTCCAACAGTTATTGAAATTAACTGTTATCAGTTGGCTAGTACAATATCTACATAGTGCTCTTACAGTTAATACTCTACTCGGAATAAAAAGAGCCTTACACCAAGCACTCCATAACAAGGAATTGTTTTCTGAACTACACACTCAAGACCCACTTGAACATTAAAAAATACTTCAACCGAAAGAATCTAGCTGATAAAAAAAAGACATGATCTAAGCACAAAATATCGTCAGATGCATAACTCTCAACTCAGTAGCACAAGAAATATGAAATAAAACAACAATGTAACTTCCTCAAATCTTATTAACCCTACAGGGATGGCACCTGATGTGAGGCAATTAGATGAAATCCCAGATGGCAGACAGGAAATACTTCTAAGTGTGTTCAAAGACAGTCAGCTGGATGAAAACAGGAAGACAGCAGATAATATGTAAGAGATAGAGCACTGAAGAAAAACAATCTG
This sequence comes from Rattus rattus, assembly GCF_011064425.1. Taxonomy (NCBI): domain Eukaryota; kingdom Metazoa; phylum Chordata; class Mammalia; order Rodentia; family Muridae; genus Rattus; species Rattus rattus. Next base: position 109,644,075 of record NC_046157.1, read on the forward strand.
GAATATTAGAAGTGAGAACAGAGCCACGCAAGTAAAACAACAACAACGACAACAACAACAATACCCTCTCTATAAAGTCTTAGCTATAGGATGGATCAAGAAGAGGTTGGATGTTTGGCCAAGTGAAGGAAATGGTACAATCCAACAAAGGCACAGTTGAAGTAATAAGGTGCCAGTGGGGGTTTCTGGATTATATCCAACACTCTGAGAAGACCAAAGTCTATAGATACTGAGCATAGAAAAAAGAAAATAATCTGATACTAAAAGAATACAGGGGTTGGGGATTTAGCTCAGTGGTAGAGCGCTTGCATAGGAAGCGCAAGGCCCTGGGTTCGGTCCCCAGCTCCGAAAAAAAGAACCAAAAATAAATAAATAAATAAAAGAATACAAACATTTTCAAAAAAAATTTAAGAGATGAGTTCATCTTCCTCTCTTTCAGCTTTCAATAAATACCCTTTATGTATTTGGTGCTTAGATAAGACATATACCAAGACCATTGGTGGACCAAGAACCTGCAGTCAGATAAGTGATAGGCCCTAGAAGAAAACCTTTTTGTTTGTTTCGTTTTGTTTTCATTTTTGCTAAATGGTATTAAAGTATTAAACCAAGTCCGAATGACTTATTTCTTCCCAGATTAGGGCATCTTTCACACTCATTAGGAAAGTGTCTATTTGTAGTAATTACCACAAAGACCAACAACTAGTCATCAGGCATAGAAGAAGAGATTGTCAAATGCTAAGCACTAACTGGGACTTCTATATCATACATTTCCACCTAAGGCTGAGGGATCCCTGCAGAAGAAGAAATGGAAAGACTGTAAGAGCTGGACACAGTGGGTGAATAGATACCAGGAAACAGCATCCTCCAGATACAGCATGGAGGGTGCACATAGGGACCTCAGCAGTTGTAGCAGCATGTTCTAGCCTGATGCAAGCTTAAGCTGGGTGAAAGGTAGTCATGAAGTCCAACACTTAGATGAAGGTCTGTTGGCCATTGAGAGCTTCCAGGGAGAGGAGAGAGCTGTATTCTTTAAGAATGTTGCCCCTGTTGAATTGAAGACACTCCAGTGAAAAGACACACACCCAAGAATATTATTTGACCAGCACAGATAGGATATGATGGGTGTGGGGGTCGGGGCACAGAGATGGGTGGGTAGAGAAGTGGAGATGAGTTAGCAGGAGTCCAGGGAGGGGATGAATATGATTAAGACACATTATACAAATCCTCGAAGAACAAATTTTTATAAAGGGGTCATAACAGAAATTTTTCTTCCAATCTAGTAGTCTGTGCCTTTTGATTGAGAAACTGAAATCATTAGTATTCAAGGTCATTATAAGAAAACACGAATTGATTTCTGCAATTTTGTTCATGTTTTAGGTTTTTTTTTTCTTTTTAATCTTTTGCTTAACTATTATTTTAGTATGGCTTGTTTTATTTTTTGTGGTGTCGTGAATAGGTTTGTTTTTCTCTTTCTTCAAGTAGCTTTTGTAGAGATTGCTAAGCAATTATAAACCCCTTTAGTCTATTTTTATCATGGATATTTATTTATTTACACCTTAAACAGTGAGCCTCCTCCAGGTCCGCCCTCACAGAGTCCTTTCTCCCATCCCTCTCCTCCTCTTCTGAGGGGTTACTCCCACTCTCCCATTTCTCCCACCTTGTCCAAACATGTCTGTGCAAGATTAGGGGCATCCTCTCCCACTGAAGACAGACAAGGCAGCCCTGCTGTGGAACAGGTTCTAGAGTCAGGCGAGAGCTTTAGGGACCCACATGGAGACTGAGCTATACATCTGCTATTATGTGCTAGGGGCCTCCATCAAACCCCTGTATGCTCTTTGATTGGTGTATCAGAGGGTATCCTGTACTTTATGGCTCATTTATCAGTGAGTACATATCATGCATGTCCTTTTGGGTCTAGGTTACCTCACTCAGGATGATATTATCTAGTCCCATCCATTTGGCTGCAAAACTCATGATGTCCTTGTTTTCAATAGCTGAACAGCATTCCATTGTGAAAGAACCACATTTTCCAGTCTTTGGTTGAGGGACATCTGTGCTGTTCCCAGTTTCTGACTATCACAAATAAAGCTGCTATGAACATAATGAAGCATGTGTCTTTGTGGTATGGTGGGGCATCTTTGGTTATGTGCCCAGGACCAGTATAGCTTGATCTTCCTCTAGAACTATTTCTGATTTTCTGAGAAACCATCAGATTGGTTTCCAAAATGGTTGTACAAATTTGCAATTCCACCAACAACAGAGGAGTGTTCCCATTTCTCCACATCCTTGCCAGCATGTGCTGTCACTTGAGTTTTTTAATCTTAGCTATTCTGACTGATGTAAGACGGAATCTCAGAGTCATTTTGATTTGCATTTTCCGAATGAATAAAAAGGTTGAACATTTCTTTTGGTTCTTCTCAGCCATTCAAGATTCCTCTATTTAGCTCTGTACCCCATTTTTAATTAGGTTATTTGGCTTGTTGGAATCTAAGTACTTGAGTTCTTTATATATTTTTGATGTTAGCCCTCTGTCAAATGTAGGACTAGTGAAGATCTTTTCCCAATCTGTAGGCTGTTGTTTGGTCCTATTGATGGGGTCCTTTGCTTTTCAGTTTCATGAGGTCCCATTTATCAATTGTTGATCTTAGAGCCTGAGTCATTGGTGTTCTGCTTAGGAAATTGACTCCTGTACCAAGGCTGTTCCCCACTTTCTCTTCTACGAGATTTAGTGAATCTGGTTTTGTGTTGAGCTCCTTGATCTACTTGGAATTGAATTTTGTGCACAGTGATAAATATGGATCTATTTGCATTATTCTACATGCTAACATCCAGTTAAGACCAGCACAATCTGTTGATGATGATTTCTTTTTTCCGTTGTATGATTTTGGCTTCTTTGTCAAAAATCAATTGTCTACAGGTGTGTGGGTTTATTTCTGGGTCTTTGATTCAATTCCATTGATCTACCTGTCTCTTTCTGTATCACTATCATGCAGTTTTATCACTATTGCTCTGTAGGACAGTTTGAGATCAGAGATGGTGCTTCCTCATGTAGTTATTTCATTATTCAGGATTGTTTTAGCTATCCTGTTTGCTGCTGCTGCTGCTGTTGTTGTTGTTTTTCTATATAAAGTTGAGAATTCCTCTTTCAAGGTCTGTAAAAAAATTGTGTTGGGATTTTGGTGGGAATCTGAAGATTCTTTTGGTAAGATGGCCATTTTTGCCATGTTAATCCTCCTGATCCATGAGCATGGGAGATCTTTCCATCTTTTTATATCTTCTTTAATTTCTTTCTTCAGAGACTTGTAGTTCTTGTGATAGAGATTTTACTTGCTTGGTTAATTACACCAAGTTTTTTTTTATATTAATTGTGGTTATTGTGAAGAATGTTGTTTCCAGAATTTCTTTTCCATTTATCATTTGTATAAAGGAGGGCTACTGATTGCCTTGAGATAATTTTATATCAAGACACTTTGCTGAAGTTATTTATCAGCTATAGTTCTCGGTAGAATTGTGGGGGTTGCTTTTGTATACTATCATATCATCCACAAATAGAGATAACTTGACTTCCTCCTTTCTAACTTGTATCCCCTGGATCTCCTTTTTTGTCTTATTGTTCTGGTTAGAACTTCAAGTACTATATTAAATAGAAAGGGCTAGAGTGGGCAGGCTTGTCTTGTTCTTGATTTTAGTGAGATTTCTTAAGGATTCTCTCCATTTAATTTAATGCTGGCTATTGGCTTTCTGTATATTGCATTCATTATATATGTGCCTTGAATCCCTGATCTCTCCAACACTTTTAATATGAAGAGGTGTTGGATGTTATCAAAGGCTTTTTCAGCATCTAATAAAATGATAGAGTGGATTACATTGATGGATTTTCATATATTGAATCGTCCCTGCATCCTTGGGATGAAACCTAATTCATCATGGTGAATGATGTTTTTGATGTGTTCTTGGATTCAGTTTCTGAGAATTTTATTGAGTATTTTTCTGTCGATGTTCATAAGCAAAATCAGTCTGAAGTTCTCTTTGTTTGTTGAGTCTTTGTGTTGGTTTAGGTATCAGAGTAACTGTGGCATCATAGAATGAATTAGGTGGTTTCTTTCTGTTTCTATTTTGTGGAATTGTTTGAAGAGTTTGGGTATTAGCTCTTCTTTGAAGGTTTGGTAAAATTCTGCTCTAAAACCATCTGGCCCTGGGCTTTTTGGTTGGGAGACCTTCAATGGCTTCTATTTCTTTAGGGGTTATGGTGCTGTTTAGATGGTTTACCTGATCCTGATTTAATTTTGGTACGTGGTATCTATCTAGAAAACCATCCACTTCATTTAGATTTTCCAATTTTGTGGAGTACACAAAATTAAGTCTTGAAGTAAGACTTAATGATCTTTTTAACTTCTTCAATGACTACCTTTCATTTCTGAGCTTGTTAATTTGGATACTGTCTCTATGACTTTTAGTTAGTTTGGCTAAGGGTTTGTCTATCCTATTGTTTTTCTTAAAGAACCAGCTCTTGGTTTTGAAGATTCTTTGTATTGTTTTCTTTGTTTCTAACTAGTTGATTTCAGCCCTGAGTTGGACTATCTCCCACTCTCCATTCCTCTTGAGTGTGTTTTCTTCTTTTTGTTCTAGAGCTTTCAGGTGTGCTGTCAAGTTACTAGCGTAAGGACTCTCCAATTTCTTTTTTTTTTTTTTTTTTTTTTATTTTTTTTTTCGGAGCTGGGGACCGAACCCAGGGCCTTGCGCTTCCTAGGCAAGCACTCTACCACTGAGCCAAATCCCCAACCCCAGGACTCTCCAATTTCTTTATGAAGGCACTTAGTGCTATGAATTTTCCTCTTAGCACTGCTTTTATTGTGTCTCATAAGTTTGGGTATGTTGTGCCTTCATTTTTATTGAATTCTAGAAAGTCTTTTATTTCTTCCTTTATTTCTTCCCTGAATGATCATTGAATAGAGAGTTGTTCAGTTTTCATGAGTATGTTGTTGTTGCTGCTGTTATTTCTATTGTTGTTGAAGTCCAGGCTTAATCCATAATGATCTGATAAGATGCAGGGGGTTATTTCAATCTTCTTGTATCTCTTGAGGCTTGCTTTGTGCCTAATTATATGGTCAATTTTGAAGAAGGTTCTGTGAGGTACTGAGAAAAAGGTATATTCTTTCGTTTGGGGATGAAAGGCTGTGTAGATATCTGTTAGATCTATTTGATTCATAACATCTGTTAGTTTCATTCTTTCTCTTAATTTCTATTTCAGTCACCTGTACATTGGTAAGAGTGGGGTATTGAAGTCCCCTGTTGTGTGTGCGAGAGGCGGGGGAGAGCTAGAAGGAGAGGGAGAGGGAGAGGGAGAGGGAGAGGGAGATAGATTTGAACTGCAGTAATGTTTCCTTTATGAATGTGGCTGCCCTTGCATTTGGGGCCTCGCTATTTAGAATTGAGACATCTTGGTGGATTTTTCATTCGATGAGTATGAGGTGTCCTTCTCCATCTATTTTTAGATGAAATAAACTTTGGGTGAAACTCCATTTTATTAGATATTAGAATGACTACTCCAGGTTGATTCCTGGGTCTATTTGCTTGGAAAACCTTTTCCAGCCCTTTACTCTGAGGTAGTGTCTATCTTTGTTGCTGAGGTGTGCTTCTTGTATACAGTATAATGATGAACCCTCTTTACATATCCAGCCTGTTAGCCTGTGTCTTTTTATTGGGGGGTTAAATTCATTGATGGTGAGAGATATTAATGACCAATAATTGTTATTTCCTTTTATTTTGATGTTGAAGGTGGTACTGTTTGTGTGTAATTTCTCCTTTTGGTATTTGCTGTGAGATGATTAATTTCTTGTGGTTTTTTTTTTTGGAGGGGGGTGTACTTACCCTTCTTGTGCTAGAGTTTTTCTTCTTGTATCCTGTGTAGAGCTGGCTTAGTAGAAACATATTGTTTAAATTTGGTTTTGGTTTTGTCATGGAATGTCTTGGTTTCTCCATCTATGGTGATTAAGAGTTTTGCTGGGTATAGTGGTCTGGTCTGGCATCTGTGATCGATCAGTGTCTGCAAGACATCTGTCCAGGATCTTCTAGCTCTTGGAGCCTCTGATGAGTCAGGTGCAACTCTGATAGGTCTGTCGTTATTTAGTAATTATTATGTGAGTGGGAGGATTTTCTTTTCTGATCCAATCTATTTTGTGTTCTGTAAGATTCTTGCATGTTTATAGCTATCTCTTTAAGTTGGAGAAGCTTACTTCTATAATTTTGTTGATGATATTTTCTGGATCTTTGAACTGAGAATCTTCACCCTCTTCTAATCCTATTATTCTTATGTTTGTTCTCTTCATAGTGCCCCAAATTTTCTGAATGTTGTGCCTTAGAAATTTTTTTACATTTGTCATTTTCTTTTACTGGTTTATCAATTTCTTCTATGGTGTCTTCTATGCCTGAGATTCTCCCTTCCATCTCTCATATTCTGTTAGTAATGCTTGTGTCTGTAGTTCCTGTTCTCTTCCATGGGTTTTCCATCTACAGGGTTGCCTCCATTTGTGATTACTTTATTGCCTCAATTTCCATTTTTAGGTCTTGGACTGTTTAATTTTCTTCACCGGTTTGATTGTATTTTCCTGTATTTCTTTAAAGGACTCATTTGTTTTATCTTTAAAAGAAATTCTTTACCTACCTGTGTCATTGTGTTTTCCTTATTTCTTTAAGGGATTTATTTATATCCTCCTTAAAGGCCTCTAT